>NC_141825.1:15247606-15942606 GCF_982586985.1 Callionymus lyra | reverse complement strand
GATATGTTTTTCCTTACCTGTATTTAATTGTATAGAAAATCTCCACAATAAAATCACAAAAAGATGAGTTTAGGATTAATAATAATAATAATAGATTTAATAACGATCCAATTCTATACATATTATTGGGTCCCTCGTGAAAGTCACAGTAAATAAAGTGGCCCCTGTTGCTCTTGCTGATCTTAAATCAAGCCGTGACTGATCTCTTGAGACTTAATGAAGATTTTACCACAATTCATGGTTTTCAACGACAGCCAGAGCCTGGTTGGTCTTGCAGTGGACGATCAAAACTCTCTCATTGGCCTGCGACGAAACCACATGTTGCTGATGAGTGTAACGACATGTTGGAACAAGACTCACCGGGACAGGAAGACCCTCAAACTCAAACCTCTCTTGAGGGTCGAAGTAAACGATCTTCCACCAGGATTCGAAGGTGGGAGACTCTTCCAGGTTGACCTCTTGGAGGCGAGACAGCTTCGCACACTTGAAATGGAGACAAATGAAGACTTGATTGAAGTAATAAATAGTAAACAACAACATTCACTTCAATGACAAATTGATACATTTCATAATATTTGACAATTTAAATGAGTAAAACAACAGACCTAACTAGAGTTCCCCGGTTTATACTAATAATGATGTATTGATTAGACTTTTATAATATGTACTTTACTACATGTAGCCACGTGTCACCATTATGTCATATGTCACCAGTTCTGTGACACATAATGTAAGGAAGTAAGTCATTTATATTTATAGAACGCTTTTCTAGACCAGGGTCACAAAGCACTTATACAATAAAAAAAAAATACTGAAAAAATATATCCAAAATGTATTATGGTTTAGATTTTATTATGGCATTCACCCATACCCTTTTATAACTGAGTTGTTCTTGGGGTTATCTTAGTCTTTTAAGTATATATTTTATTGAGTTTTCTTTTGTTTGTTTAAGCGCTTTGTGACCCTGGTCTGGAAAAGCGCTGTATAAATATAAATTACTTACTTATATAAATATAAATTACTTAATTACATTACTTACATAAATTAAGTACTTACTTAAATATATATATTTCTTTCACTACTATTTTAACACTAAAAATAGTATACACTAAAAAACTAAAACTAAAAAAGTGTTGATGTCATTCATGTGTGTACTGCATTTGACATACTTCAAATAAAAAAAATGAACGTATACAGATTCACAAGTTACAAATACAGTTTGTTGAAATGTTTTAACATTTGTTCAGATTCCTCACCTTCTGAAAACTCCTCAAATCACTTTTCAGGTAAAGCTGTGAGAAGATCAGACAATTCATTTGTATTCTGGGTTTTTAAAATGTGTGTAAAAATACTTACGCCTCCTGCTAATCCACCTGCTGTTTTAAGAGCAAACGCCTGCTCATAGTGCAACACATCACCGTCCGCCTCCCCGTCCACACTAGAGGAACACAGTCAACCATGATACCTGTCCTGCTCTAGATGTTCTGTGTCCCATACCTGGTGACGACGAACGCCGTCCGAGCACACGCCTGAAGAAGTCTCCCTCCACTGAGCCCACACGGAGCCTCGATAGCAGAATAAGGGATGGTTCTTAAGGGGTTCACGGAGGCGTTGACGCTCAGAGCGGAGCTGCTTCTGTTCTCCCCCCCTGTGTTCACCATCATCACAACATCCCCATAATGCACCACTCTGTCGGTGGATGGAGAGAGCTGCGTCTGAACACAGGGATCAGGTCATTTAAAAGTTTGGATAATGAACAATATTCCTCGTGTTAAGACGCTTTACCGGTCTCATAAGATTCTCTTTCAGGAAGTCTTCTTTTTGGGAGCTCAGTTGTCCTCGTAGAGCTTTTTCCTGGCGCTCCTTATCAGCATCCTGAGGATCGATAAACATGGACAAGTCGAACAATATACTTTTATTTGATCTACTTAAATACATCACTCTAGTAGGAGTTTATTTTTATCTAATGGTGATTTAAGTTGAATTCTATTCAACTCATTTTACTATACTGTTGTATATTTATGAGTAATCCTTGCGTCACCAACAAACATCTCATCTATTACAAAAATAAATAACATTATTTAATCACAACGTTTTGTTCACATGTTATTAGGAGTGTTATGACTTGATTTTTCAACAAAATCTAACTTAAATAATTTAAAAAAAAATGTGTTGCAATTTTTAAACTTACTAAAATGAAATTCAATAGCCTTTTTAGTAAAAAAAGAAAATTATAATAATGTTTTTTCTTTTCAAATAAATACCCCCTTAAAAATACTTTACTACTAAAAACAATTTAAGTATTTTTTTTCTTGCGCACATTTTTTCGCAAAAATAAACGCACATATTTTCATCGGTTTAGATTCTCTTTTTAAATATAATAATAAACGGGTTATTTAACTATATCCCACTTTAGGTCGAGCATTAAAATGAACATAACTGCTAGTCGTGCTAAAGCTAACTCAGCTACATTTCCACACAAACCTCTTTTAGTTGCTGGTCTTCGTACCAGTTTCCGAGTCTCACAGATGTTCTGTATCTTCTCTCAGTCATTCTGCGGAATGTTTTCTTGACTTTTTCTTCTTCAGTCTGGCGCAAAGTGTGTGTTCGTTTCCATGGGAACTGAACCTCTTAACTCTAGTCGACGGCAGCGCCAGCTTCCCACCACAAGATGGCGACATCGCACAACCAACGTGAAAGACTCTCATCGTTCATCGTCAAACACTCGTCATTTGTCTTAAAAGTCCAGTTATTTTATTAAAACAAGTCAGTGTGTTCCTTCAGTTTTTCTTCTACAGTGATTTCCCGCTGCGTTCCAGTGCATTTTATATACAAATGTGAGTATGTCCGTGTTTATACTTGATCGTCAGTGACCGTTGACTGCTCGACCTTTGACCCCATTGATGTGTCTGGAATTGTGGTTTTTGTCACTCGGTGAGTCGCTGTCTTGCTCTTCTTCATCGCTCCGGTCGTCTCCCTCCAGCTGGAGAAAAATGAAAGAGAAGAGAAAGTGAGCGGTCATTATTATTGTCTCCAACAAAGCGGCGGTGTTGTGTGTAGGAGCAAAGTTTAGAACCACACCCTGAACACAAAGAAGACTTTCACCACAGACCTGGTTCTTCAGAAACTAGACTCTCAGGATCACGTTTGTGTGAAAAGATAAGAGGCCACGAAACTGGACAAAATTAAATATTTCAGCAAACAGTAACAAGTAATTTATTTTATTTATTATTATTATTTTTATTATCATTCATATATATTATCATTTTCAGTTAGTTAGTATTATTATTTATTGTTGTTATTATTTAAAATAGATGTACTGTAAGTTTTAATGTGAATGTTTTATCATTTTATGAACTGGAAAATATTGATTCAGAACCTGTAAAGTTTCGAGAGCAGCCTGGAAACACATGTGATCTAAATAAAATGTTTCGTTTGCTTTAACATATTTTTTGGAATTAAAGTTAAATAATAAAGTCAAAAGTTCAAACTATGTATTTTCACACAAAACTACAAAAGCCAAAAGAGTGCAGCCTTCTGCCAAGGTGCTAATTTTCACCATTGTTTTTTATTATTTTCAGCCCAACATTATTTCCCTTTATTTATTGTATCTCAGCAATTCTTCATCATTACTAATATAGAAGATGGTAATAAGCTCACAGCAGGTGGCGGTAGAGTTAAATAACTTGCTTGCACAACACACACAATAGTACCTTTTTAAAAAAGGGAGTGTACTGGGACAGTGGGACAGTGGGTTTGACTGAATTAAAACAGAGGTATTTTCATAGATTAGTCAAGTGTAATAAGAATGTATACTACCTTGATTGATCTTGTTATGGAGTAATGGACTCGATGTTCCACATTTTCAATAATAGTTACAATACATGTAGAAAATATTGACACCTGTATTTTTCGATATGTTCTTTTTTATTTCTTTACCTTATAATACTTTTTATGTATTTCTTTACCTGGTGTGTTCAAACACTTTGTGCCTAAAAAAACATACAATCCCTTGGTTTTTCTTTCAATGGCAGTTATGTTTAGGATTTCATATCTCGATGTGGTTGTGTTGGAAAATGTGTAATAAAAATAAAGTTATAAAGTCATAATCCAGAACAACAAAAAAGCTCTTTCAATTTCTTTTTCATAATTAACAGTAACTGTAAATATCATTGAGATCCTTTTATCTGTTTTTTTTAGTTGTTGTGGTAACATCAAGTAAGTAAGTAAGTAAGTAAGTAATTTATATTTTTAGAGTGCTTTTCCAGACCAGGGTCACAAAGCACTTAAACAATCAAAACAATATTCAATAAAGTATATACTTTAAAGGTCAAGATAACACAGAGAACAACACAGGAAGACAATCAAGACTTTTGATTGAGATTGACTGAGGCATATGAAATGACATTTAAATGCATGTCAGTGCAAAGTGTTACTTTTTGAAATAAAAATACATAAATTCAACATTTAAGGACAATTATTTTGATTTAACATTTAAATATAGTGGTTTATTGTGTAATTTTTGTCCTTTTCTTACCTTCATTTGAAAGCAAATGAAAAGGAAAAATCAATTGTGTAAAGTGTAATAGTGTTTTATAAAATGTGAATGAAGTTTGTTGTGAGGGAGAAGATAATAAAGAAAGTGGAAGGTAAAAGAAGACATTGAAAGAAGAATAACATTGTGAAATACAACTCTTATATATCCTGGAACACACCTTGCTGAAGACGCACTTGTAGAACATCCGTGAGATGAGGACGGCCCAGTAGACGTGCAGAACCTGCAGCACTAACAACATGACGTTGAAGAAATAATAGCCGAAGAACGCTGGATACCAGTCCAGGGGATACACCCATGTGCAGTGGATTAGCCTGCAGGACAAAATGTCAACACGTTAATCTCAGAAACACCTTAGGAACACATCACTCACCAGAAGGGAAAGATCACCAGCCTGGTCACCATGAAGAGGATGGTGAACACGAAGAACACGCCGTTAGCTGTCTGGTTCCACTTGGCATAGTTGATGACCTTTGCACCCTAGAATAAAATAAAATAGACAACAACTCTTAATTATGGATTTTCAAATGGTTATCTTGATTTCTTCACTTCCACTCTGATACTGATTCATCACCTATTTAAAATTTGTTTTCTCCTCTATGTGTGAGTCTCAATGTCACAGTTGTTTCTTCTGTTATACAGCGCCACCCACTGTTCAGCTGTTGTAAGTAAAGTTAAAAATAAAAAAATAAAAAAATGTAACTTCATATTATTAATTTGACTGTTGTTTCATATGACATTATTTTAACTCCAGTACTGATAGCCCACTCTTTTTATATAGAAAGAGGAATCTCAAACTTCATTTTATTGGAACCAATGATTCTTCTGAGGGTTCTTCTTGTCCATCCTCTCATCTCGTGCCTCACATCAGGGGGTCAAACTCAAACACACAAGGGGCAGAAATCTTAAATAATTCTTATTCACGGCCGAAAAAAAAAGAAGATATTTGTGCTAAACTGACCATAACAGAAAGTTTGGGTCTGATTGCAAACTTGCTTTTATAACTAGCCTTAATATTTCTGCCAGGATTCTTCACAGTGTAGGGGAACCTGTATACGGCGCAGCAAGCACCTAAGGTGCGAGCACTGTAGTAAGTAAGTAAGTAAGTAATATTTATTTATATAGCGCTTTTCGAGACCAGGGTCACAAAGCGCTTAAACAATCAAAAACAATATTCAATAAAGTATATAATTTAAAGATCAAGATAATACTGAGAACAACACAGGAGTTCGAGAAATTCAAGGAAGAGCCTGAACAAATAGAAACGTCTTAAGATGTTTCTTAAAGGAGTCAGTAGATCCATCAAGCGCAAAGAGAGAGGAAGATCGTTCCAAAGCTTGGGAGCAACAGTCTGAAAAGATTTCTCTCCTCTGGTCCTGAGTCGTGTGCGTGGAACCATAAGTAGATTCTGATCCACAGACCTCAGAGCCCGAGCTGGGGTGTAAGGCTGGATCAGATCAGTGATGTAAGGAGGAGCCTGACCATGAATAGCTCTGAAAGTAAGAACCAGAATTTTAAAGTTGATCCTGAAAGAAACTGGAAGCCAGTGAAGAGTTTTAAGGATCGGAGAAATGTGAGTTCTTCTACTAGAGCGGGTCAGAATTCTCGCTGCAGAGTTTTGAATCAACTGCAGACGAGACAGATCCTTCTTGTTAAAACATGAAAACAAACTGTTACAATAGTCCAGACGAGAAGAAACAAACGCATGGATTACAAGCTCCAGATCATGTTCTGACAATGTTTTCCTATAGGTGAGGTTCCGGGAAATGTTGAATATGTAACACTCTGAAACACTATTTCCTGCATTTCGAGGGACAAAATTTGTGAAATAAAGGCAGAAAATGAAGAAAATCCCCTTCTACGCCGCTTGAGACACAGCATCGGGGCCCAATTCTCACCTTAGGGGGCGCCTACGCTGAATGGCGATGTCGAGAACGCTGTCTGAGTTTGGTGTCTTTCATTAAACACATCAAATACCTTGAATTCAACAAGTTATTCAAGTCTCTATATAATTGTTGACATCCATTATCTCTGCACTTTAGCTTAGTTTTTCCATCTTGGCATCTTTTCTAACAGTCATGCAGGCGGATCAAGGACTAGTGTTCTGAACTGACCTCTAACAGGATATCAGAAGAGTCGTGGAGCGCCATCACTAGAGTCCCGACCCGGATGTAGTTGGAGATCCAAGAGAAGCTCAGAAGTGTCAGTGTGGCGAAGTGATGGATCACCTGCTCCTTGAAGTCCTTGAACAGTTTATTTGAAAGAAAGTCAGAATTCTATCCACTCACTTCTTGGATCATCGAAAATATTGAAAGGTCACCTTTCGTTTCACATCAAAGGTGAGGCTGAGAAGCAGAGAGAGGTAGAAGCCCATCTCCAGGTGGTAGTACCAGAACTGTGAGGGCAGCATGGACTGCAAGGAGGAGGACACACTCTTTATCTCTCAGAAGAAACATGGGTGACATGTCAGAACTTACCTGTTTGGGGAAGTCAACCCACACTTCCCTGAGATCATAGAGCCACGGTTTCTAGAAAAAGAAACATCCAAGTGACGACCAACTCTATTGAATTAAGATCTAGTTACCAGAGAAAGAGGGTTGCTTATGAGTGTGAGGAACACTCTGGAGCAGATAGGAGAGACAGGAGTGACGGCAGCACCGAAAAAGAGGCAAACACACTCACATCGTGAAGCGCCAACATTCCGCCGACAAATGCAAAAAGGTAGAAGACGCATCTCCAGCTGTTGTGGCGGAAACATCATGAACGACTGGATGGAGACGTTGGGAACGACGAGACGCACCTGGCTTCACTGAATCTCTTGCGGAGAGGAGCACGGTCCTGGTTCCTCCGTCTTCTGAACCACACTTGAAGCTTGGCTTCAGTCCAACTGGTCTTCTTGCACAGAGACGTGACATCAGCCTGGAGGCAAGATTTACAACAATTATAAAAACATCTAAGATTGTGAGGATCTTACACATCATTTTGGGGTTTGGTACATTTTAGGGGTCTTGTTCGAAACCGAGGAATGACAAATATCTTTTATTGATTAATGATGAATATTTAAAAAAACAGTAACTGTCAATGTATAACATGTCACAAGTCAATGTTTAAATCTAAATAGTAAGTGCTCAAACCTGAAAAAGAGTACACAAATCGAAAATACAACATTTTAGAATTAATATTATTAATATTAGGAAGTAAGTAAGTAAGTCATTTGTATTTATAGAGCACTTTTCCAGACCAGGGTCACAAAGCGCTTAAACTCAAAACAATATTCAATAAAATATATACTTTAAAGATCAAGATAACACTGAGACCAACACAAGAGTTCCAGAAAATCAAGGAAAAGCCTGAACAAATAAAAAGGTCTTGTTTCTTGAGGGAGTCAGTAGATCATCAAACACAGAGGGAGAGGGAGATCATTCCAAAGCTTAGGAGCAACAGTCTGGAAGGAATTCTCTCCTCAGTAGATTCTGATCCACAGACCTCAGAGCCCGAGCTGGGGTGTAAGGCTGGATCAGATCACTGATGTAAGGAGGAGCCTGACCATGAATAGATCTGAAAGTAAGAACCAGAATTTTAAAGTTGATCCTGAAAGAAACTGGAAGCCAGTGAAGAGTTTTAAAGATCGGAGAAATGTGAGAAGTATATTACAGTGTATTAATTACACCAAAAAGCGTTTTTAACATATCAATATATCGTTTCTAAGGATTTTGTGCTGTTTATTTTGTACATTATTAAGGTTAGGAATATACAAAATACAAACAATTTATCCACAAATGTGTTTTGCTGTTTCTTAAATGTGTCTGTGATGCTTGAAATATATATATATGCCTCTGTATAAAATGGTTTATTATCATTATTTTTCATTCAGGTTCAAACACCACAAGTGTGCACACATTTGTTTTACAGGCGCACATCTTTTCTCCTTTCCAAAAATGTTTTCTTCAGATTGTTTTAGACAATATAATGTATCTAGAAATATAGAAATAATATAAAAAAAATATTACTTCAACTAAATGTAGTTAACATAAAACAGTAGAACTCTGTTACTTTTTCAAGTATCAGTACAGTTGTTAACCAATAGAACCAGAACTGAGCTCTTTGTCAAGACCTCAGTACTTCAGGACACACTGATAATAGATATTAAAGGAGGGACAGATGATCTTCAAAATGGAGTTTTCTGCATTTTGAATTTAGAGTTCAAACCAGGCCGACAGGACAGGAATATTTAATTTCAGTTATAGTATACTTAATTAACTAAAGGCATTTTGAGCATAAAAAGCCAGTAAGCTCCTCCCCCACCTTTGACTCACTCATGAGGAAGATGCTTAAATATCGTGATGTGGAGAAAATTTAAATTAATTCTCGACGGCATCAATAGTAAAAAATGTCGCTCGATGAAACACATCACCTGTAAACCAGGTCAGATAAACATCCTTTGTCACTGGAACGAAGACACTGTATCAGCTATTATTTATGTATCACAGCCATCTTTTTAATGTAACTGCAAATTGTCCATTAAAAATAAACGGAAGTAAACTGATACCTTGAGTATCATGAGGCTTCAGCAACACATCAGTATTTGCCAACATCATCATCCTTCACACAACACCATCTTCTTCATATTCTCTCATCCCTTAAATAAATCCTAACTACTCGTCTGGTTCCTTCACATCCACTAGACAACAAACATGATTACACTTCTGACACCAATTTTAACACAGATTGGGGCAAGAATTACATTTTTTAATTCTGCATAATATAAAGTAAAGGAAATTGACCTTTACATGCTGTAAATCAATAGATGTTATCAAGATATTCATCAGGGCTTAAACCATTAATAGCATCATAAGCATGTGCTACATATGTAGAACCAAATTTAAAGCAAATAAACTAGACCAGAAAGTGAATTATCAACCAGCAGGGATCATAACAGCAGTCATGTCGCTGTCCTAAAGTTTACTTTTACTTACTGATTTATAACATGATATTGTTTTATATCTTGTATATATATCTATAAATGTATATGTATAAATGTACATAAATATATGAATTGTGTGAATCCTGTTTTCTTCTGACCTAAACTTTGTGCCGCTTCCCCTCTCACAAATTCTTATCCGATTTTAATCATTAAAACTTTTTATCAATTCATCTCGTTTTCGAAATGCGGGCTATGTTCTAGTTTTCTTCCACTCTTTCTTTTATTCCTTTCTCTACCCCATTCATTTCAATGGGGAAATTCTTCAACTCATATTTCAACTCCTTCTGCTTTGACCTTCTACTTGTACTTTTACTACTACTTCCACTACTACTTCTACCATCACTTATCTACTACTACTACTAGTTGTAATTGTACTACTAATACTACTGCTACTTCTATTTTTACTACTAATTCCACTTATTCTACTTTTACTACTAATTCCACTACTACTTATACATTTACTACTAATTCTACTACTTCTACAACTACTTCTACATTTACAAATAATTCTACTACTTCTTTTAATTTTCTACTACTTATAAATTTACTACCAATTCCACTTCTTCTACTTTAACTACTAATTCCACTACTAATTCTACTACTAATACTACTACTAATTCCACTACTACTTCTACTACTAATACTACTACTACTTCCACTACTACTTCTACCATCACTTATCTACTACTACTACTAGTTGTAATTGTACTACTAATACTACTGCTACTTCTATTTTTACTACTAATTCCACTTATTCTACTTTTACTACTAATTCCACTAGTGCTTATACATTTACTACTAATTCTACTACTTCTACAACTACTTCTACATTTACCAATAATTCTACTACTTCTTTTAATTTTCTACTACTTATAAATTTACTATCAATTCCACTTCTTCTACTTTAACTACTAATTCCACTACTACTTCTACTACTAATACTACTACTAATTCCACTACTACTTCCACAGCAAAGCAGGGTCAGCACAGTGCATTTTTCTCCTACTGCTACTCCAAATATATATATATATGTTCTTGATTGATTTTAGTCACAAATCATCATCTCAGAACCATTGAGTTGAAACTCACCTGAGATGGAACGCGAGCTTGGCTGCAGAAGTAAGTCTCTAAGGTTTTGTTCGGCTGTGCTTTGCGACGCAGCTTGTCCTGAATCCCCCAAACATCAGCCAGCGGGGTTGCCACACACCTGCAGACGACCGACACGTGAGCCACAACTCTGTCATCTACAACTCACGCCGTTTCCTAATCGTCTTGTGCAACGTAATCCCGGTTGTTCCGACATCGGATGGCTCTCACCTCTCGAACAGGAACCGGACGAGGAGCAGGAAGAAGGCGCAGGGCAGAGCAGCGTAGAGGTGCGAGGCTTTGGCGTAAACACGACCTTCGGTGTCCTCCAGATCCGACCAGGAGACGTTTTCAGGCAGCCACAGACGGTCCCACCAGATCCACTCCTGGACTGTTTGAAACATGCTGGACACAAGCAACCATTCAAACACTTTATTGAAAGGGAATCATTCAAAAATGAAAAAAAACTAAGACAGTATACGTCATAACTTTTGATGTGGTCACACGTCAACAGGAAGCCTGCAGATGTCGTACGATGTCAAAGTACAATAAGATAAACAAAAGGGGTGAGGAGCAGAGCACCAGATTACAGAGAAGTAAAGTCCTCTCTAATGTGGACTCGTACGCCCATAAATAGAGATAATAATAGACGCGGCAGTTAACTTTCCAATGTAAACCGACACTTGTTGAAGAAGTCAAATAACCAGAGAAGCCACGAGAACAAGAGAACACATACCTGCAGGCGATGTTGCTGGGACCAGTTCCAGCAGTGGAGAGGAGAAGTCGGCTGGAACACAGAGTTAAAAGTAACCCAGAAACATTGTCATTAGCAGGGTTGACAAATATATCAGCAGTTCCCAAGCTCATAAGTAAACACTCACCTTTTGTTATCCCTCTCTCTCTCGCTCTCTTTCTTAAAAACACCTACGTACAAACTCTATCGCTCAAATCTAAGCTAGAATGTCGTCCTGCTGCACTTTTGTCAAACCACTCTGAGAGTAGTGGAAGGAAAATATTGACTCATGTTCTTAATCTGCATGATGCACCTGAGTGAGTGCGAGGCAACGATGAGGCTTCAGTGCGTTCTGAGCATGTGATCGCTCACCTGGGTGGAAAGATTTGGATCCCACCCTCCTGTTCACGTCTCCTCCTGGGATCGCTCGCCGTTCCAAAAGAATGCTGCGGGAAGCTCTGGCCGTCCTTTAAAGGAGTTTAAAATTATTTTTCACAGAGATAAAGAAGACACCGTCACCGAAGCAGTGGATGTTTGTGTATCTCACCTGCAAGAATTCCCATTGGAATGCAGGGAAAACCCTCACAAAGGCCTCATTCTCTGGTGGGAATGGGGAGGAGTCAGGCATCTACAGGGAGGTGAGAGAAGTGTGAAGGAACAAGACATGGTTCATCCCTAAAAGCCTTAAATAAAAACACTTCTAAATACTTCCTCAAGTTGTGTGTGAGAATATATTGTTGCGGTTATAACAACAGTCACCACACGGTGGCACCGATGACACACACAAAAATCAACATGGCTTCATATTGCGACCTACTTTAAATTACATTTTTTTCATTCTATATAAATAAACCTTTAAAGTGTATCATTTGTGTAGTTACAATGCAACACATTTTTTCTTGATACAATGCAGTATTACAGTAGGATACAATCCCAACTAAACGTTGTTGTATTTACTAAATAATTAAATAATTGTCCATGTGTATGCAGGGCTGTAACTTGGTGAGCTGGCCCTCAAATTAGGCAAACTAAGTGGTGACCCACTTAGCTTGAGGAGGTCAACTGAAGCTACCTGAATAAGTCAAGTCATGCTTTAAAAAAATATTTGAAGAAGTGCAAAGGTAGTGATAAAAGTGGTTAGTGATAAAACGCCTCTTTCTGCCTTCATTTGACAGTTGAAAGTAAATTATGAGGCCATTAACAGCTATTATAAATGCTCCAACTGGGTCTTATTCTCAAATGCAACATAAAGATAAAGGACAGCATCTCTTAAAACAAAATATATCAATACATGTGGGAGGGTATCTTGTTTCAAGGGCCATTTGATCCTTTTTTCAAATGTTTTCATTGCTCTTGACATGGAGGTTAACAACCCTCAGTGACTTGTCTTCAATGACGAATATAACTAACAGTATTGGATCTGGCTATAGCTTCAATAAAACCTGTAACCTAGTAACCAAGCAGTTTCTGAGACAAAAGTAACTTTTTTAGAAACTGTAAAGCAATTAGAATCAATGTTAAGATGCTTAACCTTTTCCAAAAAAGTAATGTGATGGTCTGTGTTTATCTATGTCAGCAAAATAACTCAAAAACAGATTACATTTTCAGTAAATGTTGACAGTGGAACTTAACATTTGGTGCAGTGCAAAATAACCATCTGGATCCATGAATCATTAAAAAATGTGTCACTCTCTGTGATGGCAATAGAAGTTGTCTGTGACCTTTGAGATTGTTTTCCAATCATTCTATTTTGTGTTGTGAGCTCAAGGAACTTATTTTCAATAAACAAATAACATGTATGGCAATGTTAGGTAAAAGTGGATATGAGGGTAAATCTCCATCTTGGCAGTGTTATAATAGTTGTTTTCCTTTACATTAAGAGTCGTCTTAAACACTTACATTAACTTTGAAGGATGGAAAGAACGTCACCTTCTTGTGTTGTCTTCGATCTGCAAAATGTTTAGATGAGATCCCACATGGTGGCACTGGATCTGGCTCTTCTCAGGTAAATAAACAGCTGCTAAAATACATATTCACTTTATGTGACAAGACCGAAGAAATACATTCTAATCTTGGACTTGTTACTGACCTTTTTGTCCCAGTTCATCCTTCAGAAAGTCACATGAGCAGGTGTCTCTAAAAGTGTTTCTCTCCATCCGTGCTTCAGAAAAACACAAGTTAAGTGGATTTCACACAAAAACATTATTTCGGGACGAGCAAAAGAAAGAATACAAGCATCAGTAAGAGTCAACAATTCCACTTTTATTGTTACTTTATATTGTTTGTATATATATATATAAAAGGTCTACAAGCGTACTGTATTGCTGCTAACAATGGCTTTAATAGACTATGTTCCTCTGGTCTGACAACAGAGGAGCTGTGGCAGTGGGTGGACACAACAAAAAAAACAAAAAAAACACCAGTTATGGAGCGACAAAGAGTTTCAGAATATTTTCCAGTAGTGTCCTTGTTCAGGTCAGTCTTGACTGACAAGCCACCTCTGCAAAATAAGAGGATGGAAAGAAGGTTCACATAATCTGTATGGTCCTCCTTCAGACCACTGGAGGACTGGGTCATGCGTCCAGGCACAGACAGGAGAGTTACATACGTAGTCCTGGTCTTCCCGGGATCACTGTTCCACTCTTCACACTGGGGTGTTTTTCTTCAGCTGACTCGGTGACGGAGGGATGCAGTCTGACAACTTGGTGAAGCTGGTGGACTGGCTTGGCTTGGAAAGGGTTTCCTCTGGACCGTGCACCCTTTGTCGTGAAGGTAGAGTAGAGCACTTGGATTTGCCCCTGGACCGAGGCTGCTGGGTTGGAGGGCCTTTAAGGGCAAATGGTTCATCACTTGTGGCTTTGGACTGGAGACAAAATGAGGTGTCTGAGGGGGACTGCGTGGTGTGTGGAGAAGGACGAGGGTTCGACGACCAGGAGCCAATTGTGACCAAGGGCGTTAGTTCTGTGGACTGCTGGATTCTAGTAAGGCTGGTGGAGTGACTCGGTCGTGGCAGGCTGTAACAAGCTTCAGTCCCCTTGTGGCGTGAAGGCAGGGTGGAGCAGCGGGACTTGACCCTCAGGCTTGTCTCCTTAGAAGGTGGAGCTATTAGTCCACACAGCTTTGAGTCTTTATCTGATGACATCAGGTTTGTTTTGGAACCCGTTAGACAAGGAGACGAGAGCCTCTTAGAAGGTGGTCCTGGACGGGATGAGTCTTCTGAGCAAGGCGGCTCTGTGTCTTCCGGCGAACTTGAAGCACCGTCGTCTACAGTCAGAAAGAAACATCAGCAAATACTGGACAATAGAAAAATGTGTCACATCTCACCTAACAGGCCCAGTTCTGCCATGAAGGCGTCCAGGTCCACCACCTTTTCATCAGTTCTCACTTCAGAGAAAGTTTCTTCCTCCATTTCTGGAGTTTCTGCTCTTTGATCTTCCCGATTACAGCCTAAATCACACTCTGTGTCTTCCTCATCCATCGCTTCTCTCACCTCTTCATCCTCTTTGTCACTCTCACCATCTTTAGCTTCTTCAAGTGGCCCTCCTAAATCTGGGTCACTATCACTCATCCTACACGTCTCAACTCTCTCTTCAGCTTCTTCCTCCTGACACAGATCCATCTCCAGCTCCTCCTCAGGTGACTCGACCATGATCTCAATGCTGGGTGGAAAGCATGGATTGGTCCGTTTGGAGTGAGATTTCACTTGAGCTTCCTGGTCTTGATTCAGCAGGAACTCCATCAGCATCATGTTCTCTTTCTTCAGCTGTTCCCTCAGTGAGCGGGGAACATCGGGAATCAACCAGGCCACCAACATGCTGAGGAACATGGCAAAGTTCTGAAAGAAAGCACCGATAATTATGTCCTTCCTCATAATGTCACACAGTTTACAAAACTCAAAATGTGATATTATACTCTATACTGTGTATATTGCGTACTTCAACCTGTCAAAAACCTTCTAATCAACTACGCTAATCAAGCACTGAGACAGCTGGCTTAAAGTCCAAACCTCCTCATTGGTTTAGTTTTTGTTTATCTTAGTATTAAAACCTTGTGACTATAAGAAAACAGGCTGCATTTAAATTGCAGGGTATTACACTAATAAAGAAAAATGTCATTTGTCTTTGTCTTTTACCTTTTTAACATTCTTTTTTCACACGTAATAATAAATAACAAATAATATATACTTAGTTCATTTCCCCCCCAATTTTAACTGACCACCTTAAATGCATTTTAATTGGTTCTGTTTTTCTGTTGCTTATTTTTGTGTGTTATCTTATTCAATTATTGTATTCTGTACGGACACAACAAAAAAATCCTACTGTGTTGGCAATAAAAGATTCTGATTGTTAATAAGACTTATTAAAGATAACTATCTATCCTTAATCTGTATCTAAAGATTCCCTCAATGATTCCCCTCTTAAGATATTTACTAAAATGATCTAATTGACACTAGAATTGTCATGAAGAGTCAGATAAGGGAAACATTTTTTTAAACAAAAGATAAAAAGGTTAATTTCTTACTTGGAAAAATATAACGAAAGCCAGTTTGGCTGCCAGCATGGACCAGTATTGTTTAGAGAAGGAGTAAGCATCCGGCCCCCACGGTGGATCCCTGTAGTCCTTATACCTGGACACAAAGATCAGAAGGCAAAGCTAAAACAACAACGTGCTTAAGGTAAGGTAAGGTAAGGTAAGGTAAAACTTTATTGATCCCTCAGGAGGTCTCGTTCGGGAAATTGTTTTTTCCAATAGCCAGCAATTTTTCATAAACAATAAAAAAATAATACATAAAAAATAAAATAATAAGAAGAACATAAGAGAAAGAACAAGATGACACAATCTAAGTCTAAAGATAAAGACAAAGAACATAGGTCAAAGAAAAACAACAAAGACAAAGGATACAAAGACTAACATAGAACAGAACATCAAGATACTTTCACTCCACTCCTGCCCCCGAACCCAGAATTGTACAATTTAATAGCCCGAGGAATGAATGAGTCCCTGAGTCTATTTGTTTTGCACCTGGGTAGGAGCTTAACAGGTGAAGTAAAAAATCTTGTTATTATACGCGGTGAAAGTGTTAATCTGGTGGGCGTAAACATTTAGAGGGGATTTGATGAGGTCAAGGAGGGGTGAGTCACACTGACCTGCACATGCTGACTCCGGCAAAGAGGGTGCTCGTGGGAGCGCTGCCTGGTTTGAAGCTAGTGACGTTGAAGTACGCCAGTGAATGTTCTGTGAAGCCGTTCATGGTGCCGCTTTCACTGTACATGTACTGGTAGACCATCCGTGGAACAAACTCCGACGTGAACGAGATGACGAATGCCTGACGCAGAATCATGGGAAGAATTAGCTTAATAATAACCAACATCGTTGTGGTTTTATTTTGGCAGGAAAATGTACCAGCGAGTTAGCAAGTTATGCCATCATTTTTGTTATAATCCACTGTCAGAAACATCTACTTGAGACTCGCACAAACACACTTACATTGGTAATGACAGAGAACTTGCTAATTCCACAGAGAATGTTGTACCAAATCCCTGAAGAGAGCATGTGCAAGAAAAGAGAGAAAAAGACCAAAAAGATGACTTAATTAGTCATTTTCAAGATTGTTAACAAGAAAAGGAAAAGAAAGGTTGTGATTAAAGATAAGGAGGCATGCTTTTAAAACAGTCAATCTTGCTTATTGATTTGTGGATCGATGCGTACCTATGTCTTTACACCTCACTGCATCCGGTCGTCGGATCTCGGTCACAAACTTAGCAGCATCGAGGCGGATCTCGATGACATTGTTGAGAAGAGCGAACGCGGGAGCCAGAGGGAAGGAGGCCACAAACAGAGAAACAAAGCCGTACTGGATGACTGGAAGAAACCATCATGTATTATTAAAGAGAATATTCACTGAGTGGAACAGACTTGGGCACTGGGGCCACGTGCATGAGTTATTACTATTATTCACAACTAGTTTAATTCAAATATAACTTGTAAAATATTTTCATTTTCGAGATTTTTATCCTTTAAAGACCACATTTAAAATGTCGTTTTTAAAATTAAATATTTTTTACCCTGCTACTGTTTTTCTTTTACGGTTTTCCTATCATGCTCTTGTCGGAGTTTTTCTCTTTGCTTGACAAGCCCACAGCTACTTACTCATTTCCATGTACTCCGGTGTGACTCCTTCATACGGCTCCAAAGTAAAGTCTTTGTCAAACTGCTGTTTCGTTTTCTTCTCTTCACCTTCATTCTCATCGTTACAGTCAGTATTCTTCTTCAATTTTTCTTCCTGTATCGTCCTGTACATCTTCTTTAACTTACTGAAATCACAAGACAATCTCACTCAGACTGTGGATGTTGGACGATTGTGAAGAAAGGCGGGAGACATACGGGATGAGAACCTCAAACACATTGTTTTGAATGAGCTGTTTTCCGAGCATGATCATGCTGAGCTGGATGCACAGCTCGATGAGACAGCCTGGCGGGGCACACTGTGGAAGACAAACTCATATTGACACGTATGTACAAACACAGATGATAAACAAATGGTGTGTATCTGAGTTTAACCTCCTCCATGCGGTAGTCTCCAAACACGTAAACATAATCGCCAGGTCGCCCAGAAAACCTGTTCGGGGCATGAAAAGTTACTCAAAAATGGGAAACAAACAGGTTAATGTAGAATGTTTAAAACAACTGACACACACCTGCCCTTGAAGAAGGCCACATAGAAAATAGGTGCAAAGGCGTTCATGGATTTTAGGAAGAAAGACTTGAAGATCAAACGTTCCTCAAACTCTTCTTTTGTCTTGGGAAGCTCTGTAAACACAGAAGGATGTATGATTGAAAAGCTGCAAAATAAATTTAAAAAACACATCAAGGGTCCAGGACCTGCAGGGCAGAAGACCATCCAGGAAAATGGTCAATAAATGTAAATTAAAGCACTAAAATGTTTAAGTATGTGAGCAGCAGCAGTAGGAGGATGTAGTGTTAACATAATTGAGCAGGTGTTGCTGAGTTAACAATCTTCTAGCACAGCCAAAAAAAATCCTTGAAACAGTTGAGGGTTAGATAAAACAAAAATAACGCAGTTGTTTTATTTTCTTGATTTCAACTTTATTTTTATCTTGTTAAAATATTTTAATAGCATTTTCAGATAAGACTAGGAAACACTTGCAAAAACACATTTGAAAGTGAAAATGGTGGATTTATCAATGAGTATATATAGTTATGGATTAATGAAACTTCACGAAACAGCTGATGAGGTATCATGATACAGTGACAGTGCCTTTCAGAATGAAGACACTGTATCATGATACCTCATCAACCCATTACTAGGGTTAACTCACCCAGCTCAGTTAGCCAGACAGCAATGGCTCCATAAACCTCCTCCAGCACCAGAACCACCAGCATATTGAGGACGATGCCGGTGGTGGTGACCGTCATCCGTACGCTGGCCTGAGCCTCAGGGTCAGGGTTCATGGACCACACACTCAACATGCAGATGCGATAAACCACCACGCCCAACACGGCCGAGATGGTTACGAAGATCTGAATGAGGAGAAAACCAACGATCGATTCATATTTTTTAAATAGTACTCCTGATCCAAGTGTTTCATACAAAGTATTAGTATGTAGTATAAGTTTTATATATTCATCTGTGTATTACTATGCATGTATGAAATACATTGTAAATAAATATGAGAATAGAAATAATTTATAACTTTGTATTAATTCATATTTATTAATTAATAATAATTTCAAAATGAGGACAGTACCAGCAAGAGAAGTGTGGACATATTGATGAGGTATCCGGACAGGTGATCCTCTATATCCAGGGATTCTGGCTCAGTCTGTGAGGGAAAACCAGATTAGTGGATTTAATTTCACGATTACACACATATATATGCTTCTGTTTACAACAAACACACAAAGCTATGACTGTAAAACATGCTGTGTTTTGCTTATGTCTATATGAAGGGAACAACAATTCCCTCTCCACCTTCACCCTTCTTTCCGGCCTTCTCCCTCTTTCTGTAATCTGGGCTAATCTCAGCCAGGTAAGCAGCTTTGGGCGCAACCACGGACAGAAGGTGAAGGGGTTTTCCGCCTTCCACAGACATATAAAGACGCACTCGCAGATTTGGATTTAACACGGTAAATGTAAATAAAAGTTAAAGGCTGGAGGTTTGTTTTCACGTCGACTGGATTAATACACCTCTGAGGGCTTCAAGGTAGACTTCATTTACACCAAACTGGCAGATTTAATCCACTTTACTGTGACAAGCCTGCCCTCTATCCCAGCAAGCATGTTCCGCTAAAGCCCTCCTGCTGTGTGTCGATCAGTGATACCTGAGAGGCCAGCATCTGGTCCGTCTCTCCGTCCACCCCACTGCCCTTTGGAGCCATCTGAATTAAAGTAAACAGTAAACATGATTAACAGGCAACAAGGGCCAAGGTTCTTTTACATGTCAAGTCAACACTTTTTGAAATGCAACAAAAATGTAAATTGAAGGTCACACACATGCAAAAACAAACACATGCAAAAACAAATACACACCTTCTGTTGTGACTTTGCTTTAATCTTATCTTTCTTTTCCTGCAAAGCTTCTTCATATTCTGGTCTGAGGGCCTCCTGCAACACACACACACACTTTTATTACATACATATTAAAAAAACTGAAACTATCAAAATTAGATTTAGTTGATATTTCTAGAACCATAAGGTACAGTAGGTCTCCCTGTTTCATCTCAACAAAACCCCCATCGCTTAAAAAACTGAAGTCCCCCTCAATTAGCCATTTTTTCAATTTGATGGATCTCCTTCACTTTGTTAAGAGGACATCAGGCCACCTTTGATAAAACGTATGTGATCATCACAAACTTATGATCCCTCCCTCTCACCGAGATTCAGTAAGAAATATGTTTTGGTCTTTTCAAAAGCAGTCATCGATGTTCAACAAACACTTCTAACCTCGTCACGACTCAAAACAAAGTCTTTACAGTTTTATAAGAAAAGAGACAGATTTAAATTGTTTAAGTAATAAGTCATTAATATTTACAACAATACTTTGGATTAAAAGGTCCAACCCACTTTCATCAGACTTGCTCCAATGCCATGGCTAACAGCTGATTGCAAAGAGACTGAGAGAGCTCAGGGGTTGTGACTGTCGTATAGGTCGGTCAAAATGAATTTAAATAACACATTATAGTAATAAATGGCTGGAGTTGTGAAGGAAATTTTAATTTTGATTTACCCACTCCAGAGGGATGAATAAAGTCAATCTATCTCTTCGAGATTCTCCGAAAAACATCTACTTTCCCTGCTTTTGAGCTGAGTGTTTATATAGCTTTCTCTGATTTACTGTGGGATGAACAGTTTATTAGGGTAGGAATCTAATTCTAATCACAATGAAATTCAAAAATAAGCCTTGTAGTTATGATGAAGGGTTTAAAGATATTACGTAATACAAACAGATCAGAAAACTAATTCCACTTGAGAACACACGCACAAAAAACATGAGTAAGTAAGGCTAGTGATGCACAAAAGCAGAAGATAAGTGCAAAACAAATGAACAGTGTATAATTCCATTAATTGTTGCCAGGTATAACAAAATGAAATTATCATTTGGTTGGTGGTTGATGAAACAAATCAGCTCACCTGCACTCGCTCCTTCAAGAAGAAGCACGGGAGAGAAAGAAGAACGAGATATATTAAGGTGTTTATATCACATTCGGTGCAACTCAACCCCACTCCAATCCCATTACAGTTGTGTTAATCATGTGTTGGCCCTCTGTCTGTCTGTGTGTCTGTGGGAGGTAGGGGGAGGGACCTGCTCCTGAAACAAATGATAATCTGTCAGGCAAACCACAAATGAACTCTGGCATCATGGCTGACCCTGGAAGCTGACATTCCAACCCTGGCCTGATTGAAACGGATGTGACTCGCAAACCCTAGTGAAATTAAACGGCTCAATCGGAACAAATATCAGTTTATTACTCAAGCTATATAGGCTTTATCTGATAATCTTCTTCTAAATTTGACAAAAGTAATGCTGCTTTCTGCGTACCTCTTCGTCCTCCAGGCTGGTTAGGTCCCACGAATGTTTCAAACACATTTGCCTTCGCTTCCAGTGCTCCAGGAAACAGGCAGCTGAAATATAAACATATTGTCCACAGTTGACAACCATATTTCCAGAAGAATTTAAATATTTACCAAATTAAATAAAGCTCATCATCAGGCATATTTCATGATAAAACTTAAACTGTCGGTGAAGTTTTTATTTTTTTTTTACCTACTTTTTGGATGATTAACTGATGATCCCTGAACCAAACATGTCCGAAATACATCAGCAAAACCAGTCATAAATGTATTATTATGGAATAATAAGCAAAAAAGTTTAGTGTTGTGTTTGCTCCGACCCTCATTTTTTACACTACTATATTATTTATATGTACAGGACTATTATATAAATAATATGTCTAATAACAGGTATTCTGAGTGAAAAAATATTATTCAATTTAAAGAGAAGCGGAGCTCTGAAGCCTCCCTTAAATAATATGTTGTGTTTTACACACTCAACAAACTAAATATGACAAATGAAGACACAATAAAATATGATATTAAATTAAATTAAATAACTCGGTCATTATCAAGTTAAGACTATAACAGCAAATAATAATCTCCTCCAGTAAAATAACAAACAATTATTCGTAGGTATGAATAAAAGCATAAATAAAACTCTTTATGGTGAACAGAAAAGTTGTCACTGAGCTTTGGTGTGATATCAAAGGTGAGTGACAGTGTCACCTGCACCTGTTAATGTGAACAACAACATGTAACAGCTGATGAAATATAAAGCATATGAAATAACAATTTATAATAATTATATGATAATTAATTAATTAAAATTTAAGGAGTTAGTCATCAACTGACTTCAGATCTAAAATCAGAGACGGATACTCACATCTCTAATGTGTCATAAGTCTCATTAAAGTATCGTCCATTGTTCATGTCCTCAATATATCCAATGAAGGAATAAACTATGAGCTCCTCTGTTCCTGACTGACATTTACAAGTTTACTGTATGTTCCATAGAGAGCTCCTACTGCTGCTTCCTTTGAGGGTATTGATGTTCTTTATTTAAAAAACACATCCTTTTTTTAAGTACTTTTCAAGAATTTTATTTTAAAGAGAATGTTCCATAATGAACACATTAACATACATGTGTCCTGCTGACGTTCTTGTAGATTATTGCAATTAAAGCATATACAACACGAGATTTTGTTTCCAAGTCATAATTCCCACTTCACCTGCACTTTAAATGTCTTCACTACTCAGACTTGTATTGGAAATAAAGTATATAATAAGCATAATGTATATATAAGTAAAAGAAAATGCATATTTACCCCACAGAGACATGAAGATTGCGAAGAAGACGGTTGCCCCGTTGTCAAACAGGTACGAAGCTCTGGCTAGTGAACACACAGTACTGAGCTGCCAGTAGTCGCACACTCCATCACACAGTGGACACATGGTGACGTTCTTCTTGTCGTCACACGTCTCCTGACTGAAGTACACACAAGCGGGGTGACACGTTTGTAAACATTGCTCACAGACCTGTCACCTGCTTACCTTGGCACGTTTGCATCCACAGTGAGAACGCCGTAGATGAAGACGACGATGCCCAGCAAGGACGGAGGGATGAGGAGCTCAGTGTAAACACCCAGCCAAGCAAAATACAAGCCGATCTGTTCCCCAAAGTACTTCCTATTGAGATATTGAAATAAATACAATCGTGAAAAAACAACACATTATTAACATATTATTTGTTGTAAAATACATTAAAAGGTTTACGAACCTGATCAAGTCAACAGGCTGATACTTGTGCATGACACCATAGTTGGCCCACTCTTCATGAAGGATCTAAAAGAAACACAATTAATTAATATGTTTTATTTCTTCTGATAGTTTTTTCTGAGGCTTACAGAAGCAGTGGAATACATGTTACACAGAAGCGTCTTTTTACAGCAACTAGATTACCTGTCTGTCGTTTCGCTGATCTTTACGTCCTCTTCTTGTAAAAGAGCCCTAAAATCAATGTTGTCAGAATTAAATAGCTGAGCAGATTCCTCTTCAAATGATTTACTCACGTCATGCAGAGGAAAGGCTGAGATGTAAACACCCTTGGCCAGCAATGACATAATACCTTCACAGCGAAAAAAGAAAAAAAGATTAATATTGAATCATCTGAATAGATTTTTTTTTAAACTCCTCACCTGTTGTCTGACAAGTATGTTGGCATGTGATACGAGAGATAATCTCAGCTACCTTAAAAGAAAAAAAATGCATGACTTTTAACTTTCAAGGAGTCAAGAGACCTCGTGTAATTAAGACGTACTATTCTGCTGCGTGTTGCATTATCGAAGACGGTTTCCGTTGACTTGATGTCATACCTGAAAAAACAAAAAAAGCATTATTGGCCATAATGTCAGTTTACCCCCAATGGCCCATCAATCTTTATTTACACAGTACAATTCTTATATTTAAGGATTAAACCCAAAGAGCTTTACGATGGACAAACAAAAGTATTTTACGTCTATGAAATTAAAACAATGCAGTCTGGACACATGCACCTGAAATGACTCTTAATCAGTGGTAACTAAAGTTAGGTTTAGGTCACCGATGAGGGAACAGTCTGCAGTGGACTGCATCTAAGTGTTAGTGACAGTAAGTACTCACAGGTGGAGCTTGTCTCTAATAAAAGGATGTTTGAGGGTTTTAAAATGGGAACGAGTCTGTGAGTCTCTGTGGATTTCCAAGGCTGGGACGTCTGGCTGAAAAGGAGTGTTGACTTTGGCGACCAATGAATCCCATATTCCAGCGATGCCCGATCTTTTACGAAGTTCGCATTTCTGGGCAGAAGACAACAGGGAAACAGATGAAATACTATTAGAGCTGTGAGCTAATATCATTCTTTAACATATTTTGATGCTTGATTGATATTTTGACTGATGGGGGAGAAGACTGGACCGATAACAGACCAGGGAAAGAGGCTGTACGTTGACCTCAGTCTGACCAAATAATGAAATTATCATCACAATCAGTGCATTTAACTAGGGCTACTAGCCGACCACATGGTTCATACTTCATTAAACTGCCTAAAGCTGTGATTCCCAACCTGTGGGAAGGTATTGCAAGTGGGCCGCAAAATCGTTTCCTAAATGGTATCATTTTTTTTGGGAGGGTGGATGTAATTATATAAAAATAAAAACACACGTAATAATGTTTTAAATGTTAAAAAGGTAAAAGTTTAAAAGGATGTTAAAATTTTTCAAATATTCTTTTCATTATATTGTTTTTCCTTTGAGTATTATACATGTGACAAGGAAATGAGAACGCATTATAATGCCTTCGTATTTATGGGGTCAGAGGTGGGCCGCAAAGGTTTAAAGGTGGGCCCTGAGTTGGAAAAGTTTGGGGACCACTGGTCTAAAGTAACTAATGAGAAGCAAAGTAAAGTTGCAGCGATCATCGCAAGCCAGACAGTCTTAAAAGACATAGAAATAGAAATAGAAAAAGCAAACAATGTTAAAGGGAAATATCAATATATATATTTTTTGTATTATTTATCATTTAATGTATCATTTAGCACTTTTGCAGCTTTACATATTTTCTGTTGTAATGCATAACAATAGTGTTTTCCAAGAGATAATGTCTAATCATGATTAATAATCACAATTGAAATATCATAAGTTGTGTCTATTATTATACCAAAGACTTATTGTATAAATGAACACACACGCATGACTCAGAAGTCACTCTTAAACACTCAATTAGGTTTCAACAGAAGATCATTCTGACCTTCTTCACAGGAACTTTAATCTTCTGGAGCTCTGCCTCTCGACTGAGTATTGGCCATGGGACATGCAGGCGGATGAAACAAATGCCACTTGGCTTCTGCGGGCAGATGAAATAGAAGACAGTATAGTATATTAATAGTATGTTCATGGCTCTGATATACAAATATATTCTTAATCTCCTCTTAATGAAGTTTCAATTAACGGTAATTCAAACGGATCATTTTATTTTCTGCACTCTGTTAGGGAGCAGCTGAACGATCACTTGTCCTTCAGACAAGCAGATTCAGAATCAGTTGTCTTGTGATGACATCACTTTCTTGCTCATGTCATTTCCCTGAAAATTAAACGTAATCACCATCAATGGTACTTAACTGGTGCATTAGTATCCCAAAAGGCTTTGCAATCATTCTGCCATGATGTGAATGGGGACTATTATTGCACCAGTGAATTACAAGCTGCTTCTTCTGAGCCACCAGCTGTTTTCTATCTCATAAAAACTATATTTCTTGAAAGATCAACATCATTTAAAGAAGTTCAACTTTGCAATAGAATGCACAATACAGCAGCATCTGCGGCTGAACTTGTAATGCTGATTTAATTGTTCAAAATGCAGTCTGCCAAAATTAATTTCCACAAAGAGCAATATCATACGGGTTTGAGAGAGACACACTGGTGAATCACTCTGTATCTAATAAGGGCCTATAATCTGGCCTTTGGCTTCTCTCTTATGGTCAGCTGTCGTAATCCTCAACCAAAACAGCAGCTGATTTAACACGCAAGAGTCTTTCGACCGGATGCATGCGGTCACAAAACCCACTCAGAGCCAGAGACCGAAAACACATATTCCAAGAGATAAATGTAACAGACACAGTAATCTGCTCTGACCCACAATCATACAAAAGGAAGTGTCCCGACAACGTACCTCTTTATCCCGTTCTATTTGTACTCCGGCATCCAGAAGTCCACTTTCAAATTCCTCCCTCATTAAAGCCTTTTCCTGCTCAGAAAGCTTAGACTCCTCCGTGTCGATTGTGGGGGGATTATTGTCTCCAGAATCTGGGTCTGATTCCCACAGGCCTGGCATGGGCATCTGAATGCTGCCATTGGATGCAATGGAAGCGCGTGCTTTGGATGGTCGACTTTTTTTCAATTTGTAGCAGAGAACATAGTCTACTTTCCTCTTGCCGTCAGAGAAATACAGTCCAGGACCAAGATCTATGCCGGACTCCTGTAGACAGAGGCGATGCTGGTGACGTAGCACAAACAACACGCTTGAATAAAAGATCAGTTTAGTATTTTACTGGTAGAGGTAGATCATCAGCTTCTGGCGAGTTGATGGGACATCCATTGGCGGCGTCAAGCCCAAGCCCAGAAATGGTTCGTGCCAATGAAATGAGCGTTGAAGAGTGAATAGACGAAGACTCACTCATTGCTGTGGTGAAGGACATATATTCTTTTGCGTTTCATGCCTCTGAAAGGAAGAAATGGAATCACCACGTTAACTTTCCTGTATTCTATACATTTCGCTTAAGAGGTTCGTTCATTGGTTCTTAGCGTGCGCATGTTTTAGTTTGGAAAAACGTTCAAATATCTTCAACCAGCCACCTGTATTGTGGGACACATTGTTGTGTGTACAGTTTCTCTTCACTTCTGTCAACCTTAACTTGTTCCCTAGAAAATATTTTTCTCTCACACATTTACACCCATCATACAACATATTCAATGACCTTCATAACCTTTAAATGACCTCCCCTACGTCATACTTTCATTTGTTTCCATTTGGAAACATCGTACAAAAAGTAAAAGAAAAAACCTGCTCTTCAATCACACTTCATTTTCACATCTCCAGTGTGAGGAAATCAGACTGTAATCGTTGCTCGAAAGTGACAGAAAAGGATCTAAGCCAAAGTTAAGCTGTGGCGTCTCTTTTTCACCCAATTGAAGCTTTCTACTCAGATTAAGCTCAGGCTGAAATCCATGCGGCGGCACAGTTTACAATCTGTTGAGGTAATTTAGTGCCTTGACACATTCTAGGGAACAGTTCGACCACCTGAAAACTGTCTATAAAATCCCAATTTGTCAAGTTTTGTCGCGGCCAGATTTTTTACATCAGTAACAATTGACAGGTTGCACAACCTATTCCAATTTTATCGTAAATTAAAAAACAATTACATTACCTTCTTTTTTTAAAAGAGGTAAAGATCACTTTTACGTCACATTTAACTTTATGCATAACATTCTAATGTTTATTTTATTTTATTTTGATCACTGTGTCACTTATTTAAATAATTTATAATCTGAGTAAAGTAGTTTTTATTTTATACATATTTTAGTTTGTTTTTCTTTTTTTTCTATTAAAACTAAAATATAGAATAACATAGCACAATAACATTTGTGTAAATACATGTAAGTAAGTAAGTAAGTAAATTATGTTTGTAGTCCCTGTGCAGTTATATACTTTTCTGACTGCCAATACAAAATATATTTAAAAACATTTGCATCCTTGAATAATGACCTTTTTTCCTGTTTTTAAACACTCAAAAGTAATATTTTATGTCAGTTTTTTTTAAATCCGTTTTAATAAACTGTATTATAGGACAGTGTTAGTTATAAAGAGTATTAGATTCCTGGAAAATAATCTATTTAATATCTATAACAAGGGGGGTGACTATAACCATCATTTTGGAGTGATCATGATTTATAACTTTAAATGGAGCTAGTTGCTTGGTTTTCTTCCAGCTTCCATCCCAATCTCTAACCAAGGTCACTGTTCTTCTGTGTAGGTTAGCGCTCATCAAACCTCTTCCTCTGGCGTTCCTCCCAGCATGCCACTCAACCTATTACAGATTATCCTGGGGTGTGCCAGGAACTTTTAACAGGTCAAACGGATGTCACTAAACACAGTTAAGGCATTATAAGTTTCACAACGTAAAGAGATATGTTTGTGCTAACAGATCAAAGATCGCAGGCTAAAGCTGTCTGCTCGCGGTCTGTGTATAGTTTGTATGTTCTCCCTGGGAACTCCGGTTTCCTCCCACAGTCTTAAACCCTCAGAGGTTGATTGTAGGCCGTATAACAGGCTGGCATCTGCAAGGGTCAGTTTAAGGTCCGATTTTATTTTTATTATAAGCTTCCTCTTGGTCAGATTTAATGCAGACGACACTGATATAGACTTCCATTGAAAGACTCTCGAGGCCCAGGTGCTGTTTTTAGCTTGTCTTTGACCAATGGAATGGCTCAGAATTTTCTTCAACTCAACACATTTATATCCAAATTCATTGTCTTTCATGCTCCAAATACTGCCCCTCAGATCCTAACCACCTTCAGAAAATATGAAACCAGACATATAAAGCCAGACAATTTGGGGGCCCTGTTGGACTCAGAAACATTATTTGTATGGTGGCCAAATAATAGTGATAACAACTCTAGAAAATGATTCCTGGCATCTACATTTCGGACATGGTTACCAGCTATGAGCTCACAGGAGGTCCTGTTATCTGTTCAGAATAGTTTTATGTTTGATATACATGTATAAATATAATTATTATTATAACTTTGTAGGCTCAACAGACCAACAAACCTCCCAAATTGTATAGATTATACGTCTCCTGTATTTTCTCTGGTCAATTTCTGTTTGCATCTTATATTAAAGGTGTTTCTTAAGAGAAGATGTAATCCTTTTTTCCCTTTTTTGAGTACTGAAACATTATTATATTTAAATTTATATGAAGAAAGCATTTTTTGGTGACCATCACTGACACAAGGTCAGCACAACAATAGACTTTTCTGGGATAAGAAATGGTCTCTATCTTGTCTGAAACCAAAAAAGACAAAGTTATATCGTTTTAAAAAGGATTTATGTAATCGACTATTCCAGCAGTGGAAAAGGAGGATGATATCGACCCAGCAGATGCCTTCTGTAAACCCCTTTTTTAATAAATTGGTTTTTATTTTATGTGTCATGTTTTTATGGTCCTTTTTATCTGCCTTTTTATTGCCAGTCTGTTTCTAGACTGCTTTATGTAATTGTGTGTGAACTGTTGAACTGTGCTGTGTTTTATTGTCCTGTGTCATGCTTTTGTTATATTTCCAATTTTTACTGATTTTAGGTTTTATATGAATGCAGATTATTGCTGTATCATTACCACTGTATTTCAGCCTCTGACAATTAAACTAATCCTCCCTTATGAGACAGATATTCTTGTGTAATTCTTATGAATTCATTTATTGCATCTATGAAGGTGTCTGTTGTTTTTTGTCTTCTCCTTTTCCCTGGCTTCAACACCAACTTCTTAACCTTGTGTTATCTTTCGGTCATGGGACAACACAAGGGATACATCGAACACATGGTTAAAGAATTTCTGTTTTCGCATATTTCAATATAATCTGTAATATCTGCACCAATTTCTTTTTTTTTTAAGATTATAGATTATTTGTAGATATTGAAGATCAAGTCTCCTCGAAAATATCCTCAGAAAACGGGAAACCATGGACACTTGAATAAGGCATAAGATAATAACATGTATTAATGGTAAGTTTAATGCATGAATATGACTATTTTCTTTATATATTCGTCATAAATCTATTGTGGGCTACATAATATCATTTCTAACTGCTTGTCTTACATTTCAAGTAAAAACAAGTTATTAAAGAAAATAAATAAATAAAAGTTTATTGAAGCAAAAAGATATAAGAATTTATTGATTTGGTCCTCAATGTGTAAAACTGAAAAAAATGGAAAGAGTACTCTTATTACAGCTCTAAACTTTAGTCCGATACCTGTAGGTTTAGGATCAATGAAGATATTATTCACAATTTGAAAGGTCATCATGTATTAAATCTAGTCTAAGTAAAAATAGAATCAAAGAATAACTGAATATTTTCTATGCTGAAAGACTACAAGCACCAAAGCAAGTTTTAAATCTGATCACATGCGTCACTTTTTCATATACCCATCAGGTAAATTAACACATTACATTTCAATCAACCATGACTTTAAATGAAAGTAAGTAAGTAATTAATTTATATTTGTAGAGTGCTGTTCCAGACCAGGGTCTCGATGGTGCAGGCTGATGTTGGTAAACAGATAACATGCAGCAGGACATATCCACTCAAACACGTGTGCAACGCAAACACGATCAAGCTACTTAAACGTATGCAGACACAGACACGTTAATCTGAGTTACCTCAGTGTTGGTAAACAAACAGCTGCGTTGGAAATAGAGAAAATGACTTGAGGAGTATTTATAACTTCTGTAATCTGTTTGCAACAAAGTTTCATTTTTTACTTCTAGTGCACATAAATGGTTTGGATTAAATACGGAATATTGTAATGGTAGACATGTTGGGCAATATGTTTCTAAAGTAAGGGGAAAATAGACCATTTAAAACCAACTATTTACTTTACACATCATTAGGGCTTATAGATATCATGACAATTTTAATCTGTTACGAGTGGGTGGGTCAGTGACCTCCTATAACCTTATCTCTGGGTTTTGAAAATCCTCTCTGAAATATCCAGGATCTCTTGAACCACCACGATCATTCACAAGGAGGCACTGCTTATTAAAGTGTAATTACATTTTGTATGTTTGTTTAACGGCCTTTTAAGAAGGCCCCCTAGTGGCTGAATCTATAGTGAGGGGTTGGAGACGGCAGCGAAAAGAAATGACTTAATGTGAATAGACAACAAAATCTTTCATGGGTAATAAAAACACTGAACTTATTTGACAAGACTGTTCTGGTAGGCTTGGTATTTTTTATACAGCCGTGTTACTGCCGTTTTACTGCTGTGTTACGGGAATATCTCTGTTTATGGTAATGATTTTTGTTAGAAACAAATATTTAATGATATATAAGGAAAAAACCCAATTAATGATGTTTTATCTACTCATTATGTATGGAAGATTGCGGGGTTGATCCCAATAGATCCCAGTAAAGCCAAACTCAAACACTAGAAGAACATTTACGTTTGATCTTTGTCAGCTGTGATTGTGCTGAAAGTCTTCTAATAGAATTATTCTCTATGGTCAACACACTGCAAATACTTGTAAATCTTCTATAATTGGCTGACATACGGTGTCATGCCTATTTATACTTTGAAATGTTCCGCAGTGTGCAACATTAGGATTAAAGAGAGGGTGACAGTTTGTCCACAGAATTGGAGGGAGGTCTGATGTCTTCTATTAACCACGATGCATTATCTTATTATCTTTTTTCAGGCTATGTAATGTGATTTGAAAAAATATTTTCCCGGTTAGAGATGACAGTGTCTTTTTCAACAGTGAGGCGAACAATGAGACCTCAGACTCTGTGGTGTTCTTGATGATGAAAGAGCTGAGTTCGGGCTCACAAGATATATAAGAACGGAAATAAAAAATGAGATCACAGATTCAAGCCAACAATTTATCAAGACTGTCCCTCAGAAATGGGCTGACGGACAATTTGGCTTAAAGCAGAACCATGGCTCATTAAACTAAATATATCCTTTATATTTATGTTTATATTTATTTATATGAATGGAAAAATACATATGGGCTTTGTTGTTTTTACATGAGATTTTTCTATATTGTTATAGTGACTTCTAACTCAGGACTGAGGAACACTGATAGATGGAATAAGTTATTACAAAAGGTTGGGCCATAAATATAACACCCGGTTCTGATATTTATTATTTATTTAAATTAGGCATACTGTATATCAGAAAATATCAGGTAAGACTTTGAAAGGTAAGATTGTTTAAATCGTTATTGGATTATTATCCGGATCAATGCTTTTTTAAATTAGCGTAATAGCTGGTTACTTCACTACAGTACATATAAAAACTATTAATAAAAACAAAAACTATTTTTGTATAATTTGAAGTTGAGGGTTGCAATGTTTTACAGGTTCCAATAAAACACCTCCTTTTCCTATAACAGCAAAGCCAGTAGTTTTCAGACAATAAGGCATACTTAGAATAATGATGTTTTCTAAAATATCAAACACAGTTATAATGCTTATGTATTAATTCTTGTTTTACTAACTGACCTCAGCACTTAATATTGGTAAACAACAATGCCACACCGCAAGTCATTGTAGTATCACTCTGTGAGTCACCATAGTATTACTCGTCAAGTCATGATATTATTACTCCGTGAGTCACTATAGTATTACTCCTTGGGTCATGATATTATTACTCCTTGAGTCACCATAGTATTACTCCTTGATTCATGACATTATCACTCCATGAGTCACCATAGTATTACTCCTTGAGTCAGGATATTATTACTCCGTGAGTCACCATAGTATTACTCCTTAAGTCATGATATTATTACTCCATTAGTCACTCTAGTAGTACTCCTTGGGTCATGATATTATCACTACGTGAGTCACCATAGTATTACTCCTTGAGTCATGATATTATTACGCCGTGAGTCACCATAGTATTACTCCTTGAGTCATGATATTATCACTCAGTGAGTCACCATAGTATTACTCCTTGAGTCATGACATTATCACTCTATGAGTCACCATAGTATTACTCCTTGAGTCATGATATTATTACTCCATTAGTCACTGTAGTATTACTCCTTGAGTCACGATATTATCACTCAGTGAGTCACCATAGTATTACTCCTTGAGTCATGACATTATCACTCTATGAGTCACCATAGTATTACTCCTTGAGTCATGACATTATTACTCCATGGGTCACCATAGTATTACTCCTTGAGTCATGATATTATTACTCCGTGAGTCACCATAGTATTACTCCTTGAGTCATGACATTATTACTCCGTGAGTCACCATAGTATTACTCCTTGAGTCATGATATTATTACTCCGTGAGTCACCATAGTATTACTCCTTGAGTCATGATATTAGTACTCCATTAGTCACTCTAGTAGTACTCCTTGGGTCATGATATTATCACTCAGTGAGTCACCATAGTATTACTCTATAAATAAATATTACTTACTTATTTACTTACTTACTCCGTGAGTCACCATAGTATTACTCCATGAGTCATGATATTATCACTCCAAGAGTCACCATAGTATTACTCCATGAGTCATGATATTATTACTCCTTGAGTCACCATAGTATTACTCTTAGTCACAGTACTATAACCCAATTATTAAATTGTGGGTAAATTTTAAATTCTATACGTACATTTTATCTTAATTATTTGGGTCAATGAACATTAGAGTACCAACAAACAGACGCTTGCATTTAGATTCTTAGAAATATCCTGCATGCATTTTTTACGACATGCCGTCATCACGTCAAAGCCCATATCTCAGCGACAAGCTTAAAGGTTTGTAAGCTCTCTGACAGCTCGACTTGGTCACCTGCACCTTCATGTAAACAGAGCAGAGGGCGCAGGTTGGGTGTTTATAATTGTTTTAGCAGATTACACGCCGCTGATTTTAAAATACTAATACTTCTTCATGGTGTCATAGTCGGAGACAAATTCTTGTTTTCCTGTGACCTTAAGAGGAATCCAGACGACGCATTTATCATAATGTTAATATACAAGTTTATATAAAGGAAAGACTTTTTATGATGATGGAAAAAAAATAAAAATAATAATAATTAGCACATTTTCTCTGTTTTTATATTTGGTCATAATACGATATAGTTGATTCGCAGCAACACAACATTTAAACATGGGAGTTTATGAGCCATTAAAACGGGATTATAGCATTAAAGTATTGGTTTTAAAAGTGCATGGGATTAAAATCAGAAAAGTCAACCCAGCCTTGCTACAAGTTTTTCTTTTCACTACAGCAGCATGAAAACAGGATTTGAGATAAATAACGTGTCTTTTAGGTTAAAAAGTTGTTTTTCTGCGTAACTGTGTAAAGCTTCAATAGTGTATAACGTAAAAGGTAAAACTTATATTGATTTGTGATGGTAAACATGGAAACAGTCATTTATTAATTCAATACTAGTCATACTTTTCAATAAAGAATTGTTTTATTAATTTTTTGTCATATTTTTTTCTCTTGCTCTATGATGTGTTTTCTAGAACATCTTTTATCTGTGGTTTTTAAAAGTCTGAAACATGCTCTTTAGTTGCAGTAGTCTGTGTACTAATTTGAAAAGTATGTTGTTTCAAAAGAAATTAATGTGCAGAAACAACACAAAAACAAAATACTTGCTTGTAAACATTTTGAAGACTTTTACTATTTGATTGTAGTATTTATTTTACTCTTTGACTGAATTTCTACTGAAGAATAACATTTGTTACATGTGATACATTTATTTAAAAACCAATAACAAACTTGTAAGTTTCAAAGAGCCATTGTTTTCAACCAAAGTAGTCGTCTTGTAAAAAATGTAATATTTCAACACAATCAAACATACAATCAAATATAAAATGTAAAAGAATAAGTTTATATTACAAATTAACAATAAATATTATAGAGGCTACCAGAAGAAGAATATTCTATGAGCTGATATAACTGCAGATAAGAAAAATAATATCAATATCAAAGGCTAGAGTTCCATTGTAAGTGTTGAAATAAGACAATTAAGTCAAGGAATTTTCTTTCAATCAAGCTATAATTAGATACATTTTAATAACAAGGTTGTAATTGGATTTTGGGGATTCTTAAAGTATACAGCAGCTGTTGGTGGATTCAGTTACTCAGCGAGATATGAGTTTGGGGCGCACAACAACAAACGTTGCAGAGTAAACAACTATTCATTAAAATAGACTTTTTAACCTTGACGTGGTAAATAAACTGTCTTTGACTCGACAAAAACTGGGTAACACGTATCTAACCACTGACAGTATAACTTAGTATTTATTTGATAACATTATACACAACAATCGACCAACCATTTTTGTTACAACCTTCTCATCTCTGAAAGTCAAAGTGTATTTAAATGAATAAAAAAACAACTTTTAAAAGAATAAACACTAATCATAACAACAAATAAAGAAAGACAATATTTCGTGTTTTTCTTTCCCGTGTATATTGGAGTTTAACAATTGCAGAATTATATCTGGATGGGGAATCCCTACTATTTTCTATACGCTTACTTTAAGCCTGTCCCAGCTACACGGGGTGAGAAGCAGGGAACACCCTTGATAATTGTGGGAGGAAACCCGAGTTCTTAAAGTTAGTCCACGAACGTATTCAAGTAAACTTTCTATGACCTTAAGTCACATGTACGCATTTATATTGTGCAGAAATTATGTTTTTTATTAATGGCGTATTTATTAAAAACTTGTATTGCAATAAAAAAAAGTTTAATATTATATAATTATTGATGAATTATTCAAAACAAATCCACCTGTTTCGAGCTCACAAACACAGACTTGCTAACGCCAGCATTTTTAATCGTAGCAGCTCAATGTGGCGCCAAAGTCAATTAGACCGAAGTTCTGACGTCACACCCACCGTGAAAAAAAAAAGTCGCTGGTTCGAGTTTTTCTGCGAGCGACGGAACCCACGAGCAAGTGAGGAACAAGTGGACTCACCGGAGCTGAGGTGGTTCTCTTTCGTTGGAGATGGAGAGACACCGCGTCGAACCGTCGAGGGACTGAGATGGTGGACAATCTGTGCGCGCTCCCGCCGCCCCGAGCTTAGTAGGCGTGTGCGTGTGCGTGAGCGCGAGCGCGCAGCTGCTAATTCTCTGACCCGACCACACAGAAGGTGTGTCTGTCTCAGTCCAGGCTGGACCCGCTCCAGACTCTCCCGCACAATTGAAAGGTGTGGAGAAAATAACCAAATATCAGCAGTTTGTGACATAATTAAATATATTTATATTGATTTAAAATATATGTTTTTTAATACATTTATTAAAAGCTATTATACAAAAAATATAAAACTGAATCGCAGCTTCTACATTACCAGGATAGACTTTTAAAAATATATGTCATCACTTTATACTATTCTTTGTACAAAATAAGTGTATTTTGTGTCGTCTGCCGGTTTTTCTGTTGATTACTTTTTGCTATAGTTTATTCTGGTGTTTCATTCTGTAATGCCAACACAAAAAACACCTATGATGCGTTTACAGTGTATTATTTGAAGAATATCCCAATATATATATATATATATATATATACTGTATATAATATTAGATTTACTTTGAATTTTTGCTTCTTTTTTTTTTACCATATTCTGAAAGTCTTACATAGAATAAACATCCATCATATTGTTTTAACAGTTTTCTGTGACATAAATGTCACATAAATGTTCTGACTTCTATACAGATGGTTTCTTGCAGGAGCCAAGGTCTCAAGCAACCTCCTACATGATTCAACAATATTTTTGTTGTTCTTATTTTTCACATTTAAGCTTTACCCTAAGACACTGTAAAAACTCAAAAGATTAGGCAACTGTTGAAAAACATGTTTTATTATTTACTATAATAAAGGGAAGGACATTTAAATATAAACAACATTTTAATTAATTATTAATCAATTCACACATTTATATTATGAAATTAAAGTCTATTTTATGACAGGAAAACATTACTTTCGAAATAAATGTATACAATATGTGATTAACTATTCAAGAAACACCTCAAGACATTCTTATTTGTTCAGGCTTTTCCTTGATTTTCTTAAACTCCTATGTTGTTCTCAGTATATTCTTGAACTTTTAAGTATATATTTTATTGAGTATTGTTTTGATTGTTTAAGTGCTTTGTGGCCCTGGTCTGGAAAAGCGCTATATAAATACAAATTACTCACTTGTTAATGAGAAGGATATTTTTAACTGAATGGTATACTCACTAGTTTAAGCTGTCTATATTGGTGCAGCTAGTTAAATGCTGTCATTCTGAGATAAAGTAGCAAAATCGATAATAAAACATAGGACAAGATTTAAATTCAGTTTACCTTAGTTAGAAAAATATTTGTTTGCAGTATACAATACCACTTGCATAAGGTTAATGTCATCTTAATAGAAACAGAGATTAATGTGTGAATCCTGCACCAAGATATTATAGTTTTGTTTTCAGTTTTCTATGGTAACATATGGAGACAAGTGGCAGAGTGAAGTTTTTTAGTGAATTCCTTCTTATTTTTTGATTTTTGAAGCTTTTCCTGTAAATTAAGAATTTGAATTAACTTTAAATTACAATTTCAAACTAGTAGGTTCAACGCATCCAACTTTGGAAAACTGACAAAAATGTCGAAACATTGACGCGTAAAAGTGATTATTTATTGGTGTCTTTGAAAATAGTCTGACGGATACAAAAATATATATTTCAGCGGTGATGCATGAGTTGTTCATAAGTCTCCGTCTACGTGCATTGCTTGGACAGACAGTCGCAGGCGGTGACCGACAGGACGGTGATGAGGCTCCGGGTGCCGTTAGAGCACAGGACGGGCACGTCTAGAGGTTCGGTTCCCGCCGCGGCACAGCACACACACTCCTGCTCTACAGCCCCTCGCTCCAGGGAGTAGATGGACTTACTGCGACATTTTCCCTGGTAGCAAGACAGATGGATCCACGGGCCACATGCAGACATTTAAAAAAAAAATAAAAAAAAATCGGATGTTGGGATTTTGTTGAACTTTGAGGGATAATCCTTCGGGGTTAAACTATTAATCATTCTTAAATGTGTGTGTGTGGCTTACCTCACAGTAGTGCAGTTTGACCTGTTGCTCGGATTGGCAATCGTCCACTTTCACAAAGTTGAGAGTCCCTAATGATCTCTTGCACGGCGGCTCCGTACCTTCGCACCGGCAGTTTACAAAAAAACTCTCAAATTAGATATTTGTAAGAAACAAGAAAAACATTCTCTACTCACACGTCTCACAGCAGGTGCTTCCCATCTTGCTGACGACACCCTAAGAAAAAAAAAAACCACCCGATAATGAATAAACCCAAATCAATAACAATGGTGCTCTTTATTTATTATTTGCTATCATGGATTGTCAAATAAGTGAAATAATTGTAAATCTTTTTTATTATTGATGGGGAAATTTAAATAAATAAAACTATTATTATTGTTGTTTATTGAACAAAATAAATCTTATTGTTTAAAAATCGATACAGCCATCATAAAATAAATACGATTTTAATTCACCAACAGTTTATATTCAACCTTATCTGGTTTGCAAAGAATATTAAACACTTTAAATATCATTTATGTCAGGATTTGTGTAAAAATTCAGTCATTTAAAGATTGAATTATATCGTACATCTTGTAAAACATGTCATTGGTGAATGAAAGCTTTGTTTTCTATAAATTAGCTTATAGTTATTTTAATTGACGACACGTTTGGTAGTCGGCAGCAAGCCATGAAATATTTAAACAGAATTCTAGTGCACTTTTTAAGGTATTCATAAAGATTTGTGGCATTCTATGATGCCCAGCTTATTGCTAAGCTAAACTAATGCTATGCTTAATGCTATGCTAGTGCTAATTAAGGAATCTATGTAATTTAGGTTTAAATGTCGGTATAGTAGCTCATTGATCAGAAACTCAGTGATGCCGATGCCATAAATACGACAAATAAAAAGCAGAACAAATAAAATATTAAATCAAAGGTTAATTTTAGCTGACATGACAATGTCTGCAGGTTAAAAGCTCTTCCTACCCCTTCGTCCAGGCACTGCTGCCGGTTGAAAGGACGGCAAGTGGTCACTTCGATCTTCACGGTGAGTTCTCCATTACCGTTCACACCACAGGTGTAGATGCTGCAGCCCTCCTCACTCGTGGTGTTCACCTGTGAGCGCGAGAGTAGAAGAACATTAGACTTATTTAGTCATTTTATCATATATAATATCAGATTTACAACCATATTATTGCTAAAAACATTAGCATTCAAATGCTCATTTAGTAAATTCATGAAAGAAGAAAACGATACGCATCACGATACAGGGACAACGTAACGATATATTGCGACACTGTAGGAACAAGATATATTTTTAGTTTTGCTTTGGTGTTTGCAGAGTTCAAGAACCACAAGACTTTTGACTAAGTCTGAATTGCTTTTGATTTTTTTTTGTTGCAACTAATATAAGCTTTAAAAGCTGATGGTGTTGACTGTATCCTCTTGTCCTGAGTCATCGCCCTGGATATTTCGGGAGGACATAATGACTGTTCCCATCTGGCTGCCGGAAGTTCAAAACAAAAATAGACAAATGCCGAACTTTGAACTTTATTGTACTTATTATACTTCAAACCATTAAAGAAATATGTTAAAAAATCCAATATTATTGGAAACAAAAAAAAAACTTTATAGTGCTGTTGAATATCAATACAATATCGAGAATAGAAGACATTGCGATATATCGCTGTTTCGATATTTTCTAAGACCCCTGTTAAATATACAATTCCTTTTAAAATATATGGTAAAACCTTGGATGATGCCTGCAGTCTGATACCAACACAGTTCCAATACACTTTATATCCATATGTCCGGACTTTTAAATGATCCAACCTTGAGATCCAGAAGTGTCCCGTCCGTCCTTCTCATGAAGCAGGAAGAAGGAACACAGCGGCCGCAGCAACTGCCCTCCTCCTTCTGAAGAGTGTACCCCTGTAATAAAAACATCATCAATAGATGCTTTATATTACAAATATAATAAAAGCTACACTTAAAGAAAACAATTAAACAGTGAGAGCAGTTGTGTTGTTACTAGATGACTAGTTTTGATGATGATATTTTTATATCTAAGGTGATAAATACCAGTTGACAAGTGGAACAATCCATTCTTGTGCAGGACAGTTTATACTGTCTCAGCAGAGCGTTCTGCACCAAACACTCGCAGTGTGTACACGCGTCCACCATCAGCTTCTCGCCCGCCTGCATCAGAAAGATACAAAATAAATGAAAATCAAATCAATCCTCCTTATTAATAGTTGACAATACGTACACCAATGACGGTGTGGTTGAGCACGCAGACGTCCATCGGGGCTGTGAACAGACGCGACATTAATGAATACGACAACGACCTCTACCGGATATAAGAAGGCACTACATGTAAAGGTTGAGAAGGGCATTGAAAAGATGAGGTCTAATAATAATAATAATAATAATAATACTAATAATAATAATAAATACATAAAAAACAATAATAATAATAATAATAATAATAATAATAATAATAATAACAATAACAACAATAATAATAATAATAATAACAATAATAATAATAATAATAATAATAAAAATAATAATAATAATAACAAAATAATAATAATAATAATAAATAATAATAATAATAATAATAATAATAAAAACGTGTGTGAACTCACCACAGTGGCAGCGTGGGCAGCAGTCACGTCTATCACAGCGTAGCTCGGAGCCCAGAGGGCAGGACGGAGTGTCCAGAGAGGAGCAGCTCACATTTGTGGCGGTGATGAATACCTCATCCTTCACTCTCACACACTCATTTAAAACACACTTGTCATTGGGAGACTGCCACACCTCACCCACCTGGAAAAATAAATCCAAATGAATGTAATTACATTTTTTTTTTTTTTTACAACATTTGATCCATCCGTACTTGTCTGAGTTTTACTCCAACCAGCATATCTCCTCTCATGTCTCCTCTCGACTCAACGCAGCTGTTCGGTACACACTTTCCACAGCACTCTCCTTGCACTAGTGTATACGTCGCACCCTGTTTTGCAGTTAGGAGTAGTTAACCACAGGCTGAGCCTTATACGGAGCAGTGTCAGTGTTAGAAAAGGAACTCACGAGAGGGCAGGAGCGTTGACAGACAGGTGCAGAACACTGGGCGATGTGTAGTAACGTGTATTTGTCCTGCACTTGGCTGCAGCTGCATTTCTCACATCCCTGGACCCACTCACTGCCCACTGCATGCACGACGCCTTCCGCCACACAAACCTGCTCCAATGATTTTAACAAATTAAAAATAAATGCATAGAAACTGACAATATGTATATATGTTATGTCCTCTTTCTTACAAGGAGAAATGAGCACTGACAGTGTCACCAGAAGACTGAACTGCACCTAGTTTGTAATAAATGTAACTATTACAATTACTTTACCAGTCACATTATCTGTTGTGTATATCAAGGGTAAATACACAACAGATAATCTGACTGGAAAAGTATTTACTTTCAATTTTCTAAAATTGTTTTTCAACTTGTATATTTGCTAGATTAGCTTAAAGTGCTAACACGGGTGAAATGTAACATTTTGTTACCCAGTGTAGGACGGAGCGTTATAGAAGGTCCTTCATCCCAACTGGTGTCAGGATATTTAACTCTCTACTTTAAATATCCTGATGCTAATCCGTAGTGTGTTTTTCTTCTTGTGTGTTTTTATTTTTTGTTTTTATTTTTTTTAATTTTTTTAATTTTTAATTTAATTTAATTTTTTTCTATTTTATTTTGTTAATAGTGTTAATTTTCTAATATTGTAAATAATTTGTATTTTTTAAAGATCGTTTTATTTTATTTTATTATCTCTTTTATTATTTCTTTTTTTCCTTGCACTTTATTTTCAATTGTGCTGCTGTTGTAAAAGTGTGTTTCCCCTCTGGGGATGAATAAACATTTTCTATTCTATTCTATTCTATTTTGCATCCATATTTTTAATTGTGATTGTAAATTTGTTAATTTCTTATACAATAGCAAACCAATACTTTATCATTTAAAAATATTGTGTATGACATGAGGACATTGATTATTTTAAAATAAATGTTTACAATAGAAAAGTAAGCAAGAAAAAACAACAAAATATTTAAGACTGTGATTAAAAATTTGTGTCCAACATAAACATTGTGAATAATGGTTTGAAATAGATAATAGTGAAAACAGCTCTATTCTATAAACCTTTCAAGCTTTTCAAATTGATTATCTTCAGTTGATTTGTATTCAAAACAGGCACTTTCAGATTCAGAGAATGAAGACTTTCCTTGTCAGGCAGGCACTTGATCTCCGTGCAGCCGCAGTCATCAGTTAGAGATGATGTCGTGAAGCCCGGTTGGCAGGTCTGTGTGTTGTTAACGCAGCTACACACACACTCGTAAACGTCACAGCATTTCGTCTTCTTCACCGAGAGCCGTCGATGAGCCGGACACAAGGGTGGAGTCAGACTGGAACACACTTCCTGTTTGCAGACTGTCGGCGGAGAAACAGGCAGTCGGAGGTGATGAAATGCAGCGCTGCCGTGTCTCATGGGAAGAACTTACCGCATTCATGTACGGGCTGACACTCTCCAGGGTTTTTCAGAACCGCTGTCTGGCCTGCATCACAGCGAGGAACCTCCGGGAGACTACAATTACCTAGATCGCACACTGAGAACGAAAGGATAGAAATTAAATTGACAAAGATTGTTGTACAATGTAATGAAAATAGTTATCAAAACAGAAACAATGATAAAAAATGAATTTCAATATAGAGTAACACTAAAGACTAGTGATGGGTTGATGAGGCCTCGTGAAAGAACCGATGAGGTATCATGATACAGTGTCTCTCATCTAATGATGAAATCACTGTATCATGATACCTCATTGGTTCTTTCATGAGGCCTCATCAACCAGTACTAATAATACTATAATTTGCTGTTCCACTGCAGATAAATAGTAAAATTATGATGAGAAATGTTTTAAAAAAACTGACCACAATCATATTCTGGACAGCAGTCAGAGTCTCTCCTTTGTCTTAGGGTCTCACAGGGTCCACATTTTGGAGCTACAAACAAGTGATGAAATGAAGGAACACAATACAAGATCATTTTATTGATTTATAGTTCAATCAAAGACATTATTCATTCTCACCTGTTCTGTCAGTGCAGGGTCGGGCGGTACAGTTGATGTGCTCTTGGTCCAGGCACACACAAATCAAACATGGATTCTCACTCGGGACCCAAGACTGAAGGTACTACACAAAAATAAACAACTGTTGTTGTAGTGCTTCACTTTGAACACTAGAGGACAGTCTACAACATCCTACAAGACAAAACACTCGCCTGAGTTGCACTTGAGTGACTCAGGGTCTCACCTTGTATGTGCGTCCATGAATGTCCACACACTGCCCACACGCCTCTGGTGGTACACACTCTCCATGATGCACAACTTTCCCTTCTGGACAGAAGCAACCTTCAGTAGGTGTGCTCATACAGGAGGTCTCATTTCCTCTGGCGACTGACTGGCCACCATACAACGGCTGTAGACTCCCGCAGTCTTCGACACACCCGGTGCGACAGGCGTGGTACTCCATGGAGGTGGGACACTGAAGTGCTGAAAGAGGAAATTCAAGTTGAGATCAGGAAACTCACTCTTAAAGCCCATGAATATCAAACTGACTGATCTATTTATAGCCGTACACAAGCTGAAGGTTGTCTGCCTTCGAGGATTTAAAAGTGAGTTTGCTCAGAAAAGCCAAGCATTTATTTAACCTTTTGACGTGAAGGCCAGTCGAGCCTGGTGGGGATAAATATCTTTTTTCAGAGAATTAATGTTGATGGGTCACTTTATGAACCTGGTGCCTTTTGTTTCTATAACGTTTTGTGAGCTTACGAACATATAAAATGTGTTTAAAGGGATCAAAAATGTTGTGTACAAAAAATACTACATTTTATTATTCATCACAGTAGACATTAGATCTCTGGTTTCATTCTTAAAAAATAAAATACTTACAATTTTAATTAAAAGTAACATTTTCTTTCCTTAAAAACATTGATTTAAGCCCGTCCCATAGTTATACACACCACATCATAGCGCCTAGTGATGTGTTGCTGAGGCATCATGAAACAGCTGATGATATAGTCAGTGTATTTTTAAAAAAAAAAGAAGAAGTTTGAAAATGATGCTTGTGGATTTTCAAAATAAAAACACTGTTTCATGATACATCATCATCTGTTTCATTAAGCCTTTAAGAGTTCAAGGGCTTTATGACCCTGGTCTAGAAAAGGCGCTTTACCAATAACCAGTGCTTTAGATTAAGTTGATGTTCAGTAGATAAAAGGATCCATTTAGTTTAACTTTACAACCCCACAACATATCATTTATTGAGAAACAGTTTTTTTTACTCTTAGTTTACTACAAACAAAGGACATTTCAACAACAGGAAAAATGCTTTTAAAATAAAATTTAGATTTAATTTAATGCAGGTTGTTACTTTTTTCTTTTTATCAAGTTAATAAAAAAATAAACTGTGTTCGGGGTCTGAGCTCAATAAAGAGAGAATATAATATGATGATGAATTGTTTTGTTTACAATACAATGTGCACCAAACTTACGACAGAGGTGGGGGCTCCTCCAGTCCACACATACGCCACTCTGTCTACACAAACGTGCGTAGGCAGAGATCAGCTCACACACATCTGATTCCGAGCATGCTTGCTCTTCACACTTTGCCAGAAAGATCTGCACTGGTATGTGTGCGTGACATGGGTTGAATATCTCTGAGCGTAGGGCCTGACATCCCATCGAGGCAGAGGACACACACTCCACCCTTTGTCTGAGAGCACAGGCTCCACCGTCTTCAGCTGCCGTCCAGTCAGCGATGAAGGCGAGCTGGTCGGTGGTCAGGCTGCCATTTCGCAGAGTCAGAACATTCGCTGTCTCTTCACCGCAGGCTCCTGCGTGGAAACAGAGGAAAGGGCCGATGAGAAAGAGAAAGTATTGTGTTGTTTAAGTAAGTGTTGCAGGTACCACACAGTCCAGAAGAGGGTTGGGTCGTGGCCGGACCGTGTAACGCGATGGTGAACTCGTTACTCTGAGGGGTGAACGTCAGGATGTAGCTGTCGTCTATTTTCAGCTGCAGCATCACACCTCCGAAACACACCAGCTCCATCCCATCGTGTCGCCAAGGCAGTGTGAGCTTCTCCTGATCGATGAATACCTGAACACAGAGAGAAGCTTCAGATCTTAGCCATCGGAAAAACAAAAAAAGCTCCTCTACCAAACACGCGAATGCCAACATTTAATTTCTTAAACGTGAAATATCACTACTAATATTATAATAATTGAAGTCTACTTTATTACACTTTCAGAAAAATATTGTTAGACATGTAGAAAACTTTGTAACAAGTTCACATAATGAAACTCTCAAACATATTTATGTTACAATCATAACAAATTTAGAAAAATTCTGTTACAAATGTACAACATTTCTATTAAAATTTACAAAATATTTTTAACAAAGTTAAGAAACACTGAAACTAATTTACAAACTCTTCAAATGAATTGCCCAAATGTTGTCATAGATTAACCTACATTTGTTACAGATTTACAAAAATCTGGAAGTATTTCTAATACTCTCAATCAAATATATGGGTTTTTCAAACATATTTACCAAATAGTAGTAAGAAATAAACCAAAATATTGTAAAAATCTACAAAGATTCTGATACAATGTTAAAGACATTCTGTAACAAATTCACAAAGTCTGAAAGTAATTAACAAACTCTCAAACGCATTTACAAAAACAATTGTGAGGTACAAAACAATAAGTGTTTCAGGATTTGTAAATCTGTTTTTCACGTCTCATCCACTGTAGTTAGGCCAAGCAGATTTTTTTAATTGAACTCACTTCAATGAAAAATGTAGATCATCTAATAAATGTACTCCTTAAAGCCTAAATACCTCCACATGTGTACCAGCAAGAGATATAGCAGATGTTTATTCAACACATTCTGAAATTATGACCTTTTGCTAGGTTCGGAAAAGGTCAAGAGCTGCTCCTCAACACATGTTCAGCTCTTACACATCACCGACATGCTCACCGTCACGTCATCCTTCAGCAGCAGCTTGTGAGCTCCACCAGTGACCTCCATGGCTTTCATGCAGACCTGGTTGTAATTTGATGATTCTTGACACGGTCCACTGTGGAGTTTAACCTCCAACCCGGCGCTGACACCTCTGCTGACTCTGAGGAGAGTGTAAGAGCAAGAGCTGTCCACGGCCAGCCGAAGTGCCAAGCTGTCAAATCTCACAACATGATTGGTGGAGCTGCCCATGCAGATGCCTGAGAACGCACACAGACTTAATAAATAAATAGAAACACCAATAAATTAGCAAAAATTTAAACATAGTAAAACATAGAGAGTTTTGTATGGACTGTTTTCCTGTAGAATCTCTTATAGAAATACATACATGAAAAAAAAGCAACAAGGAAATTCGTAGCATAAATACAAATTTGCATTTTTTAGCAATTCTAACGGCTCCAGTTATCACCAAATGTTAACATCATGCATAGCATTCATTAATTAAATCAATAAAAAAGTAAAATGAGACAAAAACAAAGTGTTCTTCCAGCATGTAAGAAGGTTCACGTACAAGGGCACTCCCAGTGGCAGTTACATGCGTCCTGCACTTGGACGGGTGGCACGTGGTTTCGGCAGGTTGGCAGTGCAAGTCTTTCACAACTGATTTTGTGGTTCTGCATCGTCACCGCCCCGCTGGGATGGCACAAGACGGAGTGACATCCATCCTCCAGTAACCAGGACGCTCCGGGCTGCAACACATAAGAGACGGCGGTGTGAAGAGTAAAAGTAAAATCGACTCGATCTTTGAGGCTCATTTATGCACTTACTTGTCTCTCGTTTCCAAGATCATCGACACACACGCCTGGGGGGCCAGCTGAGGATGAAACCGACAATATCATGAATAACATTTCTGAAGATCATTTAAAAACCGAGGTTATATTTGAAGGTGAACCTCTGCAGATTTTCTCGGGGTAGCTGTGGTCCAGGGTGAGCAGCACCAATAGCTGATCCATGCTGTTCAAGTGCAGGGTGTTGTGCTCACTGGGATCAAGAAGTCTGAGCTCATCGTGACTGTAGTGATTTCCAATTCCAACAGGAAACACTGCCACACCTAGAGTAGAGACAGCAGCTAATATAAAAGCTTACTTAAACGTACTAATAAACAAGACAATGTCATCATCTCAGTTTGGCTCTGACTCGTCATTATTAGCTTCATTACCTGCCGCCAGGGCCTCATTAGCCGCTTCCTGGACATCATCCGCTGATTTGTCCGTCACAAGCATCACCACCACTTTGGCCACACCCACTCTCCCACCGCTGACCCGAGAGATTGCGGTGCGAACAGCAAAACTCAGGGCGGAGCCTGCATGGAGACGGAACAGCCAACACATCAGTGGGTTTCTGTGTGTGGAGATGCTCAGACTTATCGTCAGTACCGAGAGCGGGTGCAGCCGCCTTCCTGTTTGGTATTCTGTCCACCAGGTCTAGAAGACGTGACGTGCTCTGGGTGTCTTTCCAGGAGAGCTCTGCAGTGTTTGTGTCTCCGTATTGAATCAACCCAATCTGAGTGCCTTTTAAGCCTGAGCAGGCAAAAAACAGTACAGTATTATAAGAGTATATACAGAATACATTTATTTATTAGTTTAGTCCTCCTTCCTTAGCTTAAAATGGGAGCAAATGCTAAATAACAGGTAGAAAAAACTATCCAAACTGACAGAGAAGAAGAAAATAATTTACTTCTTTAGCTAAACATGGTAAACACATCCCGTAAAATATGTGAATGTTTTGTTTGCTATTTTCAAGGTGTCTTTAGGAGCAGCAAGTTATACCTATGTCAGCATTCCTGATGTAAGATCGGACAAAAGTCTTCATGTCTTCGAACGTCTCGCCAGCTCTCAGCAGGAACATAACGTCCACGGGCTTCTTGCACGGTACTATGAAGACCAAGGTCACAGGATGAGCATGAAGTCTCATGAAGTTCTCATAACATCACAGCCATGCGTACCTGAAGGTGGCAGGTTGGACAGGGTTGGGACCACCACGGGTCGAAGTGTCGGAAACCGAGGTAGGAGATTTCTTTGCGTGATATTGACCACACGTTGGACTATTGTCTGGAGTTGGTCGTAGTCCTTGATCATCACCGGAGGTTCAGGGTAGCTAAAAGGCGTGAGGTCTATCTGTCGTATTTTTGGTCCCACGCCAATTGGATACACGTGTGTAAAGTTGCTAGTGACTGGTGGTCGTGTCACGGTGTCAGTGGGTGGGTTTTCAGTCACTAGAAACACCAGCTGAGGATTGGTGGGCTTACGTGGTGGCTGGACTACCGTTGATATAACCGACCTTGTGTTTGTCTGACTTCCACCTCGCCATCGAATCTGCTTCAGTTGCTGCATCAGCAGCTGCTTCTGTTTCCATAGCTCCCACTGATGGAGCTCGATGGTCACCGTCACTGAATACTGGATAATGGTGATGCGGGTAAACTTGTCTCTCTCTGCCAGCTCCGTCACAACTTTCTCCAGGAAAATGAGAGTCTTGTTGAAGTTTTCCTCGCCGACTGACTCTGAGCCTTCGACAATGAACGTGACGTCTTTGGTTGGAGTTGAGGGGTTGATGGTGGGAGAGAGGAATCTGGGTGTGGTTGGAGTTTCTGTGGTGTGCTGTTTGCCATTCGGCTCCACGTGAGGAGGTTGTGTGGTTGTAGTGGTCCTGCGCTCAGGTTTTGTAGGCACAGGTGTCGGCATTAAAGGCTCCAGTCCCAAAGTGCAAAGATAATCCGTCAGCTCCAGCAACCTGTCGCTCAGCTCGCTCGTGCTGCTCAACACATAGGCTCTGTTGTCTGGGTTGGCCTTGGTGATTTCATTGATCTGAGCGATGCTCGCTCCTGGACCCAGAGCCACCGTCAAGGTGGTGATGGATTTTTTCTGGATCATCTTGACCATGGAACGCATGGAGCGAGGGTTAGCGCTGCCTGTCAGGATGATGGCGATCCGGCCAGCGTGCTCGCGCTTGTTCTTGTCATAGATGTTGTAGGCCAGGTACTTGATGGCCTCGTCTAAGAAAGCTGCGTCTCCTCCAGCGTAATGAAGGTCACGCACGGTCTTCTTGAAAAGCCACTTTTGGACCTACATGCAGAGAGCAAATATTAAGACCAAAAACCTGTTATTTCTGAGTAATATTTCAAGCTTATTTTTAGGGAGGGTTGATAAAGCTTCTTAAAAACATCTGATGAGGTATCATGATCTTCATTTTGAAAGACCACTAGATGGCACTCTACGTACGAAAATGATTCCAGATTTCATTCAATTATTAGATCAGCGTCAAAGATTATAAAGCAAAAAGTATCATCTAGTGTCTTCAATGAATACAGAGTATCATGATACCTCATCAGCTGTTTCATGAGGTTCATCGACCCATCAATACTTATATTTAACATACTATGATTTGGTATATTTTTACCAGTAGCGCGCATCAGGCTGGAAGAGATACAATTCTTAATTTGGATTAAGATTATATTAATAAACAATAAGATGTGTAAGGGTTAAAAGCATCATGGAGATGGTTTAACATTAGGCAAGCATGTGACACATGGCTGCTCAAATAATAATTGACCAGACTGACCAAGCGGAAAATCATCATCAAGTAACATTTAACAGCTGATAGAGCTGCAGAACAGGATGAAAGTGCACAGAGTACAGATGACGAATGGTAACGAATAAAGATTTACTAACTGGGCGCCACTTTCCACTCATTATTCACTGCCAAGACAAGAAGTCTGTTAAACATTTTTGGCTACACTGGATGTAGATGTAAAGGGTAAACTTAGATAATGTTAAAAAATGTTATTAATTTTTAAAATAATGATTTGCTTCATCACTTAACTCCATAATCAGAAGCTATCACTGGTTTGTAGTGATGTGTTGATGAGGCTTCATGAAACAGCTGATGAGGTATCATGATACAGTGTCTTCATCTTTAAAGACTACTAGACAACACTCTCTGCTTTATGATCTTTGCTCCGATCTACCAATTCAAGGAAACCTGGCATCATTTTCAAACTTAGAGTAACATCTGGTCAAAAATAAAGACAGATGTATTATATTATCAGCTGTTTAGTGAGGACTCATTCAGCCATTACTGTTCTGCATTTTAATTTGTATCCCATCTCTCCTTGCAACTGAAATTAGCTACATTTTCAAAGATTAATGTATTTAAATAAAATAATCTAAATCCTTCAATTATCAAAAGTTTTTTTTGAAGCAGCAATACATAACATTGAAAATAAAGTTTTTGGGGCCACCCAGTGACAGAACAGTGTAACTGCAATGTCATGGAACCTCTGTGGAGCTGCATTTGTTAACATGTATCTTTCTTGAAACTGCTATATAACACAATTCTAAATGCATCAATATGAAAACTGTGTGCGTTGAAATAGTAGCTAGAAAGTCAAACAATAAATAATTTCAAAATGTGTCATAGTGCTGCTGTGAATAGAGCTGTTATTCATTTACTATTTGTCATGATAAGGGTGGAAGCAACACGTTGACAGTTTTGATCTTCCCACCTGCAGATCGTAGGTTTTGACTCCAGAGTGATAAAGCAGCACGGTGGCCCGGGTGTGAGCGGAGCCCATGCGGAATCGTTCCACCACCCCGAGGATGAACCTCTTGGTGGCCTGGAATTCATCCTCGCTGAGGGCGGACGAGCCATCCAGCAGAAACGCCAGATCCATGGCGCGGTCGCACGTGCCCTCCGGCATCTGAGTGGTGAACGGCAGCGCGGTGGAGGACGTCCAGGTTGGCGACGGAGTGGTCAACGGAGTGAGTGAAGTGCACTCTTCACAGCTGAGGGTGTTGTTGTCACAGTGGCTGCAGACCAGGAAGACATAGTTAGAAATAAATAATTTTATACACTAGTGATGATGAGGCTTCATGAAACAGATGATCAAGCATCACGATACCTTTAACTCTAAGTTTTGAAAATGACGCCAGGTTTCATTGAATTAATAGATCAAATATGATGAAGCAGAGAGTGCCATCTAGTGGTCTTTCAAAATGAAGACACTGAACTCAGCTGTTTCATGAGGCTTCATCTCTACCATCCACCCACACAGTTGAAAACGTTACCATATTTTGCAGTGTTTGGGGTCGTCATGGTTGAGAATAACTTTGCTGCCATGGGAGATTCTCTGGCCTTCGTGAACACACACCTGACACTGGGAGGGATCTACACAACGCATGGCTACCTCATCCAACAGCTGGCCTGATGGGAAACCACTTGATTATTCATGTCCTGACTTCTGGTTTTGAATATTCTTTACGGTACCTGGAGGACAGTAGGCATGGCAACCTTCCACACATGTGAGGGAACAGTGGAGAGGCTCAGGGTGCTGACAGGTGATTGGACATGCTGGACCACAGGTGTTATACCTCCACTGGCACAACTCCTCCCCTGTACTTGCCAGTTTGGGATTCAACTCCTCACAGCTCATGGCTATAAACATTTGCAATAACAAAATGAAACAAATGTCAGGGCGATGATTAAAGTGGACGGTGAGTAACGTCTGTACACTCACGGCAAAGTTCGTTGGATCTCCACGCGATGGATACGCTCTTCTCCAAACAAGCCTGAGCGTAGGCGGCGATGACATCACAAAAACATGCACAGCCGCCCACTGACGGGCAAGAACATGCCGCTTCTACACACATCTCCACATATGGCTCCGGATCCACCTACAGAGCAGATGACACGAGGAGGAGAGGGCGATCGTGATGGGGCACAACAGGACGTCGAAGTGTTTCACTCGCACCTGACTGTTACAGGCTCTGAAGAGAGAGCCGCTGAGGACGCGACACGACTGCTCCACCGTCACCAGTTTGACGATGTCCTCAGCGCAGGGTTGAGGAATCTGCAGAGAATGAGATCAGCCGATGACTACACAATTGATCACATCCAGACACTTACCTTAGTCACATCTGCACAGCCGGGAGTCACTTTCCAGGAATTCCCGAAGTGTGAAGAGGCCACCTCCAGCTGATTGTTACTGCTCAACAAGTCATTGTTGATGTTCCCGTCAAAGTTTCCACAGAGGCCACAGACACGCCTCTACACACACAAGTGGATATTTTAGCACAGAATGATAAAAAACTATAGATGTTATTTATTTATGTACCTGGTATGAGGCTGAGATGTGGACCAGGAGGTGGGTTCCTTTGTCCCAGCTGAGAGAGATATGTTTTCCGAGGAGCACGGTGTAAAATTGACCAGATCGAATGATCTCAACCTGAGCACTCAGCGGGACTGGATGCGTCATCTTCACCTGTAGTTAGGGCAATGTTACGGTAGAAAAATAAATGAAAGAAAGTGTAAAACTATTAAGACAACAGAAGGGGGATCATACTTCTAATGCTGGGATGAGCCACAGTTAAAGTTTCCCATTATTATTTAGGGAAGTACAAATCAACTTTACAAACTACCTCCACAAATATGTATTTTCACCACCGGAGCTGTGGTAAGACTAACGAGTTTAAAGCACCTTCTTCCAGTGTGTAATGTAAGTGTTATTTTGTTTTAAATGATTTTCTTCCTATAGGCTAGTCCTCGATATGTTGGTATCTCTGTCCCTCCTTACAGTTGATGCTGAGACTAGTGTGTTTTTGTTAAAATTTAGTGTAGACGCCAGTAGACAACTTGTGTCCTAAACTATAGCTGATATATTTGTCTTCTCACACAGGCATCAGGGCCTATCGCTCACTTTTCTGTCTCTGTTAGAACCAGTGTTAATGTTGTTTGAAGGAAGTGGTTGACTGTGATTGACGCTTCAGCCATTAAAGCAATCAAAACAAATGCAACGTTAAATAATTTATTTACTACTTCAATTTTGAACTTGGATTATTGTCCATACTGACTGACTGTGAAAGAAATATTGCTTTATTACAATATTAATGTGTTTTAAACTGCTTACTACGTTATCACAATATTAATGTGTTTGTTTTGCCACAATGCATATGACTAATTTACCACAATGAACATGTGTTCGCTTTGCCACAAATGCATATGTGTTCGAAACTGCTGATCGCCTTAAGCAAGAAACTGCTGATTGCTTTGACAATGTATTTGTTTGAAACCCTTCACAGGATATAACCAATTTAAAGTTCAACTAAAGAGCACTGATAAATATATCCAAATATAGGGTTCAACTAAAGAGCACAGAGGAAAACATTAAATAAGTTGGGAGGGGGGATGAGCAGAGGATCTCGTCATGAGAAGATGCACAACAGCCTTGGCTGTTATCTGAAAGGTACCATGAGGTACCATGACTAATAGCTTGAGACTGCTTTTGATGTAACCCCTCCACAATGTGTTTTGCTCTGAAGAAACTGAATAAAAGAGGAGGAACGCAAGGCCTTCGTTGGACAGTTGGTGTGAGCTAACTTCCGCGTTGGTTCTGCTGTTCCCTCCGGAATGAAGAACAATCTCTTACTGGTGTGAGTCTGAATCTTTTGCTATTGAACTGATTTGTCTGCGAAACTTCGTGAACAGTTTTTCTGACACTGACTGCGAAACTCATTCTATAATAACAATTGCATTAAATGTTTGTTTCTATTAAAAAAAACAAATCACAGAAGAAACCCATGAAATGTCCAATATGTCCAATTTCAATGCTATTCAACCAATATGTATTTAATACTAAGTAAGGGGGATTTCCAGAATTTCCGCCCCTAATGTTAATTATAAAGAGGGATAAAAGAGGGCAGAAGACCCACATGGAGCTTGTGTGCTTGTCTTTAGGAGCTAAATAAAGAATCTGTGTGATTCTTTAAAATAAAAATTATATTTAAGGGTCTTTCATTTAACCTTAAAAAATAACTGTGTGCGCAACATGACATTAAGTCATTAAGTTTGGTTTAAAATCATGACTTTGAGTGGATATGAGTTGAGCTGAATACAAGCTTTGAGTTGCAGTGATGATTGGAGTGGGTGTGGTTGAAGTGTTTAAGTGAGTGAATGTTACCTCTCCATGCTGCATCACAATCATCCCGCCATGATAGAAGACTGTAATTGCTTTTGCACATCGACGTCCCACAATTCCACAGGCCTCATTTTCCACGAGTACTCTGAACAGCCCCTCCTCTCCATTACACATATCCTAGGGAGAGTAGATGTTTAAATTATTGATATTATCTTGCCATGTTCACAGCACAACATTGAACTTGAACTGGAGTTTGACCCACTTGAACCAGGACATACTGGCACAGACCAGGGAATGAATACTTCAGCCCATCGAAGGTGATATAGTGCCCCTCCCCCACAGTGCGGCACACACCGTCGCACGGTTTTTGTGTGCACCTCCACTTCCTGTTTTCACACACACTAAAAAAAACAGGAACATGTTGTTACAGCAACAGTCCCTCCCTTTCACACGACATGGGTATTCACCAGGTGTTGCAGTCAACAGCTATGCTCTGCCCGGATGCATAGGGCCGGTTGTTATGGTAACAAGGACACTGTTTGGGCGCTATGCAGTCTTTACCATGTCGCACCTGAAATAAATCAATGAGTCAATCGGGGGGGTTTGATTTGTAAACATCGATTTGAAGACACTGCAACACCGACCGAGCCTGATGGACAGAGACAGCCTGGGATGCAAGCCTGAGAGACACACGGAAGGTCCAGGTTCTGACAGGTCCGGGCACACTCCAGACCTAATCCTTTATTTTTACAGTCGGCGGCAACCAGAGGTGGAGGGCACTGAGCTGACCGCCGCTCTGCACATAGAGAAGAGATCATTTCAATGATTAGGGCAAGTAGTTAAAAGAAAACTGACATGGTAAGAATGATTTGGCTTGCGACGTGAATTAATTATGATCTGTAATCAATTGGTGTAATTATGTTATTTTTTCATTTCACTTCTGAAATGTGAAGAGAAGTGTATAGCTTAATTTTCTTTATCATATTTGGCAGAGGAAAATATTGATATATAAGAAAAAAATGTCGGCATATAATTATTTATTGCTTGTAACAGACTTGAAACTATGCAGTTCTTGCTGTGAATCGAACCATAATTGTTTCTTGTTGTGTAAACTTACATCACTTTTTATGAACTCAATGTTTTATTTGTATTTTTGAATTCATTCATTAATGTTCTGCTGCTTATTGCTTCAAGGAGGAATATATTTCCTTACAGAAGGGCTGCAAGTTGCCTCCTTCTCAACCACTGCGCCACATATTTTCAAATTACATAAGAAATGATTATTAATTATAGGAATTATTTGGAAAATAAACATTGCGGGCAACACTTGACTGACCATTGTTTTCAACATGACAACTCAACAAAAGAAGAACACAAACATGCTACTGGCAAACAAACAGTAAAGAACACACACTAATTATAAGTGTACTATATTTTATCTCAGTTAATGTCATTATTTGATACCCCTAATGGACATACATTTAAAAAAATGATCAATCTCGTATTTTAATGCCATAGCAGAACAACCTGTGCACTTAAAAATCCTTAAAATCCTTAAATTGTGACGTGAAATATTAAGGTCCCTTAAGTTAAATGGGATTTTGGCATAAAAATAATAAATAAATAACAACAAAATAATTCATATTATAATTAATAATTAAATAATAATAAACTGACCTCAAACAATTATGAATTGCAGGATATGATTTTTTTTTATTAATCAAATCTATCCTTTAAAAGAAAATTATTAAAAATATATATAATTAATGAATAAGAAAAGACATCCTCTCATGTGAGGCTAAGGAATGTGTGGAGATCCTTGTGATCATTGTGATACATCTAAAGGTCAATAACAGGTGGAGAAAACAAGGGGAGAAAATGACTGAACCTCTGGATGGAGAGGCATCGTCATCGTCGTAGAAGAAGTCTGACACTAAACTGCTCATTTCTGTGGAGCTGCAGCTCATGCCTCCATTCTCGCAGTAGCTGCACAGAAAACACACATCAGCAAACATCCTCATTAATCTCGCACCAGCTAACATCAGTCACTGACCAGACGCTGTTGTGGTCGGCGAACACGTCATTAGGCTGGTAAAGCTGTCCGTCATGCAGGCAAGTGCAGCGGTCGGCTGTCACACACTCTCCCGAGTCACTCAGGTATTTCCCCGCCGGACAGAAGCATCCCTCCTCGCACACATGCCGGTCTCTGCAGCCAGACTCAGACAGGGAGCGACACGATCGGTCACAGATACTTCCACAGGACTCGTACACTTGATCATTTGGACAATCCATCGCTGTTTTGAGAAAAGAGGAAACCATTTAAATTATCATTTGAATAAGAATAAATAAATTGTGTATTAAGATGTTCAGTAGGAGATGTTGTCGCGCTATAGGAAAGTATACAGAAATGTACAGACTGACTTTTATGTGATGTTGCCTTTTAACCCTTAACTGGATTCAACAACGGGCCTTTACTCTCCTTTATTTGTAGTTTTTTTTATCATTTTATTTAAACTATTATTTTCCTTGAATGGTGTTATATTTTGTTTTATTACTGTTCTAATCTATTGTGTCATTTTTAACTAAAGTTGTTTTCTCTTTTGTAAAGCACTTTGTTACTACTGTTAAAAAAGTGCTATATAAATAACCGTATTATAATATTTACAACTCAAGGTTCAGGGGCCACAATGAGATCAGAATATAAACGTCTAAGGCCCAAGCATGAGGTTGTTGTTTTGGTGAGCCTTTAACTGTCCATTCTTTAGCAAAATAAAACTTTACTTCAGCAAATCAGTATAAGCTTTTATGGAACTTTGTTGGGAAACGTTAAACATATACATCTGTTTATTAAAAAATGATGGAAGTGGCTTTATTAATTGTATTGTGTGCAATTTATATGAAATAGGTCAGAATTATGCCATGTCTCAGGGGTTCTCTGATAAATCACACATCGACAAGTCAACATTTGAGGCAACAATAAACAGCACAGACACTTGATTTAAAAGATTTCTGAAAGTGATTTGCGGGTGTGACTAATTCATTACTTTTAAAGAGTTGATGAGGCTTCATGAAACAGCTGATGAGGTGTTATGCAACATACAGTGTTTCATTTTGAAAGACCACCAGATGTCACTTTAAGTTTGAAAGTAAAGCAAAATTTTCATTTAATTAGTAAATCAGAGTAAAATATTATAAAGCAGAGAGTGCCATCTAGTGGCCTTTCAAAATGAAGACACTGTATCATGATACCTCATCAGCCTCACCCGCCCATCACTAGTAATTACTGTGGAATTTAAGTAAATTATATTCTATTTCAGTCTATATAATTAATCCAAAATAAAATTTAACTGCAAGGAACAAAATCTCAAGTTCCCCTGAAACCTACCACAGAGGGTCGGTGACCTCCAGCTGAGCATCACTCCCTTAGCAGCACAGGCTGCAGCATATGTGGCCAAAGCTGAGCACAGACACTCCTCCCCGTCCACACACGCGCAGACATCGTAACGACATATGCGATGGAAGGGCCCGGGGTTGACCAGAAAGTGACAAGGACTGAAAATCTCCGACATCAGAACCGAACAGCCCTCCTCTGCAAAGCGCACTGGAAGACAAAAGATCCATTTTCAGTTCCTTCCATGATGGGATTGAGTGAACTGTGAGTGAAACACCTCTTTTAGGGTTGACAGCACATGCATCTGTTTCAGGTTTCATGACGGATCTGCAGTCGCCGTTGATTCTCCAAGATTGGCCAAAAGCCTGAGGGCTCGACTCGATGAGTCCTGAAGAGGTCAAGAAGTCGTCGCCTTGGTTGCCGTTGTAGTTCCCGCAGAGGCCACACGTCTTCCCTGCCCACTGAGGTCCCAGCTGTTGACGAGGAGAGACACAGTTTAGGCAGCAGAACTTTTTTGAAAAAGTAACCTTCAACCTTTCACCTTTAGGAGCACACGACCCCTCCCATCCCAGTTCAGCTGAAGGCTGTCCCTGAACTTCAAATGCACGGAAGACTGGACTGATCTTTGGATGTGAAGATGACCTAAGAAACAGTCAATGTGTTCATCCAATCACAAACACAAGATGTTCTTGAGCGTTATAGAAGGTCCTTCATCCCAACTGGTGTCAGGATATTTAACTCTCTACTTTAAATATCCTGATGCTAATCCGTAGTGTGTTTTTCTTCTCGTGTGTTTTATTTTATTTTATTTTATTTTATTTTATTTTATTTTATTCTATTTTATTTTGTTAATAGTGTTAAATTTCTAATATTGTAAATAATTTGTATATTTTTAAGATCGTTTTATTTTTCTTATTTTTTTAATTATCTCTTTTGTTATTTCTTTTTTCCTTGCACTTAATTTTTTTCAACTGTGCTGTTGTAAAAGTGTGTTTCCCCTCTGGGGATGAATAAACATTTTCTATTCTATTCTATTCTTCTATTCTATTCTTCTTACCATGAAACATCGGCATTTGAATGTCCATGCCATTCACAGACACCACACCTCCATGTTTTAGCTTCACCGTCATGTCCTCCAGGGAGGGCAGGCTGACCGTCACTGAGCGTGTGCAGACTGCGTCTTGCTCATCCGCACACTGATGCACAAAAGAAGCCAGAGACAGGAACATAAAACAAGTGACACGTGAGAAGTTTTCATGTCAATCAATCCAGGAACTCTAAACCACCTGGACGTTCTCGATGAAGATGGAAAACTCCTGATCCGTGCAGTCTCTGGACAGCAGGAACTGACATTGTCCCGTGAAGGTAAAGAACTTGTTGTCAAAGGTCTTGAAGTGAGACTGGCCCACCACCAGGCACTCGCCTAAGAAGAAATGTGAAGCAAAGTCACAATGATGTTCTTTGCAGCAGCGACACTCGACCGGACGAGCGTCTCACCGGGACAGCCTTCGTTCGTGCATTCCCAGGAGCCGTGACGACACACACTGTAGAGAATAGAGTGATGACATCAAGGTTACAGAATAAGTAACAATACAAGCAGCAACTTCTAGAAGAAAGAAAGCAAAACTTTTTCACTTTGCAAACTTTTATCTAAGAGGGCTACATTTGATGTAGTGAAACTGGCTCCAATTGTGGTTGATATATTTATCATTGTATTAGTTAATAATTGTGTTTATTTTATTTAATCACATTATTGTGATATTAAATTTAATTTATTCTTGTGTCTATTTTGTTTGACTATTTTCATTATTATTCCTAATTATATTCATTATTGTGCTTATTTATATTATTATATTCTTTCATTACTTTTTAATATTTTTTTTAAATTATAATAATTATTGTTCTTATTGTTCTGTAATATATAATGTCAATGTATGTTTAATCTTCTTTGTAAACTGCTGTGACAACCTACATTTCCTTAATGAGAGAAGATTATGAAGAATAAGTTGGTAATTAAGTCATTTTTATTTGTATAGCGCTTTTGCAGACCAGGGTCACAAAACGCTTAAACAATCTTAAAGCATCTTAAAGCATCTTTAACATTTTAACATTTCAAATTAACAGTCTTAAAACAATGAATAAGTCAAGACATGAAAGATCAAGATCACGGTCAAGTTCAAAATCAATCAATCAATTCAGTGGTTCAAAATATAAAACCCTATATATATATATATAGTTCAATTCAAAATTGAGAATGTCGACACTGAATGATCAGGTAAAAGGTTTTCAGTTATTTTGAATTAGCATCAATACTACTAGCATTTTTTTTTAAACTTTTGTAATCTTGTCATTAAAAGTTAAGGTTTGACATTAAAAAACGTTTTTATTTTTTAAGATGCTGTTTATTTGACGTTCTCTGCTTAAATACAGTTTATAACAGAGGCTATGGGCCGCATGAAAACTGCCAACAAATGGCCCAGAGCATGACTTTGGACAGAGAAAAGTGATTCCTGACTCTTCTTACCAGGTGTTGCAGTCCTGAGAGATGGAGGATCCAGGTGGGAAGTGTCGTCCCATGTGGACGCAGGAGCATTGAGACACCTCCACACAGCGATGACCGTCCAAAACCTTTCCAACTGAAATGTTTAAATACCAGATGAAAATCCAAAATACATAAGGAAGCTCGAGATAATAGCGGCGGCTGGTTTACCAGGACAAGTGCAACCGTCCACACACTCGTCCTTGCAGATCTCCTGGATGTTCAGACTGTGACATTGTGTCGAACAGGCCCGTGTACATTCACTGTACTGCATCCCAATTGGACACTTTGGGACTAAACAAACACACACATGAGCACAAGTGGATTTTTACTTCATCACGAAGATTGTCTCACTTACAGCACTGGCTCTCCTCCAGCCAGCCACGCAACACGACGCCATGTGCTTGACATGAGCGGGCGAACTCTAACATGATTGGACAGTAGCAGTCTTCTGCCATGCCCTGGTCACACACACAGCCCTGACACAACGAAAAAAAGGCGTCCGCAGACACCATGTGGGAACATTGCCGGAACAAAGAGGAGGTCTGCAGCACACTGCAGGCGGAAAGGATCTGAAAGTCAATGTTGAAGCAGTTACACCGGAGTCATAACAGCACCTTAGAGGTTTTTTATTTGTATGCAGAATGACTAAAACGAGAGGGTTGGATTGATTAGAAGTCATTTTTGTGTTTGGATTTTAAAATGTTTTGAACGTTTTTTTTTCACTTGTATGGCTTCTCGCGCTGCTGCTCTTTCCAGAATGAGCAAAAATATTGAAAACTTGACATGATTGAGCAAAACCTTCAACGAAACCATTAAAACAAATTCCTTTTTTAAGTTGACAAAAAATGTATTCAGAATTGCTGCTAAAAAGCCTCAGAATGAATATCCCTAGTAAGATAAGGTAAGATAAGATATTGTTTTATTTGTCCCACAGTGGAGACATTTGATAGATAAGTTTTTCTCTTTGTTCTGTTTTCTCAGAACATTTTCTCATTGATGGCGCATGATTTCTGGGAAAATAAAAAAAAAAGGAGTTGAACTTTTGAAGTAAAATTGCAGCTTGCTCACTTTGCTTTGAAGATCATCTAACCCACCTTTAAATCATTTACCTTTTTTTAATGTGGCATTAAATAAAGTAATGTTAAAGTAGCTCCCTGGTGGAGGTATGTTGCGTCTCAGTGCCCTTCTAGAAATCGTTAAAGTATCTTTGTTTTGGCAACGATATAATCATTGTAAACCAGCAACAGTACTGCCCAGGGGCCACACGCGTCCCTCTGACTCTATCTATGCGGCCCTACATGTGCCAAAAATAATACAGAGACATTTTCTTTCTTTTTTTCTTTCCCTTTATTAGTCCTTTTTAATAAGTATTGTTTTTCTATTTTTCAGGGCAATGTATATCATATTAATTATTTTTTATGTATATTCAATGAAAGATTACACATTGTTTTGTGGAATAATATAACTTTTTTTTTATTTCTTGATGTGCGAGTAAAAAAAGTGTGTGTAAAAATGTGCTTTCTCTCTTAAGAATCTTGAAATGAAATAAATAAACACAGATTTAAATAATATTCAATCAATTTAAGACTACAGCTTGTTTTAAAATGTCCTTTTATTCAATGATATATTCTGATACTTTTTATTTGGCCCTTTCCTCTTTGTACAAGTATAATAGTCACAGTATATAATGTGGCCCCGGAGGAAATTTAACTTCCTACCTCTAGGTCAGACACATTAAATCATGGTCTCAGATCTGAGGGTAATTTTCATTTCTTCTGATTCATACTGGTAAATTTGCGGTGAATATAATTGACTAATGATGCTAGAAAAACAACATCATCGCTGACGTACGAGCGAACACATTTCTTTCTTAAGTCTTTCATCAAATGATAACTGCAAAGCCTCCTGCACAGGAAATTGACTTTTGCAGCTTCTCATCTGCAATCTGCCTCTTGCATAATTGTGCTGACAAACACAAATGTCTTGTTTTGTGTGCCAACCCACAACCTCAGCGCACCCACACACTCTGGTCCTCAGTCTTTGCTGTGAACTTTGAGATGTATAATTTAACATGTGGATCGATGTAGTCGGTGTTTCTCACCGTTGACGTCTCCTTGGAGCTGTTGCAGGATTGGCCGACACTTGAAACACGTCTGCAGACTTCACCGGCTCCTTTCGCCGCCCACGAATTTGCAAAGTCATAACTATCCTCCGTGAGGAATCCTGGAATTACAACAGACAAAGAGCCAGTTGACAGATCTGTCCTTAATCTCATCCTCCCACTGTTCTTCAACGCCGCCCTATCGTTTCCTGTTTTAAATAGCTGTTCTTCCTGCTTCTTCCAGCCGCTGACTCACTCGTTTCCTATATTCCCGTAAATATGAAGCCTGTCGTGTTCACAGTAAAAAACATAATCATAACCAATCATCCACTCACCCTCTTGAGCGGTGTACTCATCCGCTGGCTCGGAGTTGAAGTTGCCACAAATGCCACACGTGAGGTTCGCGTGCTTCTTGTTCATTGTCAGGCCGATGTTGGCGGCATTGTCGATGCTAACACTGAAACCAAACTCTTCACTCCAAAGCTTGTAAAAGCCCAGCTCCATCCCGGCAAACACAGAGTGGGATGCATAAGGAAGTGTCAATCTTCAACAAAAAACAAAAAAACATAATTTATAAATGAAGAATCTTTTTGCAACGTATTACAGTATTTTTCTCTCTCTTAAATCTACTATCAGTTAGGAAACTGAACAAGTCACGTTCAATCTATACTCACATTTTCTCTCCTTGTGTTAGAAGTCCATTTGCAGACAGACGAAGCTCAAAGACGTCGCCCAAAAACAGGGTCACCCCAGTTCTTCTACCATCAGTAAAATCACCTGTTGACCCAAGGTTGAGTGATCCTATTTATTATGATGATACCACGTGACGGAACAGCTAAAGTTGCACGTATTAAAATACTTTAACATGCAATTAACCTGAATGAAGAACAGAATTAATTTAATAATGAATGTTAAAAAAAGTTTCTGTTTTTGACGACGACAAACTCAAAATTATTAAACTACTTTTTGTGCATTTACTAACAATTAAAGATAATGTTGAACTGGATCGATTTATCTCTGTACATTAAAAACAGTGATTTATAGAAAGTATACAATCAATTTCAAATAGAGATGTGTCATTTAAAATTAATTAAAACGAGAAAAAAACATTTATTTATTTTAACACTTGAAATATAAAAGGACAATACATTGTATTATTATATCATAGAAAATCTTTACAATATTTCCTATTCCGTACTTACTAAATCTACAAGTATATCCGACTGTGACTCACCCAGCAGTGTGAAGGAGCGATGCTTGCAGTCTCCGGCCAGCAGGTAACTGCAGTCTCCAGGAAATTGGTACAAGACACCATCAAACGTGTGAACATGGTGTCGTCCGAAGAGGCTGCATCTCCCTGTGGAACTCGCTGAAGAAACTGGAAACATTCAGAATACTGAGATCAGTCCAAGAAGGGTCTTCAGGTAGTTCAGATTCCTCTAAACCCCCTTTTATTATTTTATTTAATACTCCTTCAATTCCCTCAATTAGAGAAAATTGATGCAGAATCATGAGATCAGACAAGTTAAACACTGGAAGGTCTAGAAAAATGCTGTCTCATTCTGGCCACATAAACAGAACGGGAACCTAAACCACAGACTATTACAGTGTGTATCGTTTCAAATTTGATCATTTATTTGTATCCCACACAACTGTTTGTACGTCCTTGTTGTAAACCTTGTAAATGTTGTGTTAACAATGAAGTTGAACCTCATTCAACCCCTAAAACCAAAGAACACTTTTGTACTATATTTATTTTAGTCTTCAGGACTATGAATTATTTGGTTATAACAGTTTTAAATTGAATGTGTTCACTTGTTTAGCCTCTTAATGTGTTAAAGCCTCTTTGATGAGTTCTTGGTAGTAATATCTTGTCTTGAGTTTTGTAGCAATTTTTACGTTTGAGATGTTTATGGGATGTCCGAAAGCACAACAAAAGCAACATGCACTTGCACATGATTTCAAAATGTAAAGACATGTAAGTAACATGTGATACTCACCGGTAATATGCAGGAGAAAACAAGTCAGCCAGAGAAAGATTTCCATACAGGCCTAAAACACAAAAGGAAATACACAGTTGCAGTAGAGCCGAGCAAACTTCACGACCGTGAGTCCTACCTTCATTGCTTCGGATGAACAGTTGCTGTGATCATGTAGTGCACATGTTGTGAGGGTCTGCTTAAAAAGCTGCCTTTAAAAGTTGTGTTTTATACCAGAAGTCGCTGGCCAAACAACCCTCCCTGAGTCAGGTCGTGTCAAAAGGAACAGAATACCACTTGGCTCACACGTTTGTAAACACAGACCATCTAACACGTTCAGGCAGGACAATGCCAGGATGTGCCCACTGATGGCCTGGATAAGTGATTGGTCTGCACACACCGACTGGCTGCAGTGCCAACCCAAACAATTTCTCTTCAAAACATACTTACCGGGGAAATCTCACGCCATGTCAGTCATTTGGTCCAAAAAAACACGTCTTCACTGTGATAATGAAGTTATTAGGACTAACGGGAAGATGCATTAGATGCACTCACATGGCAGGAGTCGGAAAGAAAAATACAATTTTAAACTGCAAAATCTGTTTTCAATTTCTTACTCTAGTGTTTCAGCCAACGTTACAGGGAGGATGTTCCTGGACCAGAATACAAAATTGTTCCACCCTTGATCCTCCTTAAGCAGGACAAACCAAGGAAGCCCTATCAAAGCAGAAACTACCACATCTTAGAATCAGAGTTATTTCATTGCTATTTTAAGTGCAATTATGATTTTACTTGGTACTGTTTGGCAACATCAAACATGAAATAAACTCTTAAACAGAAATAAAACAGTGTTTGTTGTTACAGGTTTATGTTCAAGGGTCTTGTTGCGGAGGGGAAGAAAGTGTTCTGGTCCTGATTTACCAAAGCCTCCTGCTAGGTAGATAGATAAAAAGTCCGAGCCAGGGTGAGAAGGGTCGGCTGAGGGTCTGATTGTCCGAGACAGTTCACACATGATGACGCCGGTCTCTCAGGAAGTAAGTGATTCCCCTGCAGAGGGAGTGGGGCACGTTGAGCTGGTAGAGTTTGTACTGGAGCAGAGCTGGGAGGATGGTATTGAATCCAGAGCTATAGTCCACGAACAGGATCCTGGCAGAAGTCCCTGGGGAGTGCAGATTCTGCAGAATAAAGTGACGATTCCCTGGTAGATGACTGAACTATTACTGTCATCTCTCAAAAAACAAGAAGTTGAATCTTGTTCCGATTACTGCCAGATGTAAAGAGACACATTTTAAGGGGTTTATGGATCACGTTTCTATATCAACCTGGCAGGGAAATCGATATATCATTTTTTTTCTTGACTTCTGACCTTTACAGTGAAGGTTTTAGGGTTGGGGTTGCAACTCCACCAGGTCAAGGGAAAAGGGGGCAGAAAAATGACTAAAAGACCCTCAAGAAAATTTAAATATATTCAATTTGTCAGATTAAAAACTGACTTAACGCTTTAAACAATGATGAGAACTCAATCTTGGTTCAAAGAAACATTTTAATTGTAATAACAAGAGAAAGGACCAGCAGAGTTTCCAGTTCTGTGTCCCGATCCTTTTTGTGGACAAAGATGTGGGGGAGCCGTTATATCTGCAGCGCAGTTCTTCACAAGTTTTGGCACAGACATCTTTACTCCCAAAAGTCCTTCCTCACACATTAGGCAGACAAACAATAACAGCATTGATACAATTATAATACCGTTATATGTGGTTAAGTAAATTTGATAAACATATTTTAACTCAACAGTTTTTCCAACAAAATGTTAGGCTCAGGTTAAGACAACTTCCCCATCCTTGTACTTTGATCTGTTGAGGAACGGTCAGGCGTATCTTCAGGTAATTTATTCCACAACTCAACGACCAGAAATAGAGATGATCAACTTTACTTCTTCCATTGAAACGTCAATTTGGCAGTTTAGTGCAGAACAGCCCAGATCTCCGAGTGGCACGACCTTTTGCATCCTGGATCACTCCCTACAGGTATCTGGTCCTTATCTCCAAAGTTGCCTCCCTTCTTTTTCCCAGCCAGATAAGCATGTTTATCTAGAACTCCATCGTTGTCCTCAACTCTAAACTGAATGTAACTCATTTCTACCCAGGCTGTGATCAGAGAGTGTATCGCTAAGTTGTGTATTTTGGCACCCACTGTTTGTTAGCGGCAAGAAACGCGGCTATCAGAGTGGAGTTGGTTATTTCCTAGCATTGATTAATGTATATAATACTAACATTATCTTTTGATTATAAGTACAAAAACAAAACAGTAAGTATAGCAGTTTCGATCTAACGTAATCCATATGTGTTACATAATAAACAAGATACATTTTCAGAAATTAGCTTTAAAAAAGTGAGGCAGAACAATACAAATACTATTTGTGTATTTTCAATTACATTTACTCCATATTTAATACATAACAATTCAGATTGATTCCTATAATATCAGCTACTTTCTGCAATGATTAAACCGCATATTCATTTAAACTCAAGAAACCCTCCCAATAAACTAGAAACCACTGTAACACAAAAGCAAACGCCAAAGAGAGTAATAATAATAATAATAAGAAATAAAAGTATGAAAAGTTGTTTGTGTTCCTTTTTGTGTGTGTGTGTGGTTTTTTTCTCCCCCACCATGAAGTCAATGTGAAACTAGAACTCAAGGATGTCTTTCATGCCTCAGTTCAACATTGTCATTATCTTCTCTTAATCTTCTTCACCTCCTTTGACCTCGCTCACACAAAGACATTTTAGCCTTGGGTTTTTTCGTCACATTTTTGCAGGAAAGTCATCGAAAGACTCGCAGCTACAGTTGCTATTCATTTTTTCCACTAGTCACTCTGATTTCCTCACATCCTTTCTAAGATGACCGTGACAGATGGAGCTTCTCTGTATTCAATTAATGTTCGTGTAGCCCGTCTAGACATGGTTATATTGAACATATGTGTATCATGTTCTTGAACTGATGTACTTCCCGGTGCTGTACTGCTCTGCTTGTGAAGAGAGTATCCTGTTCATGTTAAAACATTGAAGCTCATTAACCTGCACTTATAATGAATCATAACATGCTTTAAGTCTATTTTATATTGCATTTCTCAGCGTTGGGGATTCATAACACCCAGGCTCACAATGCTCGTGCACTGTTATTATTATATTACACCATGTCTTCGACGTGAACGCGCCTCGCTTATTCTAGCAGAGTGACGTCATATTACTGCAGGGACCTACAGGCAAAACGGCGAGAGCTGCTGCTCTGCTCAAAAATAATATAAGGAAATACATTTAAATATACGTCATGTTATTCATTAAAACATACGTCATGTTAGTCAACAAACAGTAAAATAAAAACGAAAATTCTTAAGGACAGCGATAACGAAACCATAGGTGCAAACGAATTGTTCAATATTTGGAATAACGATTAAAAAAAGAAAAGTAAATGTGGATTAAATCTTTTAGAATAAAGACTATGAAAATGAAGTTGTCCGTGGGGGCGGATCACCACTCTTGGGCTTCATGCGCGCGCTGGAGGAGTTCGCGCGTATCAGTGCGCGTCAGAAAATAAGCCGCGCCGCTCAGCGTCCGACAGTTAACGGATCTTCCCTTTTTAATTTGACTTTACATCTCGGATCCTAGCGTGAAAGTGTGCGTGTCCGACCCAGCATGGCTGCCCTGTCCGGAGGAGAGATGTGCATCAAATACCTCATGTTCGCCTTCAACCTCGTATTTTGGGTGAGTTTGTTGAGACCATCATGTGTTTAAAAATGTGCAGTTTTTTTTACGCGACGACACCGTTATTTCAGCTGCAACCACATGCACTTTGTACCAGTGCTCACAGAAATACATCCGAAAAACCATAGATTTTCTGACGTCATATAACAGAAATTGTCCAGCGCGTGTGAAGGCAAAATAATCCCCAGTGGCCAAGTGACCCACTTCCACTGAACAAACTATACACAGGAGTCAACACAAACCCGAGGTTTTGACCTCAGTATGTTTTTATATCGACGAAACACGTGTGTATCTATTTAAGGAAAATAATATCTCACTAAATGACTTGAAGCGAGGTCACGTGGTGAGCGCATCTGCGCATGCCTGGGTTCTGTGCATGAGAATGAATGTTGGGAATTTATAACGTCTATATATGTCTTAGCTTGCCAGGGGTGTGTCTTACTATGTTTACTTTTGACCTACTGTATATATAAATAAGATGCCTATTTATATTCAGGGAACCATTTGTGATTTGACTTGTTTAAAATAGTGTGAGCTGCATTAAAGATACACATTGTGTGAAATAGGTTCTAGAAACACAACAAAGTGTCATGACAGGATGCACACACTTGTCATTTTTAATTGAAGTAAAGTAGTAAGATAGATGGAGATTTAAAGATTTGACAAAATAAGAAGTTGCACAGGAGCAACAGGAAGTAAAGGGTGAAGAGTTCCTGCAGTCCCCACGCTTACTGTATTTTTAAAACCTCCACCCCCGTAAGAGAGCCACATACATACCAATGGCACCATGGGAGGTCAAACCATCAGACAGTGAAACGAGTGGTCAACTTCAACAGACGGTTGAGAACAATACTATGCATGAAAGCTACAGAATAAACACTATAGAGCGTGCTTGTAGTTGTCTGAACCAATTGCTGTTCAATAAATGAATGCTGTCATATATTTGTTACTTGATTTTAAACTTAACTCCAAGATCAACCAGTTAGTGAAAGCGTAGTCAAGAGTTTTAGGTTATTTTCCCCATGTATTTGTACTAGGTAATGCACATTTGTACATGCTGAAACCCTTTTTCATACTTTATCAAGACTGCTTGGCAAAATGTAATGTTCTGGCTTACACAATTATCATATAAATATATATAAATACTTTTGAGACCTTCACATGAACCTTTATAAAAATGAAACATTAACAAGTCATTAAAACATTTAATATGAAAGAAGATGTAAGGCAGATATCACAATATAACCTCTTTAAAATATGGTAAGCTAACCAAATATAGGAATTACCACAGAACAAAAAACACACAAACTAATTAAAAACTGCCGAATAATACTGTATATCTTGTCATAGGTAAAATGGAAAAACAGTTAAAAAATATCCCTCAACGGGCTCAAGATGATTACTAGTAAACCTGCAACATGAGACAGAGTGTCATCAGCATATCTGTGTAATTTAAATAACAAAGTATGTTTAGCATGATAACCAATCGACAAGCTATTGACAAACCACTAAATGTTCTACAGCAGACGATGTTGCTCAAGTTATTCATTAATACAGTGTCAATGACTGTGTGTATTCAGCTGTTACACTCAGTTTTACTTGGTAACAGTACCTGAATGAATCATGATGAACTTAGAGGTTTAATCCCTTCTAAAATGTTAATTTACAATCGTTTTTCAAATGTGCTTATACTTTTATTCTTTAGATTATTTAAACAAAATGCTTTTTCTTTGTGATTAATTTAAAAATAAAAAAAAATACAATCCTAGTGGACTTCAAATATAATTAGGCTGTTAATGTTTCTAAGCCTCATACCAACATTTCATTTAATTTCTCTTTTAATGCCAGATAATAGCTACAGTACATACAGTATACAGCTGTATATATAATTTCATAATCATGTAAATAGTATTTTTAAACTTGCCTAAAAAAAATATTGTTGCCTTTATTATTCATGTCCTCGTGCCTTTATTTTTTGACATCTTTATATTGAATTAAAATCAAAAAATATCTTCTTTTTAAAAAAATAAAGGCACAAGGACATGAATAATAAAGGCAACAATATTTTTTTGCAGTAAAAAAAAACTTTTGTCCACCCAGTCATGCTGTCATGACAATAAGAACATCATCACAAAGCAACAAACACAGAAGAAAGCTCTAAGAATAAGAGTCACCTCCTGCGTGTCTCAACACTGAGGTCTTATTAGAAAGTCTGCAAACATTGCGCTGTAGCTCTGCATGTCTGGACAGGCAACAGGAAAAAGATGGGTGTGTAATAAGTTAACAAAGCATGTTGCTCTGGCCACTCCCTGACTCTGTGATCAGGTGACTAGAGGCGTGGAACAGAAAACAATTTCCCTTTCCACCAAAACTTCTTCACCAAGCGAGGTCACAATCTCTTGTGGATTCTTCTCAACACTGAACAATCATGGCTATCCAAGGAGGAATCAAGTGTGTCAAATATCTCATGTTTATTTTCAACTTTATCTTCTGGGTAGGTGGAATTTTCTTATTTTGGAATCAGTCAAGTGACGGTATGTCGAAATAGATCACGCGACTTTGTAAACTGAAGTAGTCAAAGTTCAACTTTTAACCATCTGTGCCAGTGAGATTTGGAAGTGAGTGCACGCAGGAAACTGGACAAAAGGCAACTATAAATAGATTGCCAGTTGTGGTGGGATATTTGATTCTGCTCTGTAGCTCTTTAACATTGTTATCATCTTCCGACATTTTGTCTTCACGGCCTCTGATAGTTACATTCCTGTACTCAGTGAGCCTTGAACTCTTGGACTTCTCTAGTGCTGATATATCGTCATTTCATTGGTTCAGAATTCTTCTTTGACTTTTAAGTATTTCTTGTCTTTATTGTGAGTTCTATCGGCTTTACATACATGGTCACAACTAGAAGCACATACACACAGACTAGGTGTAAAATGCAATGATACAAGGTGACCAAATCTTTTTTTAGCAGAGATATATTTACAAACAGGAAGTACGAGTCTTAATACGATGTTGTCTTTTTATAGTTGGAGCCTCAGTCTATCCTAATTTTCTCTGAGTTTCTTCCGAAATCAAACAAATCAAATTCCTTACCTTTAACCCTTGTGTTATCGGCTTGAAAAGAGATAACTCAAACACATTTGTTTTGTCACCTCGACTCTGACATAACACAAGGGTAAAAATCAGTTGCTTATCTGCTTATCATCTTATCTTTTTCACTGGTATCTTCATAGGTCATTGAATCAAACATTGACATGAATTAACTTAACTATCTGACCGGCCACATCAAATGACTTGGCGGGGCCAGAATGAGTTTGAAATCAGTGAATCAGACTGTTGAAATATCACAATGTCAACACAGTGCTGCTGTTCTACTCAGAGCCTTCTGGTCATTATTGGCGTCTTTGAAAGTATAGTTTTAACTTGAGTCTGTCATCTGATGATCCAGACTCGATCTCTGAGCATGGTACACTTCTTTAGCAACCAGACTTTTCAACCTTTTCAGAATAATGATTTCCAACTATTAGAGCCACATCCTGTCTGTTTAGCTCAAACATGGGCAAAGTGTGGCCCGGGGGCTACATGCAGCCCTTTGACCGTATTTATGCCCTTATGATATCAGAGTTGAACAGATCCATGTAAAAAAAGGTTTCTAACAAAGTTATCTAACAATTCTCTATTGTATTAATTATTGTTTTAGCTATAAATCTTGACATTCTGTTTTATGGTAATCTTTGTATCCTTTGTCTTTGTTATTTGTCTTTGACCCATGTTCTTTATACTTAGATTGTGTAATCTTGTTCTTTCTCTTTATTTTTCTTGTTCTTGTTCTTATTTTTATGAATAATAGCTGTTTTGCTGTGTCTAATTGGAAAAAAACTATTTCCCGAAAGAGACCTCCTGAGGGATCAATAAAGTTCTACCTAACCTAACCTAAATAAAACGTTCTCAAGTTCTTGGTTTAGGACTTTTCCCCCATTTATTATTATACATGAATACATATTTTATTATACATATAATAAATATTTTATTTGCATAGTTAGGCTTGTATATATATTTTTGTATTATAATTTTTAGTTCTTCTATTATACAGTATTGTATCTCTTGGCTCCTCTCTTTTGGCTTAACAGACCATAACAACAATCCCAGTGGCCCCTGAGGAAAACCTTGGTTTAGCTGGAGGTCTTGGCTTGATAGAGCCAACTGGACCCAATCATCTTTTGAAAACTGAGATGTAATCTTGAGCCTAACAAACCAAAAACCCTGGCTCTGATCATACAATTCTGTCCATAGAAATGATGAACAGATGTGGTGACAAAGTGCAGGCGTGGTGGATTCCAATTCCCACTGGAAATACCACCAATGATAAAAGGACATTAAGCCAAATTCTTTCTAAAAATCCTGATTTTATCAGGCCACTTTGTGAGTTTGCCCAAAGCAGGCCAAACTACTCATGGATATTTAAAATGAGTAGTAAAGCAAGAAGCCTAAGCAGTTGCAAGACTGAGTGAATAATGGAATAATGTTGTTTTCCTTGTTGATAGTATCAGAACTATTGATAAATGCCTGGTACTTGCATACAAGGAATTTGACTCTGGATACACAGACTGTGTGAAAAAGTACATATGATGATTAATTCAATATGTTCTGAAACATAACCATTTTCTAATGAAAATCAAGAAAAATGATTTCATTATTTTATCCATCATTGTTTTGTTTATGATGTCAATTATTACAAACCAAGAATAGCATCTAGAAAAGCGCTATGAGAGCATGGATCTCTGCCAAGCAACTTATTTTGTATTTCCAATATCCCACAGGAACCTTCCCAAGGGATTTTATCTTTTGACATCCATACTTTGTTTTGTTCCGTTAGTTCAGTTGAACAACAAAAATAGAAATGAAAAGATAGTCCTGCAGCTTCATCACATGGTTCATGCATTCATACGTTTTCAAAAAAATGTCATTGATATCTATTTATCAATTTATTTTGCAAACAGACATAATCACTCTTGAACTGATCTCTTTATCGATACGTTCATTATTCTGATTCAACATCTGTCATGTGGAGAATTCTTCAAACCTTGTCCATGAAGAACATTAGTGTTGAGATGAAGCAGGCAAATGTATACAGTGCAAGAAGTACAGAAGTAACATCTTCAATTGTGTGTTTGTGTTTCAGCTCGCCGGCACTGCTGTGTTTGCCATCGGTCTGTGGTTGAGGTTCGACCCGAAGACCGCAGGGCTTTTTGAGGGTCCAGAAGCTCCATACGTCTTTTACACAGGTACAGTTCTTCACATTAAAGGGACTTTCTTAAAAAAAACTAATGTAGAAATAGAGTAGATTTTCTTTTAAATACTTAATATTAATATATGTCAAAGTGAAAACCTAAATCTACAGTATTGCTAGATTTGATTTATTCTTTATTAGAACATGTTTAAATTAAGTATAAAACATTACACTGGACATAAAGCCCGTCCTAGCTACTTAGCTAGACAAGGGACACCCTGGAAAAGGTCATAATAGAAACAAAAGTAACATTAAAGAAACTATAGAATCTATAAGTTAAAAAAATGAACTAGAAATTGAAGTCTCCTGTTTTTTTTCGTTCATGTCAGGCGTCTACATTCTGATCGGAGCTGGAGCTTTGATGATGGTGGTGGGATTTCTGGGATGTTGTGGCGCCATCCAGGAGTCTCCGTGCATGCTGGGACTGGTGTGTATCCCACGCGATGTTGTTGTCGTAACTTCATTAACTTAATACGTTTAATCAATTTGAAAATGTCCTCTGAGGATTCTTCTAAAACACAAACTGGCATTTCCTGTTCTTCAGAATACACTCCTTACAACTCCTTTTCCCCGATTAACTTGTTGGTTGTTTTGTGTTTTATGTTTTTTTATCAGTGTTAACTCAGCCCCGTCAAGGCCAGTAAACAGTCGAAGCCACTCCCCCCCTTCCCGCCTGTCTGGCCCTAATCTGCTTGCACTAAATCTGCTCGGGGGGGGAGGAGTCCACGCAAACCGGTTCATCTCCTCTCAAATGACCCGACTTGTTCGTGTTCAAAGCATGCACTCAAGACATTTCTCAGATGACTCTAATACTGACTTTTCTGTTGCCCAGTTTTTCTTCTTCCTGCTCATCATCTTTGCCCTGGAGGTGGCTGCCGGCATTTGGGGATTTTCCAACCAGAGCAAGGTAATGGTGAACATAAGACATCAACAACGATGAACCTGCTCAGACTTGAAAATAAAACAAAGAAGTTCATTCATACTTTGTACAGTGGTATCACCTATTTCTGAAAATACATTATATTATACATGTTTACATTTAGAATATTTCGGAACCAAAAAACAAAAATGTATTCAAGTTATTATACATTGTGTTGAATCATATTTAAAAATGTATTAAATTGATCCCAGACTTGTAGCATGTGTAGACCAGATACAAAATAGCTTATACAACAGATCACAATTTGCAACAAAGACCAGAGTCTTCGGTGTCTTTCTCTGCTACATTGTCTCTGTAATATCCTGTTGCAGAATGTACTCCATTGTCTGTCCAGAGTGTGGTAAGGAGGGCGATTATTATACGATTTCTTGCTCAGTTTGTTTCTTCTCATTGATTCTGATGCTGTAGAAAAACAAGTGTATGAGTTTTTTTCCCAAAAGATGTGCGTGCTTGTTTATATAATCGATTCCCTCTGACGCAGGTGGTAGACGACATCACGTCGTTCTACCTTCAGACCTACAAAAACTACCAGCAAACGGATGACAAGCGCCTGAAGGAGACACTGCGGGTGATTCATTTGGGGGTGAGCGTCTCGCTTCTGCTTAAGATGATCAGTTAGGAGAGTTTAAAACTAAATTTTATTTTCTTTACATGTCAACAGTTGAACTGTTGTGGCCCATCTGGCACCGTTTTTGATGGAGCCAAGGATACATGTCCTCAAGGAGACTTGCTGCAGACGCTCATTACCAAGGTATGGAACTCTGAGAAATTCTAAGAAAAATTATATTATTATTTGAAAAAAGAGAATCCACAAATATGTTAGGAACTTCCACATTTTGACACACAATTAATCTCAGTAATTGTTCAAATTAATAAAGGACTGCTTGTAAAAGTACAGTCAGGTTAGGAAACTTTAGGTTGTCAAAAACAGAATTTTGGAAAAAGAGGAAGTTGCGGTGTCACTTCCTTTCATCCTGTCTCCCCAGTCCTTTGTCAAGTTAACTTGTTATTGAAGATCAAGGAAGTCTTCACCTCCAAGGGACTCGTATAAAAGAGCAGAGTGTGATTACAGCTGGCTGGAGGAGTGAAGACCATTATTATATAATATTAATGGACTCCGCTTCCGTAACCTCTCGTTCGCCGAGATTTTAGACGGGTGAGAACTTTATAAATAACTTCAAAACATGCTCATGATGAGGGACTTACTGCATCTTGGAGAGAAAGACTTCAACATTTGAAACATGTGATCCAGGAGAGTTGGGTTCACATTAGTTCACGTTTATAATAATCAGCACTTCCTGAAGCAAACCATCAGGTTTCACTTGAGCACCCGTTCATCAGAACAACAAGTCTGTTAAATATAGAACAGCTTCACCACCTGGTGGCTGGGTCACACATGCTTCTCACGTATCAAACTTTCACTTTCACTGAATACCTTGACACAAAAGAACCAGTTCATGACAACACGTGCATATACTGCACTTTGTGGTGATGATTTTTTACACTTCTTCTGAAACTCATGGAACCATCATACAAGTAGTATTTTATTAACTAAAATATGCTGCTTATAATAAAAACAATATATAAAAAAAATCTACAAATGAATTAGTGTTTAGATATACAGAACAACAATGGAAGTACATACAGATAAATAAAACTATAATATAAAATGCAGTTTCCACTACAGTGATACATTTTAAGAGGAATAACTTGGATTGTCACATGTTTTCATTGTAACATACAGTTATGTTTCAGTCAGTATTAATTTGCGAAGTGCATGAGGGGCTTTGCCAGGCGAGTTTGGATGGGGATAAAATCAGTCAGTAGCGATTCAGCTTCAGTGTTTTAGTATTAAACGGTGTTGATGAAATAGATCTGCAAAGGATGTTTCAATGTCATTCATTGGATGAAGATTTCAATTTTGGAAAACAAGAACCAAATTTGGAATGAAGCACTCGGTGTTGCTTTTCAGACTGATTCAGACTATAATACTTTATTTTATTTGTTTAAACCGGAGTCATTATGTTGCCTCTTGCCTATTGTTCAAGTTAATACTTGAACAATAGTAGTTGATATAAAAAACTATAATTACATTTAAAAAACCTGTGACATACATACATATATATAAAATAAAATAAATAAATATGTGGGGTTCATTGATCCCAATTTCCATACGGAAATAATCACATTAGAAGAATCCATCCGAGGCTCTATGACAACAAATCTTCACTGGAGATGGAAAATCTCACAATGTTTTAAGAAAATCTGACACAAAGAGTGTCTTCTGTGTTGCAGAGCTGTCCTGATGCTATTGACGAAGTGTTTGACTCCAAGCTGCACATCATTGGAGGAGTGGGCATCACCATCGGGGTCATTATGGTGGGTTTCAAAATACCACAGCAGATGCCATCTCTTCTACCGACACAGTCTAACGGACTTTTTTTTTTTGGCAGATGTTCGGGATGATCTTCAGCATGCTCCTCTGCTGTGCCATCAGGAAGTCTCGGGAGGTGGTGTGATGCTATTCCACACATCAGTTGATAACCTTGCATGTCATTCCTCAAGTCACATGGCTCTCCACTGCCAAAAAAAAAACTGCTTGTTTTGAGAGTCTGTCGGGTGGAGACATTTCTGGCTGGCTTTCACTGTCCTGCACTAGATTCAATGTGGCTCATAGAGCGTCTTTTCTAAGCTTCGGTAACATACGAGACGGATGTGTCGTAACGTGAGCGTTTAACGCCAAAAAGTAGAAAACAAGCAGATTCCGTGGGCCAAAAGTAGCCCAGCACCACATCAGTGAGATCCAGCAGTAGCCAGTGAAATTATGTAATTGTTCTTTCTTACAAGTCTGACAGTAAACCATTGTGATTTGCAAGCCTGAGCTCACTGAAGGAACAAGCTCTCATTCTAGTGACATTTCAATTCTATTATTCTCTTCACAGTTTGCCCTTCTTCTTCGACGCCTTCTGTTGTTTTGTAATATCTTTTATTTTTATTAAACGTGTATTAAAAGAACTGATGTAAATATTAACAGGTTTGTAACATGTGGTTTGATCATGCGTTTTGAATGTAGTTTTCTTTAAACGGAAATCCTCAGCACTGTTTTACACTTACATAAAAGTTGGAGTGAAATAAACCGACATGTATTAAACGATTAAGTCTGTTTACTCTTTGTCTTTAAGAATGCGGTCACATCCCCCCAAATGTTAGCTTGTATATAATCCTATTGCAAACAGTTGGCAAGTAAACTATAAACAAGTAGCCTTTTTGTAAACTTTTAACTTGTAGTGTTTGCGTCTTCAGGGTGAACATATCACAACCTGAAAATGACTGATTGCTTTGGTGAATGAAATGCTTGTTTTTTGATGTGTTAACTCTTAAGATTTTTTTAATCGAAAAATGATGTTCTAATTGTTTATGACAAAATGATAAATGACAAAGCAATATTCATCCCTGCCTGTGAAAAGAAAAAGTTGCAGAGAACACTGGTGACTTCTGATGGGTTGATGATACATTATAGTCATTTAGAAAGTCCACTAGATGTCATCCCTGCTTTTTAAATCTTTGGCTCTGATCTAATAATTCAATGAAACCTGGAATCGTTTTCTAACTTAGAGTGTCATTTCATGACACTGTATCATGATACTTCATCAGCTGTTTCATGAGGCCTCACCAACACATCACCAATGGTGAACATCCAGAACTGGGAAAGTGACATCTGTCCTGAATGACCAAAAACCATGGACTTCTAACGGGGATTCCTATCAGGCAGTAACTTTGAGGCAAAATTAAATTAAAAACTAAAGTCCAAAGGGTAAACAAATTGGTAACAGAGGTGCTTTTCATTGTTTGCGTAGAAACAATGACTCACTCTTGTTGGCTTTTCTTATCAATAGGTAAATACTTTCCTTTAACCACACCCATGCAATCAAGTCATGCCTTATCACTAATTATGCGGTATAAAGGTTCTAAAGAAAAGCTCAATCGACACAAACATGTCATTAATTCATGGTCTATGACTCACTAGTTCTCCTCTCAAAGCCTGTGTGTACCAGACCAGGAAGTGGCGCTGATTTGGTCGTTGACAGTGGTGTTTTGTACGATCGGATGAACATAAAACTCTTTATGTCTATGATTTGGCAGCTGATGTGTTTGTCCCGCTTTGATACTCCTCACGGTGTTGTTTCCAAGGAAAGAAAGCAAAGACAAAAACATAGATTAGATAACCTTAAAAACAGGGCACAAGATGAACTTAAGATAAGATGACACAAAGACACTTTCGCATGTTGTTTTGTTGGAGGGGACAACAGCATGCAAAGTAAGGATTGTTAATTTGAAGGAAAATTAAATAAAATTATAAATAACTCAAATTATGTTCTGTTGGTATGTTGATACCTGTTTTAACATCCCTGCTCTTGCTTAATTCTTTAATTTACAGTATTGAGTATTTACATTTTTACAGTATTTAAAAAAAGAAAATCGAAGTAATATCACTAGTTTTCAATTGTTTATTTTTTTGATTAAACAATCCTTTTTTTTTTAGCTGAAGCTGAAATTTAAGAACTTTCTGAAGCAGAGTATGAACCAAGGACTGATACAAATTTTATGAGATTGGATTGAAGGATTGGAGAGGCTGGGGGAAACATCAAATATTGAGAAAATTGACAAAGGATGGAGAAAATCTGTTTCATGAAAAAAATAAATAGTTTTTTGTTGCCGATTTTACTTTATTTTAGGGAGTGCGTGTATGTGAATGTTTATTTTATGTTGATGTGCGTTGATTATGTAAATATGCAAGATAATCAGTGAAAAAAATAACAAAAAAAATGGATGTTGCTCCTTTATTTCTCCTTCTTTGAAGTAATTTTTGTAAGAAACGTGTTTTCCTAACACAGTCATCCCTGCATCCATGTGATAAAATTAGAGCACATATTAATAGTAGCAGAAATAGCTACACATCTTTCATCAATGTACCAAAAGTGTTGTTGCTTATTCTTCTCACACACACACACAAATGTTAGTCTTCGTCCTCTAGGACCTCCCAAGAAATGTTTGAGAGTCTATTTGTGCTTCTATGTATCACAGTGTGTGTTTGTACGATCGTATCAACCCGGAGGAGACTTCTGACACACTGCAGCACAGCCAAAACCAGCTTGTATTTACAGGAGACTGACTCAAGGCCGGGGTCCAACTCAAAAACATTCGACAGCATCTCACTTGTGGAACTTGTACATGATCTCAGGAATCTTGTTTGCATCTTTAAAAAATGTCTTTGGGAGTAAATCTGTCCGGGCACGCTCAGAAGGGCAGTTGCCAAGATCTTATAAACGTCAGGTTTCTCTGTGTTATTGTCAATTAAATTAGTCTGTACACGCTGCATGAGAGCATTGTACAAGAGAAACTCAAATGTCCCACCAGCATTTATGACCCAGGCTGGGTCCAAATCTTCAGTTGGGACAGAACTAGTAGAAGACTTGGCTGCTTCTTTCAGGCAGCTCCGGCCAGACTCCGATGTTTTCGCTAACGGAGAAGTTTGAGTTGAATCGAAGGACTCGCATGTTTTGAGCAGCATTCGAAGGGCGTCTTGAAACGCACATGAATACTGATCTGTTTGGCCTTCACCAGAACCACAGATGATAACGCTGTAAGCTTTAGCTTCCATGTGCTCTTCAGGGTCAGGAAAATCCACATGAACGTATCTGTAAAACGAAGAATTGTAGAGTAACCATTGTGAACACATTTCTGTGGATACATTTGTTGTCAGTTAAAACAATAAATTATGGCTCATTTTATTAAACATGTGCCTTTTTTTATTTTTTATAAACCAAGTTTCTAATTCCGTCAGATGATTAAAAACAGATCTGTTAATAGAAGTGTTTTAACTATCTAACGTAATGTAAATATCAACTTACCCTATTTTACTTCTAATTTTAATCATGAACAATTTCTCCATGCACAGAAAGTTAAACATAAAATGAGTAGTACCCAACATATGAATTTACAATCATATTAACCAATTGCAGAAAAGCTTTCCTATTGAAGTACCAGCTTGTAACATTTTACAAATTACTCCAAATGATCTCCTATAAATCTTCAAGAAATATTGAACATAAGAAAAGTAATATGTAATGAGGAGATTTTTATGAAACACCTTGTGTGTTACAGTGTGCTAAAGATTAACACGTTTTCTTTAAAAGAAATTACACAATACAAAGATTAACATTAAAAGCGATTTGAGGTGAGAAACTAATGTTTTTAGGTCATTAGTTTCTTACATTAAGTGACTGGCTTGTCTCACCTGTTTGATGGTTTTCAATGCAAAATAAAAATGGTGCAAGATTTGTAGAAAGACCATAATACGAGCATAATCAGATCTCTTGGACTCAAACTAAAAAGCTATTACTTTCATTTGGCAAACATGTTTACAAGATATCATCGAGTTGATAAAATCCTGACCAAAATACGTCACTATCAAACAATACAGATCTGGGCAAGGGGAGCTTGCGAAATATGGTTCCCTGCAGAATATAATTCCTAAACCAAGATTACATGGCAGATATGTTTTTGAACACAATCTGCTGCTTTTATGTTATTGCACAATATGCTTCGACCCTTTTTTACATTCTAAAATAAGATGAACTGCTGTTGCTATGGTTTTGTTGAAATTACCTTTAATGAAACAATACATTTAAAACGATATATTATAGCTAAGGAAATTATTGTTAATGATTCTACATCCTATATTTAAATGTGTAGGAAGAATGTTTACAAACCTATGCGCTCCGAGCACAACGGGTCTGCAGAACTTCAGGGTAGCGACATGCTCTGGTTGAATGCTTTCGTCGTCCAAGACTGGTTTGGTTTTGCTGAGGTGAGCAAAGAGGTTGAGCTCATCGTCACTTACACACTCCACAACACTCATGTCCTTCTGTGTGGCCAGAGCCAGAACTGCTTCAGATTGTTTGACTGCAGAAAGGAGAAAGGAGACTCCTAATTTCGACAAGGCTGCAAACACACATTCCAGTGTCGATTCACTCCATGCACCGAAACGTACAAGATTTCCTTCATCTGTCAGACCCGTTTGACCCGAGAGCTCTATGACATATTCAGTGCTCAGCATTTTCTTCTGCAGACATGTTGTAACAACCACAGCTTTCACTGGCTGGTCAGTGTGGTGGCACTGTGTTGCAAAGTCTCTGTGGATCACTTGTCCTTCAATCAAACGTGAGCAAGCGAGAGGAAAGCCTGATACGGGGGTGTGCAAAACAGCAAAGCTGTCACTCACAAACTGTAGGGAGAAGTGACATCCTTTAGAATATTTCACTTTCCAGTATGAAAGCAGTTTGCAGAGCAGATCAGCAACAAAATCACAGTGGCCACGACCCACACGGGTATGAAAAAACGAAGACAGCAACTTTTGAAGAGTATCTGTTCCAGCTGAGTCCGCCACTTTTCCAGTACAATCCTCCAACACAAGACAGTGACCATAGGGGACGACTTCTAGACAGATCAGATGCCAAAGATTCTGCAGGGCAAAGGTCAGCAACTCATCCGCCAATCGTCCGGCAGTGGCAGTCACTGCTCTTTCCCGGGAGGTAGCGGTGTTTGATATAGGATGTTCGTTCAAGGCTGTTGTTTGAATTCTCCTCAGTAATGAGGCTAGAAAAATGATGAATGTCTTTGTTCCATCCCCGGTATTTGTACCGTGATTCAAAGTGCACTCCACAACCATCCTGAAATCAAAACATTTGTTGAAAAAGTGTTACATGTGTTTTCCAAATTCAAACTTTGACCAACTTAATATGATTATTTTTAATGCAATTCACTAGGGTGTGATATCCATTATAATTTGAAAGTTAATATTGCACAATCTATTATAATGGGCCTATGGGGAAGATATCTGGGAGTGTGAATTGCGGTCTGCCAGAAAAATCACTGAGGGATAACATTCTTTTCGCATACCATGATGAAATTTCATTCATATTCAACTAATTTGTCAGTTGTTTGTATTGTATCGTTTACACTAACATCAATGTTCTATAACATATGCATAATAAATTATTATTTCAAACTTCTCGTGTCAATGTATTTAGATTGATTCTTTGCACAATGTTTCCAATATTAAAAATGTAAGGTATTTACAATTACATGAAGAATAGGATAAATGTGGTCATGTGTTAAAACGAGAAATGCCAGAAAAGAAACAAACAAAGCACCAAAATCATAGCGGTAAAAATGTGTCAAGAAAGAAGCGTACCGGGCAATTGGATTCTCCAGATGTAAAGCTGTGAGGATACGACTCCCACAGCGAGTCAACATCACCTGTCCTGTGTCCCGAGTGAACAGCACCTGACCTCCTTCGGGGCCAAAGCTGCGGAGAATGACAGACTCCAGGGTATCCACGGCCTGAACAACATGATTCAGATGTAGAACTTCAACCCTTGACATCCTCATTACCTGTGTGGAGTTAAAGAGACAGAAGTGACTTGAAATGCCTACAATAAAATGCTGCATGTAAGACTCAATATAGAAATGTGCTTATACCAAACAAAGATTTACGCAGCTGACATACGTAATACACACTAGGAAAAGTTACCCAACAAACAAAAACATGTAGCCTTTTTTAAGAATTTTAACAAAACTATAAAAAATAATGCATGATTTTGACATAGATGAACCTCACAATAGCTTATACCTCGAAGTGACCATGTTCTTTTAGCCGTGAATTTTATGGTAAAAGTTTCAAGTCATTGTTAATCATCCAAAAATGTCGGAGGAATGTTTAATTCTTAACAAAAAATATGGATTTAAGAGACTCACCCTCAGATCAGCTGCAGCGGAGCTTCTTTTCTGTATCCTGGATACGGCTCTTCTTCGTGAGTGTAATTCTCGAATAAAGTAAGAGTCGCCACCTAGCGTTAGATTATTTGCATTGCGTCCACACGACGTTCTTTGAGGCTATAGGTAGTATTAAAATTGTACTTATAATGTTTAATTGTTGTCAAATTGTCTCTTTTTCTTCTGTGATGTTTTCTCTCTGCTTTTACGAAGTGTCCTTAGAAGATTACTGTAAGCAAGTGCATAAATATATGCAGTATTCTTAATATCTGTAGTATTACCAAGATTATAGGCTCAAGTGTAAGAGCGTTCATGATTTTAGAGAATCAGTATTATTATATTGTTTGACATATTGTGCCTAACCTTAGATTAAGAAAAGGACTTTATAAAGCCATCAGGAGATCCACAAATACACATCATTAATTGTTTCTTATAGTGCCATTCCTTCAGGAACAGGATTATATTTCTTCATCTATTAAATGGCATGTCTTGAAGTTCACATAAATGGATCTTGGCAACTATTGACACTGTCCCCATCTATCCACTCTGTCATTCTCAAGACCACTTGTAAGTAAATAAGTAATTACTTGTGATGAATATTGATTGCAAAACACATTAGAGTTTTCAGCCTCTGCGATGTAAAAGGTCCTACATGAAGCATCTGGAAAATTAATATATTATTTTTAAAAAGAAAAAAAAAAATCCAACTAGGTAATTTTGGGTATCAGATGTCAAACTGCCCTCTACCCAGTCCTCTCTTTCTGTCCTTCCTTCTGTATCACTGCCCATCTCTGTTACCTCAAGGTGAAAGGGGCGGGGCCGGAACCTGATCTGTGGGATGCTGCAGAACCCACATCCTCACTTTCTAAATCTGGCATCATCACCTATACATAGACAACATAAGACAGATCTGCTGTTGCTGCGAGATTTACAGACGCTCACCAAGTGATGTCCGCGATGAATGTAAATGTTCTCCGCTGCTGAACTTTCAGTATGCTAACAAGCCTTTCCAAAAGTTGTGTCACTGCACTAATGAATATTAATGATTATTCAGTATGCAGTGGCCCGGGGAGGGTGACTTCTAGGGATGGGACGGAGGTCAAGAAAGGAGGAGCATGGAAAAGGCCAGCGGTCCCAGGAGATGTGGATAAACAGAAGTGTGAACATTGCACAGAGTGCGCGGGATGATCGAGCCACACTTCACTCAGCTCACTCGCCCCGGTGGTTGATCAAAGTTTGACACACTTGCACTCACCTTTTCCGGATGTCCTGTAAGACACAACAACAAGGGCGCTGACACTTTTCCCTCTTCACACTCTCCTCTGGATACCATCCATTCTTGCTGCTTCCCTTTTGTCTGTAAGGAAAATTTGTGATTAGAAGATCGACCGCTGGACATCAAGTACAGGTAAGCCAGATGACCTTTCAAATTATTGAGGTTTGAAAAAAATAAATGACATTTTATGTAAACGAACATATAATAAGATAATTTCCTTGACTCAGAAATAATTAAATAATTATCCTTTACCTTTATTGATTCAAACACACTACACAGCAAAAAGGTACGATACATTTTCATATACAATGATCAAATTTTCCTTTAATCTGAGAACTCCTGGATAACAAACATCTGGTGCTAAATTCAAATAGAGGATAATTGAAAAATTAAAACAATTATATAGGTTTTTAAAACTGTGATTCTGTCTGAAGATTTCTTTTGACGTTGATGCTGTTCCTTTGAAATTGCATTTTAATTCACAGTCAATTCGATATGGATGATCTTCAAATAATGAGGTAGTGGTTTGTTCAGGAACTATTAATGATTAATGATTAGTGTCCTTTAATTATTATTTGAATTCTTATTGAGCCTTTAAAGTTTAAACTATAACACACACACACACACACACACACACACACACACACACACACACACACACACACACACACACACACACACACACACACACACACACACACACACACACACACACACACACACACACACACACACACACACACGTACAAACTGTATATGCGATATATATACTGTATATATAGATATATCTATATATCTATATATACGCAGGTTTATATAATTTAGTTCAAGATCAAACATTTTTTAAAACGGGTCAGAAATCTCACAATATTTTACAGGTAATTAATTGTTTTTTTTTTACTTATCCGTCTAAAGTTCTGACCTTGATCCTCACCTGTGATTAAAGATCACAGGACCATGCGTGGTGATTAACATGCTCCGGTGCTTACCTTCACGTCAGCAGCTTTGGCAGCAACATATCCCATGTTTCGTTTTAGTGCCCAAGCAGCAGAAAATTGAGAAGCCATTTGACCCTGATTTTCACTCAATGTCTAAAGAAACAGTATCGGCGCAGAAACGTCAAATCAATCTTGCTTCTGTCCGAGTATAAGGTCGTATGGATTGTTATGTTTATACTGATTATCTTTACAAACCTTTTGTCCTGTCTTTTCCGCCCATTTAGTTTTGAGTACACGTAAAACCCAATATCATGACCGGGATCCGCCAAGCTGCTGGTCCGTCAGATACCTCAGTGCATTTCCCAAATGCCACCATCCAACCAGGTCAAAGCCAACCTGGGGGAAATAACACCAAAAAATTCATGAATGAACTGCCAAAAATCCACAGTGAGTAAACTAAATATATTTAATGCAACATGAAAGTGTCATTGCAGCTTTTGTCATTAGTCTTAAATATAGTACTTTACTATAAGTGTGAGGATTGTTCTATAAAGGAAACTGAGTTCAGACACAGTGATAACAGAAACTACACAAATGAAATGAAATGAAATAGAAAATAGACAGGATGATAATGATCCGAGCTTCTGTAGCAGCTTGAATCAAAAGCAATTTTTAAAATATGTTCTGATTACAGAGGTCTGCTATCGCTTTGTCACGACAAGTTTGGTTGAATCTCACAACCTTTTCCACTTTAGAAACCAAACACACATATCAAATATAAAATTAAATAAATCTTTGGTTCTTAGGAACACAACTAAGGTCCTTTAATCCACACAAGAGGAGATCTTTTTTTTTTGGCTTGTAAAAATCATCAACAGTTAAAAGAGATTTAAAATGAAAATCGACAAAAGACGCCCATTTACCTTCTTTTATACATTAATTATTAAACTTCTAAAAAATAATTGAAGTATAGACAACAAGAAATATAAAGAAAAAAACGTATTCTGGTGATATCTCATCATCGCATCTATCCATTCATCTATCCATCATCCATTTCATGATTGAAATCTTGTTTGTTTTAACCGGTTGAAATGAAGAGAGATCTCTGATTTCTCTCTTTGATTAAAGATGTAAAATACATTAAGCCAAGTAATCAGTAGTGACGTCAATCAAGAGCCAACTATGTATGGCTTATCAACTAATAAGAGCTTTTACATGGACTTGTATTATTTTGAGTAAATAATTTGGAAATTAGCTGTCGAAGCCTGCGGCTGTGTGGAAAGTCAATCTTGCCCCAGGAGGCACACAGACTTCTCCCACTGATGAAGACTCCAACTAAACTTTTAAAAACCAATTATCCAAAATATATTTAAGAAAAAGACAGCTTTTTCATTCTAATTAAAGTGAATTCAGTGTAGAGTAAAGGTTGTGAAAACAGACTAGTTTAAACTTGGAGAGAAATGACAGGGTATAAAGAAAAAAGTGCAGGTAGGGTGGAGACAAAATAATATTTGAAATGTTAAATATAATAAATCGTTAACTTGTGTTGAGTGTTTATTCAAATGTCTACCAGATGTTTGTTGGTTATTTTGACATCTTAAATCATAGTAAATTACTACTGACTGAAGTGTGTGATATGTGTCTCACAGTGCCGTCTTGGGCAGTAGCTGCTCTTTGCATCGTGTCGTTGTGTGCGCTGCTGTCCTGTGCCGCGTGTTTCTGGAAGAAATGCCTGAAAAAAGACAAGGACAAAGAAAAGGACAAGAAAAAAGAGAAAGAAAAAAGCAAGGGAGGCTCTGACACGGAAATGGATGGAGGTTACAAAGAGGTCCGACACACACATACGCAAACTCGCACACCTCCTGCAGATGTCCTGTCCTTGTATCACATCCAAGTCACCTCCAACCACCAAAACTGACAGCTGAAACAAGCATTTTTACAGATCCCACACACATTCTGTTGTCTTCCATTTGAAGATAAAGGAATTTGCATTCATCTCAATGTTAACTTGTGCATCTGTCTGCAGCCAGTGAAAAGCGAAAGTCAAAAGGAAACAGAACTCTCAGATAATGAGCCCAAAGAGGATGAAAAATTGGGCCGACTTCATTTCACACTGGACTACAATTTCACTGACAACACGGTGAGTTGATGCTAATCAGGTTCAAATCGCACAACAAACTTTGATCTTCATTTTAAAAAATACACTATATTTCCACCCTTTTTAACACTAATATTGAGGTTTTACAATCATTATGCTCTACCATTACTGTTTTCTGTACTGTTCACGAATAAAACCAGAGTACATTTTACAAAACTATAATAGGTCAGAAAGAAATTGCACTTAAAAATGCTAATGTAATCATAAGCTTCATCTTTGTCTATAAATCAAGTTGTGAATAGCAGTCACATGAAAATATTTGCATTAGTGACATTTATTTTCTAAATATTATTGTATCCCTAAATGTAATGAATAACAACCAATACTCACTAAAACACTATCGTCTTGAGAGTCTTATGAAGCCATGTTTAATATAATATCTGATTAATTCCTCTCATTTTAGTTGGTAGTTGGCATCCTTCAGGCAGCAGAGCTTCCTGCCATGGATGTCGGAGGAAGTTCGGATCCCTACGTTAAACTGTATTTACTCCCCGACAAGAAGAAAAAGTTTGAAACCAAAGTGCACCGAAAGACCCTGGAGCCCAACTTTAATGAGACCTTCACCTTTAAGGTATTTTAATAGAAATACTTTAATAGCAAATTGCATTTTTCAAACATACTTTTCGTGTTCAGGTACCGTACACGGAGTTGGGCGGGAAGACGCTTGTGATGACCGTATATGACTTTGACCGCTTCTCCAAACACGATGCCATCGGAGCAGTAAAGATCCTGATGAGCAGCGTGGACTTCAGCCAGTCTCTGCAGCAGTGGAGGGATCTGCAGAGGGCCGAGAAGGAGGAGGTGAGACCATACAGAGGGAGTAGAAATGATGTTCCATTTGTAAAACATCCAAGTATAATGAACACGTTTTAAAATGATAGTGATGTGAATTTGAGAGTCATTTTTCATCCATGTTTATCATAGTCGTCTGAAATAAATCTCTGTAATTTTGTAGAGTTAAATGAATGAACTACAGCTGCTTGATGGCTCACTAAAAGATTTGTTGCAGATGTGGCATATTTTTCCAGTGAAAAATACATTTTCGTTTTTTTTTTACCAGAGTGAGCGTTTAGGAGACATTTGCTTGTCCTTGAGGTACGTGCCAACTGCAGGGAAGCTGACAGTGGTGATTTTAGAAGCCAAAAACCTGAAGAAAATGGACGTGGGAGGATTATCAGGTGAGTGCAACATTCAAGAGTTATAAACACTATCCTTGCATTTCAAAGCATTCGGGTTTGAACTCAATAATGAAAATGACCAAAATGTTTAACACGGGCCAAGTTTCAAAATGTTCACACAGCATATAGTTTGTCTCTTCTGTAGCAGGCTCTAAAGATGTAAACATGCAATATCTGTCTACTTATACATGCTCATTGTAGTATACATGAGCCCTAACTTACTCAATTGCTGTTTCCTAATGCTTTCTTATTAAAGCACAAACATAAATTTGCATTTCCATCACCAAAACCTGATAAACTTTTGACATGCGTTAAAGATACATTTCTGTCTATATCCCTTTGATCACGAGTTTGCACGTTTCTTAAAGTTCTCATATTTTACAGAAATTAAATTTTCATTTTTACGCTTCTGTGTTCTCTCTCAGATCCTTATGTGAAGATTCACTTAATGCAGAATGGAAAAAGGCTCAAGAAAAAGAAAACGACGATAAAGAAAAACACACTCAACCCGTATTATAATGAGTCATTCAGCTTTGAAGTAACAACTGAACAAATAGAGGTAAGTTTTATCACATAAATGACAATGCTGAGTTTAAAAAACAAGTTTTTTTACAAAATATTCATCACTAGGAAAACTGCATAAAAAACCAAAGAGCATAACAGCAGTAGCAGTTTTCAACAAAGCTGTAATATTCAGGAAGATACATGGAAGTTGTTGCATAGTTTACTGAGAAGGAAATGATGCCAACTCAACCCTGAGGTCATGTAAGAGTTGAGGTTTGCAAAAGTGGGGTAGACTCTACTGCAACTTAACTTGTCAATAATTATGTTGATTTCCTTATGCTCTGTGCAGTCTCTATCGTGAGGATTTAATGAATGTTTTAATGATCTGTGTGTCTTAACAGAAAGTGCAGGTTGCAGTGACGGTGTTGGACTATGACAAGATTGGGAAAAACGATGCCATTGGAAAAGTGCTTCTGGGCGGCAGCATTGCTGGGACGGAGCAACGGCATTGGTCGGACATGCTGGCCAATCCTCGACGGCCCATCGCTCAGTGGCACAGCCTTCAATCGGAAGAGGACGTCAACGCACTTATGTCTAACAAGAAGTGAAAAAGTCAAGACATGACGTTGCTACTTTAAATAACATTGCACCAGTTATCTTAACTACCTCCAGTTTTACATTCATCCCCTTTCATATTTATGCAAAATAAACAATAAAAACTATTAATAACTAATCAACAATCATGGGCATTATATTATATATACTTTGATAGCTATCCATATGTGCTTTAACTGCTTAAAAAAAATCAGAAATGTGTAAAAAAAAAAGCTAATAAACTTGATGCACGTTTTGAAAAGTGTTGTTGAATGTATTTTGTTACCTGAAATAAAAATGCAATACGGGATCTATAAGCAGAAATGCCCTGTAGAGGGAGACAAACAACATTGTGCTGAGAAAAGCCTTTTATCAGGATCTAACAGTTCTAAAAATAAAACTTGTAATATATATAGACTAATGGTCCAATAAGTCAAAAATGGAAAGGTATTTTTGACGGACTAATAATATGTCCAGTTCACACTGCATCTTCTACCCCTCAGGTGGGAATTAAATGGTAGAAAACAAATTATTTAATTTTAAAGAAATGTACATTCTAAGAAAAACAAGTTCCACAATGTAGACGACTCTTCTTAACCACACATACTTGTATCACCCCTAATTTTGTACTGCAATTTTTTTTTGCTAGTTCTGCTAGTTTTTCTGATGACTTCTTTTTTAATAATAAGCAAAAGCAATGTCTAGTAATCTACACTTTGTAAAGATCCAGATCTAAATAATGGCAAATAGCTTCACTGAATAGAACCAATAAACAGTTCACACTACAAACACCATATTTGAAACGTTTACAAAAGTTCTCTCCGTCAATAAAAAGCTGACGATTTATTTATTTAAACACCACATGTGCATAACTATGCAATAATAATAATACAATTCCTTAAACTTCCGGTGTTTATGACTTCCGGTGTGGTTATTTAATTAGAAATCCAAGGAGAAAATAAAATACTTTAAGAAATTGATATGTAACAATAATAATAATAAAAAAGTAATTCAAAAGTGATGTGTATACATGTAATATTTTATAGTTATTACGAAATGGTCTTTTTTTTAATGCAGTACATGGCTAACTATGTGGAAGCTACATTAGCTTTAGCTATGTTATGCTAGCATAATAATCCCTAGAGCTAAAAAGGTTAGTTAACGCTAAATAGTTTACCAGTCTTGAACAACAAGTTAGGAAGCAGAAATGGAAGAATACCACATTGCACGTCCACACACGCACTTGTCATTTTGTCTCGCAAAACGCTTACCTGCTTTTGCGCGCGCAGCGTCACCTGCTCAGGTGGGACTCGTCGTTCAGGTGTTCTCTCCTCCTCAGGTGGTCAGTCCTCTTGGATTCCTCTTCTCCTCCTCCACACCCCTGAGATGCTCCATTAACGCGGGACTTTCTTTCGGACTCTGCGATGAACTTAACGCGGACACTGAAACAGTTTCTCCTCATGACGTTTTCAGTCTCGCAGATTCTGCTCACTGAGGGTAAGTTTGTTGATATAAACACGCTTCATATCTTCACAAGAAAACAGGACGAGACGAAATGAATCACGGGAAATCGGTGTCAGTATGAAATACTTAAGTATTTTTATTTACTTCTTCAAATCGATTTAAATGTGTCACAATGTTGTTTTAATAGTCTTGACTTCATCAACTTTTTATTAAATTAGTTATTTAAAAAAAAAAAATTGCTTTCTGAATTCCTTCAACTGTCAACAAAAACAATGGAACAATTTTCAAAAGTTATTAAGAAATAACATTACACTATTCCTTCAAGAAACATCTTAAGACGTTTTTATTTGTTCAGGCTTTTTTTACTTGAGTTTCTGGAACTCCTGTTGTGTTATCAGTTTTATATTGACCTTTAAAGTATATACTTTATTGAATATTGTTTTGATTGTTTAAGCGCTTTGTGACCCTGGTCTGGAAAAGCGCTATACAAATAAAAATTAATTATTTACTTACTTACTTATTATATTCCAAATTCAGTGAGCGCATACATTTTAAATAATATTCTGCTTGGTTCTGTTTTGCCTATTTTGTGTGTTATCTTATTTAGTTATTTTATTCTGTACTCTGTTGTGTTTACAACACTAATAAATAAAATCGATTCTGAAATCTGCAAGTATTGACCTATTGTTATGTACAGGAACCCAGAGTCAACATTCCGTGTCAAGACTACAAAGGTTAGTTTCTAATATTAAAGTCTGCTTTTGATGGATGTAGTTGCCACTATTGGTCACTGGGGTGTACAAGTGAGACAGTAACTTATTATGTGGGGGGTACATGAACTAGTGTGTGTGTGAGGGTTCAGCAAAGAGGAGTTCTAAGGCGTAATTCAAATGGTGTAAAGTGCACTTAAGTCTCCCCTCTGACTGTTTCTTCCCACTAATGTGCATGTTTGTGTGTGTGCAGGAGGGCTAATGCACTGCGGAGGAAACGGGATCTCCTCAGGGAGGAGGTTGGTACACTACACCTAAGAGAACCAGAGGAGGTCAGGGCACCCACATGCGCAAAGCTGCCTAAGCAACACAAAGCTGTCTTTGTAACGTTTGAGACCCGCTCACTAACCCATGGAACCTCTTCCACTTTAAAGTGATCGTACTTATAACTTTAAGATACATTAGCGGTGCATCAGACCGTCCAACCTTGTCAATTAATTTGAAATCTTTGATTGTCTTCCAAGTCTTACAGACCACTTCTCTCAGAGGCCTCTCTATCACGTAGTGTCATACACAACTACACAGCCAGAGATGCTTCTTCAGGTAAATGCATTTCCCTTGCAGGGTTCTGAGAACACAGATAAAAGTTTGTATTTTTCAGAACACTGCGGCTGCCTCAATGGAGGCTGGTGTCAAGACAGTGGTGTGTGTGACTGCTCCCAGTTCCAGGCACAGGGAGACCGCTGTCAGATCAGTGAGTATGAGTACAAGGCACATTTCACCTCATTATTTGAGCCTATTATGAACTAAAACATATTATGCTGTAACATTCTTACCTCTAACATGGAAGTCCATGTTCATTGATTTAACTGTGGTCACTGACAAATTGCCAATTAATTAGAAAATAAATTCAATTAAAAGTGATAGAGGAGCGTTTTCAAAATCTGTCGAAGCCTTTTTAGAGTTGCCTCATTTAAAGTTCAACTTATATGTTAATTTAAATTGATCTTGGACCTCTATTGTACTTATCAGTATTGTGTCCGTTTGTACAAAACGTTATTTCAATTGATACATGAAATATTTACATTAGGTGTTTAAGCACCACCCACTGAAAAGCTTTGTTTTCTTGGAGATAAAATCTTGTTAAACTTAACCATAGACATTCTGCTTTGATTGGTCAATCATCGAGGTCAGTCAACCGCATGTCATCAATCAAGGAAGTCTTCACCTCCAAGTGACCCCTTTCGATTTTCACTATTTCTTTCCTTACAGCCATTCGCTAAAATCATTAAAGTTCTTTTTTTCCCCCTCATTGATGTTCAGTCAGAACCCCATCTTGACAGAAAAAAAACAAATGTAGAATTTTTTACAAATTTATTAAAAAAGGAAATATGAAATATCACATGGTCATACATATTCAGACCCCTTGCTGAGTAAAAGCACCCTTTTGAGCTAGCACAGCCAGGAGTCTTCTTGGTAATGATGCAACTCATTTTTCACACCTGTATTTGGGGATCCCCTGCCATTCTTCCTTGCAGAACCTTTCCAGTGCTGTCTCTCAAATCGCATACTTCTCTTAGTATACTAGAAGTTAGTATGCATCAGGATAGTGTACATACTAACTAGTACGCAAATTCTCAACAGATAGTATGTCTCAAATCAAAGCAGCAACGCACTAACAGGAAATGACGAGCAGCTTCTTCTACTTCTATTTAACGATGGTTGCAACCAGCTGTTTGAACGCTATCGACACCTGCTTCCAGAACGTTTTTGGAAGAAGAAATAAAGAAAGAAATATGAGAAACGAAATATTCGAGATATTTACGCCCGTATCAGCACCAAAGACGTGTCATCCTCCTACTGTTGGCTGAAAATGCACCTCTAAGTATATGCATATATATATATATATACTGTATATATGATGTAACTTCTGTTTACAACGTCACTAAGATGGCAGCCATTTAGGGTAGATAGTGTCCATCGAACTATACTCGGTTTTATGGGCGTTTTAGTACGCCAATTTAGTGTGCATAGTGCACTAAATTTCGCAAACTGAGAATTAAGACGTACATACACACTAAAACATTGAGTACGCAAGTATGCGATTTGAGACACAGCACTGTTCTGATGGACAGCCATTTTTAGGTTCCTCCAGAGATGCTTGATTAGGTCAGGGCTCTGGCTGGGCCATTCAAGAATGGTCACAGTTGTTGACAGAGTTGTTTCGAAGCCGTTTAGTTTCGAGTTTTTAAGCTGTGCGCTTAGGACCATTGTGTTGTTGGAAGGTGAACCTTCGGTCCCGTCTGAGGTCCTGAGCACTAAGGAAAAGGTTTTCTTCCAGGATATCTTTGTACTTGGCCGCATTCATCTTTCCTTCAATTGCAACCAGTCGTCCTGTCCCTGCAGATGAAAAACACCCCAATAGCATGATGCTGCGACCACCATGTTCACTGTTGGGATAGTATTGCGACTTTCTCCCATCTCCCCACTGTATCTCTGGAGCTCAGCCACAGTGGTCTTTGGGTTCTTCTTCACCTCTCTCACCAAGGCCTTCATCCCACGATTGCTCAGTTTTTGCGGCCAGGTCTAGGAAGAGTTCTGGTCGTCCCAAACATCTTCCATTTAGGGATTATGGAGCCCACTGTGCTCTTAGGAACCTTGAGTGCTGCAGAAATTCTTCTGTAACTTTGGCCAGATCTGTGCCACAATTCTGTCTCTGAGCTCTTCGGGCAGTTTATTCGAACTCATGATTCTTATGCTCTGACATGCATTGTTAGCTGTAAGGTCTTATATAGTCAGGTGTGTTTCCTAATCGAGTCCATTTAGTTTAATGAAACACAGCTGGACTCCAATGAAGGAGTAGAACCATCTCAAGGAGGATCAGAAGGTCATGAGTTAAATATGAGTGTCACAGCAAAGGGTCTGAATACTTTACTATACGATGTGATATTTCAGTTTTCCCTTTTTAATAAGTCTGCAAAAAATTCTACATTTCAGTTTTTTTTCTGTCAAGATGGGGGTGCTCTATGAGGAAAAAAATGAACTCAAATGATTTTTGCGAGTCGAAAGGGGTCTGATGACTTTCCGTACCCACTGTATCTTCACAAAAGGTTGAATAAGAACTACAAAAATACTTCTGACAAATTTGACCAAACAATTCACTTGCACAAAAAATAACAAAGCGATGGCACATGACATAGAAGACGCACCGGCACAATACGAGAAGCAATCAGGGGAGACACACAAACTGTGACCCGCTCACTATAACGAAATAAGACTGATAAAAAACCCTAACAGAACTTCATATGGTATTGAATTTGATTCAAAATGTCTTGTGTCAAAATTGACCCCAGTGTTAAAGGTTCCCCAAATCATGAACACATTTGCTCCCATTTTCCGCAAAATAACTTTCAATACAGTCAACAAAAAAAAAATCTAGTTAAAACCCGAAAACTCAGCAGCCAAATCTCCCAATTATTCCAGATATATAAGAGGTCAATTAGTTTACACAATTTTTTCTCTCCCAGAGAGCAGACTATAGGTAATCATGCAGCTGTTGCATGATGGTAAGTGCACTCGACTATGCTAAACAGCCACTTGTTACTGGAGTACAGCCGGATGAAAGTGCTTGATAACCAGCACCATAGATGCAAAGCTGTGTCGTATATAAATTGAGTGTCAAGGATGAATATGGTTATTTACGACCTGTCTTTATGAACCGCCACTATGTGGAAGATAAGGTTCTTTAATGCCACTCTTTCAGACAAAAGACAAAATCCCTTTCAGAAGAAACTATTCAAAGCTTTTTTTTTTCAATGATGTGAATTATTAAACAGGATTCTTTGTCAACATTCCAATGGCCTTTTATGTTGAGCAAAGATTCCATTATCACCAATTAATAATGATAGCAGCCTGTCCCACAATAATGATCAGATTCTTAATCTTTCTAGGATACAAAATCTATAATCCTTTTAAGATTGAGTTATAAAATCAATCTCTCCAAAGAATGCATTTGTTTTACAGAGTAGGATCCTTAAGCCTCAATTCAAAACAATTTTCATTTCAATGAGCTAATTTAGTGTCGACACACCTGCTTCGGAAACAGCATGGCTCCTAAGAGGACAGTAATTCAATTGAAGCTTGAAATGGAATCCGAAATATGGACCTCCAGAGGATTTGACACAATATCCAAACAGATCAAATAAGTTTATTGTTTCCTTTTGCTGGAATACAAGTTTCTTGGAGCGTAGATATTTCGTGCATTAAGCATGTTAATTCACAGGGATGCTTACAAACAAAACAAAAACTTGTACAGCAAATATTTGATTCCAAATTCCACCAAGGATAAATGTTGACGGCTGTAGTATTTATTGCTTACTTGCCTAACTCAATATAGAGCTTGAAAAGAAATCCTGGAAAACAACAATTGAATGAATTAAAACATCTCATGACATTTTGAAGATTCTATGGTTTCCAAACTCACATTTCTCATTGTTAAATAAAGTAAAGTAAATCAACAAGATGGAATTCTTTCAGACTCATGTTCATATCTGTGAAGATTTTCATCCCTTTTCCTTACTCCCACTTGAAGTTCTCCTCCAAATTTTATGTATGCAACTTGAGATAATGAAATAATTTCCATTTATCACACAGCACCTTTTTAAGGGAAAGTACTTAATAATATAACTTAAAGAGATCGCATTGATTCCAGCGAGTCCAATTAAAAGCAATATTTATTATTTGTTTAACGATAATATGAATCTTATTTTTATTCCATCATGTTACAATAATATCCTCTTAGTTAACCACTGATCCAGCCATAGGTATCTTCAAAGAAATTGTCTTTTAGCAACCAAAATAAATGAAAGACCATCTCAATCTTGAGCCCCCTAGGGATTCCCCCGTAACAATGCTCTTTTGAAGACACTCGGGTTCATTGACTTAAAACTGAGGCTCAATAGAAACCTTTGACTGGAACTCTTTGATCATCTGTCCTCAGATGTGGACCAGATTAAGATCAGGAATAAACTCAGGCATCAGACTTAATTAAACAGAATACAATCAAAACACTAAAATGAATCACCTTTTATAACAGAATGTTCAGAAAAAAAAAAGTTTGTATTGTTCAAGATGGATTCCGGACACTGACTGAAGAACATTAGTCAAACTCACAAGTGTGTGTCCTGGTTATGAAACCCATTTTTGATTAAGGCAATACAATTTGATATTTTTATGAGGATGGTCCTGGTCCTTTTCCATTTTCTTAAATGTAAATTTCCCTCTTTTTGCCCTTAAATCCACATGTTTAAAATGTAGCCTCATAGAAAAATAAAACATATTTATAGAAGAGCTAAATCAGGATTATTTTCAGGGTTGGACTCAAATGATTTCAAGGTTATAGATGATGATGATCAGGAATTGGTGAGGAAAGCTAGAAAGTACATTAGGAATGTCAGTGAAAGTCAGGATTTACTGGAGAGTAAAGGACGTGAGCGGCTCACAGACGGAATAATAAAGAGCCTTGAGGTAATTACCCGCCACAGGATGTAATCAGGCTGATTGCCGAGAGCCAGGAGGGAAGGAAGTCCTGGAGTAGATGGTAGATTCCATCTAAAAACATGTGATTACACAAATAATTTAAAAGATTAATAACAAAAATAAAAATCTCAGTCCCTAACCAGGGCCAGGACCGTGATGGGATCTGCAGGTCATGGGGTCAGTACCACTATGAGACGTTCGATGGCATGTACTTCTACTTTCCTGGCACCTGCTCGTATGTCTTGGCCCAGGACTGCCATTCCACGTCTCCACGCTACACCGTGTGGGTAAGGTTTTCACAACAGTTGATGGATGGGGTTGATATTTGTGAGAAAAACTATTGATTTGTTTGATATTGCCTTTAGAAGCGGCTGTCACAATAATTGCTATGACAAATGGGAATGGACAGCCTTTGTTGTTTATTGCCGATGATGTCGTCGCTCGGAGGTTATTGACTGATTCCTGCCGTTTCTCTGATTCTTTCTTCATTTGCTCAGATCCATAACAGCAGACATTGTGTCGGCAGTGTCTATTCATGTCCGCGAGCTCTTAGCCTGCTCTTCCCCAACGAGGAAGAGATCCACATCTCCGGGTATCAAGTCCACCAGGGGGGGCGTAGGTGTGTTAACATATTCCAAAACATTATTATGTTGATATCCTATGACCTAATCTTTTTTCTTGTTCCAGGCTAATTCTACCTCAGTCGATCAGTGGTGTGTTTATTGAGCGACTGGCCGACTACTTACTGGTCAAAAGTGTGTTCGGGTTCTCGCTGGCCTGGGATGGAGGCTCGGGGGTTTATCTGAAGATGAGCGAGGAGCACCATGGCGCACCCTGTGGCTTGTGTGGGAATTTCAATCACCTCGCTCGCGATGACCTCACCACTGCCCGTGGTAAGACCGGTCAGACCAGACCAGACCATTCTCTTGTCCTGTCCTGTCATCAGCCGCTTATCTCAATTATTATTATTATACTCTCAACACAAATTCACTCCATCTATTGTAGCACGGAGACCCAAAGCAATCAGATAGGAGACAGGAGAAATGAAAGTTGAGGCTACAATAGCGGGAAGAAATCTCTATTGGAATGATCTGTGTAATGTTACTGCTTGTTTGAACAAAGAATTTAAAGTGACAAGAAAGACAGAGCACATGGAATTAAATTTTGTAATGAAGTCTGTATATTTGTCTTAAATTTTTGATGGATATGAAACTAAATTGTGCCGGTACAATTGAATAAAAACGTGACTTATGTAATGGTATTCTTCTTTCTTTTTTTTTTATCTCAGGCATTCAGACAGATGAGCCTGCAGTTTTTGGCAACAGTTGGGCCGTGGACTTGCCTCATGAAAGAGCCTGTCCATCAGTGGATCTCTACTTCAATGGACCCTGCCAGTCCGAGTCGGATATGGATGTAAGACAAAAGAAGTTCTATAATAGAAGCAGATCGATAGTCTTTCGCCTGACGACAGGTAAAAGACATGGAAACATATTTTTGAAGATTATTACCCGAGACAAGAAGGTCATTCTATTGTTGGCATTTATCTGTCCGTCTGCGATGCCAAACTGAAAGAATGTTGATAATTGGTTAAGAAAAGGAGGATTACATTTTGGTTACATTCACTTGCATCTGGGAATGTTTCCTCGCCTATTGGGTGTGAGTTGAGTGAGTTTAAAAAAGCATCTGCCACCTGCCATCCAATTTAACCCCTTGTTATCAATCATGTTCCGAATGAAATCTTTTGATAAAATAATGGGTCCTATTATTATTAAAATCTAACTAAGTTCTAGTATTATCCATAGGCTGTGTACAGTATGGACGTCGTACTTTGACAACGTCAAATTCACGGTTGTCTTCCAGATTTAGACGGCGCCCATTTAGTTTAGTCTACGGCGGCTAATACGAGCTCACTTGTCAAGTGTACCATGCACTTTATTATGCAATTACTAGAAAATTGATAAACTGTAATGTATAATTGAAAGATACTAAAATTAGTATTTAAGATTAAGCTGTTTTTTAATCTGGATATAAATGTGTTTTTTAAAACGGTGCTTTAAATATTTTCTTGGCTGGTTGTTAATTCCAGCCTCCAGTGGACTCTTAATGAACTGCGACGTACTTCACTTACTCAAACTGAACCAATTTTTATTTGTATAATCAAGAAGTTTTGGAAGTCTTACCGTAAATAGTTTTATAAATAATAAATGTATCACTTATAAATATGCCTGGACTGGACTTTTAGTAAATTACTTCGCCTAAATATTCTGAAAAATATCAGATTAGAAGAAATTTTTTTTTACTATCAAGTGAAATAAGTTGAAAAAATCAGCAGCAAATGAGCTGCGAAATTCTGAGAAGCAAAATTCCAGAGGAAGTTTTTTCAATTTTAATTCAACCAGGCTTCAACTCCCACAATGGATCCTCTGAGGTTAGGCTAATAGATTTTTATATGAGGAGAGCAGGCGGCCTCAACAATTAACTTAATTTAGCTCCTCACATAAACCTGTCTGTGATAAAAAAAAAGAATGACTTACTGCGATGTTGACTCTGCCAACAAAGTTTTTGATGGTGTCTCTTTGGAACAACATCACTCACTCAACACTCTTCAACTTTTAAGAGATCAAATGATGGTGTTTTCAGTGGTTTTATGAACGTTTTGAAGGCTTTGTAGTTTAATTATACAGCTTTGTGAAGAACACGTGACTGACGTTACATTTACTGTGTTAATGGTGATTTAATATGTTTAATAATTGGCAGTTACAATTGTTAGAGCTTTAGAAACTTGATAGTGCTAATGACGACCCTGTGTTTAAGACGCATTGATTCCCACTTAGAAAGTTGTTTAAACTATTTGATTGTTTGTGGTGAAATTTGATCCTTGGCTGATATATGCATCTCTCACAGTGCTGTTCTAATTTATTTTCAAAGTAAACATTTTAAAATTCTCACTAATCTTTTATGCAGGACGCCATAGAGAAATGCAGCGCTCTTCTGTTTTTCCCATTTCTGTCCTGTCACGAGAATATTGACCCGAACCCATTTGTTGCCGGCTGTATCGGCGACCTCTGCGTGTAAGTCAACGATTAAACACGTTTTCTTGTCATGAAGGCTGATTTTGAAAAAGTGGACTATTATTGTTTTGACTCAGGTCCGACGATGAGGAAACATTTTGTCGTGCCCTTGTCGAGTACACTCGAGCCTGCTCTCATGTGGGGTATCCAGTACGAGAGTGGAGGGACAGTTTTCCATCTTGCTGTAAGTCACTAGTCTACATTTAGAGTGCTCACGTGATATAGATCTTTCTTATAGAATTAACCTCAAATCCTACTCTAACTCCACAGACGATGGCTGTGAGGAAAGTTTTGTCTATAGAGATTGTATCAGCTGTTGTCCGCCCACTTGCACTTTTGAAAAAGAGTGTCTTGGAACAAATTTGCATTGCCTGGATGGCTGCTACTGCCCTGATGGTAATTGAATATAAATCAAAATCAGTATTTTGCCAGCCGTGAAGTACCGATGGATTCTCATCTGCTTTCTTCAGGTCTTATTCTGCAAAATGGAACCTGCATTGCCGCCTCTCAGTGTCCTTGTGTTTACCATGGAGCGTCATACGTGCAAGGACATGTGCTGCGACAAGGCTGCAGCATTTGGTAAGAATTACATTATTTCAATCATTTTTAAGTGATTTTAAACAAGTATATATGTGCCATCAGGATATTAAGTGATTGAATAAAACATTTCATTTTTTAAAAACAATTGAGTTCAATAATTTCTATATTTAAAGGTTGATTTTGTCTTGATAAATAATTGATTTAAACATTTTGTACATTAAAAGGTTGGATTTAAAAAAATAAAAATAATAACTAGAAAAATAAAGTTGTTGTTTTTTTATACCGATAGTAAAATATTCCATAAATATCAGAAGTAGTCATTATAAAATACATTGTCTAAATGACATAACATGAATAGCTCTGAAAGTAAGAACCAGATTTTTAAAATTGATCCTGAAAGAAACTGGAAGCCAGTAAAGAGTTTTAAGGATCGGGGAAATGTGAGTTCTCCTACTAGAGCTGGTCAGAATTCTCGCTGCAGAGATTTGTATTAATCGCAGGCGAGACAGCTCCTTCTTGTTTAGACACAAAAATAAACTATTGGAATAGTCTAAACGAGAAGACACAAACGCATGGATTACAAGCTGCAGATCGTGTCGTGACATTATTTTCCTAGTTGTGTTAGTTGTGATTTTAATTTTTAACCTTGCTGTTTTTTTTAAGTACCTGTTTTGGAGGAGTGTGGAACTGCACCGAGAACAACTGCACAGGTGACATCTTCTTCTTTAGAAATAAAATGGAACTTTCCCTAAAAAAGAAAACTAAAGAAACTGTGATGTCTATGTCCTTAGCCGAGTGCTCCGTTGTAGGTGACGTCTTTGTGACGACTTTTGATGGACGGATGTTTCTACAGCCGGGGTCGTGTCAGTATGTTCTCGCGAAGAGCAAAAGCAGCAGTAGATTCACGGTCACTCTGCAGTACACCAGCTGTGCCGAGGTAATACACATTGCCGGACATGTAAGCGGATGATATTTAATAAGAATGTTTGTGATTGTGTCGAGCAGAAGGTGTGTATTCAGTCCGTGTCCATTGTGCTGGATGAAGACGTGAGTCATCAAGTCACGCTGACCAGAGAGGGAGAGGTCATGATCGGTGTCAATCCTGCGCCTGCACTGCCGTACACGGATGGTTTGAAAACTTGACTACAGCTAATATTTAGAATAGATACATTATTTGACATGTAAATATGGATTTTTTTTAGACGTTTTGGCCGTGCAGAAGCTGAGCTCCGTGTTCACACAGTTGAAGACCCGGATCGGGCTCAGGCTGCTCTATGATGGGCGAGGTGGTCGTGTCTATCTGCAGCTGGAGAACCATTGGCACGGACACACTCTCGGGCTTTGTGGAACCTTCAATGGAAATCTCAGGGATGACTTTCTGTGAGTCAGTTCTTCCTTCCACTGACCATCAATCATGATTAAGGGTTGTTGGTTTGTTCAGGTCTCCGGCAGGAATGATCGAAGGTACACCGCAGCTCCACGCCAATGCTTGGAAGGTGTCGTCCGCTTGTGTAGCTCCAGTCAACCTGCCGATCATTGACCCGTGCGAGATGAACCTCCAAAATGGTAATTTACTTTTTTCTCTTTAATTGAAGTCTATTTGGACTTGAACTAGTCATGACTAGGGTTTGTCTTTTTTGAAATAAGGCTAAAATAACCCAATATTTATGAAGAATAGTGACCCAAAACAACTTGAAATTAATTATAAAAATGGGTTAAATAAAGTTATCTGTTAGGAACATAACTACTATGTTTGTTTAGGTTAACTATGATGTAATGAGGGCCAAATATTATGCATATATCCAAAAGGTCACATATGGGGCTTATGTAGGATTTAACCCATTCCAGCTTGATAAAATGTTTGAAAATAGATGTATTTATTGATTTTTTTAAGTATAGATATACATTCACAAGAGTGTACAACATTCCAAATATTCATATAAAACAAAGAAATTGGCACCAAGATGCCATAGCTGTGTAGGAAAATATAAAATAAACTGTGTTTACTCAATTTTATACATATAAAAGGAGATTACACTTTAGCCCTGAAGAAATTCAATAGTTATAAAAACTAAAATGGAATAACTAGAAATATTGATTTGAAAGTAGTTTGAACTGGTCTTTCAATTGACCAAACCTGTGGACTTGTGACATTTGATGAAGGACATCAAATGGCACCTGACCCAGGATTTGGACGTGCATAGCTGAGGCTAAACAGATTGATGTTTACTTCATTTCTTTTATACCTATCCCTCTTTTAGCATACATAGAAATGATTTAATCTTTTTGCCAAATGCAACATTATCTGCTTTGAGAGGTTTAATTGTTGCAGTGCATTATCACATGTACTATGCGTTAATCTAAAAGTAATTAAACATTGATGTAGTGAGTCAAACCTTTTTTAAATAATTAAATACTTGCAGTTTGAAATATATTTTGATAAAATATACATTTGTGAATAATATTGTATAAAAAATGGAAAAGTATATTAATGGAATATATGTAAAAAAATATGTGATAAACTCAAATAAATAACAAGTTGGTGTAGTTGCTGGGCTTTTTAATTCCCTCTGAATAAACCACTGGTATTTTTAAAGCACATATCATAAGGGGTCATATCTCTGTCACTCATAAGTCGACCTAGATTCAAGAAGACATAGTCAAATGTGCAGAATTGACAGTCAGAAATCAAAATGTGTGGCGCTCTCTATCTAATATACATGCAAGCTCCTCTCCGGTCGTAAAGTAATCAAGTTCGACTTTAAATATTCATTAAATCATCCAGTCCTGAGCCAAGATGCCCAATTATTTTTTCTCCTGCTCGCAGTATTCTACGCATCCCACTGTGAGGTTCTGTTGGAGACCGTGTTCGCACCCTGTCACAGCCACATCAGTCCAAATGTCTACCAACAACAGTGTCGGTACCAGGCCTGCCGCTGTGGCAGCGACTGCCTGTGCACGGCTCTGGCCCACTACGCTCTTCTCTGCTCCAAACACGGCGTTGACATCAACTTCAGAGCCCATGTCTCTGAATGTGGTGAGTGCAAAAAGAACACTTAAAAACCCAACAAATATAAATGCAATAGTTTTGTTGTATCATTTTGGGATCTTATCCAGTCTAAGGGTCAACGATAGGAATACTTTTAGACTACTTTAGCTTCTAGAATCTGAACATTAGGTGTCTTATTAGCATTAGCCATAACTTTTTATATCTTGCATTAGCATTTCAAATCTTACACTTGGGTATACATTGTATAATGCTGAAATTTAATGTTTTAATAAATGTTTTATTTAGGTATCAAGACTGAAGCATTTATGCATTAGCATTTCTAAAGTAAATTACGCTTCAATTACTTGCTAGTTAACATTAGCATTTTATGTTTAGCGTAGCAAGGGTTAGCTTTAAAGCAGCTCTGGGTAGTTTCTTAATATTTTTGTACTAAAATATTTTCATAAAACTTGTGATGACACATTAACTTAAAACTCGTTGAATGACTCGTATAAAGTGATTTGCGTTGTTTTGTGTGATTTTTATTTTCCCTGTAAAAGTTCTTGGGGATGGTGTGAACATGCTACATATCGCAAGTTAAAGTTATTTGATTTACAAAGCCGTTATAACGCATCGGTATACAGCCAATGGAATTCTGGAAACAGAAAATTCGTCCAACTGCTGCAAAACGTTTGCGAGGTTTAGCGAGTGCTCATGGGAAATGTCAAGCTAAACAGTATCACTTTAGGCCACCGGCGTCACTCGACTTTAAATCGCATAGAATTGCTTTAAGACTTTTCTTCGAGCATTATATTGATTTATGTTAAATGTAATTTCATCGTCATTTCACGATTGCAAATGTTCCTTTGTTGCCCTTTTGATGGCTGTGAGCCACTATTTAAGTTAATTGTTCTAAAAATTGGAATCTAAGTGGAGCGTTATTCCCGTTTTTATTTTTTTTTTTGGTTTTATATTTTTATTTTTGGAGCAGCATCCTACTCCCTCAGTTAATAATTTTTTTATCCTATCATACATTTTGTCTTTCTTATACTATTTATTTGTTAAACCAAGACATCTGCTTATTAGTGTTATTTCTCCAACAACTTCAGTTCTACCAGAAATAAATTATATAATTATAGAAGAAATGCAATTTACTCCATTATATTAAAGATTTAAAAGTTAATATTAATTGAGTTGATTTTTTAAAATTGTTTTATACTTTGAATTAAGGTAATAATATTTAAAGAAAGAGTTTTGTGTGGACATGAAATACAGTTTAAAGTCATCTGTGCATTTGTGGGCAGGTGTGGTGTGTGTCGGAGGAATGCTGTACCAGTCTTGTGCGTCCTCCTGTGGGCGGTCCTGTCGTGCTCTGTCTAGCACGGAGACATGCGACCCAGACGACTGTGCAGAGGGGTGTGGCTGTCCAGATGGTAGTTACTATGACGACGTGCGCCAGCGATGTGTTCAACTGTAAGACTGCAGCACCTCATCTATCTCACTAATGATGGCCATCCATTCATGTTTTGGAGAGCAACACACACAAACAGTGACACGCGAAGCACCATCATTAGTGATGTAATTAAAATAACTTTGCGGGTTTATTCCCAGGTCTCAGTGCAACTGTTATTCTCTGACTGGAGTTTCACAGCCAGGGGAGGTGACCTTCAGTGCTTCTGGACCCTGGTGAGTCACCTTTGGCCTTGACCTCCATAAAAAAATGACTTTTTTAGCTTCCTATTTGGCAATAAGCTATCTTAAAACTAAACATCATTTATCAGCCTTTGCAGAAATGGAATTTTGGAGTGTGTGCCTGAAGAAAAAGGTAAATAGAACAAATGTAATTCCATTCTAGGTATTGACTTTTTTTCTTTCCCTCATATGAGAATTCCTTTGTTCATTGTTTCCCGTAACTTAAGAGACAGATAGCGATGAAGCGGGGGAGTGCGCAGACGGGAAAGTGTACCACACTTGCACAGAACAGAGAGGAGGCGTGGCTTGTGCGCCGACCTGTCGTAACCTCATGATGAACCTCACCTGCCCTCCAAACACACCTTGCATCCCGGGGTGCGTGTGTCCTCACGGGTAAGTAAACGTTCAGAACTGTCAAGTTGAGTGCCGACGTTTTTGATTGATCGATAGTGAAGCTCTAGGGTGTGATGAACTCATGATGTTGGGGAATAGACACAGATAATGCTGAGCTTAACACAAAAAATAAGAACAAATGATAATAAAGGAAAAACAATGTAGATAATACAGATGAAGGCAGGAGTAGTTTAAATAAGCTAACTCCAAAAAAGTGAGAAGAATTTATATAAAAGCGCTCAACAAGGTGGAGGAAATCACTGAGGCAAGATCTATATGAGCAATGAAAGGCCACGACCAATTATAGAAGCAAAAGGTTCTGGAGGCACTCCAACCCAATTAAATAAGCAATCTAAATGTGATTTTTCAGCTGTGATCTAACCATTGTTTTAATTATCACCAATCATTAAAACACTTTGAATCCATGCCACCCCATTGCAATATTCACTTGCATTCATTTTCCCTTATTTTTATCTTAAACCACAATGCAAAGGCTCTACCATGATGCAAAAAACAAAAGTCAGAAGCTCATACATTCAAATGAAACGTCTATGACAGTTTAAGATATAAATGACACATTAAAGACGATTCAAACAAAGACATGAGGTCTAGGGGAAGTTAATTTAGTGTTCACTGAACACAAATATGACATTAAATGGATTAAAATATCAGAGCCTGCTGTAATTTAACACGTCTGTGACAACATATATGAGCAATCACACATAACCGCTTAAAAAAACACTGAATAGAAACTCTTGAATCTTGATAATGTATGTATTTTCCAAAATCAACCTCAGTTGAACCAAGATAAATATTTAACTGCACCTCTTGTTATTTATGTAAATATGATTGTGTATATATTATATAGCGCAGATTTATTTTTTATTCTATTTAGATTTTCTTTCTTGTTTTATTTCTGGGTGTTTTTATTTCTCTTGCTGTTGTTAAACCGAATTTCCCCTCGCGGGACTAATAAAGGTTTTCTGATTCTGATTCTGATTCTGATTCTGATTCTGATTCTGATTCTGATTCTGAGTGACATGGTTGTTATTTAAAAAAAATCTAATCTTTAACTCACCAGGTTGGTGATGCACCATGGGAAGTGTTATTATCCTGAGAACTGTCCCTGTGCTTGGCTCGGCCTTGAGTATCTGCCTGGAGAGACTGTGGAAACATCCTGCTACAAATGGTATGAATATTATCTCCGTGACGACTGATTATATCAGACTGGTCAAATATTGAATCGTGTTAATGGAAAGTCATTTTTCGACTTGATATGCCCCCTGATCTCTTGCATGTGTCCTTCTTCTTCAGTGTGTGTCAGCGCGGCTACTTTAACTGCAGCTACTCACCGTGTCCGGCTGTGTGCACGGTCTACAGCGACAGGCACTATCACACCTTTGATGGCTTGGAGTATGACTACCACTCAGACTGTCAGGTCTACTTGATTAAAGTGAGTTCGGGAACACGTGTGAATGTGAATATGTCTTTGGTGTGCAAATGTTTAATGTGCAAATTAAAAAGTAGACACTGTGATACAGTCAAAGAGAGAGATGAGGAGGCATCACTTGTTATATGAAGACTTAAAATCTTTGTCTCCTTTTTTAAAGAAATATAAATAAAAATAAACATGAGATTTTAATGATTAATCAATAATAGATAAATCATCAGTACCAATGTGTTTTTTGTGTGGTTGTTTTGTCACAAAGTGTGTTTATATTTTGGAGCCTACAGTCATGCCAGGTTGGAGGCTGCGACACAACTAATACCATTCAAGACTTAGACTCTGATGTGGATTCATGAAAGAGGATCCACGACTGTTTCTGCACTGCAGACAGAGACGGCTTTAATTAGAGTTTATTAGGTGTGTGTTTGTGTCAGTGTGTGCGCCACTGTTAGTCTAGCAGACACTGTACAAAGCTTCAGCCACACAAAGAGTCCAGTGTTTGTTTCAAACCTCTGGGATCTTATGCTCCCAGGGATATAGAATTAGAATTAGTGGAACAGTCACTCGGATTCAGACCCCAAGATTACCTGCCAACCCGCAGGGTTGAAAAGAGTGGGTGTCCCCTGAGCTTTGTTTGGGTGGCGCAGATACTTCCTTTCCCTGTCGCCACATGTCAACAGAATTAGTTTTACCGTGAGCAATCTTAAGATTCGTAAGGCTGTGCTGTTCGTATGTAATCTGGTTGGCTACTGATATTTAGGGTAACCATTTCACGTGTATCAATGAAAAATTATTCGTGTCATATTCTTGCATCGGTCCACAGAGTGCAGGAGAACCAGAAGTGTCGATTGTTGCCCAGAACAAAGACTGCTATGAGAGTGGCATTGTGTGCATGAAAGTGCTGGTCATCCACGTGGGACTGACCAAGATCTACTTCACTGACAACTCTGGAAACCCTGTAAGGAACATAAACATAGAAATCATTGAAGGATCTTTTTTTTTTTAACACTTTATCTTTTTGTCCAATGGATTTGTTCCAGAGTCCATCAACTGTTGTGGGTAGAGGATCCGATTTTGAGTTGTGGAAAGCCGGCTACTACGTTGTGGTGCACTTCTCCAACCAAGACCTGACCATCCTCTGGGACAGAAAGACAACTGTACACATCAGAGCTGGACCTCAGTGGAAGGTCAGAACATAGAATGAACTATGAGCGGAACGATCGATGATTAAAAAAAACTAAAATAGTTATTTACTTATTAATGAATCTTACCAGTGAACTTGAGAGTTCCTCAGGACTTTGGCTTTAAATCCAGCCATACTGTCGTGTGTATGTGTTTAATTTATTGAATCAAGTCATGTAATTAACTGTTAAAAAACACATTTTGAGGATGTAAATACTATAATAATTCATTGTATGTTAAAGTCCTTTTAAGAACTAATTTAGAGCTCTTACAATTCAATAGTTTGTCTACACAGGAATTACCTACATACGTTTAACGAAGACACACAACATTGGTTTAAAACTAACTAAATGAACATCTAATGAAGAGGAACATGGAAAAAAAGGGTCTTTTGAGCAGCATATTCTTGAAATGCACTGAGACTAATGAGCACTTCCATTAAAAGGCCACCACACAGAGGAAGACTATTGTAGCAACATTTATATGAAAAGGTACATTTATTTAAGATTAAAGAAGAAGCAAATACAAGATTAAGGAGCAGAAAAAAACAACTGATAACTGATGCTATAAGTTAATGTAAATGAAAATCTATGCATCTGAAGTGACTGAATTAAATACTACTACAATTTGTTAAATAGGTAGTTGAGAAATGTTGGATGCAATCATGGATTTATTCAGTACAAGCTGCCCCCAAGTCAATTAAGTTTGAAAACAACACAACATCATTTAAAAATACTTTATATCACGTCGACCTGACATTGACATTTCTTGTAGAAAAGTCTAAAAATTGTGTGGAAAATGAACTTGTCACTTCAGATTCCCGTAATCTAAATGTCTTCTCCTACAGGGTCTTCTCAGTGGCCTATGTGGCAATTTTGACAGCGTGACCGTGAACGACATGACCACCTCCAATCACATGGAAGTCAGCAACGCACAGACGTTTGGAGATAGTTGGGCCCTGGGGCAGGTATAAGCCAGCCTGTCATTCTCTTTGTCTCAACCTCCTTCTTCCTTCGCGCCACTCAAGCTCGATTTTTGTTCCTCCGGTCCTGTGGGCTTTCCCCCTCGAGTCCACCGTGATATTTAAGAGTAATCAGACACTCAGTAAATGTCTCTGTAAATGTGCCGTGTGTTTCAGTGCGAAAGCGACTACGTAGTCGAGCGACCGTGTGAAGGGGATCTTGGTAGGCAGCCTTACGCCAAGAGGGAGTGTGCCCTTCTCTACAGCGATGTCTTTGCCCCCTGTCACAATGTGGTGAGTGGCATTTAATTCAAACACACTGACTGACGTCTGTGGGGATTCAGGACAGCTGCTGTAAAGGTCATCTTGCTTACAAGAGCGCAGGGGTTATGGGAACAAATCTTAACTGATGTTATCAAATTGAAACCCAATAGTCCTAGTCTTAATGATTGTGGCCAGCAGATGGAGCTCTTTGCTTTTAATGGGTCCCGATTTACTTGGAAATTTAATCAAAGCTTTGATCTTAATTTTCGTAGATTTATCATCTTTTTTTGCATTAACTTTTATTCGATTCGACACTGTATATGTAATCACAGGCTTGATGTTGTTTAGTGAAAATTGTAAGGTTAAGAGGGACTTTTCATATAAATACAACATCTCACCTATAAAGTTTGTAAACTTGAACTTTTTATTGATTTAATTTTCTCTGTTGCTTTAGTAAATACTTTTTACATTTACATTTTTTTATATATATAGTTGTGATCCGTTGATTGAATTACTATTGAAAAGATATTAACTGATGCCAGTTAAAACGTATCAACGGCTGATAAAAGCTCTGACACATTGTAAATTAGGAACATTAAACTGATATTGATAGTACTTAGACAATCATATCACTTAGTTCATTTTCCACAGGAAGATCGATCTTAAACTATTATTCTTGTATCATATTGTATCTGCTGCTGCGATGCAGCACACTGCTAAATCAATACCTGTGCTTCTTGAAAGAGAGCAGGTTTAACTTTTGCTGACAGCACAATAGGAGCTGAAGACAATGGCTCAGTTTATCCGGTGATGGACAAACGCATTGTGGACGTATTTTTTGCCTGTCGGTCACAAAGCACATCCGATCTCTTTAATTTCATCCGTTGACCCATATTCTTTGTTGTGCTATCTCATCACTTCATTCCAGTTTAATTATTGAGAACCACTCACCCCCTAAACAAGACGTCCACCACATGCCCCCAGTGAGATTCGACCTACTTCATATGTTTGATACATGTATGATTGTTAAGATCCTGCATGTGTCCCACAGGTAGATGTTGCCTGGTTCTATAGGAACTGCTTGACAGACACTTGTAACTGTAACCGCGGAGGTGACTGCGAGTGTCTTTGCACCTCCATTGCTGCATATGCTCACAAATGCTGCCAACAAGGGGTCACCATACACTGGAGATCTCCAACTGTGTGTCGTGAGTAAACAAAGAAGCCCTGATTTGACCTTTGCAGCCCATCCGCTTGACTACATCTATGTTACTCCTGGCTGCTTTCAATAATTAAAAACATCTGAAATACTTTCTTTTTCAGCCTTTGACTGTGAATACTTAAATCAAGGTAAAGATGCATGTTACTGTTTGTGCTACCAAGTTTTCTGTTGAAGTCATCACCACTCTTATTACTTCACAGAACTGGGTGATGGTCCTTTTTCTCTGGTGAGTGCCGTTCACAACAACACCATGTTCGCCGTCAATCGCACCAGCAGTTCAGTATTTCCTTCGGTGAAAGAGGGATTGGGCCAGTCGCCCCCACCGGGCCTCATGTTCAACTTCATGATCACGGTCGGCCTGCACAAGGACAGATCATCACGTGAGCTTCTCTAGCAACACCTGCTTGTAAGTGACAGCAGAATAAAAACCGTCATACTTCTGTAGGTGTGTCTGTGGTGTCGCTGGAGTCCGCAGAGAGGCCAAACTACTTCCTGGTGGTCACAGCACGGAACTGTCTGAAGCTGGAGCACTGGAGTCGTAGCGAAGACTTCAGTCGCAGGGCAACATTCATCCAACATCTGGGCTTGTTCATGCCAGGCCACACCTCATTCGAACATGCCAGCCAGCCCGGGATGTTTCTGACTCTGACACGCACTGCAGCTCGAGCCCAGAGATACGACACTTCTGACAGCTTCAGAGGGAGCAGCAGTTTCACACTGGAAGGTCAGAAAAACACGTGCGCCCGCACATGCATATAAACATGAGTGATAACTAATTAGATCTTCTATTTTGGCAGAGAGTAGTTTTGTGATTCCCTATCGTATGATGTGTGAGTGGCGCTACCAGGCCTGTGCAAGCCCTTGTGTTCACACATGCAGTGACCCAGATGCGACACGCTGCCATTTCCTGCCTCCGTAAGATCCTGGGTTGAATGACAACGCTCATAATGTTGGCCCTGATCTGTACTCTTGTGTAATGATGTTCTGTGTGTTTGGCAGAGTTGAGGGTTGTTTTCCAAGATGTCCTAAAAACATGGTCCTGGATGAAGTGACAAGAAGATGCGTCTACACAGAGGATTGTAAGTTTATTCATGTTTTTACAGTTTATTTAGTCTTAAAGTGGAAAAGGGTTTTATTGAAATGAACATACTTGGGTTGACGATGTCAATCATCTACCCTATTGAAACACATTTTTAGAAGCACATTTCAAACTATTATATAACTTTTATTTAACTTGTGATTTATTGTAAACAAACCATTAGATTATTCACAAATTTAAGTAAATGAATGTCATTTGTTTGCAAAAGTGACATTTTTAATCATTTTTGTTGTGATCATTATTATAAAAAATATATTGTTATCCTTGTGTGACCAGCTTGAGAACATCACTGAGGCGGGTTTTTAAAATATAGTGTTTAGAAATAAATTTAAAAAAGTTTGATCTGATTTCTCATCTGGTTAAATATTTTGTAACTGTTAACAAAGAGAACCATTAACTTTATAAAAGCTGTTAATGAATGTCATTAATCCTTCATTATATATTAGAAAGCATGACAATTTTGTTGCCTCAAAAGTGAGCTTCAAACTATAACAATCATCACTCAGTGCTCTTAGAGTAGATTGCAGTATCAATACCTTGTTTTTAAACTAACAGAATTCTTACTTCTTTTAATTTTAAAAGTACTTTACTACGCAACTTAAAAATGCATAAAAATAACCTCTACTTGTGTCTTCAAGGTGTGTCACTCCCACCAACACCTCGACCTTTTGAGTTTGTGACGCTGTCAAACAAAACTACGTCTCCAGTGACAACACCTGCTCTAACGCCTGCTCCAACCACTACAAGTCCGACAACCATTTTGATGACAACCACTTTGACGACCACAACAATGACTACTGCAGGAGCAACAACGACCCCCTCTACAACAACCATACCTACAACTCCCACCGCTTCTGCTGAAATCCAAACCACTACTACTGTGACTACTGAGAAAGTAACCTCTCCACCTGCTCCATCTTACACGACTCACCCAACTACTATTGCCACTGTTTTAACTGTCCCGCCAACACCATCAGCAACCACTACATTAATCGGGAAAGAACCGACAGATTTTATAGGACTCACCACAACAAAGACATCTACTGTTGCAGCATCAACAACACTGGTAGCAACATCCACTCAAACTCCCACCCCACCCTCTTTGACAACCTCTCCTGCAGAGCCAACAACCTCTGTGACCCTCACAACAACACAAACCCTGACAACTTCTACCCCAGAAACAACCACAGAAGTCTTGACCCTCCCTCTGTCTTCCACGATGGTAGAGACGACAGAGTCCTCCACAGTAGCGTTTACAACTACAGAGCCTTTTTCTACATCCAGTGAGCTCTCAACAGAACGTCTTGCTACAGAGATAATCACGAGTCCAGATACGACCACAGTAGCAGAGAAATCATCAACTACACATGCATTCCTCTGGCCCACAAGTCCCTGTACAGTAAGTCGATGTTCTTGTCCTGATAAATGTTACCGCACTGTTTATTCTGATTGATTCAACAAGTATCAGGGGCATTCCACCGCCAGCTCCTCATACATTTGACTCGTCCAATAGTCTTCAGAGGTTTTCAGAGGCTTTATTTTATAGTTATCTTGCTACGTTTTAGCGTGTGTTTGAGTGTCGTATAAATACTCGCATCTTTCCTCATACTCCATAAGACAAACTCTATAACAAAAACACACATGACAGATGAATAGATTGGATAGAATACAAACTCATTATTATAACTCAAACTTTATTGTCCAGTACAGCATTTTTGTGACAGTGCTTTACAAGCTGGCAGCAAACAATACAACACACAGTACAACAAATGAGATTTAGAATAAAATCAAATAAAGTAAACTAAATTAAAAGACAATGATTACATAAACATCAAACAACCAAAATATTATTATGTGTACTATTTATTCACAGACCATTTAGACAGACACATTTTAGCTATTAAAAGTGTATGTCTGTGTAGGTTCATTCATCGGAATCTTTGCTATCCAGGGGGGATATAATGCATATAATGTCATGTAAATATAAATCCTACAATCCCTCCAAAAAAAAAAAAAGTCCAAATGTTCCTTCATTTTATTATTAAATATATTATTTTAAAAAAAAGTTGCATTTCTTATATAAAATTTATAATTATTAATGCCTCTTTTGCAGTTGAATATACCATACAGTAACATTCTCTGGTCCAGAAAAAATCTCTGGAGGGGCCAAGGTCTTAAGTAGGCAAGTTCCCAAACATTTTTACATTATTTATTTATTTAGTAAACCTTAACATCTATACAACACATACTGAATAGATAAATTGTACTGCCTAAAGCAAAGTGTATTAAAACTTATTGTTACAGTACACTTGCTAGCTTAGCTAGTTTGTAACAGTGCTAGCTGCAGTTATTTTGAGTTGATATTAAGCACGCTGTGATATTTTGTTTATTTTAAAGATTATAACATGTACATCTCCAATTAAATAACAAACATACAAGAGGAAAACGTCAATTTTTTTTTAATCAATTACATATTTCAAGCTTTATGCTTCAAATGAAATCCATCTAGTCCAGGGGTGGGCAATTAAATTTCTTCAAGGGCCACATTAAATTCTGTGAATGTTGTAAGGGGCCGTCGAGAAAAAGAAAGACGAGAAAATCACTAAAAAAAGGACAAGCGTCATTAGGCCGTGACATTTATTAAGCTAAATAAGCTGCGATATTATTCTTGTATGAGTTTTTTTCAAAACATTTCTTCAACTAACTTTAAATATTTTGAGGGATTCATATATACTCAAAAAAGTAAACACAAAAAGGAGGGAAAAGGTAAATAAGTGTTGTAAATGAATAATAAATACAAAATACACTTTTTAATGCATTAGAACCATTTATACATGATCATACTTTGACATTACAAGGGCCGCATATATACAGTCAAAGGGCCGCATGTGGCCCCCGGGCCGCACTTTGCCCAGGTCTGATCTAGTCTGTCACCGGGCTGTGGTTATCATGAAGGTGTACACGTTTTTTTCTACTTAAATCAAACTCGATTATGGAGATTAAGTCTAAGAAGAGAGACAACAAAAGTCCTTTGATATAATCTGATCATTGACAACTTTCATTCAAGTGTTAACAGAATGTAATCAGAGACATCTGTGTTTTCTCTGATCTAAAGCTACCTGTAGACAGTTGATTTTTCATTCCCTTGTTCCAATCCTGAATTCACTCCACGGTCCTTTCACTTCTCTGTCAAAGCAAAGATCTTGTCTCTGCAGCCTCCCTTCTCCTATCGTATTGATGAATGTGCAGAGCTGATCTGTTTCAATGGGGAGCTGCTGCTTCACAATTCTTCACTCCATTGCCGCTTCAACACTACTCAACCCCAGTGCAGTCTCCTGGGCCTGCCCATCCTCACCAACACAGACCCGTGCTGCCCAATGTGGCAGTGTCCATGTGAGCTTTAAAACCGGGATAAGAGACGTGGAAACAGAGCATAATGCATTGTCCTGCTGTCTTTGTACACCCAGGTCGCTGCACCGTGATGTCCGACTTGCGTGTGATCACATTCGATGGCAACAATGTGGCATTATACGACAACGGCTCCTATATCCTTGTTAACCTGCCGAAGGAGAGCATCATTGGAACGGTTGAGAAATGCCCGACCAGCCAGGTAAGTCGCAATGATCGGAACTTCAAAGATCAATAACTTTGATGACTTGTTTTCTTTTTAGAGTGTCAACTCCATCAGAAGAACAGTGAGTCGTCCATCTCGCAACAGATTTCATTAGCCAGCGTGGTTCAGTGCTGAGTTGTTATCTTTTCTTCAGAGTCCTACAGGTGGAACATCTGGTCTTTGTTTTAAGAAACTGAACATAACAACCTCCTCCTATCGAATCATTATCAACCGCTTGGATCGAAAGGTGAATTCTATTACCAGCTGCTGCCTGAAAACCGCTCTGAATAAATTGCCTCGTGCTCATTTGCCCGCAGGCGACTGTGAACTACCGACCCGCCAGGCTTCCTTTCTCTCGTCATGCTCTTTATGTTGAAGACACAGGAAGTATGTACCAGATCCACACGCCGGGGGGTGTCAGGATCCAGTGGTATCACAGCACTGGTATTATGGTGATGCAGTACATCTCTCCTGGTAATGCATCAGTGCCCACGCGAGGATTGTGTGGTGAGTTGCCTAGTAGACGACATGCTGCAACACGTTTTTTTCCTTAATAAAGTTATCTCTCAATAATTTTCAAAATCAGTTAAAGTTGTGAGCTGCGTGCAGCTTCATCATAATCGGCATCAATTGTGGATCTTTGTCTGAAAGCAGCTCTAAACATTGTAGGTTGTTGTGATGGAAACCCAGAAGATGACCTGAAGTTACCTAATGGCACAGTAGTCAGAGAAGTTGGGGACATGATGGTCTTCCTTCAGGCCTGGAGGGTCCAAACCACGGACGATACCGAACACACACGCAGAGTTGGAGACAACTGCACCACTGGGGACTGTTCCACCTGCCTCTCCATGCTGCGACAGAGACCCTTCACAGCGTGCCACGGCAAGGTAAGGCTGTATCTGTGGATTTACAGGATCCTAAAGTCTAATCTAGCACTGGTGGGGGCATTCTTCCACCAAAATGTTCATAGTAGGTTTTTTGATTGTCTATCAGTACAGTTAGTTCCTCTAACATATAATGTTTTATGTATTTACCTCATTGGATTTACATTTTCTTTTAACTAAACTGTTTTAGCAGGGTTTTTGCTGAACAAAAATGTGAAAGTGACAATATTTCTTTATTTTCAATATTGTTTTTATTAGTTTAAATAAAACTCGTATTATGTTTTTTATTAACATCATATTTAATAGATTTAGATTAACTGATAAACTTTGTTATCCTCAGTTTATCAGTCAAAAAGATCTTGAGGCTCTGAATTAGTTCCATTTGTTGGGAAAAGAGCCTAAATTGCTCTTAAAACATGACACAAAACATTCCTATTCCAATGATCTAGCGCATACACAGAAGTAAGTAGTCACTACTGGAACGTACATCACTGCAAATACACATTATATTAAGCTGACAACTTGAAATGATTGGATAGTGACATGGTTGCTATGCCAATCATACAGACAAATAATCTGTCTCGCTGCTCCCTCACTCAGCTCTGTGGAAAAATAGCAATGATGAAAATCTAGCCTTTTAATTTCTGCCTCTATAGAGGTGTGGTTTAATTGATCACTTTGAACACACGTTGTTAGACTTTTAAACTTGAAATGCAGCTTACTTACATCCTTTTGAAGAATGTGTGCCCCACTATTTCTATTGGATTGACATTGATTGTCTGATGTAGTTTATATGACATAGCTTGTGGCATTTAGATGTTTATATAATTAAAAAAATGAACATAAATAAATGTCATATCTCTGTGATCAGGGCGAACAATCATTAAGCAATATTATTAAAAAGGTCAGTGCTGTCTCTACTTGATGAATCTGTTTCTAGTTGGTTAAGATTGAATCGATCTCATCTAAAAAACTTATTTTATGTTAGACATTAGGTGCTTTAGAAGATTCTGTTTTTTTTATCAGGAAAATAAATAATTCAAGAAGTGTTATTCTTAGCTATATTTAACAACATGAGCTCAATATTCTTCCAGCTACCACCAGAACAGTTCTGTGACATCATGTGGGCGGGGGACCTGCATTACAAGGACCACCAGTGCGACTTCCTCGCAGCATACGTGGCGGTCTGCTACACGCACCAAGTCTGCATCAGCTGGAGACGACACAACTTTTGCCGTAAGGGCTAGACATGTACGCAGATGGCATGTCTTGTTGTCAACACTGTTTTACTCAACTCCGAGTCTTCTCGCAGCTCTACGTTGCCCCCCTGGTAAAGAGTATCAGCCATGCGTGAGCACCTGCACCAGTCGCACCTGTTTGAACAGAGAGTACTACGAGGAGACCACCTGCTCTTTCGTCAGAGAAGAGTGCGTCTGTAGAAGTGGAACCATCTTGCACAGAGCGGATTCTGCCTATTGTGTCACGGAGGATCGCTGCGGTGGGTGACATTGTAGATTGTAATTATATACATTTTCAAGTGGTCTTTGTCCACCTAATTACGCCTTCGTTATCCAGTCTGCACTGATAATGACGGTAACCCACGGGCCCCCGGCGAGGAGTGGAATGGCTCTGCCCGAGGCTGCTGCATGTACAGGTGTATGGAGAACGGTTCTGTGGTGGCCGTGGAGCCCGACTGCAGTGCCGTGTCCGTCCCACTGTGCGAGAGGGAAGGAGAGTATGTACTCGATGTGCTGGAAGAAGGAGCCTGCTGTCCAAAAAAGATCTGCGGTGTGTATTAAAGATATTCATGATAACACTTTTATTCATAACAAAAGCAATTTCAGCACTTTTAAAGAGCAAGCTGTGACTCAGGTTTAGCAGGAATGATATAATGATATAAGATAAGGACAATCTAGAGAGTGACTCATTTTAAATTATTTGGCCGATAGGCTTTTATTGTATAATATACCTTTCTGCATCCTTTATGCCTATAAGGATGTTAATTTCCTCAATCGCCAACATTTTTAACACACTCAAAACTGCGATGCTGAACAAAATCTATATTTAATAAACTGAAAATCAGATTCCATCATCATTTTTGATGCTCAATTTTATTTGCGTCTCTTTTATTCCTCTTATTGCCTCATAAAGTAAGAGATGTTTCTATCATTGAAGCTCAAACATAGTCTCCTAGACTAATATATTATATTTAATCACCGCTTGCCTAAAAACGATCACTAAAAAATTGCAGTAAAAAATATTGACATTCTCTGACTGGGTTAAGTGTGTTTTAAATTCTTATTGAGAAAACCTCACATTTTTTATATGCAGCCGGGCCACACAAACAAAAATGTTTTAGAGGCCTGCAGCTCTGATTCTTAGCTTATGTTATTCCTTTTTAGTCATATTATAACTTTGGGCTCTACAAGCAATTCTTTCTATTTTTGTTGTTTTTGTGAGAAAATAATACTTGCAGTCAAACTCGTATTGTTTCAATTTCAATGATGGATAACCTGAAAATCCAGCAGGGATACATATTGAATTTTCAATAGTGTTTTCTTCAGTGTACACACAGCTGGCCAAATAGTGACATCAAAGCTCTTTAAATCCATATTTTTGTAGATAGATATAGAAGCCTTACTTCCTCCAATAAGGAACTTTTATGAACGTCTTTCTGTCTATTAACAATTTAACAAAAAAAAAAGGTAATAATACTGCAAAGGATCGCTGATTACCATCTGGGTCCACAAACCTTTTGAAGAACTTAACACTTTCTTCATCCATCTGTTGCTGCACCTACTTTCTCATTGAGCCCATTGTGGAATCATATATTTATATTTCAGAGGGTGGAGGTCTCGGCTCAATGAGTTCTTTTCTATTAAAACATTTTGTAATCATCATTATCATTTACCAGAGCGGATGTTTAATCACCATTCCTCTCCATTTCCATCACTATCAGAGTGCAACACGACAATCTGTGACAGTGAAGCTCCCCCCTGTGATAACGGGAACAGACTTGTGATCGGATATAGCGCCATGTCCTGCTGCCCTGAATACAGATGTGGTGAGTACTGCAACAATAGCTTTTTCTTCTATGAATGTTTGAATATCTCTAGAATCTTTCCTCTTGGACGAAACCTTTTAATTGAACTTTTTTTTTATCTTGTTAGAGTGTGACCCCTTAGACTGCCCTCCTATCTCTGCACCCGTCTGCAGAGAAGATCAGTTCTTGGTGGAGGTTCGGGGTGAGAAGACATGCTGCTATTCTTACCTCTGTGGTAGGTTATAAAACATCAGCCCCGCCATCTGCTATTGGCTAACGTCCACCAATTATAAGGCCTTAATTGTGAATTAGATGTTTGTGTGTGGTGTTTGTCCATGCAGTGTGTGAATCATGCATTGAACCTGTGCCAGCCTGCTCTCGTGGAGAGATGATGGCTGTGGATCTGAACACAACTGGCAGCTGCTGTCCTCAGTATCACTGCGGTGAGGTGTCTTTGCCATTCCTTCTTGGATGTGACTTTTATTAATACATTTTTAATGCGTTTCAGTCTGTGATGTCAACCTTTGCCCCGAATCCTATGTGAGCTGTGCAGCTGGTCTCACGTTGATTCAGACTACTGTCCCTGGAAACTGTTGCCCTCAGCATCACTGCGGTATTTACACACTCGACTGTTGTTCTAATCATTCTGAATTCTGTATCTTTGAAGAAGTTTTACTAGCAGTGGTGCAGTTGCATTAACCGCCTTCCACCTTTTTCATTGACGTCTACTCTGTCACTCCCAGAATGTCAATGTGAGGACAGCTCTCTTCCTATCTGTCAGGTGGTAAGTCAGCAGAAAAGTCTGCCTCACCTCAGAGTCTAATCGGTAATTTGCCAAGAGGAACCATAATTGAGTAAATTCATTAAAGTCTGAGCTCTCCTTTCTCTCAGGGGGAGGTGATGTTTGAGGTTCCAGACAGCAGCAGCGGCAGCTGTGGTTGTCCTCAGCGGAGTTGCCGTATGTGCAATTTAAGTTTCATTAAAACAAACAACAGTGACAAAAACAGTGTGTTTTATCAAAAACATTTCTGGTTCTTTCTAATTAGCTTGACGAGGAAGACTGCCAGTTAATTTAAAGTTAAGTTTGTGTTTTCAGAGAAAGCGGATGTTTGCCTTTTCCAAGGAGTGACAGTCCTGGGACCCGGGCAGACCTTGGTTCAGTATTTTGAGGGAGAGCTGTGTTACACTGTCCACTGCCTTCATTACAAAGACCCGAACACTGGCTTTTATGCAATGGATATAACTTCTGTGAATTGTTCGCAGAAGTGTGGACAAGTACGTGCATAAAAACATTAAACGCATTCAAGTCTGTTTTACACATTAAAGTCACAGGTTCGCATTTCCCTGCCAGAACCAAGTGTACGAACAATCCACGGACCCGCAGGTTTGCTGCGGCTCGTGTAGAAACGTTTCCTGCAGCTTCACCAATGAGAACGGGACGTCAGAGCAATTTAATGTAAGAGGAGAGAATAATTTAAACTTGAATTTCTATCATAATTGAAACAATGGTGTTTAAAGGTCGGGGGTTCATGGGTGGAGAACTGCACACGGTATGACTGCATGGAGACAGCGATAGGGGCAGTGGTTCTGGCCTCTGGTGTGGTTTGCCCTCCGTTCAATGACACCGAGTGTATTCAGGTCAGTAACATGATGATGACATAAGTAATATTTATTCTTTCCAAGTGAACCAACCAACAATATTATATAGATTTCTTTGACTCATCCACAGTGAAGATGTCAATAATTGTGCTTTCACCGTTGAGAAGTTACTATCCGTGAAATTATATAACTGTCGGTCACTAAGCAGGCAAAGTCAATGTGGTCAGTGAGGAAGCAACACAAGTACACAAGTAATACACAGTCACAATAGCTTGGCTGAATCTCACTCAACATTAGTTTTATGAATGGATCTTAAAAGAAGGATAAATATGTCCTCGCCCTACACCCTTTAAACTGAACCTAGGCCTCAACCTTTACTATCCTAGGCTTCCTTACTTAACTTAAGTCGTAATGCAAATATAAAGGTGATTGTTGGTCCAGTTAATTGCGTTGATAGTTAAATGTTTATTTCTAAAAATATGACTGTCCTTGTGTTGATCCTCCTTTTCTTTGGCTCTATTTGCAGAATGGCGGCGTGATACAGAGTTATGTGGATGGCTGTTGCAGGACATGTGAGTGCAAAATTTAAATAAATTATTTTGGCGATGCTTTCAAGCGTTCAACCGGAGGGGGAGCGCCTTGTTGCCTGGCATTGTCTGAGCTTACTGGCTGAATGGTTGGTGTGGCCTGATGTAGAGGGTGAAGATAAAGGCTGCTGGTCTGCAATAAACACCTCAAATGTTCTGTTTTATTCCAAATGAAATGCTTTGGGTTGAAAGGTCAATGTTCGTGACACACTACTTTCTTGATCTAAACGAGCTTCAAGGCTTTCACCGATTTGTTTTTATCCATGGTGTGTTTTTGTTTTTGGGAGTGATACTGCGTCTGCTTGCCTGCTTTAGCAGAGACCTCACAGTTTGACCAATCGGTGTGCTCATGGGTGAGCGATTTCGAAAAGGACAGGGGATTTTGCACGGGTTTAAATCTGCTTCTCTGCTTTTTGTAGTGCATCCTAAGACTTTTGTTCTTAAGATGGCTGCCCAGAAGAAGTGGGATTCATGCACATGTGCGATAATCTGTGGTTGAAGTTGAACTGCTGAATTCACCGTAACCTTGTGTGTGTTCTCCTGGCTCCTGATGATCATCCCAGGTTCTGGAGTGGGTGTTTACCCATTTACAGTAAATCCTGTTACCCCCACTGGTAGTACTAACTGTGACACAGGTACCAACATTTTCTCAACATTTCCATCGGCAACATAATGAGGGGAGGTTTTTGCTCATTTATTTTGTAGCTTATCTTGGTTAGAATCCTGTACGTGTAACTATAAGTGATGATGTGTTGATGAGGCTTCATGAAACGGCTAATGAGGAATCATGATATAGTGTCTTTATTTTGAAAGACCACGAGATGGCACTCTCTCTTTCATAATCTTTGCTCTCATCTACTTGGAATGCCATCTAGTGGTCGTTCAAAATGAAGACACTGTATCATGATACTTCATCAGCTGTTTCATGAAGCCTCATCAACACATTAATAGTGACTAGATATTTAGATATTATCGACTACTGACACTATTTCCTTCGTGCAAACTATGGAGGACTTTCAGAAACCAATAGCAATTAGTTTCATGAAACGCTTATTTGAGACTTACTCTGGACTTTCTTTGTGAGGCTTTATGATCCTCTTATTGACACTTTTGTGTTGTCAAATTAAAGATCTTGTCACATTGCAACTGATTTGAGATGGCAACATATAAATCTAACAAACTTGTATCTATTTATGGGTACAAAGCTGAATGGACTGAATGGATTCTACTTTTTCTCTAAATATCTGTTCATGAAAATATAATTTCAATCATTTAGGGACAGAGAAATCATTTCTGATGGAAACATGTTTAATAGATGCGTATGAAGCAGGTTGTCAAATAATGTTTAACTCTGAGCTCTGCAAACAACGGGGTGATTTCTATTTAATATCGATCAAATAATATGTCAAAATTTGAAAAAGGTAATTTCATTTGATCATGTTTGTGTTTCTTTTCACTTCACTCATGCTTTGATGGGTTTTTGTTACTGGACTGGAAGCATTTAGTAAATCCACTTTCAAGGGATGCCAAACTATAATTGTCTATAACTATATTTTCTAAATCAATTAAAGAGGGTCTATTAATAATGTTTCTTTAGGTAAAGAAGACGGTAAAACATGCAAGCGAGTGGCCATCCGCACTACGATTCGAAAAGATGACTGCAGGAGCAATGCCCCAGTGAGTGAGCGATAACGTCTTTCAAGGGGGAAGCAAATAATGCATCGGCTTACGACTCCTATCTCACTTGCCAGGTTACAGTCTATTCCTGTGATGGCAAATGCCCTTCGGCCACCATATTCAACTTCAACATCAACAGTCATGCCAGGTTCTGTAAGTGCTGCCGTGAAAGTCGACTGCAAACGCGCTCGGTCACCCTCTACTGCTCTCGTAACGCCACCATCGTGGACTACACCTTCCAAGAGCCTTTGGACTGCTCCTGCCAGTGGAATTGAGTTTGTTCAGGATCTTTGAATTGATTTATTTAAAGCTTGAATCAGTGTTTAGCTTTGCTTTGGGTTTGTGGCAATTTAAGTGCGGTAGTTGAGCATAAAAGACATGAAATTGTGTGTCACAATTTCCTAATATGTAGCTTGTCATCACTCTTTGAGCGCTAACAATGTAATCAGCTTTCTTTATGTCATTTGATGTCATCATTTTCATGTGAAATTTGGGGTTTTATATCGTTTTCAGAAAATCATCGGTGTTTATATACAGCTGTCGGTAATTGTTGTCAAAGTATCCGAGGTGAATTAAACTTTTATTAGTGCGTCGGAGCAACCTTGTGTGTTTTGTTTTTCTCCTGATTCAGCATGCAGAGTGCTGACACGTGTTTGTGTTTCATCTCAGAAAGGTTATTACAGTGTGGGAGTCCCTTTTTTCATAACAGAGTCCCCAGTGCGCACTCGGCTCCCTGTCACTCCTCTGCTCACCTTAACTCATCCCAAAATAACCTGCTAACCTTGTGAGCAGTTCTGAACTTGAAACTTTAAAAACATTTTTATGGGTGAACCACTAGTTCATCCTCCTGCCAGTCTACAACCATCAGACCGGAGGGAAGGGTTTGCCCGTTGTTGCCATGGTGATAGGTTCTCATCCCAACAATAAGCTAATCTTAAACAACCTCTCATCTCGCCCTTCCCACATCTTCACACACTCTCCTGTGAACAATAAACGCCTTCTTATCAGCTCTCCGTTTTAATTTAGATGTTGAAAAGACCATAACATTCATTATTGCACACTTAAAACAAAAGTCCTGCTGCAGAACAAAGCATGAAAACCTGGCAACATAAATAGCAGGCGAGTCGTCTGATTGGATGATATCTTCAAAGATGAAATCAGCCTAGAATGACCAGTGACTGATGACATCCCTAGTGGCAGGAACAGAACCACAGTGTTGACCACTAATGTACTTGCCTTTTTTAGTTCCATGTGTATAAAACTTGCTGAAAAGGCAGTTGAATTTCCATCTTTTCCACAAATAAATTTGCTTGTCTGCACAGACGCTAGAAACTTCACTGTGAGTATTATATGGTTTTTGGTTTTAATGAATTGAGGTGAGCAAATGCTTTTTTATTATGGCATATATATAATAAGTTAATTAGTAATATTACACCCGTTTTCTCGTTAAAAAAACTGTATGCAAACATGCTATAATATATAGAAAGAGAGGTGAATCAGGTTATCGTTGTGCTCCTCATTTTCACTCATACATTCACAAATGTAACCATTTTTTATGAGCTTGGCTCTGGGTACCTCCTCCAATGTACTTAGATAAGTTATGGCCGAGTTCAAATATGACTTTTATGTTCTGTTACTCAGGCGTTTTAAGCAGTGTCACCATTTTAACTTGAATCCAGAGTTGCAGAATCTCACTATAATTCTTCCCCTGGTAAGAAGTCTCTTCACTTTTGTGAGCTGATATATTCCTCACGCAGACTTAAATCACTAACCTTCTGATTTGTTCTCCATCTGTCTCCAGTCCGCGGGTCCTTGTCTTCCTTGTATTGATCAAGCTCAGTCACCGCTGCCTGTCTTTCATAGAGCGCTAACAAGCAGCAGAAGCTGTCATCGCTCAGCCTGTACAACCGGATCTCAAACACACTACTTTAATAAGAAGTCATCTGAAGAACAACCACAGATTAAAGTGAGCGAGCTTCAGACGTGGTAAAAAATTGTTTTGAAAAATCGTTCAGTGTGACCTTGGAGCAGAAAGTGAGCAACACAGACAGGTAAGAACACACACTACACACAACGCTAAGCATGTGTGAGTGAGCGGCACATCATCTTCCTCCAGGTCTCTGCCACACTGGCTGAAGCGGCTCCTCTTTGAGAAGGACTAGTTTGGCCAGGAGAGATGCCCCAAAACCTCCTGCAACAGGCAGCTAGCCGGAGGTCATCTCGCTGATGTGACATCTCTGGAAGATGAAATTCTGACTCATCTACCGGGGCAGAACAACATTCCACGGATGGTTTAGACAAACAAGATGACATCACCAGCTCTGCTCTTCCGAGGTACGAGACAGAAGCTGGATTTCTTTCTGATCTCATTTTCCTACATCGTTGCCCTTCATTCGTCACCACTGATGCAAATATCACAAGGTAACAGTTGCAGGCTTATTTCCAGAATGCATTGTCTCTTTCACCTCGCAAACTTCACGCTCGACTGGTGCCACCATGACTCTGGGAAGAGTAACAACTTGGATCACAGGTGTGAAGCGTTATGTAAACACAGAATGTCACTGATGGTAGTGTCTTGAGAACACGACTAGATGGAGTTTTGCTGCTCACTCCACCGAACATGCAAGAAGATGGTTAAAAAAGAAATCTCATACGCAACTCCTATAGATCGACATCAGTAGACAGCACGGATTATAAGTTACAAAAGTTCACTTCAGCTACTAACATGGACTTGTATTGGAGACAAAAACTTTACTGTATATTAAATCAACGCTACTTTAACAAATAAATTAGTATTGATTTCATAATATATATGTAATAATAGCGATTCCCCATCTATCTTTTGAGTATTTTGGGTTATTTAGTTTCCAAATCTATTTTTCAAACAAGGTCATTTCAAAGGTTAAAAAAAATGGGATTTAATTTTTTTTCCATTTTCTTCAGACCCTTACTTAACTTATGTACCTGGCCTACCCTGGTATTTCAAATTGAATTCATAATTAAAGATAACAATTTAATTTAAAGTCAGCTAATATTTATTATTACCTTTAATTTATATGTTGGTCTCCAAAAAATGCCAAACATGTAAATTTGATTTTTTGAGTTGAATTTTGAACTACAGTAGAAATTCCTTTGGAAATAATAGTAACTTTGACATTTTTCAAGTCAAGGTTTTCTGATGAACTAAGGGGTTGATAAAGGATGAGTGGATTGAGTAAACATGAGAAAAATAATATTTGTTGACACTTAAGCTCCTCCCCACCTAAATCTGTCAACAGCTGTTTTATCAGTATTTTTGTCCAGAGATATTATATATTTTTAAGCACTGAGCCGTCTGAGGGGCCTTGAGGTGTTCAGCATGAGTCAATACCTGAGTGTTTGTTGGACTCCTAACCCTCAATTGGATGAACACAGCGTCTCCGTCCCGTGAACTCATACGGGGGTCAATAATCGAGACGTGTTTCATCCAGGACTGTCGTTTTAAAATGTGTTGCGGCACTGAGATGAGATCACAGAATAACAGTCCATAGTTGTTTTCACCGGGAAATGTGACACATACATGTGCAATTCTGAATAAGAAAAAACATAACAGATTTTCTCGCCTCCTGACAAGGACAACGGCCAGTGGAAATTGCACTCTCTCAGGGGACTCAACCTCTGAAGAGCTGCCCGTCCGGTCTGGATTGTGTGTCGTGATTGATGGCGTGAAGCTGTGTGGATGTCAGGAGGCATGACATCTCATCTGTCTCGACTTCTGTGGAAGTTACTCTTTCGCTAATGTTGCCAATCTCACTCCAGGATCCATCTGCCAGCTCTTTGTGCTCAAGCCACCAGGTGACTGGGCCACTTTACCTCACCGAGCGAGTTGGCTCTTCGTGCAGTTATCGACGACTCCGTTAAAAACGCTGGTGTCGGCAGAAATGTTTGCTTAAGCGTAACACTGTAATTAACAAAGATGTGACGAGACTTGAATGAACACACTTCTGTGTCGTCTTCTCTGCCACTTGTTTTATTTGTGGGTAAAAAAAACTCTTATTTATCACGGCTTCATTAGCTGCTGTCAGTTGGAGATAAACATCTGGATATCATCTGTAAAGACGTTTAATCGTGTGCAGAGAAACGATATGTAAATGAGTTGATAATGACCAGATTAATGTGTCAGATTGATAGCTAAATCCTGTTTCAATCCCAAAAGACCTTACTCATTTAACTCTCACTGAAACTGCTATGCTAAGATATATTTAACTGTAAGGAAAATGCATTCACATACTACCTATCATCGTCAACAGACTCGTTGTAGAAAGATTGCATTATGAATGTCAATTACCATCTGGGAAATGCAGATAGGTAGGAACTGTTTGTGGCTAAATGGGGAAAAACAAAGTATGTCTCGCGCAATTGTGGTTATTTTCACTTAGAAAAGAGAATAATTATGCTAAATAATAATAATGGAAATGTAGACTGACGGCTCATTCTGTTTGAACTCTAATTCCCTATATACTTGGACTCAATGTGTGTGTGTGTTAGTAGTTGTTTGTCATTTTTTTTTGTTGCTTTTTGTAACTGTGAGGGACCCATTGTGATTTGTATGATATTTTATTTCAGTTTTAGGTCTGACTCTTTCTTGCAGAGTGGCACATCCATACAGCAACACTTTATGACAGTCACATAGCTATGAGGTATTCTATTATGGATGCAATTGCTCACTTGAGGTAAATATTCAAACGACCCAGGTTTATTTTTGTGACAAATATGGGGCTTCAGAAGAATAGCACATCAAGGTAGATTATTATTAGATTCGTCATTTTTTTTTATGCATGAGTATTTTCCACTGTTTGAGTGCATCTTTAAATGATCATACAAAGATTGTTAGTCAGCTGTTTTGAAAAGGATCATTTATTTTCTGCCCTGCAGGTGAAGAAGGTGTTCAGTCACAGCAGTGTTTTTCTAGTCCAAGGAAAAAGCTGCAATATTATATGAAGAACAAAGAAGGTAAACAGATAGTTTCTCAGTCAACATCAACATCAGGTACACACACCCACACACAAACTGCCGCAACCCCCCCCCCCCCCCCCCTTAATCACTATGCTCTTTGTGTTTCTATATAATGTGTGGTGCATTTGTATTCAGGGGTCTCGTTGGTAGGTTCATCCTGTCGATAAAAAAAAAAATGGAGCTCACAATCAAGACTCAATCACAGTGGATGCAGAGTTCAGGTCAGTTCAGTTTAGGCTTGTTGATAATGATGTGTTTGGTGTCACAGATTACACACTTTTAAAGATCTCATTCCTGCTTTGAAATACAAAACTGAAGTGATCAGCACAATAAATAGTTCACATTCTGATATTCTTTTCAGTCTCAGGAGGTAAATCATATTGAGTTTGAGATAGTAACCGGGGTTATGTTATCAGTACAAATAATTTTTTATTAAATAGGGCAATAAAAAATATTAAAGTGCAACTAATGTGTTGATTTAAGTGTCTCTTAAATTGATCTTGGACCTCTATTGTACTCATAAGTATGTGTCTGTTTGTAAAAAACTCTCTTTTTTAATTGAAATATTTACATTAGAAAATGTGCTTAAACCCCGCCCACTGAAACCATGTTTTCTGGAGATAAAATCTTGTCTACATAACCACTCCCACTCTGCTGTGATTGGTCAAGCATCAAGGTGTGTCACTGCCGGTCATCAATCACCTTCGAGAGGCTCGTTGTACAAACAAAGCATAGCAGGATTACAGCTGGCTGGAGGAGAATTAAGACCACAATTACTTCATAATGGACCTTGTAACCTCTCATTTGCTGAGATTTCACTTTACTTTATAAAGTAATAACTATAAAACATGGTCATGATGAGGAACTTACTGCATCTTGGAGAGGAAGACTTCAAGGTTTGAAACATGTGAGTGAGTCAGGAGAGTGATGTTTTCACATTAGTTGTCCTTTAATAGAAACATCTACATTTTGGAAACATTAAAATTTAGTTCAAATGGGTTGTATTTTTTATTTCGCATTTAAAATATAGCATTGAATCAGAGCATGAAAAAGCTTTTTCTGTTCAAAGTTGGCACTCGCTGAAGGCCAGTCAGAATTCATGTCTTTGTCTGTTTGTTTGTTTGAGGTTCCATGAGAGTTACAAGGCTCCCGCCCATAAACAACTTTAGAAATAAATCTAATTGTACTCTGTCAAAACCTTCCCACCAGAAAAAAAATCATGTTTATTCTATGATAAAGGGCAATGGAAATACATCTTATATTGTAAAAGCGCTGCAGTACAAGCTCCCACAACAAGTTAATCTTACAATATTCCCTAGCCCCAGAATATTTACAGTACAGTACAGTACCGTACAGTACAGTAATGGGCTGCTTGGAAATGATTATGAAATGTATACGTATACTAATTTACAATTTGTGTTTTATTTTTTTACATCCAGGTAACTTTTCTTTTTCAGTTCTATGCACACGTACGACACGCATGCATTGGTGACATATTCTCTTACAGATGAATCTGAATTGTATGAATTCATTTGGAGCCTAACATTTGTTTAAATCGTTTTTTTTTAACTCAGCATCCTTGTCTTGCCTCTGCAGCATAAATGCTTTAAAAACTATTTATTTTACAATAAAGTGAGGCTATTTAATGAAAAATCCCCCACAAATTTAGTTTAATTATCTGTTAAAACGTTTTTGCTGTTTTTGGGAATCAATTATTTCAATTAGAGTAAAGTGTCCTAGTAATGTTTAGTCATTAACTTCAACCCCCGATTTCCTGACTAAGTCCAGGGGGTGTTGTTACCTGACCAGGTAGAGACAATTGGGGCTGTCACCAGGACAAGTGGATGGGTACAAGGTGTGACGAACCCAGCAACATAATACGACTGAGATCATAGAGATGGCTATTATTTTATGTTGAACCTTCCAGGAATCTCACTTGCATGAGGTTTTGGATTCACCTGTAGGTAACCTAGCAACCACTGTCTGTTAACTGCAGATTCTGTTTCCAACCCTTTAAAAATGTATGATCTCTTTAAAGCCCAGGCATGGGGAGATGACCATGCAGAATACATGCCAGCACAGCTCACACTAAAATAACAATGATTCTCCGCAGTGTAATGTGCTCGTACAGACCAAGTGTATTTTCATCCTTCAGCCTAATTGGCGCCTTCTCTCCGTGGACAAAGAATCTGAAGTGTTTGTTTCTGGCACAATCCAGGATCCAACTACTGTGAGACACAAGTGATGCTGACCTAAGAGTGTTCAGCACACGTGAGGGACTTCTTATTACAAAAGCTCCGAGTCTAAATTAAACAGGAAGAAAATCCTGATGATCAAATTAAATATTTACACTGCGCTAACTCCTGCTAGCTGCTTCAAAATCCCGAACCGTTTTTTTTTCAGGCCCTGCAGGCATGTGTCCGTGCTTCTGTTGCTCATTGTAAACTCTTCTTCTGTCTTTGCGGGCTGGAACTTTGCCTCTGGTGAATTTGACTTCTAGAGAGTCACTCTGGCGAACACTTCAGTCACAAAACACACTCGCCATGCCGAAGGAGGAGAGGGTTGCCGTGGTTACGGGGCTGCTGGATGGCTGCGGCTACAACACCAGTGCAGGGGGGGCGAGAGGGGTTGCAGCCGGAAGCCCTGCCTCTCTGAGTGTGACCACAGGTAGACCACTTCAACTCATTATAATCCCCCCTCCACCTGAGGTCAAACTAAATTACTTATTTGACTCTATCTCTGCATTTTTCTTTCAATTAAAAGTCACTGCCAGTGGAGACTTTTGCACGTGTTCCCCTGAGCGTCCGGATCATTTCCAAGTGACTTTGCTACCTGAGCAGGGAAAAGTCAACGTGAACCCTGCATGTGATGGATGTGTCCAGGTAGTGTTCTTGCCTACACACTTGTGTCCCAAGAAAGTTTGCTTTTGGTTTTGAGTATAGAAATCGAATATTAGTAATATAAAAGCACAATTAAGTGAAAAGGTTTTAATTATTTACATGAGAACTGCTCAGTTACTGGTACAATTTAAACTTTTTTTTGGTTTTATATAGTCTTTTATTCATTTTCTGGGGGTAACCTTTAACTTTTTGACATCTGTATAAACTTTTTACACATTGTTCATTTAGTTTATGTTTTCCAAACCAGGATCTGATGCAGGAGGGAGGCAAAGCAGTGAGGCAGTGTCCAGTGTTTTCCTCTTCAGGTAGAAATGAAATTTTAATGACATTTTATAAAGCACCTTTTTCCTTATTTTCAACTGCAACTACACTTTGTCTCTGTGTTTTCAAACCTAAACCGCTTATTAGTTATTGTAAATGTATTTTAATGAAAGACTTAATTGGAATGGGTATTGCAACCGACATTTGTTTTAAATAAATTTAAACTTTATATATGGTAATAAATTATTTTGGTAACTTAAGACAATAAATCACATTATACACAAAGACACTGGCTCTACACCAAGTCTTTCTCCGATGACAGAGAGACCAGACACCTCTCAATTAGTGGCTGAATCACACGCTTCAGTAACATGTCAGGCCAACTTGCCAAACTCCACATTTGGAGCGTTTTTTGGATCCTCCATTTAGTTTAGGCATCATGATGTCATTGAGTGTCATTGATACGCAATCAGACTTTTATTTTACTTTGTCTGTTATCTTTAAACTTATTTTACTATAGGTTTTAAATACAAAAAACAAAGTATTTCCATTCAAAAGACAAGGATCAGGTGAAAAGTTGGGTTTTTACAAAACTATGATTCTATACGTTTCTATCTATGCACAGAAGCTCCTCCCCTTTTATAGCGGGTCGTGTGACTGCCAGGTGTCAGATACCCTAAAATGTAACCCAACCCCGGACACGCACACACATACAAAAGTTAAGAAGTGTCATTATTTATTAAGTTAGCCCTCATGAGCTCAGCCCTGAATCATTCATTGGTCTCCCCGGCGAGGCAGAGAAGTGCGTTAGCTGGATGCTAATGAAAAAGGACTTGCTAAAATTTTGGAATACCTTAAAGTCAAGATCTACTTTTGGATGTTAAAAAAAATGCTCTCCTGTGAATAACAAACCTCTTTTTTTTCCTCCTCCTGATCTCTTTATCGGACTGCCATTTTGAAACGACCGGTCTTAAGGGTTCCTAACATGGCCTTCATCTTTCCCTTCCTGTTGCTTCAAGTCTTCATCGGACCGCTGCACTCCCAGGTAAAAATGGAACCATTTTGACCTCCATATTAGCCATTGACCGTGGATTAGCCTGGTCATATTTAAACAACTTCCTGCTTCAATATCTCTGTTGGCAAAGTGTCGTAAGAGACAGAAAAGCATTTAAGAGTCGTGTGCCGTCTCCGCACGTTTGACGGGCTGCGACCCCACCAGCTTGTTTTCTAGGTACAAATTTTAATTACTCTTCTAATCTGCCTCGTGTATAAACAACCACCCACCTTCACATCTCCACAGATGGTTGAGCGTCTCTTCAAACAGAGCTGTGATAATAATTGAGATGTGGCATATGCCTGCATGGCAGACGGCGCCTTGCCTTGAGGGCCATCACAGACATTTACACATTTATTTAACGGTCTGCGAGGAGGTGGAACACTAAAAACGCAACACGATGATGATAATTACTATCTTTTTGCATCTGCCAGCAGAGTTTTCCTCGTGATTGACAGCAGGAAGGTGTTATTAGAAAAAAGGAAGGTAATGATGAGGTGAGGCGTTATGATTTAAATAAGAGAGAAGAGAAAAGACAAAAAATGTGCCAGTGTTTGTTTGAAGCACATCCATTGTTGTTCATATAATGGCTGATAAGGGAACAAGTGTTTTGGAATTGAACGCTAAGTGGTGTGGGAGGCGACTAAAGTGAACCCCCAGTACTTTTAATCCTCTATTACTGCGCTACACAACTATCTACCTCGCTAAGGTATTTATTTGGTGCAATAGATTCTTTTAGCTTTAAAGTGAAGCTAAAGTGAAGTTTTGCTTCAGTCCTTATGAGTAGGGACGCTACTTTTAATTAAGGTACAATTTTTGCTGTTTGGCCCGACATATGTCTATCTAAAAGATTTGCAATTGAGGTTGTTAATGATTGAATCACAGCTTATTTTTAGACTGGCTGGTTCTTAGTTCTACCCGGAAAGATTGAGTAATGGGGCATTGAGTTGGGGGCTGAATCGAACAGTTTTCCTCATTTTAAAAAAGTTATTACTTCTAAATTAGTTTTACAGAGAACTAGTGGTTTTGCCACTTCCACTTTTTCTCTTTCTCCCTTTTAACGCCTCAAGCCTCACGCTCACTTCCGGCCTCTCATACAATATGTTTACATGACTCAGGAGATTATTTTATAATGTGTTTTTAAAACTGGCCCTCCAGATACAGAACAAGAACACTCAAGGATTTTCTGTCAGTGATGGAGCTGCTTCTTCGAAATCTGCTTCCGATGCTCTTAAGGCATTTCCTGTCTCTGGCTTTGAACCGTCTGTCAGAAATGGCATGGAAAAAAAGAACAATTAGAGTGACGGCAAGTTTAAAAAAAGGTCTTTGAACTTTAAAGGAGTGTGAAGATGGAGTTCGTGGTAACAGATAGCGGGCAGCAGCAAAGACTGTTGGAAGCTATTAGAAGGATTAATATTGGACATGTTCATGTCAAACTATCTTGAGGAGGAGGAACAATACGGGAATAAAAAGATATATAAAAAAGGGTATAAAAAATTGAAGGACACCATTGGATAGAGTAGCAGTTGAGGAATGAAACTGCATGATCTGTTTTTTTTATTAGGGAGAGTGTGATTTAAAATGAACTTAGCTTGAAACACATAAATAATTATTAATTTTGTTAATTACAATTAAAGACATTTTAGGAAAAACATGTGAAGGGGATGTGTTTTGGTGCTTTAATTTGGTTTTATCCATTTTAAATGTCTAAAAGTATAACAACATTTAAGGTTTTCTGGACAGAAAATGTTGGAAAAAAATCTTTAGGTTATTGATTAAGCCCACTTTAAATTCCATGTTTTTTGGTCATTATTTAGATTTAATTCAGAATTACATTAAGTAGAAAATGTCAAAGAACCAGTGCCTTCATCTCCATATATATTTACACCCCAGCACTAGAAGATAATTTTTGCAGCCAACATTACAAGCAGTGTGTTATTCCTGTTCCTTCCTTCCAGAGGTCACCATGTTTTCTCTTCAGCACAGCTCTGGATTGGAATCCTAAACACTTGTTCTTATCGCAGAGCTAGCACAATTAAAACTGTTTTCTATTCTGTCCAGAGTTGACTTTTCTTGTGTGTGTTTACTGTGATATCTGTGTTGGTCTGTTGTCACAGGCCGATGTGGCCAATGTCAGTCCAGGGACTCGCTACACTCTGACCGTCACGGCAGCATCTTCCTCCAACATCAGCCCCGGAGTCAGTCGCACTGTCAATACTAATGAGAGCGGTGAGTGTTTATAAGAGTGTGCCCTTCATATGTGGAGTGACTGAGACTTGAACCAGGCACTCTATTATTGTTTCACAAATGGGTCAAACGTTCATATTTAGGATATAAATACTAAGATTATTGAATTCCTGAAATGATCTCTTCTCTTTGTGCCAGTTCCTCTGCCTCCTCCAGGTCTGGAGGGAGAGGCTGTCGGCTCCAATGGGATTCTGCTCTCCTGGACGATGCCTCCTAATGCCAACAATATAGACGGATATGTCATCAGGTATTTTGTCATTCAGGAAAACTGAATCCTGCGTCAACAGAAGCAGATACTGGTAGAGACCACAATTGTAACATATATGTCCTAACTCTCAGTTTGTTACATAATGCATGAAGGTTTTTAAATCTTGTCCTGCCATTGAGTGTCCTCAAATATAAATGATAGGTTAGTTATTTAATTGGTACGTTTTTATATTATTCAGTTTAACATTTATTTAACATTTATATGAAAACAATAATAAAAATAATAAGAAGAATAGAGCAGTGTCATGGGTAGTTTACTTAAGTTAAAGGGAACATACTGTATTTAACTCCCCAAATCCTTAATAAATATGTAATTGTGTAGGAACTTGCCTGCTTGTGACTTGGCTCATGTAAGGTTATGAGTTTGATTTTGTGATGTCACTTAAATAAACAGTGTCTTTGTAATTGCTAGAACATGTAGATCTACTACAAATATAAATTACTTACTTACTTACTATCTAATGGGGCGGGAAGTATCACTGGGATCACTGTAATCAATCTCTATTAAAAAGAAAACACATTTGAAATGAACATTTTAGGTGTGGGACTTTCATCATTCTCTGAACACTGTCATCAGTGAGCAGAGAAGCAGATGGAGCACGAATACTCCTCCCCAGATGCAACACTAATAGACTCAAGGACTCATTCATTCCTTGTGCTATTAGACTGTATACTTCTGAATTTGGGGGCAGGAGTGCAGTGAAAGGATGATGTTATTGTATTATATGTTAATCTCTGTATCCTTTTTCTTTCAGTTATTTCCTCTTGATGTATGTTCTTGATTTTGACACAGTTATTTTGTTTGCACTTTTATTTTGTAGCTGTGAACTGGAACCTAATTTCCCACAGAAGCTCTCCAGAGGGATTAATAAAGTCTATCTAATCTAATCTAATTTTGCATAAAGCCCACTTGAAAATAACTGTTAAATTTAGATTTTACTTAAATTGAAACATACATAATGCAAGTGACACGAGTTAAATTAACACTTTTGATACTATAAAACTTATTTTTGAGAGTAAATGAAATGAACAAGATTTTGTAGAATTGCCTCGTTGGAAGTAGTTGTATCTGTAAAAATATATATATTTTTACCGCTTTTACATTTTGACACTTAAAACCTATGTGGTTAATACTCCATTATGTCATGTATTTTTTTTATAAATATTACTCTGACGGAACTTGAGTGTATTGAAATGTCACCTTTGTTATCCAGGTACAAAGAGGTTTGTCCATACCCCGATCCCATCTTCACGCAGGTCACCAGACATCTGGAAGTCCCTGAGACACTTCTGACCGACTTCACCTCTGGTTCAACCTATCACATTCAGGTAGCTCACACACCCATTAATCGCCATCCCCTGACGCTAAATGTTCGTCCCAGTTCAGCTGTGCGTGAATTTCATGCGCCAACTATCATGGAAAATCTGACTCCAGATCTGGCTAAATATCAATAGTTCATTCTAATGGCATTATTATGCAGGTAAACAGATCTATAGATCAGCCAAAGCCTTTTCCACTACCCATTGTCACTCAGGATGAAAGCAGCCGTGCTTATTAGTTTTCAGAATTCATTAACCCAGACTGACCTTTAGACAAATGGGATGACACACAAAGTGATTATGCAGACATTGAACATACTGTATTTGAACGCTTCTTCTCATGTTACGACACTGAACCGTCTTTGTAACTGTAGTATTGTCCATCACAGACACAAACACTAGGAACAAATAAAGCACTCGATATCCATCAACACATTATTATAGGTTTTCATTGACTAAAGAAACTGTATCACAAGTTTTAATGTTTAGTGATTATATTTTAGTTATTTGTTTGTGGACAAAGAAATAATAAAGGTACTGATTTTTTAAATTTTGAAAGAATCTGGTTGGAAAAGGCCTCTTCTTCGAAGTGCTTCTGGGTCAAGGTGAACGACCTCCCTGGCTTCCTGAAATATGTATGCAGTTGTGGAGGTCGTTCACCTTGACCTTGAGATAACGCAAGGGTTAAGAGTTTGGGGGTGTTTTGTATTTTTGAAAGTTTTGTTATTGACTTGTATGGCCTCTCATCACTGCTGCTCACACTACATTCAGAACAAGCCAAAAAACCTTGACAAAAAAAAAAGAAAATACGACTAAATTAGTTATTACACAATTTCCGTTTTCCCTGTGAGCCAAGTGCATTTTTAAATCATATGATCATAGAGCTATTAAATGCACTCCCTGGTAAAGGTAGATGGATGGATAAAACTTCATTGATCTCTTGGGAAATTTCGTTTGGGAAAAAGCTATGAACTGTCTCTGTGCTCTCCCAGCCTGTAATTTACATTTATAGTCTTATAATTGTTTTACTTTAGCCATTCCTCAATAAGGATTTAGCTTTTAAAGATGATTAAAGACCTTCAATGATAATTAGATTAGATTACATATGTATATGTAACTGATAATTATTGTTTGATCACCTTCTTCTAGTAATTGAAACTTATGTTTTGTTTCAAGGTATCTATTGTAGGTCTCCTCTGGCTCTCCTTTAATCATATTCTGTTACAATTCATCTTTATAAGAATGTGTGATTCAAAAGTGAGAGCAGGACATGAATCAGTTTCAAGACATCTATCTCTCTTTGTCTTCAGGTGGCAGCTATTTCTCCAGCAGGAATCGGAGCCTTCAGTAAAGCGTTATACATCAAGACGCTTGAATCCTGTACGTATCCATGCCTGATGAAGTAAAGCTGCAATAAAACCTTTGAACGTAAAGTATCTGTTTCTGACATTAGCTCCAGGCCTGGTGACTAATCTGACGGCGGAATCGCAGAATCACACGTTTGTCATGCTTACTTGGTACCTGCCTCACCGCATCAACGGCCTCATCACAAAGTTTGCTGTCAAGGCTAAACACGCTCGAACAGGTCAGGCAATTCGCACTCTGGAGGTCAACGCGGAGGACATCATGACCGGAGCTCTTCCTCACTGCAACGTACGGCTTTTTTTCGTCCAGTAATGCATAAGTGACGTGTAATTCTCGAACGTTCCTGCACTTTTTCTGAAGTTGATATGGTCTCAGTGCTTTTTTTTTTCCTGTCTTCTCCATTTTCCAGGATGCGGCTGATATTCTATCTCGTGCAACTCTCAGTCCCTTGGAGATAACCGCGTCCTCTCCACCAATCACGCTGTCGGCCGTTCCTCCAGCCGCCTCCTGGAGTGTGCCCATATCAGTCGGAGTGGATCAGCTTCGACCGTACACCTCCTATCTCTTTGAGGTCTCCGCTTTCACCTCTGATGGAGAGGGACAGATCGCCTCCACCATGAGCCGCACGCCTGAATCAGGTGTGGGGATGAACGCGTCTGTTGGAAGTTGAACAGCAAATAATGAGTCTTGTTTGTGTGTGGCAGCGCCTGAGGATTCTCCGCAAAACCTTGCGATATTAAATGTGACCTCTCGCCTGATTGCGGTGTCTTGGAGCTCCCCCAAGATCATCACAGGGAAATACAGCTACATGCTGTATCTCTATGGACCAACAGGTTCTGGATTTTTGTTATATATTCATCCTTTTTATGACCAGAGCGGCTAAACACAAACATTTCTCTGCTTCAATTTTCAAGGGTATTTGTATGAAAACAGCAGCATAGACATGCGATTTACTTTCACCGGTTTAACTCCGTACACCACATACACGGTCGCAGTCCGAGCCAAAGCTGCCGGAGAAGTGGGACCAGCAGCACAGGAAGTCATAATAACATCTGCTGAAGGTAAGTGCACAGGTTTGTCATGAAATTGACACCGTTTTATTGCTAGAGCTTTAATCCTGGGAGACGCAAAAACAAACACTTTATACAGAAAAACAGTTCTGAGTGTTTTATTGTGTTTTTTATTCTGTATGTCGCTGTTTGATTTTTTTAAGCTCCAAGTGCAGTTCAAGACCTGATGGCAGAAGCTGAGGATTCAGTTTCAATCCGTGTGAGCTGGAGAAGTCCCGCACAGCCTAATGGACCAATCATCCTGTACAGATTGCAAGTGCTTCTGGATGACACTCTGCTGCAGGACATCACGCTTACAGGAGAATTGGTACGACTCTCCTCTGTGAATGCTAAAAGCCTTTGACAAATATAAAGTCACTCAGACAAAGATGAAAACACTCAGGTAGGAAAATGTGCACTAAAATGAAGCAGACCAAACAGCGAGGACAACTTGAAGCAGAAGTTTTGGTATTTTTCTGGTGACGCATGCAGTGGAGAGAAAAGACTTGAATGGATTCAAACACAACAGGCGGAGAGTTTCTATGAAAGAATTGACAAATCCATTGATGTGATTTTCATTTAAAGGACTTTAATTGATCTTGTGTTCTTTCCACTAGTTTGAAAATCAGACAAAGTCAGAAGAAAAACGCCTTTCATTTTCCAATGGGTTTTGTGTATGGGAATAATTGCCAGTCATGATGCCTCGTGAAACAGTTGATGAGGTATCATGATACAGTGTCTTCATTTTGGAAGGCCACTAGATGTCACTCTCTGCTTTATAATCTTTGGCTCTGATCTTCTAATTCAATGAAACCATTTTAAAAAGTTGTATCGTGATACATCATCATCTGTTTTTAATGAAGCCTCATTAATGCGTCACTAACTACCAGTTAAGTTGGCGCATAGGTAAATATGTTCAATCAGTTTTTTTATAGTGTGGCTGTAGCTGGAAGAATTTAAGAAAGTATGTTTATTAGTAAATAATACATAGTTTACCGGACACCTAATGTTAAGGCAACTTAAATCGAATTTTAAAGATAAACATGAAATAGTCTTTCTATTCATGCAAATGGAACAAATAAAAAATCCAAATTTCAGACAAACTTTTAAATACCCATTCAACTTTTTAAATAGTCCCTCGATTCCAACTTTTTTACTTCCTCTACTCAAGAATATATGAATGAAGCCTACATTTTGGAATTAATTCTCGCAGTGACTGATGTATTTTTTGATCCAGTTCTTGCTTGTACTCATTTCTGAACCCAGAATGAGGACATTTGGTGAATTTTACAATCTTATCATGGCGTTAAATTTAACTCATTACCATTTTGCTGATTGTGCCGGAATGATGATTAAAGAAAGACCTTTGCTGAATTCCAAATGTCAGTTATCGTGGGTGGGGGATGCTCCGACGACAGCGCAGTGAATAGGGCAGCGAGAGCTGGAGGGGGCTCCGAAATGTGTTACAGTGCCAAACTACGAGTCAACACCAGAATGTCAACAACTGACAGGAACGGCACACAAAGTGCAGATTTGAAAAGTGACTGCTTGTATGTAGAAATTAGTTGTTGAAGGACATCTTTGAATGAATGTATATATGGTCTTCACACAGAACAATGGAACTGGGTCCGATACGAATGAGACCACCGATCTTCCTAACGGCTCAGGGCGTCGAAAGAGAGATGCTCAGCTCAGCCCGATCACGTCCCCACCGACTTTCACCGCCACCGTTCCTGACCGGACCAGCGTTCCAGCCTTCAGCTTCGTCTCCCTGAGATCCAGGATTGCTGACCCGCGTGGCAACACCGACGCTCAACCCAACCTCGATTCTCCTTTGACGGCAGTCACTGAAAGTGGCAAAGATATTCAATCGCCCGCCACTGAGGTTCTGGGAACATCAGCGCTCCTGCTCACCTCTGAACCCCCCACCGGCCTCCCGCCCTGGCTCACCACTGGGTCACAAACTGAAGACATGACGTCCGTCCATTCCCGCACGGCGCTAACGCCAAGCCAGCATCGAATATCTACAAGGGAGGCTTACGATCCAGGAGAGTCTTGGACACGAACCGCAGCAGTTTCAGGAGCAGCAGGTGGGAAGAAGAAAACATTTCCATGAATGTATATGATGTGCTTCTGTGTATTTTCCAGGTGTGGAAGTGAAAGAAGTGGTGGTAGAAACGTTTTCAGAAGAGTTGTCCTATTTGGTGTCAATGCTGAGCCCTTTCACGGAGTACAAATTTCGGGTCACGGCTTCCACACCTGTGGGTGAAGGTCCTGCCGCAGATATAAGTGAGAAGACCAGAGAACAAGGTGCGTCAAAAAAAAATCATATTTTTAAGACAAAAGAATGAATTGATTTTTTATTTTTTCCATAAAGTTCCCAGTTCAGTTCTGGATGTGTCTTACCAAAACATCAGCTCCACATCCATACTTGTGAGCTGGTCGCCGCCGCTGAACCCCAACGGACGCATAACACATTACACTGTGTACAGCCTCAACATGGAAAGTGAGGAGACATCACAGTGGGAAACAGACTCCACCAGCATTGTGATCACAGGTGAAAGCGCCAGAATCCAATTATTTTCCAGACGTTCATCTACATCAACTGTGACACTTTTATTGTAAAACGAATTCCTGTTTGTGATAGATCTGGACAAGTTCACTGGCTATAAGCTACGTGTGGCGGCGTCTACAGCTGTAGGAGAAAGCTCCATTTTGGAAGAAGATGATGTCTTGGCTTTTACAATGGAAGATGGTATGTCATGTTCGATGAAAGTAGACGGTAGTTCAATTGAGTTCTTTAAATATTAAATGTATTTTGTTTCTATTGTTACGACACCACGGACTGGAACCAGGAAGCTTATGTAGCCGGGTGTTATTAGGCTGTCAAGTGTGACACGGATGGAACAACAATTTAGCACATGACACAAAGCATATACAAAAAGTAAATATAAAACCACCATAAAGAAATAAAGAAAGAAAAAAACAAGATTTGAGAATTTGTATTTTAAAATGTGACCTCAGTCATCCAAAACATTTAAAAGTTCTACATACTAGGTAAGTAGTAAGAAAATGTCAATACACTTGAATATTGGAGTATTCATAGTATTCACCAGTAGTTCGTTATTTACAATGTCGTATCAGTCTTCAATAGCACTGTATCCGTTCAGAAAGTTGTTTTTTTTTGTTGGCTTTCAGATCAAATTATTTTCATCATATTTATTTTATGGTTTATATTTATAAATAAATAAAATAATGAGATTGTTTAATGTTAACATTCAAATACTCACTGTGTTTGTTTGGCAGCGGTCATTATGTATCCCACAGCTAAAGGAACAATAAAATACAGCCGACTCCAGCAGCTTTTAAATCTGATCTTTTTTTTTTACTAATTTTGGTTTTAAAACAAAACAAAATCAAGAGTCATGTGGTCTGTAAATTCTGCAATGCCAGAGTCAGGTTGTTCCTACAGTATCGTGATATGTATTGTATAGCTAGAATCTTGGGGAGGATGCTTAAAGGGGTGGGTCAATGGAAAAACTGTTCCTTTTCTACGGTACCTTTATTAAACCAGGTTCCACTCCTCTTGTGTTCCCTCTCAGAGCCAGACTCTCCTCCCGGTAACCTCACAGTGGTAGAAACCACTCCTCTCACCGCCACCCTGACTTGGTCGGCACCAGAAAAAGCTAACGGGGAGATCCAGTACTACATGGTCCAGTATGAGAATGAGTCATACTCGGGCGTGCTGAAGACCACCACCAACAGGGCCACGCTGCTCAGCCTGAAGCCATTCACCTATTACAACGTGTCCGTGATGGCCTTCACTCGATACGGCCATGGAAACCAGACGTCAGACTCTTTGTTCCTGCTCTCCGGGGAGGACGGTGTGTTGACAAATAACCCGTGAAAAAAACGCTTTAAGTTCTTTAAAACATGTGTTTGATCATCCTCCGCAGTACCTGGTAGCCCACCGTACGACGTCACCTACGAGTCGGTTAGTCCCAGTGAAGTCAATATGACCTGGCAGCCGCCTCTGGTCCCGAATGGAGTGATTACACACTACAGCCTGGTGCTTTGGAATTCCACTCACTACCTCAACCTGACTTCGGTGACCAACTCCATCCACATCACGCACCTGAGGAAGTACGCCAGCTACAGAGTCATGGTGCAATCACACACCGGCGTCGGGCCGGGGAACTACAGCACGGAGCCGCTCAACATCACCACGCTGGAAGACGGTGAGAGAGACTGAAGGGAATCTAGTTTGTTTTCACTTTCAGGCGGCGATTGGATCCGTGTGACTGACAAGATGGAACATGTTCTTTTCTGTCCTCTCATCTTTTTTTCCATCACACAGATGGAATAATTTCTTCCACGATCAAAAAAACAAAAGGCTAATCAAGTATCTGTTGCAGCTTCTCCCTTTTTGTGCATAACTCTCTCCATCCTGTTGACTGTTTTCGTCACATGACCGGAAAGTTTTTCTCCCACACTTCAGCTCCTGACACCCCCCCACAGTTCCTTTATACTAGGATGCTGTTAGATAATGAGGAGGAGTTGTCATGGCAACCAGTAACAGAAGCCAATTCAGAAACACCCTCTGATGTGTCCAGAGTTTGGTGAGTTTTAACATTTGTAATCAGACAAAATTACAACCAAAGCCGGATGAAACTTGTCTCACTTTTTAGGAACGAAACAACAGAACTCGGGAAGAACGTGACAGAGACGACTGTAGAGATTAACGTGGATCCTGAGAACCGCTACAACGCCTCAGTCTCCAACTGGACTGACCTTGGAGACGGAGGTGTCACATTTTATTCAACTAGGAACTCTCCGGATCACTTATTTCTTATTGTCTGTGTTTTATTTTTTTCTAGAGCTGTTCCATCCACCCCAAAATGTGACCGCCTCAAATATAACCGCTTCGTCCGTCACATTATATTGGAACCCACCATCAGAACCCAATGGAGTCATTGTTTACTACACAATTTATTATTCCCAAAATGAGACTGTGTCACAACAGGTCAGTAGCTTTACGGCATATTTCAACGTTAGCATTAGTAAACGTTAATGTTTATGTGCTTTTAGAAAGCGTATGACTTAATATTATAAAGATTTTCATGAGGTTGATGGTGAGGTTTTTGATATTAGAAGAACTATGATGACATATGAATTTTTTTTAAATTAAATAATAATGAAAATTGTAAGAGAGAAAACTATGAAAAGAAATAGTTTAAGGTCACACTTTGACATTTTGATAACGGGGGACCAGACAGGGGTGATCAATGTTCCTCTTAAGGCCCCTTTAGACTTAGCATCATCACTGCCACAATTTGTGATGTAATGCAATGAAAACATGAAAATATATATTTATCCCCTGTTGCTGCTAACTCAATAAATAACATTTATCAAATACAAATGAAGAATCCACAGGCATTATTGCAGGGTCATTTAATCTAATCTTGTTTACAAAAGCATCCATTATTAATGATTTAGGAATTGACATTTGAAGAATGATTTATTTTTCATACACACAAACAAATGGTAACGTCTCTATTTTTCTTAAAATTAAGATTTGCACGGAGTGTGCAAAGCATTGCCCTAAACTGTTTAATCAAGATAACAAGTGTTTGAGATATTCATGATGGCTATAAGCTCAAAGGGAACTTTTGCATAATTCAACAGATTCTTCTGCACCACAGAGAGTGAGAAATCTTCAAATGTTTTCTGAATCCATATGGAAGTTAAGAACACCAACAAATCTGTTTCTTCTTCTATTATCAACATTTCCTTGACATTTTATTCAAATATATACTTTTGAGCTATTTTAATCCCATCCAGACAGATATACACACAAACACAAAACCTCATAGGTTTCATTGCATAATGATTGGAAGTTAATTTTATATTTTTTTTAACAGAGAATTCCTGTCTCCTCTCTGGATGAGGACTTGTTCTACACTCTCACCGGCCTCGTTGGTGGGACCAACTACACAATCTGGATGACCTCCAGCACTATACAGGGAGACGGGGGTGTCCAGAGCAGTTCACTTACGGTGATACTGCCTGAAGATGGTGCGTCGAACACATGCAGAATGAGGAAAGATTGAGCTCATTGTATACATTTGTGTTGAATAGTAGAAATGAAGCTCCTTAATCTCAATATTACAATTCCCATGGCCTCAAGCATAATTTAATAAGATCTGTTATCCAGAGCCTACAGAGAAAAAACACTCTGTTCTTTCAACATATAGTCAGAGGTTTAGATAAATCTTCCTAATACGTAAGCTCAGTTGCATTAAATGTTAAATATTTGAATACGTCACAAAGCAACGATGAGAACGGCAGCCTCTCCAGTAAACTGCATTTTAATATTATTGTATGCCTTGCTCAGGTGTTTATATATTAAAAAGAAAATATTCCCATATTTATTAAAACGTTAATACTAATGTTTACTATAGTCAGCATTTATTTAGTCTTTAGTATTCATAATTGAAAACATATATTTTTTGATCTTTCCTCATAATGTCAGCTCATTATTTTTGCAGTAATGGTATATATTGAATCATGTTAACTCCAATTTCAAGTTAGAAATTGTACCTTAAAGATCTGTCACTTCTAACTAACAACCAACCTGCATCGATTGCAGACTTTCTGTCTGCTCATGACAGTACATCACTTTAAGTCCGTCAGACAGACTCTTGCTTTTGGAACCTGGAAAAGAAACAGTTTACCTTTTCTTTAAATAAACAGGATGAAAGTTGTGAGGATAAGACAGAAAGTAAGAGTCGATGGACTTGTTTACACTTTGATGACAAACACAAATAGCAAATATTGTCTTGTTTTAAATATGCTTTTCTCAGTAAATCTGTCACCGTGGATACCAACACGTCCAGAAAGGTTTTTTTTAAGGGAACAGCTTGGATTTTTTTCCAATGCCCAATACATTGGTTATAGATAGGTAGAACTTTATTGATCCCTTTGGGAAAATTCCCTTGGAAAATGAGGGTTCCAGTCACTACACAGTATCTGACAGAAGAACAAAGTGAAAACAAAGTGAAAAGTGTACTCAGAACAATTAGATCATAAATAATAAATGAATAAAAAAAGGGCCTCTTTTTTATTGTCATTCTTCCAGTAATACATGTTGTGTACTGAATCCGATAAAAACATTTTCTAGGATTTGATAAAAGATTTAATAAACAAGCAGCATTATGAATGCTATTAAAGAAATGTTTCATGACTCCAATACAAAAAGATGGTTTCCATTCTCTGGGCGAGCCTGTATTAGCTGTGATCAGAATGATATGTTTGTTCTGTTATCAAATACTGACTCTGTATCTCTACCTACTCTCAGACAAGCACCGGACGTCCAGGCCACGTTCTCTCAGTCCTGCACAGCCAAGCCCAGGCGTGGGGTCGCTCCTGCTGGGCTCAGACTCACATGCACCTGACCTCACATGCACCCTCTGGATCTGCTGTTACTTTAACAGCTCTTTACAACTCATTTTCTTCTGATTCTGCTGCACTTGTGATTATTGATGTGCTTATCTGATCATCTATTGTGTTACTCTGCCATGTATATTGTGATTAAATATGTGTGTTGATGACATCATGATGGCAAATGATAGATTGTTGGCAGCGCTTAATGATGATGTTGACTGCTGAGCTGTTCACTCAACTGTCAGCTTTTGTTGATGGATGCTCTGTTTTACCACATTTTCCAGCGTTTTCACTCGTCGTCTTTTATTTTCCAGTACCAAGCGACTCCGTCCACAACCTGACAGCTCAGATCTTCAGCTCCACCGCCGTCATCATCAGCTGGGACCCTCCCTTGGAACCTAATGGTCGACCCTACTACCTTCTCACCCTTCAAGAGGCTGGCACCCCCCCAGGTTTACCCAATCCAGGAACGCCCGCTGCTAATAAAACCATCAAACAAACCACCAATGACAGGATCTCCCTGTTCACCAAACTAAGAAAGTACTTCCCCTATGTGTTGACTGTTACCCCGGCAACTCAAGCAGGAGCGGCGTACAACCATACGAGTACATTGTACCTGAGAACTGATGATGATGGTGAGTCATCAATACGCTTTTTGTGCTCTTAGGAGTAGGTTGGTTGTCGTTATGTTTGTGCAGGAGATGAAGAACATTCACACATAGTAAGAATATGAGGCTTTAGTGACATATTTGATTGAAGTAATTGGTTATTTTTCTTCTTTTTAGATTTATAGTTATTGTTCTTCTTCATGTTATAGTTCTTGGTGTCCTTGTTCTTCTTGTTCTTTTTCCTCTTCTTCTTCCACCTCCTCTTCTTGTTCTTCTAGTTCTTCTTCTTGGTCTTCTTTTTCTATTTAGTTTTCCTCTTATTCTTTTTCTTTATTGTCCTCCTATTCCTCCTCACCCTCCTCATCCTCCTCCTCGTCCTTCTCTTCCTCACCCTCCTCGTCCTCCTCCTCGTCCTTCTCTTCCTCACCCTCCTCGTCCTCCTCCTCGTCCGTCTCTTCCTCACCCTCCTCGTCCTCCTCCTCGTCCTTCTCTTCCTCATCCTCCTCCTCGTCCTTCTCTTCCTCATCCTCGTCCTCATCCTCCTCCTCTAAATGTTTCATGACTTTCTATTCACCACGTCCAAAATAGATGGCAGCTTGAAAACAAATTGTGTTTAAGGTTTTTACAATTTAAGTTTTTGGAACATTTTGTAGCTTAAAATAATTAGATACAACCATTTAAAAAGCATAAAGAATTGTTAAAACCCTAGAGTGCTAATCTCTACATCTTCTTTCCCAGTGCCGAGTTCACCCCCCCTGCTGGTGTCAACCAGAAACCTCTCATCATCCTCTATTGAAGTCATCTGGCAACCTCCAATTGAGGCAAATGGAGAAATAACAGAATACACCCTCACTCTATTTGGTCCCGGTGGTTCAAATTCGACACAAACCCCGAATAGCTCGTTCGTTCTCAGCGACCTCCAAGCATACACTGCCTACAATCTAACTGTAACTGCTGCGACTCGTAAAGGTTCAGGACCTTCTCTGCTGCTGCTGCTGCACACTGACGAAGGAGGTATGTTAGAAGAACAAACATTCAAACAGAACTTGGTTCATGAAGATATTTCCATATATTTCAGGCCCCATGTCTCCTCCACGTAACCTGACTATATATAACCACACGGCAGTTTCGGTATATCTAAGCTGGGAACCTCCTATGGAGCCGAACGGAGTGGTGATGCATTACGGCTTCAGGATTCAAGACCTTATCACGCACGCCGTCACACACCGGGTACTGTCAATTTCACACATCAAAAACCACTCTGCAACATCCCACCCTCTTAACCATACGAACGGCACGGTATAGCCACACACACACTCGGTTGTTGCAGTAATTTCACACCTCAGTCGGCAGTGACACACGCACACACGTGCATATATGTGCTGATACAATAAAACATTATCCACTCGGGCAATCAAATTGGATGATTCAATCTGTGTGTTTTTGTGCCTGTGTGTAAAAATGTAGAACTCCTCTGGTCCATCAACCACAGAGCATCTGACAGGGTTCCGGCCTCACAGCTCTTACGAGATCAGCGTTAGCAGTTACACCAGAGTGGGCCACGGAAATCAGTTCAGCAGCCCTGTGACCTTCACCACTAATGAGTCAGGTAAGACACGATAGCGACATATTCGTTCAAGATCTGGGGCCATATTGCTTAATATTCTCATTGCAAAGAGTTGCCCCTAGGGGTAGATCCTAGTAGAGAAGACTTCAGTAAATAAGGAAGAAGAAGCAGGAGAGATACTTTCCAAACTCTGGATGACAGAGAATTAATAGAAAGTTACAAATGGGATCTTGCAGGAATCATGTTTTGGGTTGAACTAACTTACATCTCAAATTGCTTATCGGTCATTTAACAGATATTTTACTTAATGTGTAATTTTATAGTCAAATACACAGTTATAATTTAACTAGCTTATATGGTCAGTTCATGGATTTTATGTGTCCATCCTTTTTCCCATTTTGATCAAAAGTACATTTTCTATTTAAGCTTTCATGATCGAGCAATCAAAGCTTTTGATATTATGACTCAATTTTAGCAACAGAGTCAACCACACTTCCTCTATTTTTCCCTGAGAATGTTCTGGAATCACTCCTAAACTAAGACTCCTTGCCAGGAATGTTTTGCTTTTGCTATTCTCGAGTAGGATTCAGAGGCCACTGTGGTGTCGATGTATGGCGGTAAATAGAATAGAGGCTCTGAACAACAATTTGTGATAGATTTTCATCATTACTTAGGTCTTCAGTGGTCGATTCAGATGACTGGAAATTTTTAGTGCTTTTAAGTACATAATATTCTTATTATGATCCCCAATCTTATTTCTAGACTCATTTTAAAACGACTTGATTCAATATGGATCAAATTGAATTGAATTGAATTTTATTTAAAGTGTGTGTGTGAAGTAAGACTACAGTGGAGAAAGGAAAAACAGACCCTAGCAACTCAATAATGAGTTTAGAAGAAAAGAGTGAGGGAGGATAAAGTGAGAGAATAGAGGAGAGTATAGAAGAGTCCATGAAGGTGCTGGAGAGAACTCTGGATCCGACGACATGGTGAAGGTCCTGGATCAGCAGCAGCTCTGGAGGTGGGGGAGAAATAAAAAGTGTGGGTTTTAACTGCACAGGTGATGAATGTAATGCAGAAAAGGAAGGATATACAGAGCTCGGTTTCGAAAACTCCTCCAGAAATCCAAGTTTATAGCAGCTTAAGAAAAACAAAAGGGCTGAGTCAGTCCTAATTAAAGCCTATATCGAAAAGTAAGGTTTTATGATTGTCTTTAAACATGGAGAGGGTGTCTTCCCTCCGGACTGAAGCTAGTAATTGGTTCCAAAGCAGAGGGGCTTGAAAACTGAATGCCCTGGCTCCAAATCTACATTTAGAGATTTGTGGTATAACTAAAAGATCAGAGTTTAGGATCGTAAGGTCCTAAAGGGTTGATAAGTTTGGATTAGATCTTTAATGTATGTTGGTGCTAGGCCATGTAAAGCTTTATAGGTTAAGAGAAGGATTTTAAATTGTATTCTAAATTCAACTGGAAGCCAATGTAAATGATTGTCTGAGATGTTGTGGACCAACTAGTAGAACCTCAGTTTTGTCCGAGTTCAGTAAAAGGAAGTTTTTGGTCATCCAGGGCTTGATATCTGTGATACAGGACTGTAGTTTTGTTAGCTGATTTCTTTCATCTGGCTTCATTGACAAGTAGAGTTGGGTGTCATCAGCATAACAGTGAAAGTTTGTAGTGTCTTCTGATCAAGTCCCCTAGTGGGAGCATATAGATTGTGAATAGGATTGGACCAAGAACAGAACCTTGTGGGACACCTTAGTGTGTGTCGGTTAGAGGTGGTTGACAATTACATAGTGCTTTCTATCCGACAGGTAGGATTTAAAGGTTTAGAGCAGCTCCACGAATGCCTTTATGGTTTTCTTATCTCTGTAGAATAATTAGTCAAATGCAGCACTGAGATCTAGAAGAACAAGAACTGTCAAAATCAACTATCCTGTGGAGTAATAACCAAAGTTTTTTGTGTGTCCTCCAATTTACCTTAGCTAACTCATCCATTGTAGCCAAACCTTCTGCATATAGAAAAATCTAACCTTCCTCCTTTCACTTTCACTAACCAAGCTACAATTCCCAGTGAAAATATGTCATAATATTTAATAAAAAGACAAAATAAGCTCAAGACTAAGACTCTGGTGAGATAAAGGAGCTTTGTTTTTAAAAGAATTAATCTGGTCTTGAAGGTAAATACACTTGAGATGGTGACAGGATGACAAATTAGGGTTTTAATGGCAGAGCAGCGCCGCCTCTTGTAAGGCAGGAATGCTCCCCTAAAGACATCTGGTCTCAAAATGCCTGTTTCTGATCTAATTTCAAGTTGGTGTTCCAGTTTAATCCAGAACAGAATCGCATTCAAAGGTTTTGTAAATAAACTTGCAATAAACGGGATGAAAAAAAAAGAAGTCAAAAGAAAACATCAAAATACTAGACAAAAAGTATTCAATTTAAGTTTTTAAATGTAATTCCAGATAACTGTTATCTTTATGAATACCGATAATTCATATTTGAATATATTAACGGCTGGGGTGTAACCTCAATCACACAATGGGCCAAAAATCATTTAGCTGTATAAATTGTGGCCCGAAAAAAAGAACATTTACCGAACTGTCTGTAATAGTGAGTGTGGGTCTGATTGTGATATTATTTTTGAATTCTTGGAAGATTATCTCTGTGTTTAGGTGTTGGCTTACAAACACAAGTTAATTTGTTTCAACATCAGTTTTACTAAGTCTAAGGATCATAGCTTAATCAATATATGATGCTCACCTTATCTAACACACTGTCACCAACATAACAATTGATCTTCCTTGATTTTTGAGACACCCATCCCTCAGGCCACATAAAATTACTTTGTAGGCCCAATTTTCATTTGTTCATTTGGCAGATATTTTTTTATTTTTATGGGCCTTTTTCAGTACATGGAGAGCGTTCCACTGTTTTTAGAAGAAGACGCTAGATGATAAACAATATTACTAGTGTGCTTTGGTTTGGATGGATGACTAGACATTTATCAAAACATTTCCATCCTAAAAACGAGGAAAATCTACTCTCAAGAATTTAAAGGAATTTTATAGGTCATTACATTCCATACGTATGGAGTGAAATTATTTTCCGAGGTATAGGAATGCAAGAAAGGATCTTTGAGAATTTTGGAGCAGGAAGTACTTCTGAAGTAGTCATCCGTCCGCAGGGAAGAGATGTAGACCATTGATGTGGAAGACATGTTATTGAGATGTTTGCCAGGAAGAGTGTTCAGTGGTCTGCTAGCATTTAGCTTTCCTCAGCTAGTCATCCCTCTGGCCACTCTTTTGTCTTCGTGTGCAATTCTCCATTCGCCCTTTTTAATGTGTCTTCTCTCCATGTCTGAGGCTTTTATTTCCAGCCTGTGTAATGAACACCCCAGACTGAGTCGAGTTAATCCCCTTGACACGTCTCACTCCTCTCCCCCCCGTCTGCAGTGTCTGATGCTGTGGGGAACTTGTCCTGCTCCGGCGTCAGCTGGGATTCAATTGAGCTGTTCTGGGAACTTCCCGCTCATCCGAACGGTCAGATCCTCTTCTACGAGATACGAGTGACGGTGGACTCCCGGTCCACGACGCTCCAGGCCGACACACCCGAGTACACGGCGTCGCGGCTCCTGCCGGACCAGGAGTACAGTTTCCTTGTTTCCGCGGTCAACTCCGCTGGGCCCGGGGAGGAAATGAACTGCACCGCCTCGACCCTCTCGGAATCAGGTGATTCCACGTCAGAATTCACACTGATCCTCCGCCACTCATATCCTCTCCGCTCATAACCTTTTTGCGTGTCGTCTTTTTCCCCCCCGACAGTCCCCGCCGCTCCTCTCTCCCTCGCCCTCTCCGAGGTCAATGCCGACAATGTGACACTCGAGTGGGCCCCGCCGCTCTCCGTTCCCGGCCTCCTGAAAGAGTATAATATCATTGCACAGCTGCTTTCAACTGATTGTGAATCAGACGCGGCGTTAACTGCCGCTCAGCCGGTCCCCGAAGACAAACTGCCCTTGAGTTGCATTGAGGCGGAAGTGTCGGCGTCGGTGAACGCTTCGGAGGACTCTGACGAGAACCCGAGCGTGACTCTTCGGTCCATGTCTAAATACAGATACTACCGCTTCAAAGTGGCCGCCGTGACCAATGCCGGTGTCGGAGAATACACAGGTTGGATTTACGCCCGCACACTGGCAGGGAGTGAGTACAGTCGGCAGCTCATTGTTGAATGACAATAAGTGTTTTATCAAGCTGTGTTGGTTGTATCTGTACTATTTATACTACACAAATTCATTCATACAAACACTTTAATATGTGCATGTGGGCTATTTATTTACATGTAATGCTCGGATTTATTGAACATAGCTGGAGCATAATTCTTTTTTTTTTTCCTGAATAACAAATCTCCTCCTTGATAATATTCTCTCCAAACAGTATTCTTACGATCCAGAATTGGCACAATGCGGATAAATGCGAGATGCTACTCCTCATTTTGGAAAACAACAACAAAGCTATGTGTGATTGACAGAGCCATCAATACTAAAAGCTTTTATAAGAAGCCTGAGGAAGGCCTTTTTTTTTTAGCTGCTTGAACTGGGCCAGTGCATTTACAGTTTATCCCTGATCAACCCTGAGGTTTTTTTTTTTGTGCACAGGAAATGTTGTCATACAAGAGGAGAAGCTATTGGGGGACAGACAGGAAAAACATGTTTTGGTGTTTTAGAATTAGTGACTTCCTAGAAGTAGATCGCTCTAGATATAATTTCCAAGGGGCATTTCACCACATGACGCCTGAGACGGAGGTTCCATTAATTTCAACTATTTCTAGAGTATCAAGAGAACCTTTCAAAGCCTCAAGGAAGAGAAGTCAACTCATAAATAGCCATTTAAGAGTGTGTGCCAGCGCGGCTATGGACTGAAATTACACTGTGCTAACATTGGAGGGAGACATAAAAAAAAGTCAACCATAGTCTGGATTAACAAACGTCTGCTAGCTAACATTATATTTTATTTATATTTCTAATTCAACATATTCAACACCAGAATGTTTTTTACTTGTTTGTGTTTTTGATTATAAACCCCCCCCCCAAAAAAAAAAACCCGTATATATTTATTTAAATGATGATATTTTATTTTATACAATTTTAAATAACAGTTGTAGCTTATTTAGCTTTCTTATAAAATCTCTTCGCATAATAACACTTTTTTTTTTCCTTTCTATCATGTTGACGGTCCCTTATAAATCGTTCACCGAGGCAATTGAATTTCCCGCCCCTGGTCTAAAAAAATTATTATATATATATATATATATATATATATATATATATATATGCAATAACAATAATTATTATGACCAATTCATTTAACAGTTATATTTGTGAACATTTTGAATAATTAAACTATTAATACTGTTTAATTATTGTTTACAAAAGTGTACTAGCTGGCTATATATTAACATTAAAATACTTTGTATTCATAAATGTAAAAAGAGCATGTAAGTATGGAAAATAAATGTCAATGAGTGTAACTGTGTTAATAATTAATTTGTTAGTATATATGTGTAATATGTGTTCCCTATTCTGAAGTGTTACCAAATATATACATTTATTTTGTTGTCGTTATAAGACCCTGATGCTCCACCACAAAACCTCCAAGTGATTTCAAATGCTACGAGTCTCCAAATCACTTGGACGGCGCCTGCAGTTCTCTCCGGCCCGACACACTATCTAGTGCAGGTAATGAACAGCTAACAAAGAGTAATTAAATGTTAAAATGTTTATTAAACGAATGGTATTTTCTTTGATCCCAAAACTGAAAAAAGTTGCGACATATGATGGATGCTTCTCTTGTCTCGTCAGGTGGAGGGTCCAGGGTTGAATTACTCATCAGTTCTTGAGCCGTCTGAGCAGACAATTGTCACCGTGACGAACTTAACTGCCTTCACTCGTTATTCCGTGACCATCATCGCCTTCACCGGGTCTTTGGAGCAGGCGGCCACAGACGGGAAGGCAATTGGGCCTTTTTTGTTCCAAACATCAGAGGAAGGTAAGCACGGAGGTGCACGGAATTACAATGACATCAGAGGTTGTGATCTCCTATTTATCGCGGTCGTTTTCTCATAATTTGTTTTTCCACTCAGAGCCAAAAGACCCTCCCAAGAATGTGATTGTATCAGTTATTCCAGACGAAGTGAAAAGTGTGAAGGTTAGCTTCACCCCGCCAGAGGAGCCCAACGGACAGATCACCGCCTACTATGTGTACGTCTATGAAAAAGGGCAGCTGGTGAAAAACATGAGCCTCAACATCACTCACAGAGACCACAACATGCTGACGGCTGACATCGAAGGACTTAAAGGAGGACACAACTACAGCATACAGGTGAGTAATCTTCATTATTTACGTACAGATCTGGCTGCTGTGAGACCACAGAGGCACCTCGGGCCCTGGCGCTGACTCACCTCTTGACTACCTGTCAAATTATCTTTGAAATACATACATTTTAGAAGGATTCAGTACACTTTATTTTTTTTAATTTATTTTACTTATGTGCAAAAATATGGCTTGTATTACCTTTTCTGAAGAAAAAATAAATCAAATTATACTACCCACAAATATGCTTTTTATTTTTTAAGATATGTTTTATTTTTTAACAATGGGAATGTGAATACATTTATAAATATTTACTTGAGATGTATATGCATATTACATTGTATATTTTATGTGATTAAATGTACATGCCCATTAATTTACTGAAAGAGCAGGAATAATAAGAAATCTTGGAATATGTACCTAAAAAGTACAAAACAGTAAAGTCAATAATAGTTTTTTTATACCAAAAAATGATTCTATATAACTACATTTAATATACTTTTTATTTTTATTTACACATATTAGTCATTAATACTGTCTGAAAGGATTCTATCTTATTTATTTGGTGAATGTTTTGACAAAGAAAAATTATTCAAATATGATTCACTTAAAATATTGTTTTCACTCCTTTAATATATTATGCAGGAAAATAAATACTCAAAAAGAGCCTTCATTGAAAAGGTAATCATTTAATTAAACCACTGTGCAGAGAGAGAAAAAAACAAGAAAGAAAAGAATCCAAAAGTAAGTAAAATGGAAGCCTCAAGATTTTATATTTAAAATGGCAAACGAATGAATTAAAAGTACAAGTTAAAATGGGAACATTATATTGGTCTAGTTTATGGTATAAACAACGGGACTCGTTGTTGCTGCATTGCAGCACTGCCAGCATGTAACTAGTTGCAAGTTCCTGTTTTAGATAACCTCGAGCATAATGGACGATAACAGACCTTGAGTGTTCTCAAGCTCTTGTTTTTTCTAGTTAAAACAGAAATTCCATGAGCTAATTGTCTATTACATAGTCATGATTCCAGGCAAATATTCTAATAGGATTAAATCATTTCCCCCCTTCAAAACATTTTGTTCACGTCCGTTTCACATTATAGGAAACGCAATGCAGATTTAATAACCTAGAGTCAAATGAAGGGAACAAAAACATGTATTCATCCTTCAGTTGCTGATGTTAACAGCCTGTGAGCACTCGCATCACATGTTTTCTTTGTTGCTGATAAAAGTAAAAAAAGGCTCACTAGACTAAATATTTAATCCGGTCTTCAAGAAGTCGCATCGTGATGTCTTTCTGTAGCCGTGTGAAGGTTTGAAAGAGAGACGCAGAGTCACAGTCGTTCTCGGCCACAGGGTCCTTTCTTAAAGGTATTGTCAGTGGCTACAATAAATAAAAAAAGCGACCCGGCTGTCAACGGTGGGGTCACTCGGCATGTTGAAGCTTATTCTCCAATGTTCAGAAGATACTGTGAGGAACATGTTAGACGCGGAAGGGTCACCAGTGTAGTGAAATTCCACCCTTGTGAGTGTGGCTGCTTAAAAGGTTGCAATCATATTTAGCTCATTTTTAAGCACCTCTCTTGGTTTAAGGGGATGAAAACACCCCTAAAGTCCAGTTCAAGCATGTGCAATGCTTAACCGAATTCACTTGCCTGATCAAGGGTGTCAAACTTGATCATACGAGGGCTCAAAATAGTTTAGCAAATGAGGCCGTGGGCCAAACATAATGTGTATTTACAAAACTATTCAAAACGGGAAGCGCAATGTTACTCCATTTTACTCTTATTGTTGGTCTCTATATAATCGTGATCACTGTCCTTTATTTGATTTAACTAACCGTTAAACTGAAACATTTATAGGTCACGATATCAACGCTCATCTACTTTAACTTTAAACCAAAGATCCATTGGGCCACATAAAATGACATGAAATAAATCAATGATTAATTATCTAAATAAAATTCATGCTGATATATTTAATTTAATTTGATTCTACATCAACTTCATGCGTTAAATGATGACATGGGCACCGTGAATGAACATCAGGAAAGGATTTAAAGGAAGGAAGGAAAAGGCAGGGGCTGAAATCACAGTAAAAATCTTGGAGAAGCAGTCGAATACAAATGCAAGTCTTGGGCCAGACCGGTCAAATTTCCTCGCACCAAGTCTGTCACAATCTTACCGTCTTTGTGTGACGCGATGGATCCAGCTGTGGCTGAGATGCTTTGCTCTGCAACCCAGCTGGTGGTCCAGGGTGTCGGACTGGAAGTTGGGAACGAATAATGAGCACAACAGAATCCCGTCGTGACGACACATCTGGGACAAAACAACTGTTTTAACTGTCAAATGACTTATTTAAAAGTTGAAATAAAGTGATGAATAAAAGAAAGCCTGCCTTCTGAAGTCTTGACCGAACCCATCTGTTGTCTCCCCGCCGCCTTATTGGTGTCTCTTTGTTCACAGATATCAGCGATGAATGGTGCTGGCAGAAGCCCACCCAGCCCACACGTCCAGATAAGCACGGGGATCAAAGGTGCCGGCGACTCTTTCTTGTTTCTTTCCCTTCATCTTACTGCAGCGCAGGAAGTCTTATTCTGACCCTGTCTGACGCATGTTATCCACGGGATCTGTGAGAAGTGGTGACATGTTTTCGGAGGTAGTTTAGACTCTCTGCTGGTTCGTCACGTTGACTGTAGTAGACGTCACGCGACCACTGCAGTGTGTGTTTATACTTCTGTGCTCACACGTGCGTGTTTTCCAGCCCCAGCAAAGCCAACTCAGAGACCTCAGGCAATGCTAGGCCATAGAGGGGTTTCCATGGTAACCCACAGGAGTATCACTATCCTCCTGCCTGGCTGTTTCTATAGTGACGACAATGGACCAATCGTAAAAATTCAGGTCATCGTTGCCGAGTCAGGGGGTAAGAATCTTTCCAAAAAAAAAATGGACAGGCATCACTTTGACTTTTGTCAAGCGTACAGTGTGTCACCTGAATACACAAAAACACACTCACATCTGCCTCACAGTGAAGGATGTCACAAATCTGACCACCTGGAGAGAAGCCTTCTATCGACACCCGGGTCCTTACCTGACTGACCAGGGGTTCCCCAACCCTCGGTGCAGGGCTGACGTCGCGTCGCGCTCGGGCGCACACGCCAGAGAAGGTGTTGCTCCGTCTGGAGAGCGTCAGGCCGGAACATATGTGATCGGAGAGCACGATTACTGTATGCAGGAGAACAACACGGACACCTTCTGCAACGGGCCGTTGAAGCCCAACACCGTCTATGTGTGAGTGCAGGACAAACAAACAACCGCTAACTTTGGGTTCATTTAATTTGTGCGTTTATTTGTCGCAGGTTCAAGTTCCGGGCTACTACAACAGATGGACAATACACTGACTCAGACTACTCCGATCACACTAAAACTTCAGGTATTTTTTGACATATCTTTGATGTTATCTGCATGTATAACTAATGGTGTAGTATTCCTCAAATACAGCATCCTGACATTTAAATTCATTTGTATTTGTCCAGGCTTTTCTCTGATTTTCTGAGACTCCTGTGTAGTTTTCTGTGTAATATTGATCTTTTTAGTATATATTTGATTAAGTATTGTTTTGATTGTTTAAGCGCTTTGTGACCCTGGTCCGGAAAAGCGCTCTACAAATATAAATTACTTACTTACTTTCCCCCTTGGAATACATTGAAAAGCCAAAAAATTGAAAAGCCCACGATTAAAACCATTTAAGACCAAATGGGTAGTATAGAATTAGTGAATAAAAAAAATCATTTTATTCTCCCCATCACGTCGACTAAGGGTCGGGATTATTTTCAGATTATTCCGTTCTTTCTTGAGTTATAGGGAAAAATGTAAGTTCATTTTAATGAAGCGACTAGAACTCAGATGTCTTTGTCTTCGTCCAAAAGACAAACTTAATAACATCTAAATACCTCCATACTGCTCGCCTGTAATGTCCACCTTGTTATGAAGCCAGCAGCCTAAGTCTTGCACATGCACACTGACACTTGCAATGTGTTTGAACGAGGAGAGATGTCCGCCAGGAGCTGAGAGACCGATAACTTCCGCTAAAGGAAAAAAAATATATACAGACTCACTTAATTTTTTCCGGAGCAATTCTTCTCTTGGAGGCTTCAATACAAGATGGATGTTACAGACGAGCACCACGGAGGTATTTAATGTTTTTAAGTATGTCATTTTGGAGATAAGAAGAAGACAAATGAGCTCCACTGCCATGTTAAAAAGGAAGTACATTTTTGTCTATGACTCTAAAAAGGAACAGATTACTCTGGAAATAATCCCAACCCTTAGTCGACATGAAAGTGAGTAGAAAACGAGTGAAATTTGAATTGTTCAGATTACTGACATTTCTGTTCAAACACGCATTATGGTATAGAGTACCTAATAACAAAATAAAACGTTTGTATCCACTATTTTCCTATTTTCTTTATAATTGTTTTGATATAAAACTAGCTGAAATACCCAGCATCGACCAGCTATATAAAAATAAATAAACACATAAAAAAAAAAAGAATCATTCTGACGAGAGAGAGGGAGTAAAAAAGCGAGAAAGTTCAGGTCAATTATGGTTCTAAAATGACCAAAAGAAGCTGGAATTATATATTTTTTTCTTGTATAGTATTTATTTAATATGGTATACATATAATCACAAATTTTACGTACATACTTTTAATTTTCATGGGGTTCTTCTGCCCTCTTTGAACCCACCTTGCCTTGACCTGGTGGAGTTGCCCTCCTCCCCATACACCCTTCATAGAGAGGTCTACATGCTCATTTTCAACCAATCTTCTCCAGATATAGAGAGAAAACTGTAAATGTGACGGGCTGCTAATTGTCTGTATATTAAATTAAGAAAAATCTTAAGAATAAAGGTAAAAATGTATCACAGTTAATTACATACAGGGGCCAAATCTTTCTTCTTTGCAACAGCTTTTTAACACATAGGAAGCGAGGATTTTAGGGGAAAATGCTCTTCTGTCAATCATAGATTGTATTTGCGAATATGTTTTCTAGTGGACGGCCTGTTGACCAGAGATGAGCAGATCATTCTGGGGGTCCTCCTGTCCTTCTTCCTGGCTGTGATCTTCATCATTACGATCTGTGGATTAGTCAAGTAAGTTGCCAACATCATTTCAATGATGAGATAATTACCAGCAAATGTCAGCGTAAATAGTGTTGAAGTATCTCTCTAATGCTCTCTGCTCTTTTCTTCTTGGTGTCATAAACAAATGTCTTGTTTTCATCTCTGAAGGTTCCACCAGCGCAAAAAGGAAGGTGGGACTTATTCCCCCAGAGAGGCGGAGATCACAGAGACCAAGTGTAAACTGGATCAACTGATCGCTGTTGCAGATCTGGAGCTGAAACAAGAAAACATCAGCCGGTTAGTCGTGTGTTTTTAATCTGAACGTGCCACTGAACTCAATATTACACAGAAGATTAAAGCAACAGCTGCTTGACACTGGAGTCGACTGAACACAAGCAGACATGCTTTTGAATCCATTCCACCAGATAAGAATCTCTGATGCAGCTAGAGTCATGAGCTCTCCTGTCAGCACCAAATCATCGGGAGCTGGAAAACAGAGACTCTGTGTTATTGTCCTTTTATAGTTTCTCCTCAGTTCTCTGCAGGAGAAAAACTGCCTGCAAAAGCTCCAAACTTATTATTGACTCAAACATACAAACTATTGAAGAGACAAGACGAGCTCCATGCAGCTCAATTTAGTATCAGGTGGGAACGTTCATCGCTGCTCAGAGCTACTTCCCTTTTTCACGCACTCACTTTGTCCAGCGGTTCTTGTGTTGTGAGCCGATGAATCATATCAGCTTTGAGCTTCAGGGCTCCGAGTTTCAAAGAGTGTAACTAAGTAGAATGCTTTCTAGAAAATACATTTGGATGGGTTTGTTGCTGCCGAATGAAATGTTTTGAAAAGTAAAAGCTTCGGTAGATCACCTTGATTTCAGACTCATATTCTTCGCTTTCCTCTCCTTTTTGACTGCCCTCCTTCTTTTCCCTAACTTGATAAAAATAAGTAAAACTCACTCCTGTAACGGTTGTTGTTTATCTCAGTCTCAAAGAGGTTTCTTGTATAATATTTTGTTTGTACAAGGATCTGTTTTAGGGGCTTGAAAACATATTTGAAAATATATTTGAAAGGCTTAGTGATGTTAATATTGTTGACCATATTAAAGAAACAAGGATAAAATAAACAAAATGATTAATCCTGTTGTTAATTAATTAATAATCATGTGAAAAGAACTCTATTTTATAAGAAACCCTAAAATAATTCATAATAAATGTGGTTTCAAACGTTTATTAATCATTAAATGGGAACAATATGTTCTGTGTCTGAAGTAGATCGTGTAAGTATAATATACTGTTATATAATTTCAACATAAAACAATGAAAACCATTGACAAGAAATATTCACAAAGGATCAGTTGTGTGATCATGTTTGTTCAAATATATATACTTTTAATTTAACAAACTGGCAAATATATATCATTTTATTATTATATTATTTATTATGTATCATAAAATAATAATGTAAAAATACAAAAATGGAAACATAAGAGAAAGAACAAGAACAATCTTAAATAAACCGTATTAAAGAAAACTGTATATATAGATGTAATATGATCTTTGATGCATTGAAATATAAAGTGTATTAAGGGTTGGAAAAAGTGAACAAAATGTACCCATTGAAACTGCAGTTGTGCTAAAGTATGACAATTTAAACCAACTCAAAAAAATGTTATACATTTTTAAATCTTCATACTTACCTCCTGTACTCTGGACTTACAGAGTCAAAGGACCAACCGACTAGAAAAGTATTTTCCTTCTGGTCACGAAGCTCTTTTCTCCCTGCAGGTATTCCTCCTTCTTTTTCCGGCGGAAGGAGATATATGTCATCCAGTAAGTAAAGTTTGTGTCGGTGGCTGACAAAATAGTTGCATGTCTTTGTGTGTCAAGTCAATCAAGCGGTTGTGCCTTTGACCAAACCTTTGTCTGCGAACTATCCAGACATTTTGTTGTGTGCAGTCTTTCTTCCTCTCCGTCGCCGACAGCTCTCACACTCACACACTCTGCTTGAGACCATTTTAATTTGTTTACCCGCTCGCTATCTCAAAATTGCTTGGACGGCTTAGTGGTTTTTAGAGGGCACAAAAGCCAGGCCTTATCAATCGCTTACCATCGGGAGAGCAAAGAAACACCTGACGTATGGAAAGGTTTGCTTCCCATTTTATTTCAGGAAGTTGGACTGAAATACAAATGTTATGGTTCAAACCAATTTTCTGCCTGCAAAACAATTCTGTAATTACGATCAGCTCTGCTCATGTGTGGAGGAATACCACAGAGGCAGCCGTGGTTATTCAATTTATTTGTTTATTTTGTTTGATATCTGCCTTCTATTTTTTGCTCAGGCTCCTCAGCTACAGGAAATCACTCAAGTAAGTCGTCCTTCATGAATAATGCAAATATGTTTACAGAGGGAGCCCAACAGCTCAGTCTTACATGTAGTAACATTGAATACATTCTGCATAGTTTAATAAGCTTCCCTCGCTCTCCCCTGGTAGGCCAGTCAATAAGAAGTCTTTCCTGCAGCATGTGGAGGATCTGTGTTCCAACGACAACTCCAAATTCCAGGAGGAGTTTTCTGTACGTAAGATAAAATGATCTTTCTCATCAAAACAGCTCTGAATTCTTTAATGACACCTTTGACTCAAAATAAATCTTGTTTTACTGGACAAGTATTACATTTTTTTCTTTAAAATTCAAAATGGTCAGTTTTTGATGTATAGGTAAGAAGTCGATAAAAAAATAGAATATGGCAGTTGTAGGAGAGGTGCACTTCTCCAAGTGCACTGGTTTATAGTACACATTAAGATAGTGCACGTACTTGGCCAGTGTGCAAATTTGGACAGGGTAGTACTGTCTCAAATCAAACACTGTTGTTACACACTTACGGGGAATGACTCGACAGCTTCTTCTTCTACTACTTTTTATTTTGTTTAGCGTCATCTAAGTCACTAAGATGGCGGCAGTCAAGGGTGGAAAGTGTCCATCGTATCCACACTCAATTTTCTGCCCATTTTAGTTTGCCAATTTAGTGCTCATTGTGCACTACATTTTCGCACACTGCTAATTGGGATGCACTTGTGCACTCAAAATACTAAGTGTAAGTGCAGAAGTTTGTGATTTGGGACACAGCAAGGTTCTTCACCATCACTTCTACAACAGTTTTGAAGGTTTATCTGCGAAAATACATAAAAATTCAATTGGACATGCAGTGAAAATTATTTTTATTATTTTTATTTTCATACATCTGATATATTTTGCATTTATATTGCAGTATAATTATTATATTGTACTTGTTGCTTGTCCTGTACCCTGGTATCTCCCCATCCAAAGTTTCTCCTCTACCCCTGTTAAATCCATCCAAGTTCTCAGTCTTCTTAACTTATTTCTGATCAGATCCAGTGAGAATTTGAGCATCTACAACTATGACTCTTCTAACTCTACTTCCTGTCTTTGCGTTTGAGCTACTGTCATTCACACATGAAGATTTCACAGAAAAGATTCCTTTTCACTCTCCACCCGCCTCCACTTTTTCCAGCCTACCTGCACTCTCTTCTTAATCTACTGTTACCTTTATCCTTTACTGTGACACTTATTTTTCTCTTAGTTTTCATATATTCTCTGTACTTCTACAGGTTTTCTTTCATTATGCACGTTTCTCGTCTCACTCTCACTGCCCCCATCTATCCATATCTTAAACAATGTCTCGAACTATCACACATTTGTTAAAGGGCTAATTGTGTCTCCTGGAGTTGGATCTCTCCAGCAGTTTAGTTTTCAATTAAAGGTGGATATGAGCCTCCTGTAGGTTCATTTATGTGAAGTGTTTTTTTTTCTTCTTAAACTTGCTCACATCATAGAACTATTTTCTTTCTCAACTTAAATTGGATTCAAAAACTTCACAAGTTGTTGGGAGAAACTAATTTTCCTACTCCAGTTTGTCATTGTCGATTCTGCCGGCTTGTGAGAACAAACTGCTCAGATATTCTTCGCTCAGCAGGAGCTCCCGAAACTGCTGCAGGACCTCGGCACCACAGACGCTGACCTGCCCTGGAATAAATCCAAAAACCGCTTCCCGAACATTAAACCCTGTGAGTGTCCATCTTCTCTGGCGAGTGTGACTGAGAGAGATTTGAATGTATTCGGTGATTGGTCGTCTGTGCGACAGGTACACACATCCAATCTAACTGAATTATGAGGAGGATATGTGGTGACCAGCTACGTCAGCCTGAAGTTACCTTGGTTTTTATTAAACCAGGAATTACAAGAAACAAATCAATGAACAGAAACATGAATTCAAAACTATTTAAACCATCATTGGTTGTAACCTAGACTAACCCTGAAGAAGTCAAGATTGAAACAGATGATACGCGGATAATGAGATGTTTTTCATAGCCATGTGTCACACACTACAACACTTGTTTTATATTGTCATGACATGCACAAAACAACCGCACATCAATTGATAACTTTGACCGATCACCGATATGCTTTATGGCAGTGGGTCAGCGATTGCAATCATTTCCATAATGGCTGAGTACTGAGAAGTAACTTTTTTTAACTTCAAGATCGTTGTTCTGGTGAAGGACAGGGATGCAGAGAAAAGTATAATTTTATTGATGATTGCCTCAAACTGCGAAAGTGTAAACCATATTTTTCTGGCCTTTATGAGGCCAAAGATCATGTACAAACTAAGAATTTAATTTAATTCTATTATTCATTACTTTTATAAATATGACTCTAGGGTTGTTGTTTCAGGACTTGTCGTTTTTGTGAGTATTTATTGCCCCTTTAAACAAAGATGGAAGTGAATACAGAAAGAAAGTATTTTAGGGAAATTTCCCTTTACACGAGCTTAATCAGAATCAGAATCACAATCCTTTATTTGTCCCGCGAGGGGAAATTCGGTTTAAACAGCAATATACAAAAAAATAAAAATAAAAACACCCAGAAATAAAAATAAAATGAAAAAAATCTAAATAGAATAGAATAAAAATCTGCCCTATATTATATATATACACTAACATATTTACAAAAATAACAAGAAGAAAAGGTGCAGTTAAATATTATCTGGCTGTGTTCTTGTTGTGGAGTCTGATGGCAGCAGGGAGGAAGGACCTGCGGTACCTCTCCCTCACACACCTGGGATGGAGCATCAAAGTAATATCAAATAAAATATTAATTTTAGCATATTAAGCTTGATTTTCGCTCCATCATTTTTGCTTGATGGCTATAGCAAAAAACACTGTACAAAATGAGACTCTAGAGGAAATGTCTAAAAAATGTGATCTTAAATTCGCAATAAGTAAGCTTCAACAGTTTCTAGCTCCCCCTAGATTCATAATAGTGTAACTGCCATGCCACAGCTCATCAGTGAGACATTTTAACACTGAGCTGGAAGGTTTTAATTTACAGAGTCAAAGCTATTTAAAATTAAATTAATAATTACAGCAAATTTAAATAATAATAAGGATGATGTCAAATGTTATGTAGAACTGCTTTAAAATTATTTATTTCTGCAGGGATTAATTTAAAATATAGTTATCAAATAATTTTTTTTTTTTTGTACCTCACATCTTCTCATCATGTCTACTAGATAACAACAACCGTGTGAAACTGCTGTCAGAACCAGGAACTGCCGGCTCTGACTACATCAACGCGAGCTTTGTTTCAGTGAGTTCCGCAAATCTCCCTGAAAAAAATACTTTACTATGACTTCTTTTGACTTCTTTTAATCTTCTCCCACCAGGGTTACTTGTGTCCCAATGAGTTCATCGCCACCCAGGGCCCGCTGCCCGGCACCGTGGCCGACTTTTGGCGGATGATCTGGGAAACGGGCACGAGCACCATCGCCATGCTCACACAGTGCTACGAGAAAGGACGGGTGTGTTGTTCGTTAGAGCGACACGATGTCAGCGCGACGTTGATGTCTGAGAAGCGGTGAAAGCATTTCTGTGTCATCTCACAGATTCGCTGTCACAAATACTGGCCGGAGGACAACAAGCCCATGTCAGTGTTTAGTGACATTCTTATCTCAAAAGTGTCAGAAGAAATCCTGCCTGACTGGACTGTCAGGACTCTGAAAGTGGAGAAGGTATGTTCTTTTGTCGGGATTCAGATGTATCGTGATTTTAAGATACATATTATTGGGCAAATTTCAAAGCAATTGTAGCATCATAAAATATAGAGGTGTTTATAAAAAAAGAAAGAAAAAAGAAAGAAACCGTAATTACAAAAAAGATTAACAACTTTAAATTAAAGACCTAAGTAAGTAAGTAAGTAAGTAAGTAAAGGTTATTTGTAAAGCACCTTTCTAGACCAGGGTCACAAAGCACTCTAACAATCAAAAACAAAATACAGTTAAAATATATACTTTAAAAGGGCAAGACACATAAAACAAACACAGGAGTCCCAGAAACTCAGGGTAAAGCCTACACAAATAAGAATGTCTTCATTTGTTTCTAGACCCCGAGCTGGGGTGTAAGCAGGGCCGGGTCTAGGCAGGGGCAAGTCAAATAAATGTTGTGCCCCCTCAAACTAAATCCCACAATGGGCACAATGGCGCACAGTGCCCCCTCAAGATTTGTGGCTGCCCCCTCATACATGCCTGTCTAGACCCGGCCCTGGGTGTAAGTCTGGATCAGATCACTGATGTAAGGAGGAGCCTGACCATGAATAGATCTGAAAGTAAGAACCATAATTTTAAAATTGATCCTGAAAGAAACTTGCAGCCATTGAAGCGTTTTAAGGATCGGGGAAATGTGAGTTCTTCTACTAGAGCAGGTCAGAATTCTTGCTGCAGAGTTTTGTATTAACTGCAGGCGAGACAGATCCTTCTTGTTTAGCCATGAAAATAAACTGTTACAATAGTCCAGACTAGAAAACACAAACACATGGATTCAAGATTGAAACAGATGATACGAGGATAATGAGATGCTTTTCATAGACATGTGTCACACACTACATCACTTATTTTATATTCTCATGACATGCATAGAACAACTGCTCATCAATTGATAACTTTGATAAATGCGATCACCGATATGCTTTATGGCAGTGGGCAGCGATTGCAATCATTTCCATAATAGCTAAGTACTGAGAACACTTTTTTTTTTCATTTCTAGGAATATGAAACAGGAATTTGACTCAAAAATAACTTTATTTTGTTAAGAAACACAAATGTAGACTTTGAACAACTTTGTTATAAAACAGTTGTACTACTGAAGGAAGCCATAAAGAAATACTCTTTTAAAAAAAGATTAGTGATCGTTGTTCTGGTGAAGGACAGGGATGTGGAGAAAAATATTATTTTATTTTATTATTACAACTTCCAGATCGTGTTGTGACATCATTTTCCTAAGTTTAGAGATTTTTCTCAGTTGAAAGAAACAGTTTCTGGTCAGTCTTCTGCTGTGGCAGTTGTCATGTCTGTACTAAAGACATGTCTTTGTCAAATATAACACCTAGAGTTTCAGTTTTTGTCCACATTTGGCTGATAAGCCTTTTCACTTAGCCATTGTTTGATTTCTAGCAAACAAATGACTAAGCTGTTCAGCCTCTGGGGCTCAGTTAATACAATAAGTTTAGTCAAGCATTTTGTTTTCCAGAAGGAAAGTTGTTTGACTAAATAGAATAAAGTAGTTAAAAGTCTAAAAACACTGTATTGTTTTTTGCAATTATGGGTTTAAAAATGGTCTTAAAACGATTGTATTATGCACTTTCCCTCTTTAGTCACATGGACCAAGTATTGTACCTTGGGTAACACCAAAGACACATGCCCGCAAAGTCATTTTATGTAGATTGACATACATTTTGATATTCTGACCTATAATGATGCTTGTCTTTAGGTTAAGGAACAGAGATGATAGATGCCTACAATGTTAGTATTTTCTTACAATACAAGGAAAGAAATTAATGGAAAATTTGATCCCTGTTGAATTTCGGTAAATGCTAAATTTGCTCGCCCCTTGTTTGAATAAGTTACACCCCTGATCTAATGTATGTAGGGTTTTTTTTAGTCTCTTAAAATATCTAATAATTTGGCCAATAATATGTATCCTAAAATCGTACATAATGTCTTTAATAATAATTCTAAAAATGCAAAACAAATCCCAAATTGACTTTGAAAACATGGATGTTTTTAAGACCGCTGTGATGTAACCACAAGTACCTGTGAATTTATCAAGCAAGACAAGCTAACACACTGGGGCCCATACGGCGGCGTGACTGCAGAGCATAGCAGCGGCACGAAAACCAAACAGAAAATAGAAAGCAAAGCCAAATTGTTTTTTTGTTAAAGATGGGTTCAGAATAAATAAAAAACTTTGGTATTACACAGCAGATAAGGAAAATATGAAAAGTAATACATTTTCAAATATAAGTTCAAGGTAAAGTTTAGTCAAGCATTTTGTTTTCCAGAAGGAAAGATGTTTGACTTAATAGAATAAAGTAATTTAAAGTCTAAACAGTCTGTATTTTTTGCAACTATGGGTTTAAAAATGGTCTTAAAATGTATTATATTATGTTCAAACCTGCAGAGACCCTGTACATAACTCATATAAAATTGATAGCAGTTAGCTCGCTTGCACAACACACTGTAAGATCTATAAAAAAAAGAGCTTCTGTTCCATCACAGAATCCTTTAAAAGATGTGTGGTTCCAGTTGGTAATTATTAACACCACAAATATGAAGGCATCTGTGGAACTATAGCAGTCATTTTGCTGGCAGACACATAAATAAAAGAAATGTATGCACATAATTATTACTCTGTTGTGTGTCTTTCAGCACGGTCACTACATTTTAGTCCGCCACTTTAACTACACATCCTGGCCCGAGCACGGCGTCCCAGAATCGTGCAGCACTCTCATTAAGTTTGTCAAAGCCGTTCGAGCGCACCGGCAAGACAACACCACCATCGCGGTCCACTGCAGGTACTTAAGAAAAAAACAGGGGCTCCTCCTGTTCGCCGTTAATCAAACATTCACGCCGCCTTAAATGTTTCATCAAACGACGATGTGCTGCGTCCACAGCGCCGGGGTGGGCAGGACCGGAGTGTTCATCGCTCTGGACCATCTCATCCAGCACATCCGAGATCACGACTTCGTGGATGTTTACGGTCTGGTGGCTGAGCTGCGCAGCGAGAGGATGTGCATGGTTCAAAATCTGGTCAGTACACAATGTGGGAAATGGAAATGTGTGGCTTTGAGGGGGCAGCCATGATAATTGCCGCGCTAAATGAGAAAATGCTCTCCGTGGCGAACACTGTACCTCAGAGAAAGAAAGACATTTTCCTAGAAACTCTATTCAAATACTAATATATTTGTTATGCATTTAAATGAAGGAATCACAGCAGAGGGAGAAACAATCCAGGGTTCACACACCTGACTCACCGCAGCATGTCGAGTTAGACTCCATTATTATTTTTTGTCTCCTGGTCTTATTAATTCAGTATCAGCCCTTCCTGGTTGATTGTCACCATCAGCGCCGGCTCTATGTTCCCCATGTTCCCAGTATGAGCGGATCCAGCTGAGTCTCTACATCCTCACACACCAGTGCTTGAACTGTGATCAACACTCACCACAGTGGCTTCCAGCTCCCTCACTGAGATGGTCATCTTCACTCCACACTTCACTGGTCAAGTGACTAAAGTTGACCAAAGAAAATCCTCTTTCAAAGTGCTTTCAGTTGGTACTGTTTTAAGTACCATTTTGATCCGGGCACTTTCTACCTGATGACGTCAGAAGGAAGGCTTTTTTAAGAGTGAACAAAACTTCAAGATTGTAGGGCCCTTTGTTTCACAAATAAAACATTTATATTTACAAAAATACCCCTAAGACTTTCAACTTAACAGGATGTTTTTTTCGGTCTTCATGTGATGACATCACTGATTAGATTAGAGGGTCCCGTGCCACATAAAACTCATGATTAATAAATGCATTTCAACATTTTTCCTTGTGAAATTTAAAAAAGGGTTTTTGAGTAATCCCTGTTAGTCACTTAAAAGGCAAGTGATGTGAAAGAACATCTCTCATGATGACAATGAAGTTAATTCAATAAAGTTTTCCCCCCCGTCTGAAATCTGAACGGACAAGAGGTTACGAGAGTGGAGCCTATTATGATGTAATAATGTCTTCACTCCTCCTGCAGCAGCGAAGAATGTCCTGCTTCTTTCTTTATACACGTCCCTTGCAAGGGAAGACTTCCTGGATTGATGACGCTGTGTGACAAACATTGATACTTGACCAATCGCAGCCGAGTGGGAAGGGTTATGGTAATTAAGATTTTAGCTTGAGAAAAAGCAAGTGTTTTCAGTGGGCGGGGCTTATGTTCATTTTTTAATGTAAATATTTAAATGAAAAGAGAGTTTTGTACAAACAGACACATACTGATGATTTAAGAGACACTTAAATCAACACATTAGTTGCCCTTTAGCGCTCTACAAATATAATTTACTTACTTTAAAGGTTTATATTGCGTTGTTCAGTCACAAGGGAATTTGTTTTAATCAAACACATTTCAACAAATCAATGGTGTCGTCACATATGACCAGACATTCCTTTTAAGTGAAAATGACAGGTATCGTCAGACCAGGAAGTGACAGAACGTGCCGAAAAAATTCAATCGATTGATTGATCTATGTTTCAATATAAATGCTTCATATTTCATACAAAGTGCATTTAAGTCGTTCAAATGAAGTTTTGTTCACGAAAAAAACAAAAAGATGTGCGCGTTTGCAGTGTGTGACCTCATCAAGTAGGAAATCCCCTTACCGAAATAGCAAGTTCAACATCCCATAATATTCCCTCTCAGCAGTTGTACTTGCATCCTTAACTCAAACCTGCAGTATTAGTCGAGGCTTCAGACACGGTGAAAGCGTTTCAACAGTGTATTCCGACAAAGACAAACCTTTATTAACTCTATATGTTATTCTAGTCGCACACAAACACTCTCTCATCACCCGTAAAAGATTCTGTACCTTCATCAATTTAGCATTAAAACCTACCTGAACCTACATTCGATGATTAGTACACAAACGTGTGATAATTCTTCAAACCTTTGAAGTGAATAACCAAAAGTCTTGCAGGATAAATATTGGGGTTTATATAACAGCCCCGTTCCAGTTCTGTAATTAAATCTCCCGGAAAACAAATGTCCAAAGAGTTGCTGCTGAGTCTAATTCATCTTTAGATGCTCCACTGAGTCACCAGAGACTTCAGCGCTTGTCCTATTTTTTACTTCACGTCCTGTTGCGATCCCCACCTCACGAGGATTTGAGGGGATGAATCAGATTTTTGACAAAGCGAAACTGTCTGGCAGTAGATTAAAGAGGCATGTGAGCAGGATTTCCCACAAGATAGCCTGCAATTTTCAACTTATGAAGTCTTTATTAGGCTGATGTGCTCAGATTTCCCAAGACTTCGTTTTTTATTTGTCGTACATTCATACGTTTCTCTTGGCTGATCGGAGTCTATTTTAGATTTTTAACATGTACATTATATAGTAATTAAATATTTGTATTTCAATATACTGGATATATCGGATAAAACTGTTGAAAGATTTTGTGTTTCGAGTTAAAGAATGGATTTGCTTTTCCTTCTTATGAATAGTTTGTAATTTATACTTTTACCTTGAGGGTATTTGCTTCTGATTTACTGACACAATCAAAGTCATGCAGGAGAAAAAACAGCACTAAAATTGACTAATAAGTTCGACACACAAAGCATTTACAATTCTGCCTGTGCTAAGAGAAGACTACTGTACTCCCTTCACAATAAATAAATAACATCGAGAAGTTGCATCTAAAAAGATCCAAACTGCATCTTCCGTCTAGTGAAACTATAAACTGTGGATTTGGCATATTTTGAAAAACGCGATTCATACTTTTGAAGGATTTGTGGCGAGTTAGCATGTATTGCTAAATGTTAAGTCTTTATCTGTCAAAGTAGGACTTCCATTTTTATTATTATCATTACTTTAGGTTAATTGCAGTTTTCCACTGTGTAACAAAACATTAGATTTATCTACATTTTTTCTGTATATAATAATAATAATAATAATAAACTTCATATTTATTTAGTGCTTTTTTGGGATGCACAAAGACACTTATCATTGTTTCTTTTCAAGATAGTATTTTTGGTTTAAATATGATGGAAGTTTTTTCTAACATTTTCATGTTAAATATACTATTTAATATGGATGACATTAGATATTTGGATTGTATTGCATTTGTGAAGACATTTTTCAACTACACATTTCTTTGCTCTAGGCTGTTTTAGGCTTAATCAAGAGCTAAAAGGGAAAAAAACAATGAAAAGTAAGATTTTTTTTATGCAAAAACCAACATGTGTTAAGCAGTGGAATTAACTAGAGATTCTTATTCTTCAAAAATGTTTGTCATAAAAATGATTTGTGGAGTTTTCACAAAATAAAATGTGTGTGTGTGTGTGTGTGTGTGCGCGCATGTGTGTGTGTGTGTGTGTGTGCGTGCGTGTGTGTGTGTGTGTCAGGCTCAGTACATCTTCCTCCACCAGAGCACGCTGGAGCTGCTCAACAACAAGGGCAACAGTCAGTCCATTTGGTTCGTGAGCTACTCTGCGCTGGAGAAGATGGACTCTCTGGACGCCATGGAAGGTAGACGACAAGTCACATTTGAAAGTGGCAACATAATGAAGTTTAAGAGCGTAATAATAGAGTGGAATTAAATACTTGAAACATGTGACATGTTGAGTGACACAAGTGTGTGACCTGCAGGTGACGTAGAGCTGGAGTGGGAGGAGACCACCATGTGAGCGCTGACCCTCGCACCCCTGCGGTCAGACACTAGATGGCCTCCAGCAGAGGACGGAGACCACCACAGTCAGAAGTGAAGTCAGAAGTGAAGTCAGAAGTGAAGTCAGAAGTGAAGTCTTTCCACAGTCGACTCTGTCGCTCCTCTCCTGTTCTCACAACACTCCCGACTGTGTCCACTCCACTCCAAAGAGGAGAATAAAACTGAAGGAAAGAAGGTGAGCTGAGGTTTAAAGGCTCTTACACACTTTGCACAACTTCAATGTTTTGTATTAACTGTATTATTGATCAAATACAGCTGTTTTTTTTTTTTATTTATTTAGCCAAATTGCTTTTGTTCAAGTTTTTTTTTCATCCCTTCTCAAGAGTGATTTTCAAAAAACCTGTACAAGTGTCTTGTTGTCTGTTATCTATTCCACCCTTCATTGACCATTTCTTCCATTTATATATAAATACGCAACTTAAATTTAAATTTTCTTCCTCCCTTTGGACCCTTACCATTGGAGCTGGAGCAAATGAAATTCTGGAAATGGTTTAAATGTTATAGAAAATATATGTATTTGAATGTTCATGAGGGTCTTCTCTCCTCTTTTCTGATGCCTTACAATTATCATCAACTGAATTATGTACATATATAGTATTGAAATCCAACATATTTGAAAATCTACAGAGTGAGCTGTGACTGACGCAGCTATTTATATATATTTTTGTTTAGAGTAGCAAACACATTGTTACTATTAATAAGCTACTTATTCATGTGTGTATTAACAGATAGTGAGACACTTATTAAATTACTTACTCACACCTTGTTCATTGTGAGGAAATATTACCCTCAATAGCATGATCATAATGAGTTGACTCTGAAATACACATCGATTACTGATTATTAACGAGAAATAATGATGTAATTAAGGATGAATTCAGGTTAAAAACTATTTTCTCTATATTTAACCCTTATTGGGTGTAAGAACAATGAGATATGTAATTTACTATTAATAATATTGTCTCTTTGTAATGTAAAACAATGAAAAATACACTAGTATGAATAGAATATTTATGAATTAGGTATGAATATGCTGCCACTTTAGAATAAGGAACATTTTCAAAGAGTTATTTTAAATAATTGGGATGTTATTAATACTTTTATAGGTGTGGCTTTTTACTGAAAAAGTGAATTACTTATGGTATTCACACTGAATAAGAAGTAAATAGAGATAAGCTTGTTTTCACAATCTTTAATAACGTATTTATTTACTGGTAATTATCGGTAATTAAGTTGTTTTTATGCGTAACAGTAGATCACAGTCACAATAAACAAGGTGTGAGTTAATAGTTTATATTGGTTAATAAGTGGTTAATTTGCTGTTAAAACACATATGAATAAATATCTTATTAATAGTTAACATCTGTTCTTCATTCAAAAGGTTTTACCATATTTTTTGTATTCTTGTTCCATTGACCATTGTTCTCTCTTTTACCCTTCATTAGTATACTTGCATTAGTGGATCCTTTAATCGTAATATATGATATTTTTGTATCTATTCATTGCTCTTAATATGACTTAATTTGATGTACTTTTTTTGGTAAGATCATATAAACTTATTTAATGTTTTTATTATTAGTCCCATTCATGATATAATTATTTATACAATTCTAAAAATGCAGTTGTGTAACATTTGAGATCTCTAAAAAAAACTTGTTTAATATAATTAAACATTTAATAATGTTTTAATATTCATTATTTGTTATTATGTCTTGATTCACTTCTTCTTTCCCCCCTGATATCTTTTGTGTTCTACGACTGCAATTAACATTCCTTCTCAACTCACGATGCTGATGGAATCGACGAGTACATTTTAAAATGACATCACCGGCCAGACGGATCATGATGGAGGACGCTGTCTTCACATGGTCGCGGTGACACTTCACAAGTGTCAGCTTTCCTTGAGAGGCGTCTGATTTAATTTAGCGTTGTGACCGACCTCCTCCTCCTCCTCCTCCTCCTCCTCCAAGGAACGAGGAGGCGCAGCAGAACGGGCACAGGCTTATTTCCTATACGCACCTTCATCTCCTTCTTTCCTCCTCACACACCTGGTGCAAATGCAGTGATGAGAAAAGAGCAGGCGGACGTTCACACACACACACACACACACACACACACACAGTGACGCAGAGTAAAAACTACTTTATTCTTTCATTCTCCTCAAACAGAAAACCAAAAAAAAAAATTAGAAATATTCCTCTTATTCAACATGTTGCTCTTTAAGAAATCTCTTTTTAGAAATCATGTGAGGGTGCAAAGATTAATGACGGTGCTCCACGGTGAGGATGCAGATTGGTGCATCTCCATGACAACCACGGGGGGAGAGAGGAAGTAGAAAGGGGGGCAGAATATGACATCAATCAACCCAACATGCCGTGAACAATAATGGTAAGAAGCAAAACTCCTCCCTGGGAAAATGAAAAACTTTAAAACATCATGCTGTAAAATACAAGTCAATCAGAGTTTACAGTCAACAAAGTGGAGCGATGAAGCAGCTCTCAAAGTGAATCTAAGCTGGATTTGTTGTGGATTTGGCAGCTACGTGCATGTTTGTGTTAAGCTGTGTGTGTGTGTGTGTGTGTGTGTGTGTGGCCACATGTACTGTGTGTGTTTACCAAAACAGCATAGCCCTTTACACACCGTCACAGGTAACAACAGCCTTCCTTAACGATCCTGTAATAACGTGACATGGTCATGATTAATGCAGATCTGTAATAACATCAGTGTTGCCATGGCAACTGGCGTATATTCTATAAAAGCTGCCTGTTTCCTGTCTCTTCTAGCAGTAGGATTTAGGACACCAGCCTAATATTAAACGTGAATAATAATAGCTATATTTTTTCTTAAAGTAAATCTCTGTACAAACTCAGATGTTGACACGCATACACACTCTCTCTCAATCTCTCACACACGCACACACACACACACACACACACACACTGGGCAAACCCTTTTTTTTCCCAGGATAAATCTATATTATCTATTTACAATATATTCTGTGGTGCAAAAGATACAAGACGAGTTCAGTGCGTCTCATTAGGATGATTTGCTGTACAAACTTGCTCAAGCTCCACCAGAAAATAAATAATTATTTGGATATCTTTAGTTTCGCCCCTAATTTAACATTCAGAATAGAAGCGTGTCTGCTTATATAATGTTTTCTCTGGGCAATGAGAGTAAGAGGGAGGGATTTATTTATTTATTTATTTTGGTAAAGGTGACCTTACTCTACCCTGTGAGCTTTTCAAAGCAACACAAGGCAATATGTTTTATGTCTATATATATATATATATATATATATATATATATATTATATTATGAGTTAATAACATGTATGATTGAGTCTTGACTGATCATGTTTTAAAATAACTTATTTAAGAGGTAGCGCAATAAAAAAAAAGATACATGTGTATTTATATATAATATCATACTTGAGAACAATAAAAAGATCAAGCACAGACCCCTGTTGTCCTTTGTCACTTTTAAATTAAAATGTGAAGCAAAAGACAAACGGATATGCAACGATTTTCAACTGCCGACTAACTTCAGTGTTGAAATAAGAATGTAGTAACCAAATTAAACACTTTACTCAGTTAGCTCTGCTTTGTAGCATGTAAAGCCTTTTTTGTCATTATATGAAAGTTTACTTGAGTTGAGATCATTTTAAAAATACATATTTGAATTTAATCTGTGTGAATGCTAGTCCATTATGCTAAATATGTAGCATACATTTTATTTAATTGTCAGACTCTTGTTGTTGTTCAATAGTACTTAACTGATTTCAAATCAAACCAAATTCCCATTAGTTTGTAGTTATTTGTTTCATCATTAACAATAAATTGTTTCTGATCACAGTAAACAGAAATCTTAACTTTTTTTAATCTTTAAAGTTGAAATGTCTTCTTTTACGCTAGATCTTTTTCTATAGGGTGTATTATCAAGACCAGCATCCACATAATCGTTTTCTTTTTTTATCAGTGCTAGCTAGTTTTAACCATGTATGTTGCTGTTGCTTTTCTATTTCTGATTGTCTTTCGTTACTGGTTTAGGTTGTATATTATTTGTCACCTGCTGCTTACTCGACGATTTATCGTAAGCTATTGTGTCTTAAATCTATGAACAAAATATATATGAACTTCACTGATGTTTATTACCTTACTGGGCACTTATCTCAGCAACTCAGCAAGCTTTTGTTTATTACTATTACTAGCTCATTTCTATTAGTATTGAGTACTGTGTTTGTTTGAAGCTTCATGAGTTGTGTTAGTTTGCAGTAAAGCTAGTTAATGCTAACTAGCAGTGCAGTAAGTTAACAAATGGTCAAACTATTACGTGATGACAATATTAGTTCCTGAATGAACCGTTAAATTATTTAATTTAAGAAGCGCAGGAATCGAACCAACATAGCTGTCAATGCTAATGTACTTGAGCTAGCTAAGTAAATGATCAGTAAAATGGGCATTTGAACCTAAACTGAAGGACCTTTATTATTAGCATTACATTTCTGAGAAGCTAAAGTACTGACTCAGCTCTGAAGAACTAACTCTGGTAACACAACATTTAATATAAGTATATTCATGTTTATTTGTTGTCTTTGATAGCAATAGATTTAAGGTGAAGCTGGTTTAGCTATTTTTACGTGGTTTAAAGGCTCAAAAATATTAGTTTGGTTGCGTCTGTGAAACCATGTTGTATTGAGTGTTTAGCTTCTAGCCGGATGCTAAGAAGCATTGCTGAATGAAAAACATATGTACAAAGCTTACACTCGGTTATTGAGCTTTCTTTTTTTTTCGTTGTTGTTGAGCGGCTTTCGGTGTTGCCATCAAATGCCTTGGACCTGGACATTTTCTTTTAAATAAACTGTAAAAAATAAAAAATAAAAACTCTGCTGAGAGAGCAAAACAATTCCAGGGCCAACTTTCGGCAGCGCAATTTCACGGAGAAGCGAAAAAATCTCAGCACGGATATATTGCCTGAACCCAAAGGTGATGACACAATGCACACAGATTATGATTAAATATACAAGAGAACAAAGGGTTTGACATCCTGTCTCGGTATTGTTTTGAAGAAATTACAACCCATTTTCACTGCTGCCCATGAGTAAGCAAGATAAACACACGGCTCACGAGCAAACACTCTGGGATTCAGAGGTGCAAATATTACAGTGCAGCGGATATTCTTTTTAGCCTGAGCATTTTTCGGGAGCAAAAACACCAGAGGAAGGTCACGAACCACGACGGGTTCGTCCGCTCAGTTCTAATAAATCTCACAATAACAGCAAATGATGCACAAAATCAAAAGTTCAGATATTCTTGTGTTGTTTAGACGACGAAGTGTTAAAATGTATTTCTGTGATGACGTTTTTTTTTAATAGATAGATAACTAAAAAGTTCTTCACATTTATAGTCCTCCAATTGTGTTTTTTTTTTTGTAGGGGGGTTTTGGGGGGGGGGGGTTTGGTATTCAACTCCAACACTCACATCTAAAGAAAGTTCCTTAAAGAATGAGATCTAAACCCACAACATCGTTAGCTACTGGGTGATATGTATCGTCGAAAAACAAAAAAAGAGTCTCTTCCACGAAAACAGTCCCGCCGAGTCGTCGCTCACGACAATATTTCCTTCAGCTCATTAAGTAAATGTTCTTTTCCGTTCGTCCTACCGTCGCCGGAGCGAGCGTGAGTCCGGGTCGAGACGGGGTAATTCCTTACCGACTCAAACGATGCTGCGAGAGCCGCTGGAGTTACGCCTGCGGGTGAGAGGCATTGTGTGATGGAAGGGCATGGGCGAGTCGGGCGGGCAGAACTGATGCGGGTGGTTGTAGGGGGGCGGGGGCGGCGGCAGGGGGGGCTGGGACCCGTCGGCCTCCCTCATATGCACGGGCGTCGACATGGCCGACTGGATGAGCTGGTGGGCGGCCGGGCCCTGGCTGAGGAAGGCCTCCATGCGCCCTCGCCCGCTCTGGTCCACGACGATCACCTTCACGATCTGCTGGCACTGGATCAGCGTCTCCGGGCGGAGGTCGCCGGGCTGGACGGGGCTGAGCAAGGCGGGCGGGGCGGCGAGGGCGAGAGCTGTTGACTCAATGCTGGGCTGACTCAGTTGATAGGTCTGCAGCCTGTTGTGAATTGACACCTAGTTTAGGAACAGCCAGAGAACGCATGAGGAGTTACCAGCCTGAACGCAGCCTCTACGCAGCCCTCTGGTGTGACACGCACGTGGGCATGCAGGCATGCAGGGAGGTAGCACCGCACAGCGAGCACATGCAAAATAGTCCTCAAAAGAGTGTCTAGATTCCGGATCACGAGGGAAGCAAGGGTGGGGGGGGGGGGGAGAGCTGTGACACCGAGGGCTTGGTGCCTCCCTAACACACTTGAAAACATCTCTAAGGGACTGAGCGAGAGGTTGAGGGAAGAGCCAGGAAAATATAGACTAAAACTGGAGGAAAAGGCTAATTCTACCAGCACTCTATCGTGTACTGGTCAACACTATCATCAGGCTTTGTAGTTGAGCCCTTCAGGATTACAAAAAAAAGAAAAAACGTAAAGCCGCTGATGAAAGAATACAGATGTTGTGTAGAGCAGAGAGTGCTGAGCCACCGTAAGAGAGAGTGTTGGCGGCGCCGGCAGACTCTCTGTGGCCCTTTGTGTCCTCGGCTGCAAGGAGCAGCCTCGGGCTCGCCTCTTTCAACATACAGGTTCTTTTGGAGAGTTTATCTCTACACACACACACATACCCATGCAGAGACTCCACCACACACACTCACCTGAGAGAGGAAGTGGATTCGTCACTCACCTCTACTGTGTTGTTGTTGCCCGTTTTGTCGTACACGTCCTGCTGGCCTGTCGAGAAAACTGCTGATTGTTAATTGACCGTAAGAACGCATGAGCGACAAGTTACTTCGCTCAAGGAGGTTACGAGCTTATGGGGGTTGACAAAATATTTTTGATTCATTTCAGGGAAAGGTTGATAATGGACTAGAAAAGGACATTTTCGAATTCTGTCTAGTTTTTACCGTTTCAACAAATGTGGTTTAGAAGGAAAAAAAAGGGTTAAAAGAAATTTCAAAGGCCTCGTTCATCATGTTTAGTTTGAAGAATTAAAGGTTTTTGTTTTGTTTTTCAGGAAATTTATTATTTTTAATCATTTTTTAATTTAAGACTGTAGCCAGTAACACAAATTATGATGTGACAATTTATCCTGGCAAAGCCACAATATTGCCTTGTTTATTTGAGGCAGATCGTTAATAAAACATAAATTATAAAAAATGAAAAATACTTTTTTCATTTAATGCAATAAAAACAACAGTTAAAACAAAGTTTTACATGATATTTTATCTTATTTTTATTAATTGTCACAGTTTTTAGGCAACTAATGAAACCTCATCTAGTCAGGCAGTTTTATTTCTATATTAAAGCTTCATTTAAATGCTTTATTATGACAACAGCTATTCCCCTCATGTTAAAAAATGATTTTGTGTTCAAGTGAGTCTGATTTTAAGTAATCGTATCTATTTCGTACTCAGTGCAAGCGCTTGGTTGCTGATCATAGCAATGTTTTTCATCTCATTTAATCAAATTAAAATGATTGACTTTATTTTATCTCTTTTTTATCTTGGGGTCAAAGTGACCCGAAAGTGAACAACCTTAACCAATGCACATTTATTTATGGCAGCCAGGGAATAAGCTCACCTTGGGATACACACAAGGGTTAAAAAAAACTTCCTTAACAAAAATGTGTTTGTTCGACAACATAAGTAGTTACAATCGCTAGTCGCTAGATTTTAAAGTGTTAGTTCATCCAAAATTCAAACTTCACTCATTTTCTACTCACCCTCATTTCGACGAAGGGTTGAGATTATTTTCACAGTAATCTGTTCCTTTTTGGAGTTATAGGTAAAAATGTCAAATTTAGTGTAGGACTGTAGCTAAGTGGACAGACTTCCTACAAAAAGACGTAAACTGGAAGTACTCTAGAAGTACTTGATACTGGGAAAGATTGCGAGCGCATACAGTCTACTGTCTACACTGGACATTAGGGTGAGTAAAAAAATATGAATTTTGATTGAACTAACACTTTAAGAAAAGTCTAATCATGGAAGTTGTGTGATTGATTTGTCTGCTTTTATAAAAGGTAAGCATCACATTGTTAGCTTTTATCCTAACTCCAGTTACCAAGACAACAAACATTGCTAAACGATGTGTAGGTTGAACTACCTGCAGGAGACCCTGTGTGTAGATCCAGCTGCCCTCCGTTGGTGTGTATTCCATGAGACTGGATTCCTTGTTGTCTCTCCAGCTCCCCTGCAAGAGGTCAAACACCATTAGCCGGTCGTCGCTTCCTCACCGCCGCTCCCTGAAGCCCTACATTGGATGTGTATGTGCTCCATCTCGTTGACCTCGGCGATGGCTTCTCTGAGCTCCTCGCCAAACTTCCTGAGCTCCTCGCCGCTCGGAGAGCAGAAGCTCACCAGCTGCTTCTTCTCCGAGGTGAACGGGCTCATCATGGTGATGCCGTGAGCGTAATCTGAAGGGTTTCAAGCACAACGAGACGGAGATTACACGAGGTTTGAGCGCGACTCTTCCCCAAACCCTGCAGTGCTTTATTGGCTTTCCCCGAAGATTCGGCAAGAAAACTTTTCGAACAGTAAAGTAGTAAACAGTAGTTGACATGAAAACTTTTCCCGGTTCATATTTTCATGATATGTGAGACCACCAAGTCTCTATAGAGATGATCCATTTTAAAACATCTTGCAGCCTCAAATGTGTGTGTTAAAGCATCAACTTTTTTAACCTTCAGTTAGAGAAAAAAAGGTCATGGTTTGATTCCTGACAAACATCTTAATCTGTCCTCACCTGGGTCACTGAAGTCCCACTTCTCAAACATGATCGTGGCTCACTTTCATATGAACTTCTCTAACAAGCTCTTAAATAAACTTCTTCCAAAATGTGTGAACTCATTACAAGCTTCGCCAGCTTAATCCTTGTAATCCCACGCTTTAATTTCCCTTCCTCCTGACTCGTTGTCTGCATCACTTCACCATCATTATCTCCAACTGTTTATGATTCATATCCAGGTCACGAGGCCAACGAGAGGTACTGAGAGGCTCCTCTCTTCTCCCTTCAAATGTGAGAACCTCTCGGAGAGAGAGACGAGTCGCTATCTGAAAACTGTGATCACAAATATCCACAGCATTCCTGTGCACATCTTTAACATAGAGTGAAAACCTCTCACAAACACAATTAGAATCTGTACCAGTGTCAACCTCTCAGAGCTCATGTATGAACCTCTTGCAGTATCATGTTGAACCTTTGATTCCCACATCTGAAAACACACACAGCTAGAGGCATCCACTCTTACATATGTGGGTGAAAACCTCTCACTTCTGAGCAATCTCTCCTCAGGTATAAATAGGTGAAGTCCCCCCCCCAAATCAAGCAGTGTTTTTCTCACTCTCGGCACACTTGTTTGTGGTCAGGTTTCGACTGGATCTATTGTTCGTTCCCGTGTCACGTCCTCACAGTTTCTCGTCCAGGACGGAGTGTGAAAAGGTGCTACCGTGTTATTCCTGTTCTATCAGAAGCTACGAAGATCAAACTTGACAATGATTACATTTTTCTTTGTCAGAGGGTATTGAACCTTGAGCCACAGATACGTTCGGTCACCGCGAACACACTTCGCAATTACTGTGCGCCGTGGACTTGGACAGCGAAACGTTTGCTGCAGAATAAAAACAGACTCTTACACTCATTGCTGAACAAGTGAAACTGCATTCCCAGTAGGCCCATGGCTTTGCAGAAATTGTAGGAAGCGGAACTTTTCTTCTTGGGACAGAGCTTTAAAATCTGGAAGGAAATGCAGACACAGGATTATTTCCAATCAGATCAGGATGAAAGATTTCATATTCCTGACGGAGGCATGTTTTTTTTTTTTGAGCGCTCACCAACAGCAGGTCGTTAAAGAGGAAAACCTCTCTCTGAAGCTGCGACAGTTTCTGCTTGTGAGATTTGTTGGCATCGGGCACCTCGAACAGACGGCAGCAGCACACCAGACGTCGGTGAGGAACCGCCAAGATCTGGAGCGGCGGACAGAATAGAGCCGTGATCAAGACGAGATGATCAAGTAGAGCGACGGCAGATCCCGGACTTACAGTCTTCAGCCCGAGGATGGACTGCTCCACCCGGCTCACGTAGGTCACGTGATCCTCGTTGGATCGGAGCTCCCTCTGTTGGATTCTCTCGTAGATGCCGGCGACCATCTCTCTGGGTATGTCTGCACCGTCGTCCACACCTGGAGAGGAAAGACAGCGAGGTAACTTACCAAACTTTTGACCAAAATAAAACTGTTTCTGGTTCGCCATCCAAGAAGGTTGGAAATAACCCCAACAGAGTAGACCCTAAAGAAGTGTAGACCAGGTAGGGTCCACTAAATGTGGGGAGCACAGTAAGGATTCTCTCTCCATTAATTCAAAGTCCTCCACAGACACTAAAGTGTGTACCGGCTACTTTGAACCTCTTCCTGAAAGTCAAAGTGATCCCTATCTTTGACCTACAGGGGGCGCAGGTTCGAATCATTTGCTGTGACATGACAGACAGGAAGCTTAGATGCTGATCCTGGTTCCGGGATGGGCTTTTAGGATCAATGAAAACCTGATCTCAGCCCCGCTACTTACAGGACGGACATATGTTGACAGTACAGCAACATATTGAGTACTTTATCGAACGATTTTCCTCGCCTGCTGGGCAGACGCCAGCAAGGCCTGAAAGCACAGGCTTGCGAGACGTCACGCCGACAGACTCGGGTCTCGGTGTTTAAAAACATAATTGGAAGAATTTGCAGTCCAAGACCTGAGCTTCACAAAACAAATATCTCATTTCACTTAATTGTTGTGTTTTAGTGTTCCAGGCTGAGAGTTGACATTTATAATTTCTACTTTCTAGTAAACAGAAAACCTTTGACGCCATAATAAGCCACATTGTTAAAAAACGTCAGGGATCTAGTTATTTTTATTAATGGATTTTAAATTATTGTTCCTGAAGACCATTTTAAATGAAATTGTTTTACTTGATTTGACCTGTGGGCTTCACTCTTGATCCAGACTTTAGGAGGTAAAAAATGCATAAATCACCATAATTTTATGCTACTATGAATGCAGTTCTATAATTGCATCAGTGGAGGTAAAATCAAGGACTTTTTATTGCCACTCCAGTTTCTAAGAATGTAGTTTGTTTCGGAGCATAATAAAGATTCTAACAATAACAATAAAGTAGAAGTTGTACTAACCCACATGGGGCAGAAATCAATACGATGATCAAAAATAGTAAGAAATAAGTCTAAAGGTAAGTGTCCTGAAATCACAGCTACTAATATTTGACAGGGATTTGAGTTGAAGGAGGCTTTTCAGTTTTCTCTTCCTTTTTATTCCCTCCATAAATGAAGCGAGTGAGACAAACACGGTGTTCCGTCAATAAGCTGTATTTTTAGTCAAGGACTTTATAGCCTTGATGAAACGGAGTTGGCGTTATTATAATACACGCACATAAAAGCCTTGAGTTTATAAAAGTAAAGTCAGAGTTTGAAGTGTCGTTGGAGGTTTGATGTTCCGACGCCGGAAAATAAAAGAAGGAAACAGCTGCACCTCCCACGACACGCCGTCAAAGTGTCCTTCATGTACAAAAGCAGTTTACGTCAATGTCGGTTGTGACTGTCGAGCGTGTGTCACAGTCGCAGATTGTCTTTTATTTACACGAGCGTTACCACAGCTGGGAACTTGATCATGACAATCCAGAGAGCAGCTGTCCACGAGAAGGTGAAGCCTTGATCCACGTGGCAGCCTCCAGGGCTTTTGAACCCGCACACAATGGGGTTTTTGCTCGACAGCGGACTAGCAATACACAACTGACGAGATTCAAGTGTACTACACAAAGACAAGACATATGTTTATTTGTTAGCATAAATATTAAGTTATCCATTTTCTTTAATTTATCAAAGTCATTCCCAATTGTCACGCCTGCCAACATACATCTTTCCTCCAGTGTATTTCCTAAGCCTGCTCCAGTTCCTCTACTCTGTTAAAAAACACCTCAACCGTAGCGACCTGCTAACAAGTTTCTCTTAAAGCAGAAAAGACAACTTTCCCCTGGACAACCATGGTCCTCACCCTATGTCGGACTCGGAGTAGAGTCCACTTTATGTACTTAGACTTTTGTGAGTGGAGTACTTGCTATGGGAGAGACATAATAGAGTATATTGGGAAAAAGTGCTGCAGAATAACAAAATGTGCGACCATGCCATAAGATTACAAAGAGGCTTATTTAAGTATGTAAAAGATCATTTTAAATTAAATGTATTTAAGTATTTTTGATGGAAACAAATACATGTGTGTTTTGTTTTAGTTGTTAATATCTCGGTAACCGAGTTTAGTGAAAACGATGAAAAATGTGATCCACTCTTTATTAATGCTTTTTTTTACATTACATACATTTTAATAAATGAAAAGGTGAATCATGAAAAAGATATATGAGTAAATAAAGAAAATAAATGAAGTCTGTTCTAATGGATTCAATTGTAATAGGACAAATAAGAAAAAAACACAATGAAATGTGAAATTATTAACAGTAGAGCTATTGTTAATAAACATGATCAGCATTCGAACAGTTCAGCCTTCTAACTGACTGAGGAGACTTTTGAGCTGCATTTTTCTTCTTTGCTTCTTTTTCAGGGGAACAAAAAGACACTGCCACGTTCTTCCAAACATAAATTACACACAAATCATGCTAATAAAATAACAACCATAAATTACTGTAATGTTATTTTGCTTGAGAATTATTTCTTCATTCTGTCTGAGGACAAAAATAAATAGTTTTCAAGAACTTCAATGATTCATAGTAGTGGAGTAGAACATGAACTTCTGTCATCGTCCCAGCTCCAGTCTGGTTTGGCTCCCCTGACCATAATCTGATCTTAAAAGACTCATCCGCCGCCAGGTCAGGGAGCCAGCAGCTCTGAAGAAGGCAAATAACGTGGCTCTCCGGGTCTGATTGCCTCGTAAGTCAATGCCAGCGTGGAGATTATTCACTCATCTTTTACTGCTTATCTGTTTCCTGGGTGCAGCGGTGACAGCCCCAGCACTGCTGAGGTCAGCATAAAGGGAGATTTATACCTTGAAGCCTCCACAAAAAAAGGCTCGCTGCTCAGGTAGTAGGCGCTCTGCTCCGAGTCATGGAGGATGACAGAGCTCTCAGACAGGTCTTTACAGACTGTCTTGCTGATCTCCTGGTGGACGGTGAACGAGAGCCAAGACAGAGTGAAGCGAGAAGTAGTCGGACATAATTACCAGGCGGCAGAGTTAATGAAAGTGGAACACGATCGATAAAGACATTCGCGTCTATGAGGGGGAAAGTGAAGGACAGCTTTTGGAAAAAGGTTCGGAGCGAACTGGAACAAATAAGTGTCGATCAAACTTGTTGTTCAGTGCAACTCACCACATGAAGTTTGGTCGACTCTCGAAAAGAGTTTGACGCCCCTAATTTCAAATGGATCGATTCTTATTATTTATGAATCACCGCAAAACAAATGTCCACCTCAGGCATAAATCAATATTAATATTTTCGTCAAAACGTTCGATCTTTTCTTGTCATAAAAATGTCCTCAATTTGATGTTAGAAAAAATAGTTTTGAGATGAGTAAATTGTTTTTGTTAGAGGTGTTTATATTTCCCTAGAAAATGCCAGGTTAAAAAAAACGAAAACTCCAAAAACACCAGATTTAGTTTATAGTCACAATAATTTACTTGTATACAAGTGGAGAAGAACAACACAGAGTTTACATGTCTATTTGAATCCTTTCTGAAGCACAGAGCCGGTAAGCTGATGTTATATCTTCTTTGCGGTTTCATAAGCTGTTAATTATACACTCCCAATGTTCCCACCAAAAATAAGCTTTAATGATTTATTATCTTTAAGGTCGCAGGTAGCGTATACTCCTTCAGAGACGGCTTCCTGGCACAAAGACAAATCTCTAATTATGTTTCTTTGAGAGAAAGCAGTGATGAAAATACCAGCTGCGTTACAGTTCTAATAATATCACAGTTGAAAAAAAGGAATTATTTTATCTTCTTTCTTTATGTTTTACAAGGTGGTAAAGTTAGACTCAACCCAGGATATGAAAGTAATTGCCTGCTCTTGCATGGGTTCAAGTAATGTCATTGTAACGTCTCAGATGTCACTTCATTAAAAAGGTTCTTCTTAATAGTCGGAACGTGTAACTGTTACTGGTTGGTATGTAAAATGCACCGTGGGTTATATGTGACATTATCATTTTTTTTTAAATTCAAGATAAAATATGGCATCAAGTGCATGATTTTAATGATAATTTTAGTTACAATTAGTTTACAATGTTGGGCTTTCTGCATCAGGGGAACATTCACCACAGCCTCGGACAAAATGACTGAAACGTTTAGATTAAAAGTTTTAAGAGGTCATTGAAGAATCATTGGAGCCTCATGAAGCCGACCAGACACAACATCTTTTAATATGTGCTGGAAGTGGAAGTAGAAAATACAAAATGTGGTTATTACGAGCTCCTCAGACTTTCCCAGCGTGTTAAAATTCTCCTCAGTGATTGAATTATAGGAATGAATTTTATTAACGAGTGGGATCGTTCATGCAAAGATGGTCAGGGATGTTGTAAATTGGCTCAGCTGGCAGCCAGTGACATTTGACGGCGACTTGTAGCCTCCGGTCTTGTCGGTGAAGCGTCGGTGCTCATGGATATAAATAATAATTGACTGGAGAAGTTGAGTTTGAAATTACCCCGACAGTACTTCTTAAGACCTTGTGGGATCCTCCTCAAAACTTCCGCTTCCCAATTCTTCGTTCTAAAACTTGAATGATTAACCTTCTCTGGCACATTGTGTTGAAACACATTCATGGGTTTTTAATGTGAACCTCATGGTTGCTTAATTATACAGAGTCTGCTGTTGCATGAGCTAATGGCGCATAGGAAAAATGCGCTAGCTTCTTTCTGGACATGCTAAATTGCACTGGAGGTTAGAAAAACAAACTGCTATAATTGCTATTCTCAGCTCCACCAGTCACGACTCTCTTTACTCCGAGAAATAATGGCAGCAGCTCTCGTTTATGCAGAGCACCTCCTGTTTTATACAGCTAAAACAAACAAAACGGCTCTAAGTAGTTACCGGGACGCCTGTGGACGGCACAATCACTGATGGTATCTGAGAAGAAATGGAATCGTTTTTTTTGGTATCGGTTGTAAAGTGGCACATTCAAGAACCACTGCAAAATATATTTTCTTAAAGTCAATTTAACGTCTAAGAAGAGATGCTTGTGAGTGCTCTTGTGCGCACAAGCAGGGGAAAATACTTGACGTTTTTGCTGTTGTTATCTGAAGGGTGGTCCGTAGAAACAATGCAGATATTAAACCGGTCCCTGGTGCGAAAATACGTCTTTCATCATTATCTGACAGTAGAGTTCTTTCATCATATCAAGTATTTCAATGTTTTCTAAACAGATGCAGATAGCAGATGTGGCGATAACAAGGCAGTTAAAGAAAAGTCTCGGGAGAAAATGAAGTCGAAGGACATTTTGGATCTTTCGGTGATAAATGTCATCTATTCCCGGATTGTAAACTAGGCTAGCTAAGTTTTTTTTTAAATTCCTCTTAGATTATAAAACCTACTTCTTTGATTCTTCTTTATTACATTTAAAGGAGCCACAGCCACATCGAGGGGCTAAGAGTCCATGACAGGTTATGTCTTAAAGACTCCTCCTTCAAGTTGTGGATTAGACGTTAAGTAATGGCTGACTCTGTAAGGAGAGAGTCAAAGAAGTGATGAACAACACACCTATGTTTCATGAAATCAGATTGAAAACCTGCACAAAAATGGAGAAATATGTTCCTAAAAGTCACCGTTGTTGTCTCGGCCAGCAAGCATCGCACAAACAAGTCTGACTGGAATTCAACGTAAGCGGCGGTCATCAACTTAAAGCAGAATTTTCTTGTCACGCAGGGTTTTTATTTTCAGTACAGTGTCGGTGGAGAATTGTGTAATAGGATTTTCCAGTTTTAAAAGTCTGTTGTATAATGTTTTGCTCACACAACGACAGCTGTTTGGCTTTTGTGGATCTTGCCGGCGGGATCTCCACAAATGAGGAGTTTTGACTCGGAACATCCCACACTGGTTTAGAAGCTTACTTTCCTTTCAATTATTTCTCCCCGTTTTGATTTCCCACCCGAACTTTGCCATTCAACAGAAAAAACAACTTTGAATTTCTTCAAGAAAATCTCTGATCAGCTCACGATGAATATAGTTTGGATTTCCCTTTTTTGACTGTAACATGCTGAGGATTCGGGTTCAGAAAGTCTTGACCTGGATTATAGGGAATATTCAACTCATTCCAACTCAGATTTTCTATCAGGTCCCTGAGACTTCAAATCAGTTTCAACATAAACTAGCTATCAGAGACACAACACTTCTGTTTATAGCTTCCTAAAGGCAAAGCAAATATTGGGAAAGTTGTTAACAGTGAATCTAATAAGTGAGATTCAAGTTTCTCAGTCTCTGGAACTTCAAGGATCCGCCCTTTTTTTTAGTCCTTCCTGTGCTTGAATAAGCTGTCACTCAAAAGCCAGATTGAGAGGCTGATAACGGAATGCAGATTATAAAACAGCTGTCCTGGTTTACCCTCTCCTTTTTGTCTTTGTTATGACACCAGAAAGTTAGTAGATTGCTGTCATCATGTGACGATCAGAGTTGATGATGTGGAGATATGTTCGGTATTTCTAATGTCGGCCATTTGTTTCAAGGACAAAGTCATTGTGACGTTGTTCACAGGGCCATCAGTTTTGCCTCACTAAAGCTCACCTAGACCTCATTCATTTGATCCTTGCTGATCTCTGACAAACACGGATCAGTCGCTCACAAACCTTTTTAAGCTGGTCCCACTTTGTCTCATTAAACTTGCTTACATGTTTTATATTACTGTTTTAGGAACAAAAAGTATGCAAAGGATGAGATGTTCTAAGTTTTTATGGACACCAAAAACTGAGTTAAATATGCAACATGAATGTGTTGGAAAAAAAATTGATTTTTATGTCAAAAAATGAATCCTTTAACACATATTTCTTCCTGAACATGTAATCACTGTATGTCTATATTACTAATCATGATAATATGAAAATCATTCAATGGTAAAAGAAATACACTAGGTAAGTTTATGGAAAATTTGTAACGAAAATAACAGCTTTACAAAAATATAACATGTCACATAAAGGTATTACAATATTCCTAATTGTCACATGAAATATTTGTAAATTCTGTACTTTAACAGATAGAAGGCAACCCTACAACCGTCCTCTTCCAGAAATTAAAAAGCATGCATGTTTTTCCCTTTAAAAACAAAATGTAGAAAGTTTTGAAAATGTTTCTAGATTTATACAATGAAAAGGGCTCCGTAGCGTCTTTTCGCGCTAATGCTAAATAGGTGTTAGAAGACTAAAACATGTTTTTACCTGTTTACACATTTTTAACAAGTATCTTAGTCATGTTGGTGCCATGAAATCAGCATTTCATTTTGTTTTATTCATATAAAACTAAAAAAGGAAGGAAGAAACTTCTGCTACGATAGCATTAGCAACCCTTGACACTGAAGATTATTAACAAACGCATTTTTACCAAATGTTAAAAGAGCTTAAATTGAAAACCTCGAGGGTAGAAACAGCGTCAATTTATTAGGTGGCAGAAACCGCAACACTGAGAAAATTAAAAACCAAAAGACAATCATTTAGTTCATGAAAGCCACTCACCTCTTAAATTGCGTATGAAATCATCCAGACCCATTTTCCTCTGGGGTTTGATGTTTGGCGAGTACATGTCGGTGTTGAGGAGGACGACGGCGAAGGCCAGGATGAAGATGGTGTCCGGGTTGTGGAACTGCTGCACCACGTCTGGGTTGCACATACAGTAGCGCTGGCTGCAGACGAGACACAGCAAGGGAACCACTTCAGATCGTTTTATTTTCATTTGTACGCCGGTCCACTTGGGTTTTTAACTCTCATAACTTTTCTTTACGTTACTCAGACAAGGTCATTTCGAGACAACCTGTTGACGTTGTCTGGTAGATTTCCCAACTGACGCTGACTTCCTTCAATCTCACGCTCAATGTACCTCTGCTTTAAAAGCGCCCGCAGGATATCTCACTTCTGATGTCGGCTTCTCTGCTCCTCTGGTTGAATCCCCTGAACCATTTGTCCCAGATGTTCCAGCGAAATCCGTCAGATATCTCTTTTGGCTATCGATTGAACTTTAGATTCTACCCTTCACCCGCTAATTTAACCCTAAAGTGGGTGTTTTGAAAAGCATAAAGGAGGAAAAACATGGAATATTCTAGCAGTTTTTTTCCCTGTGTGTATGATTAAACTCGGCAACATCAGAAACTAGTCTTGTGTATATAGTTAAAGAGAATTTTAGATTTCACTTCAAGGGTAAATATATGTAAAAGCAAATTATCTGGGTTATAAATATTCAACGTGTTTTACCCTGGAAGATAAATTTATCTAATAACAAAATTAAAAATCTTTTTGAATGGTATCATTATGTAGCTTTCCTCCTGATCCCATAATTACACACAATTGTTTATAATAATGTAAATGTCATTCTGCTGAATTTGTAAGAGAAAATACACAATGTTTGTATTGACTGCAGAGAGAAATTTTATTCAACCCATATTAGAGTTTAACAGTGTCATGCTTTTTTTTCTTTGATTCAAGTATGTAGTTGCAATGGGGTTAATTATTGGACTGTTCTCAACTATTGAATTATTCCATTTAAATGATAGTTTCGCACCTCCAGCCTTTTCCATTGAAAAATCTATTTAAATCCAGCCATTCTGTCTTGGGGCGGGATTATGGCGATATTCTCTATTGTCGTGCTGCTCCTTTAACTCTTAATCATTTAATTCCAGCTTACTGCAGCCTCTCTTGTTTTCTAGCTAATGATACATTACCTGACACGTTATTATCAAGGGCCATTGTTGAGGCTTAATCACATGGTGTTTTGTTGATGCTTTCAAATCACATCAATATCTACACACAGAGCTCGACTGACCGAGTCTGCTGGTCCAACTCGCAAAAGCCAGAAGACTGAATTCCTGTTTCTACTTTCAAATATAATATGTTGCCTAGCTTGAGTCATGTATTTAAGTCAGTTATGTTTTAATTAGAAGTCTAAGCATTAAGTATTTTTTATTTGTTTCGATTTGGAGACGCTTCCCTCCTTTATGTTAGCAGTCCATGCATTTGTAGATACAGTTGTAAAAAAAAATCATTAGATTTATTGTTTATGAAGTTGTAAATAATGACTGCTTTTTAGCATAATACCAGAATTATATATAAACACATTTTGGTCTTGATTAGTGATGTGTTGATGAGGCTTCATGAAACAGCTGATAAGGTATCATGATGCAGTGTCTTGAATTTGAAAGACCACTAGATGGCACAAGTTGTAAAATAATGCCATTGAATTAGTAGATCAGAGCCAAAGAATAAAAAGCAGAGAGTGACATCTAGTGACTGTATCATGATACCTCATAAGGTGTTTCACGAAGCCTCATCGACACATCACTAGTTTTAATAGAAAAAAAACTATATATACAACACTCTCAGACTTACAGACGTAAAGTATCAACCACTTTATGTTCTTGGACAGTGGGAGTGAACCAGAGTAACCAGACTCCCGTCAAGCACGGATAGAAAATAAAAAATCCACATGTAAAGGCCAAAGCTGAAAGCGAACCAGCAAACTTTTCTTGTTCTTTGTCAAATTCTGTACAACAAAATATTCTATGAAATGAAAGGGGGAAAAGGGTGAAAATACAAATAAAAATAAAAGAGTAAACTTACGAGGAAGCGGTTGTTGATGTGTGAATAAGTGGGTTGTTTGATGTGAACTTCAGGGACAGGGATGTTGTCATTATTACAGCTTTAGGTCGAAGCAATTCTAGTTTTGAAATAATCATTCTGTCGGATTTAAGATAAGTGACCCTCTGGGAGACGCTTGACACAAGTGTGTTGACACAAACGCACACAAAATATGAGATTGCATGCTTCTTTTCTCCTGTAAAGAGTCTATAATTGTTTGAGATTCTAAAAAAAAAGAAAGTTACAACTCATCAGCTGAACAGTGTGGTGATGTGGTGACTTGGATCTAGATTGTTTCTAGATTGAAAGATCTATTTTCCAGTCCAATTAGTACAGAGAATTAACTGTTCTAAATGGAAACGCTGCCCACGTCAAAAACCCTCACGTCACTAGCCATCGCAAGACCTCAGTCGACCTGACAACCTGAGCCGATCCGGTCAAAATGAGGACATGCCGCCCGCCCACAGGCCCGGAGCAAATATCAAGATCCTCTTCCATCCAGTGTTCAAACAAGTTTTCGCTCATTTCTCACCGCAGACTAAACACTTTGGCCACAGCCCTGGCAGCAAGAACACAAAGATCAGACCAGCTGGGAGTCTTTGACAGTCTTATTGTCAAATGATTCGGCCCCAAAAATAGATTCCCAGTTTCAGTGAGCCGCGATCTGTGTCATCGGGGTAGAAATGGAGATGGTGCACTTACTCTACGGCTGCCCAAAGGCTCAACAAACTCTCACTTTCACTTCCCTTCCTCTCCTCTGTCACTAAGACTTAGACAGTGGGCTGTGTCATTGGTGGAATGCTTTTATCTCCGCTGCCAGGCACGATGCAGCTTTGCTCCACAGGCCTGTGCGACTTGTTTGCACATATGCATGCTCCAGGACACATATGGGACCTGCACAACCAGAACAATGTCTCCCAGAACACCCTGCAAACCCACTTTCCCCTCAGTCAACCGGAGGAAAGTTAGCAGCAATATTCACTGGAAGACGTTGGCTGCACTCTTAGAAATCTAATATTAATCAGCAAAAACTTGTCTTTTTATGATATTATCTAAGCAGACCTCTTTGTTTTGGGTTCAGGAGAGATGGTAACCAGTGTGAGAACCAGCCAAGGACTTTTTCAAAGCTCTATTTATATTGAGACTCATATTTTATCTCTAAATGTTGGACTATCAGCGATGTCCTTACTCAAAGGCAAAATAACCACTCACTGCTGCATTCAATGACTGAGTCTTATTTCTTCTGAAAGTCATTTGAAGTGGATCACTCTTCTTCTTCTTCTGCTTCTTCTTATCCTTTCTCTTATTTTCTCCATCTCTTCTTCTCTTCTTCTTCTCCTTATCATGAGTTCCTGTATCTCCAGCGTCTTCATCAGACACAGTCTCTTTCCTCTAACAACCTCTGTATCATGATCTCTCTTCCTGTCTTTGAACCGCACATCACTCTCATCCCTGTCCGATAAAGCTTCCCGTTCACTCTTGACAACACACACATCACACCTGTCAGTAGTCTCCACCGTTTCCACCACGACTACACTTTCTTATTCACCTCCTTTGAACTACTCTTATTACTCTAGTTTATGGACTTTAAATCCTTGTGTAACATCATTTATTGTTAATGCTCTTTAGTTACATTTTCAAAAGTCCCTTAACACATTTGTTTTCAGGCCTTCGGGTCACCTTGACCCTGAGATAACACAAGGGTTAACTTTAATTACTACTTTCATTAACTAAAAGAACAATTCATGTCTGAAATGTTATTTTCAGTTTGTTCTTTCTGTACAAATAATAATAAGATGGAGAACATGAATAATAAGCATAATTATAACAAATAAACATAAACATAAAATCAGACATATTGGTCATAATAATGTAATTATTTAAGAAAATTGAATGATAATCAGGATTCAAGTAAATGTCATTCATTAAAATACAAAAAAGCAACACATGGAAACAACAATGGAAATAACTACTATTTGAGTGACACTTAAACCAGCAGGTTACCCAGAGAGCCAAAAGTTAAAATGAATCTAACACCAATAAAAATAAATAGGAATTAATAATTAATAATTATAATAAAATAGTGCCTTATAACCTACATGTTTTCTGAAATAATTATATTTAAAGCAACAAGGTAAAATTATAGGACATTTTTTTCTATAAAAAGACACAAAAAAACAATTATATAAGTACATATATATTTATCCGTCAATTAAAATGATTCACAATAAAAAAGGCTTGATATTTTCTGCCTTAAGATGGTTGTATTGAATTCTGTCGTTGTTACAGGAGGACACTTCATGACATAGAGCTTGACGAAGAGACAAATGTGAGCAAACATGTGTATAAATAGTCGAGCTGGTAAATAAAGTAGAATCTTATGTAACCATTTGAAAGCCATCTCACCAGCGTCTCTTCATAACTGCACATGAAAGTTGTAAGCCAGCTGGCACACGCATTAAAAAAAAAAAGACTATTTGATATAAGGGAGCGTACTCACGACCGGAGAAGCCTCAAACAGATGACATAACCAGCGTTGCATAACATGGCATCGGATATCTGGCTGCCCTGATAAAAGTCTGCTCGCTTTTGACCCAAACTCTGGCAGCGTCCTCTGTGGTTACAGAGAATTTTGGAATCTGTCGCCAGGAAATAAGCTTGTGTGATTGAGCTGTAATAGATGTGATCGGTGCGGAAAATAAGGAAACAAATGTTGCATCGGCGATCCCACCAACAGCTGATTATCCCGAGCTTGATATAGTAAACAGTATCAAGCCGATCAAGCCGATGACAAATGTTGCTGCTACATCTTAACTTAGATCCTGGGGAAGTTTTTGGAGAGAACAGATGTTTTGTGTAGCTTAGGGTTAGGATTATGAAAAGTTGTCCACAGAACTATCCTCATTGTGACCAAATACCAAGCAAAGAGATAAATGAAATCCCAGAACTCACACCCCTTTGTTATACAGAAAAAAAGCTCATAAACCCTATTATAAATGACAGAGCCTGTGTTGATCAACCTTCTGTCAAGGTAATAGTCAGTTCATTGAGTTTTTAACATTAATATCTTGAGTCAACCTGTGTCTTTTAGTCTGGCGAAAGGAAGGTTATTATGATTACATTTTTTTGAATTGCCTAAACACTTGAAATCAATAGCCGTACACAATTATAAGAACCTTTCAGTCAAGAAGCAAAAACTCTGGACCGGATCCGCACAACTATAAGCACAATGCCAGCTTCACACTTTTTGCAAATGACTGCACACAGTAAATTGCAAAACACTAAACACACTAACTGTTTAAGGTTAAGCGCAGCAGTGTGTAACTGGTTCAGACAGAATTAAGTCACATGAAAGTTGTGCGTTTTCATCTGGTAACAAAATGTCATTTTTATAAAGTAGTGCATAGTTTTTACAAGAGGGTTTCATTTTACAAAGGATGTGAGGTGTTCTTCTAATTGTATGTAGTGTTTTTGAAAAACCAGGACCTCTATTCGAAATTGTGCTTAAGCAATTGAAAAAAAAAACTGTAATTACATTTATTTTGAATGAATATAGTTGATGAAAGTTCATTATTACTGTAGCAAACGTGACCCAAAAATAAAATAAAACATATTTTTACAAGTTGAGCTCGTCTATCAAGTCTCCACTCACACACCACTGCCAATACTGTTCTACGATTCTGTTTGCCACTTGTTGATCACATATTGTTGCTCAAAATGTCCAGTGACATCATGATATCAGTTGACTCGGAAAGTACACTGTCCTGGTTCTCTTGGATCTGTCCTCAGCCTTTGACAAAGTTGGTCAAACAAGGTCTAAATCAGCAGATCTGTTGTGTGGAGTCCCTCAAGGTTCTGTTCTGGGTCCTTTATTGTTTTTGCTGTACTTGATTCCCCTGGGTAAAATCATTCAGAGATTTCCTGAATGTTTCTTATCACATCTTTGCTGATGACATCCAGTTCTACTGCTCTTTTGATCCAACTGAGCCCCAGAGGCTGAACAGCTTAGTCAATTGTTTGCTAGAAATCAAACAATGGCTGATTGAAAACACTTTGCAGCTAACTGTGGACAAAACTGAAGAAATAAACATAGTCTGTCAATGCCTATGCATAATGCATATTAAAGCCCATTACATCATAGAAACATAAGTACAGAGTAAATGCCTTTACTTGATAGAGAAATAAGCCCAGAGAGAACGAGTCTATGACTGCAGCTGCAAAATAGCCTTCTTATATTTCCAATAACCCTGTACAAATGTTGAGTAAGGATTTCGAGCCTATAGCCTCGAAATCAGAACAGTTGTGCACACATTAGCACATCCAGGCTAGTGATGATAGCAGATGGTGCGGGATCAATTATGGCGGATAACTGAGAATGGTTTATTGAATTAACCATAAATACAATCGTCTTTGATGTGAAGCTAAAGTACATGCTACACAAACTTAAAACATCTGAAGGATCGTAAACATTTCTGGGTAAAGGAGCCACTAAGGGAGCCCATCAGACAAAAAGCTCCTTTTATTTCCCCCTGAATGTTCCTAAATGTACTTTGTTTAATAAAAAAAACTTGAACATTCAACACAGTACTCTGCAGATGGTCTCGATGTTATTTGTTGACTGTGTCCTTCAGGCGATGAAGGTACCAAAAATAGAGGAATCTAGACAGAACATGACCAAAGGCTTAAAGCTGGGGATGGATTCATGCACATTTAGCGAACACATTTGGAGCATACTTACACAGCCCGGGCCTCAAATTACATCAGCATTTTTGTGTAATTTAAGAGAACGTCCTGGTTTAATAAGTACAGTGGCTAGAGCAATGTTCTCCTGGTGACATTGTTGCTAATCCTGAGGGCAGGAGCCACATTTAAGCACATCACAGGCTGCAGATTAAATGTGCGCTGCAACACAACCCACTCTCTGAGAACAGAAAACAATAAGTGGACTTTTCACGGCCATTCTTTCCGTCCTGCAGGCTAACTGTGGATAATTCAAAGTCAGTGGAAGTCGGGGGGATGAGTCACATATTGCGAATTCTCTTTGTCTGTTCCGATTTCTGTGGCGCTTAAGTATTTTTAGATCAGTGGTTTAGAGATTAACAAAGTTATTCTCTCTCCAAGTCTGCTATTGATGCCAACTCATAAGTTCAGTGTGCTAATGAAGACTGACTGGAGTTCCTTCAAGGTTGACTTATGTGATTCCTAGTGATATTTGGTTGCGGTTTCAATCACATTTAACACCATTTCCCTTTTATAAGCCTTGTATCGTAGCAACTAAACTGAAAGAGAGAATCCAGCTGCATTACTTTAAATATACCTTGAAAGTTTTTGGGCAATTGCAGTATCTCTGCTGATACAAATAACTTTTATTTTGCAATATTGTTAATTCTGTGTTGACCATTGAACATATCTTTAGACGGGCTGGTGCAGCTGTGACCTCTTGAGATGCTCTTCATAACATCAATACGTGGCCATTGTTAAACTTTGAGAAGCTATCGGAGGCAACTTGAAAAACAGACGGATAGAGAGAATAGATCACTAGTCCGATCACTTTGAGGGCGAAACAGATGAACTGCAGTCTTTTCATTGTCTCTCACTCAGTTGCAACAAACCTTGTGTAACAATACAACAAAAAACTATGTTTTTATTTGACTTTTCAAATAAATTATATGTCTCGGATAACCTTCTTATAAACTTTCTTATGATTTTCTATTTTTAACATGTGGTAGTGTTTTATCTTTCCTACAAATATGTTCTACAAAAAAAACTGAGCTTCAGTGACAATAAAGCATTTTTCTATTCGGCACAAAATAGACAAAAGCACAACATGGCGGAGCGAGAATACTTTGGATGTAAAGTGAACTTGATGGGATGCTGAGATAGGCTGCTTGTGGATGCCACAGCATGCTCTTATTTTCACATGTTGTCCATCAGAAACAAAACAATCTATCGCCTGCAGAGCCCCAGAATATAGTGAAATATGAATGATAAGTCAATTCTACGACGTAAAGATGTATTAAGTGTTCAGAGTTTTTCAGGAAACAAAGGTCTTTGTTGACTCAAGATGAGCTTTATTCACCCAACAAGTCAAGAAAAGAGTCTAATTTTTAGAAAATGACACCTTAATGATATGTGATGAGGTGAAAAACATGTTCCTCTCAGCTTCCTAAAATCACAAATAACATTTCATACAAAAATAAGTATGTTTTCCTCAAACCTATTGGCAGATTTTTACAAGCAATTCAGGTCTTATTTTTGCCTTTTGATATTCAAGCTTTTTTCAGCTTCCTCAGGTTTTTTTGGAATTGCATAAACACTTAAATCAAAAGTCATACACAATTATAAAAACCTTACACTCAAGGAACAAAACTTCAGCCCAGATAAGCACAACTATAAGCACAATGTCAGCTTCACACTTTTTTGCAGACGACTGCACACAGTCAATTACAGTCAATACAACACACTTGTATACATTAGACACAGTTGCATGTCATGATGTCACTTCCTTGCAAATTCCAAAGCACTGACTTTCAAATGAACACACTCGTGATCTAGTTGGTTAAACACGACACTCAGGTGCACCAACACATGATTGCTTTATAGTAGACACACCAGTCAGCTTCATGCACTACAAAACAGCAGCAGGTGAGTTCACCTGTCTTCTGGAGACAGTGTATCCATATATCCATATACATGTGTGTGTCCAAGTGTTTGTGTATCCATATACGTGTGTCCAAGTGTGTGTATCCATATATATGTGTGTCTGGTCTGTGTGTGTGTGTGTGTGTGTGTGTGTGTGTGTGTGTGTGTGTGTGTGTGTGTGTGTGTGTGTGTGTGTGTGTGTGTGTGTGTGTGTGTGTGTGTGTGTGTGTGTGTGTGTGTGTGTGTGTGTGTGTGTATCCATATACGTGTGTATCCATGTGTGTATCCATATGTGTGTGTGTGTGTGTGTGTGTGTTTGTGTATCCATATATGTGTGTCCATGTGTGTGTATCCATTTACGTGTGTGTCTGGGTGTGTGTGTAACCATTATCCATAAAAATGTGTGTCCGTGTGTGTGTGTGTGTATCCATATAGGTTTGTATCCATGTGTGTATCCATATGTGTGTGTGTGTGTGTGTGTGTATCCATATACATGTGTCTGTGTGTGTGTGTGTCCATGTGTGTGTGTATCCATTTACCTGTGTGTGTGTGTGTGTGTTTGTGTATCCATATACAGTATGTGTGTCCATTTGTGTGTATCCATTTACGTGTGTGTCTGGGTGTGTGTAACCATTATCCATAAAAATGTGTGTCTGTGTGTGTGTGTATCCATATAGGTTTGTATCCATGTGTGTATCCATATGTGTGTGTGTGTGTGTGTATCCATATACATGTGTCTGTGTGTGTGTGTGTCCATGTGTGTGTGTATCCATTTACCTGTGTGTCTGTGTGTGTGTGTGTGTGTATCCATATACATGTGTGTCTGTGTGTCTGTGTATCCATATAGGTGTGTATCCATGTGTGTATCCATGTGTGTATCCATATGTGTGTGTGTGTGTATGTGTGTGTGTGTGTGTGTATCCATATATGTGTGTGACCATAGATGTTTGTGTCCATATACGTGTGTCCATATGTGTGTATCCACACACAATCCTGGCTTGACCTGAGTGTGTTTTAAGATACAAATTAAATTGAATTAATTCATGAATCATTGACAGCAGGAGTCAGATGCCACTTTTACACACGAGTGCCCTCGCATGTTGTCTCACATCACTATATATATATATATATACATGTTTTGATTGGGTGTTTAAGTGGTCAAAGTTATTTAACTTTAATTTAATCTGTCTTTTTTGCAGCGATAGAGTTACTACATGTTCATTCAGTGAAACCAGACGGTCATTTAAAAAAAATATATATATATTTTTATGTAAGACGCAGAAAAATTACAAATCCCTATTTCTATTATCCCTTCTACTGCGACCCAGCTGTCACTCCTCATAGAGCAGATTCAATTGTGTTCATCCCGTAACAGACAGGCTGTACAACATCATGATGCTAATACAATTATTTTAAATCATTCAGTGCATTTGTAATAACTCGTTTATGTAAGTGTTTTCAAAAACTGTAGTGTGGGATATAAATAAATGATTTTAAAATAATAATGTATGGTTTATATTTTTTACAAGTATTGGAATTATTCTATGATAAAACCAATTAATTAATTAATCAATGTATTCCTAATGCAAGACATTTCAGGCGTTGGAAATTGTAAAATTTGTTGTCAAATGAATGATGATAAAGTTTTTTTAATAAGACATAATAACATACTATATAGAATTCCCAACACTTGTTTGTTTATTTGTTGTTTTGCGATTGTTATGTCAGGGTTGATTTAAGCAAGTAACTTACAGTTAATGACCATAAGGTTTCCTCTTTGCTTTTTTCTACTTTTATTTTTTCGTACCACAACAAGGGATGGATTGATGAGGCTTCATGAAACAGCTGATGAGGTATCGAGATCCGGTGTCTTCATTTTGACGGACCACTAGATGTCACTCTCTGTTTTATAATCTTTGGCTCGGATCTACTAATTCAAAGCACCTCAAAATGAGAGTGACATCTAGTGGTGAAGACACTGTATCATGATGCCTCATCAACTGTATCATGAAGCCACATCAACCTAACGCTAACGGATACAATGTCATAACAGCGTCACAGGAAGTGAAGCATTTTATTTATTATATTTTCTTGGTCTCAGTCTCTTAGATCTCACTCTAGACAATTTGATTTAAGCATTTCCTTTTCTTTTTTTTCCGCAGTCGAAAAAAAATCGAAAACAAGTGTTGCTTCAATGGATTTGCAAACGCTTGTTATTTTCTCAGCCTTCATGTCGTGAACAGAAACTCTCTATTACACAGAAGAAAAAAAAACACCAAATATTTTTTTGCCAAGAAACTGTCAATCAAAAGGATCTATTTGGGTCTTGACTGCGCTCATGCTGATTGCCTGCAGCTAAGATCTCACTTGTGATTGGCCGACAATCAAACACTGCTGAGTGAAGTCAAAGGTTAGGTGCAATCAGAACACTTTGTTAATGACGGAGCAGAGGTCTCATCCGATGCCTGTCGCAGGAGCTCGTGGCACAGGTTTAACTAAATCTTGTTCAGACGCCCACCCCGGGGCCGCGGCGCCAGATCAAAAGGGCTTTCCAAAAATCAGATGTATTGCACTTTATACGAGCAGAGTTGCATGCCATTGTTTCCTCTTTCCATATGTGCCTAAAGGCAGATTCCTTTTTTTTTTTGTTTTTGAATCCCTTTAAAAAAAAAAAAGAAGCCAGTGCAGTCATGTGATGGACTTAAATAACGAGTGAAGCCAGAGCTAGTTAGTCAGTGAGTTGACAGCCTCACCTAAAGGCTTCGATGAGTCTCTCCACTTTCTGCGCCTCTCCTTGAACACGAACGTGAGCCTGGAACTTTCTCAGGGCTTCGTCCAGCTCCATCCCCGAAAAATCCATCTCGTCCACCACACAGCTGCGGGGAAATAGACGGAGAGAATAGGTGAGGGTTGGGGGGGGAAAGAGAGAGAGAGAGAACTGTGACAGTGATGGGGTTTGGGGGGTGTGGGGGGGGGGGTGAACATCTATGTAGGCGCTGACGGCAAATTGCCCTCTTACAGTCGCACTTCCACTACAGAAGCACTGACCTGGAAGACGCACACACACACGGAGACAGCATGTTTGAGAACGCACACACACTCTTTGAGCAAACATCAGTGGGGATGATGGTGGGAGATAAAAAGGAAGGAGAAAGGGATGAGAAGGCGAAATAATGAAATGCTAAGAGTGATGGGGTAAGAGGGAGTACATGAAAGGCGGAGGACAGGATGTGGCAGGCTGTGTGTGTGTGTGCGTTTGTGAGTGTGTGTGTGTGTTCGCAGTGGAGTGACCTATTTCTACAATCTCTGCAACAACCTCAGCAAAATCTCAAAATATCCCCGGATCTGTGTCTGCAGCAGACTGATGCTTAAGTGGCGAGCGTGAGAGCATGAGGTGAAATTGTGTCGAGTGCTAACGCATCCGTGTCAGGTTTGTGAACACGTGCACGTCTCGTGTGGCTTCAGAGGGGCAGTTTCAACTGGAATCATTGAAGTTGTGAATATATTAGGAACACTCGGTGAATCCGTTGAAACGGCGAGTGCCGTATTGTGAGGTTTCAATGAGCTTGATGTGTACAAGTGTTTCAAGTGGGAGGTCTTTCAGAGTAAAGTGGAAATGAAAACAGGATTTTTTTAAAGGTGTTATTTATGCAATTTGTTTGGTTGTGTTTTGATGTTCCTGGATTACACATCCACAGAGGGAATACCGAGGTGTTTCCTGGTCAATCTGTCGATGGGTTTTCTGGGTAAACCTGGGAATCCCAGGGAACCAAACTTAGGAGTCGTCCAGTTCTATTTACTGTCTCTATAGGATCACCAAGCTTTTGAATCCATCCCTTGGCAAAAGTCGAGAAACCAAGCAAAATAAACATGTTTTTTGCACTTTTAGACTCTACCGAAATATTGCGTGCATTGGAAAGGTATGATCAAAGCGAGGATGTGTTTATAGTTGACGATTTGTGTTTCTATTAAAAGACACAACATCACTTAAAGCTGATAAAGGGGAGAGGTTGCAAACAAGGAAATGCTAGTTAGTGATGCTGTATTCAAACCTTAGTTGTCGTCCAAAAAGTTTTTCAATTTTGTTCTGATCAATGTTTAAGATCCATCTTATGTTTCTGTTTAAAAAAAATAGACCCATCTTCCAATTTCCTCTCGTAGGTGAAGAGCTTTGCCTTCTAGCTCAGCTCATTCTGCACCACTACCGATAAAACAACTGCAACAGGATTATTTTAACAACATATATTGTTGTTGATATTATGTCGTAAACCTTTAAAACACTTATAGTAATCCTGTAGGATTAATTGATTATACATTTTTTAGCAAGTTTTGCTGAATTCATATTGTTTGCAACAGGCGTGCATTAACACTTGTCCTCAGGTTTACTTGTTTTTTTGTTATTCCATGCAGTGTTTGTTTGCAGAGAAGATACACTCAAATTTCAGGAATAAATCATTTTGCACAACTTGACCAATATCTAGAAATAATCTCACAAAAAGTACTATTTATCAAATGTGTTCGCATTAATTCAATTCTATTTAAAGTGTCAAATCATAAAGTTACATCAAGACACTTTAAAGTTTAAATGAAAATGTATTAGAGGAGATAAAATCAGGTCCCAGCGAATCACAATGAATGACAGTGGCGAGGAAAAACTGTCTTTTAACAGGCAGAAACCTCGAGCAGAACCAGACTCGTAGACGGTCTACTGTGATTGGTGGGGAGGGGGAGAGATAATGGAGAGTGTAGAGTAGGGCAGCAGTGTTTCGTTTTTTGTTCATCTTGACCTAGTGTCTTGCCCCGGCTAGCTGAGATGAGGTAGAAGATGTTTCGTACATCTAGGGAGAAATAAGTGTGGATATCAGCCGACACATCGGGACTCACTCGAGAACGTCTCTGTTGAACTGCAGCTTGCTGTTCCCCAAAAACTCTCCGATCATCTGTCGACTCAGGCCTTTCCTCTGCAGCAGGAAGTGAGCCACGCCGATGGCCGTGTCGGGGACGAAACCGCGAGTGATCAGGAAGTGGATGCCTCTCTCGGGGTTCCTGTCATGAAAAGAGAATCGGATTACAGTCAACAGAGTGTGTGAGACACACGCGTGCAGCCGAGCGGAGAAAATAATAGAGTATTTTAAAGAACGAGTGATGTGAGACAACATGCGAGGGCACTCGTGTGTAAAAGCGGCATCTGACTCCTGCTGTCGATGATTCATGTGAATTAAATCACTTTAATTTGTATCTTAAAACACACTCAGGTCAAGCCAGGATTGTGTATCGAAGTATATCAGTGGCAACAAAATACTTTATGGTTGAATCTAATGTTTAAAGATTTTCTTAAATTTAAAAATTGTCTAATAATTATATTTAATAATATAATTATGTTGGTATAATGGTGTGACCAGATAATTCCAAAATAGTACACAGATACTTGATCGAACTTCTAGCCAATTGTGCGACTGTATTTTTATAAAATTATATTGACGAATTCAAAAATTGTAAAAATTGTATTTTTGAATAATTAGAATTAGAAAATCAAACTCTATGTATAAAAATAATCATTCTTTTTCAAAAAGTATTCGAACCCTTTAATTAAATATAATTCAATTTAAATATACAAATTATTTGATTAAATTATGCAATAAAAAAAATTCAAACATTCAATATACAACTATTTAATTCAAGTAATAATTGTTAATAGTAATAATAATAATATTTAGTAATAATGTAATAATAGTTAATAATAACTGTAATAATAGTTAAATGTAATCTTTGAATATAATATATATATATATATATATATATATATTTATTAATTTTTTTTTACCAACAGTTTACCCTTATGTTATCTCAGGGTCAAGGTGACCTAAAGGCCCAAAAAACAAATATGTTTGTGGTACCCATTGTGTAGTTTTTGGGCCTCCGGGTCAACTTGACCCAGCAACAACAAAAGGATTAAATGAAAAATACAATTCTCGCACATTAAATCGAGGAAGTCTCACTCACACGTTGAAGAGGTTCAGTCCGATGCGGTAGAGGCGTTTGCGGTGCGTGTCCGTGGACAGGGTCGGCGATCTACAGGACGCTGGATCTTGGCAGCGGTCTCGCGGCAGGGAGACCACCAGAGCCTGCATGCCGTCCGGAGTGGGCCCCCCCTGGATCTGCTGCGGGTGAGTGTAGTGGTATTGCTGGTACTGGGTGTAAATCTGTGCCGGTTGCTGGTTGGACTGGGCGGAGGTGGACATGGAGGTGGACGTTGAGGTAGAGGTGGAGGTGGAGCCCAGCCTGTCGGACTCCCCCTCCATCGACCCCCCTCCTTGGGCTGGTACTGAAGATCCTCTCCTGGATCCCGGATCCATTTTCTCCAGCTCTTCGCTTGGGGGAGGAGCGGGGAACTCTGGCTCCAGACCTTCTGACAAATCTCCCCCCATCATCCCGCTCATGGATGTCTTCCTGCTGCCGGGCCCCGCCCCGCCCGCGTTGCCCAGCGAGGTGGTGGTGGTGGTGGTGGTGGCGGAGGAGATGGTGTAGGAGCTATTGCTGTCGATGTGGACGGTGACGTCCCTGAAGGCCATGAGCAGCGAGCTGGCGCTGCGGGGCATACAAGCGCTCTCGGCCGCCGCTCGTAGAGCCCCGGCGTCCATCAGAAGTCCTTTCCCGTCACCGCCCTCCGACAGACTCCAGCCGCGGAGAGCATCGTCGATGGACTGAGCTAACGAGTGCAACTGAAAGGACAAGAGTTTCCCGTCAGACATGATGTGGGAATTTCACAATTTGGGATTGAACTGATCCAGTTTTTTGGGACATCGATTTAGTAAGATAGACTTTATTAATCCTTCACATGTGTATGTAACTCTACGTGGCGTGCCGGATGGTTGGCTCAAAATCAATGACGATATGGTGACATATAGATAATATTGACATAAACAATTATACAGGGATTCCCAATAATAGTAAAATATTTGTTGAAGGAATCGATTTGATGGAACAAATACAGGTAAATATACTTTTTTTTTGTGTTCCTCTGTATTCGATTTTAGCCCCTCGTGTTAAGTTTGACACTAGGAAGAACCGTAGTCAGTCACTTTCATTACATTAATCTTTTTTTATTGTTATGTTTAGAGGCTTAGAAGTTATTTGTTTGTGTTTCCAAACATGCAATTAGATATGATATTAGCTGGTAAGATACATTAAGCTTTTCCTTACTATGACGCATTATAGATAGGGAATGTTTTTCTCAACTTTAGAGTTAGGTTGTCTTTTATTAATCTGTATTATATACTTGCAATCCAAGCTTGTTGATAACAGGGATGGCTGCAGTTTTAGTGGACATTTACCATCACAACCCTCTGTATATTTTGAAGATCAGTATCTAGTTTATCTTAAAAAATACCAAATGTTGAATTTATAAAAGAGTCATTTTTAACAACATGATAACAATTTGATCATTTTCAATTGAGTGTGTCTTTGCCGTTAAGGGTTGTCAAAGATGAATTCATGAAAACAGTTTTAGCTCTTCCTATAAATAAATGATTTCTTCTTCATTATGTCTTGAATGTAGTATCCTATCTGAAAATGAAATTGTACCAGTTTCAAAGAAGTATTTCACACCTTACTTATGATATTCAATTATTGGTAATTAATTTTAATTTGAGATTTTGAAGTCCATTCTATCCACAAGAGTGATAAAATCTGGTTATTGCTTTTATTTTAATTATCACAGGGTAGGCAGCGTTGAAAAGTAGCTCATTTTATAACCATCACCAGCAGGACATTGCTTTGGGCAAGACCTTGAACCTCGAAATTGCTCCCTGCACTGCTAAATCACATGGATAAAATCCAATTTCCCTGAAAAATGAGCTTAGTCCTGTATAAGCTTCATTCCATGTAGATGTTTTTTAAGTGCCCCGAGGAGAAAAAAAAAAGTTAAATTTCTTTTTTTGTCATTGAAGTGTTAAACAGTTTAGCTGGATGAGGGTGTTTCATGTATTAATTAAAATTGCTGGCATGTTTAAATACTTCTCTAAGTTGTTCAATATGGCTGTTTCCTTAACCGTGATTTATATTGAAACTGAGATGTTTGGCTACAGATGATGTATTACAGAAAACTTTCCTAAAGAGCCCTGTCCCATTTCAGGATAATTATTATCGAATATTTCTCTGCTGTTATCTGCTGTCGTTGATAATTTATATCACAATTCAATTTCTAGAGCAGAAACTGTGAGACTGTAATGCTCTCCCCCTGAAATGATTGAAGATGGTGTGGGATGTTATGTCGGCCAGACTTGGACACTTCTCTGGCAGTACATCAAGAGGGTTGTAAAAATCATTACAGCTTGTGTAAACGTTGTCTAATTTGAACGGAGCCGATGAAGGACAAGCTTTTTTGTCTCGGTTCGTTGCCGTTAATCTGGCTAATATTAGGCTAAAGCTACATGCTAAACTGTACGTAAGATAATTTAACTTTTCTAGTTTAATCATTTTTAACTTTATTATTAAAGGTCTTAATTTAGATGTTCAAATTTTGATCAAAGATGAGAATCCTTAGATAGCAGATAAAAATATCTACCTTAAAAAAACAAATACGTCTTAAATGTTTTAGGGGTTATTTATTGATATTTTAAAAAGAGTTAACGTCCTTAATTTTATTTACAGTCAATATGTTAATTAAACAAAGAAGTCATCATTATTTTTATAAACTTTTTGTTCAAATGTCAATTAATAATACATGTTTTATTTTAATTTTATTTTAAGTTATTTTTGCTACAAAAAACAAACAAACCCATTATTATTATTTATTGTACAATTATGGAAGCGTATTGCATTCACATGATAAAACGTATATTTATATTTTATCCCAAATTATGGATTTAATCATAAATAATGTGAGAACCTCTGACCTTTTTTTTAACGTTAAATAAATGATTTAAAAAATACAGAAATCATTACCAGTAAGACAAACTGATAAATATGTTACTCTGAAAAATAGAAACAATAATAAGATCAAATAAAACACATTTATCTATGGAAAATATTTTAATTCCAAAGAATTACCAAATTGTGCACACAAACAATATATATATATATATATTATTGAACAATAATTGATAATATTGAACAATCAATTGTGTACACAAACAATAATATATATATATATATATATATATATATATATATATATATATACTGTATATATATATATATATATATATATATATATATATAAATAGTAATATAGAAGTAAAAAAAAACAGAAATTAAAGAGTAATAATGGAAATTAATATGAATAAAACTGATGTATTTTGACCAAATACTTCTTTAAAATTTGGGTCTATATAATGTAATTTTCGTATCCTACATAAGGACTGCTGGTTGATGGAAAACTGGTGAATTGAGTCAAATCTAATGGAGTGTTGACAATACCTGTTCAGAGAAGCAGTCCTCCAGCTGTGTGAGAGAAGGTCCAGGAGGTTGAGTCTGTGCAGAACCTGGAGCGGGAGGCGAAGTGGCCGCCGTGGGCGCAGAAGCAGGAGAAGGAGGCAGAGAGGTGGAGCGACAGGGAGGTGGAGGTGGAGTCTTGGACCTCAGAGGTATCTGTCCTCCAGCTGGATGGAGGCTGTAACTGTGTCTCTGGGCCGAGTTCCTGGCCCGGCCCGAGGGGCTCGGATGGCGCAGGGAGATCCGACGAGGCAGTTTGCTCTCCGACAGCGAGTTGCGGATTTTTTGGAAGTTCTTGCTGAGCTGGTACTGCCGGAAAGCCGTCTGAATTCGACGAGCGGCTCTCCTCGCTATGAGATGTCCTCCATACTTCTGCTCCAACTCCTCGATCTGTGGAGGAGTGCGAGGGGAATGTTCAAATACCAAAGATGTTTACACACACTTCTGTTTTTGGCAAACATTTCATTTGCAATCTTCTTCCCATGTCCACAAAAGTCATAAAAGCCAACTCCACTGAAGTATCCCTGGTACTTATCTGCCGTCCCCTTTGATTCCTGTGAGGGTTTTGACGGTATTAAAGCCAAAGTAAACATCATCCATCATCGTTCCGTGGATAGATTTGGCTGATGTGCCACGGGAGGAAGGATGGATGAGCTCTGACATGGATATATTGGAGAGAAAAGTAAACGGCCTCGCAGCGTTTCTACAGCACATCTGCCTTCGGATCGGAAAAGGCGGAGACAAAAGTCGAAGCCGTGACGAGTAAATGACAGGAAGTCTCCTCACAACAAGTTCACCTGAACACATGTACAAACACATACTTAAACACGGCGAGCTCTATTGCCGCAGCGAAACCCTTCAGCAATATGCCACGAGAAATAAAGACATCTTCAGTCGCCAGCAGCAGTTATTAGCTGTTACCATAACAACCCAGCATCTCTCGCTCTCTTGTTGCCATCGCTGTGGAAGTACTGCTGGTTTTTTTTTGGTTTTTTCGTGTGTCGGCTGAGACGGAAATAGAAGTGCAAAAGAAGCTTTTGTCACCAACGCAAGTGCAGGTGGAGAAGCTTGATCTCTGGTGTGGGAGCATGTGTTTGCCAAAAAGAAATGTTTTTGTTTTTTTACCTGTTTGTTTTTATTTTCCAGGCTGATCTCGTACTCGCTCGGGCCTTCCCGCTTTGGCCCCTCCACATCCTGGCCACTAGAGGACGTTCCATCCTCCAGGCTCAGCATCTGTCCGCTACCATTGAGACAACACAAAACTACATTAGTGCTCATTCATGACCATCATATTAACAGTTTTAACAGCTGTACAAATCATGTCTAACCGGAACATTTACACTGTGAACCAAGAACAAGCGAGGCATCGTAAAAAAACCTTTTTTAGAGAAGTATCGTAAATAAAACAAGTTCTTTACAAGTAAAAACCTTCCCAGAAAGACAAAAATGATGGATTAGACAGTAAAAAATGTTTTTTTTTTAAAAACATGTAACATTTTGTATCATCATATTTTCACGTTCTTTGTAATGATTGGTTTATTTCCGAACAATCATGAGTTATGTAGCAGGATTCGCTAACTATTATTATAAAAAAGGTCTTTACCACGCACGTTTAACTGGCGAGTGTCATGTGACTTACGAGGAAAATAAAACCATAAACTGTCACAACAAGAGCCTCATTGTGGTAAAGCAGCAAAATGAACAAAATTCTGACTGTAAGGGGAGCCAGAAAGCAATATTTTAAATCCTACAGATTGGGCCTTTAATATTGTATGCTTAATGGCCAAAGAGATTTTAGCACAAATCAAATTTCAGCTTCCCAGGAACTTCTTAAGCCTCTTTACTCTCACGCCAGGACGTGCCTACTATCTACAGACGCTAGCGGAACATTGAATCCTACTTATAAAGTGTATGAAAGTCTTTAACATGCTATGACACAGAAAAAAAAAAGGAACGGGACTTTTGGTCAATGCAAAGGTAGTTTTTGTACAAAGTCATTATATATGTGTTGTCCCTCGACCTGGAGGCCCGAAAACAAATGTGTTTGTGGTATCCCTTGTGTTGTCTCTGGGTCAAGGTGATTGACCTCCACCACTGCATATCTATTTATGGAAGTTCACTTTGACCCAGAGATAACACAAGGGTTATACATCTCTCTGAGACAGAAGAGAAGTTATGAATAATAATTCATAAACCAGACAAAAGACTTCAAATCTATGGTGTTCTATAGTGTTCTATAGTTCGAACATGATTTGTGAAAAGTCAAACTAAACGCAAAACGCAATTAAATTCGAAAGTAGGTTTCTGTGTATCTGGTATCAGGCAACAATGACCGTGAAGCCCACCAGTTACAGGAAGAGCTTATCTGTCTTCAAACCGCTCTAATGTGTCAGTCCGTCACTGAGGGAGCTGATCAGTGACGGTGGAGCGGCAGACCAGTTCTTTACCACGTGTTGAAATCATGCTGTCTCTGTGTTGTCTTGACTTTTTAAGTATTTATTTTATCAGGTATTTTTTGATTGTTTAAGCGCTTTGTGACCCTGGTCTTGAAAAGCGCTCTATAAATACTAATTACTTACTTGCTTACTTACTTACTTATACTTACTAACTTACTTACTTACTTACCTATAATTGAAAAGCAGGAAGTTACGAAATCTGCCTTTCTAGCTTACTGTTAATTCAAATATATAAAATATATTTACATTCAAACTGTACGGATCAGTTGTATTTACATTTCCCAAGTGCTATTCAAAGTAAAAAACTTTTTTTTTCCGACTTTGTTCCTCACATCACAGTTAACCCTTGTGTTATCTCTTGACCTAGAAGCAACACAAGGGATACCTCAAACCCATTTGTGGCCGAGCCTCTGGGTCGCCTTGACCCTGAGATAACACAAGGGTTAATCCCTTCTCGTCTGGGCAACTGTTTCTCTTGTAACTTAGCTATTTCTTATTGCTCATTACAGGACGTGGTAAGACTAAACAATTAATATGAGTATTGCTTTGACTCCATCCACCTTTTATAATGGACTCTTGACTTATTATAAGTTTTTTTCAAAAGATTAGCTCATTGCTGTGAGACTGAGGGAGTTGAGTGTGATTAAGTCTGTTCGAATTTACACTGTTTTTTTTTCCAGTTGTCCATGTTCCACAGGTGCCTCAATTCGACGGATGTGTTTTGAGAATTGTGTTAATTTGAATCAGCTGTAGAAATACATTTTTGCAACAAAGGTGCGAAAGTGATTTTGAGTCATTTAAAAAAAAAAGACTTCCTACCACATACATTTCCATAATTGGACAATTTTAATGATCCAAACCATTGCTTCACCTGCAGGTATTACAGTACTAACTAGCATATCAAACTGGAAGATACGAGGGTAGCAAGTGCAACACAATAGCCTCCAATATAGCCATCACAACAAATCAAAACCTCATCAGTACAACAACTGCAATAAAACCTCATTATAATCTTGGTCCCAGTGGATTGATTGTCGAGTGCTGCATTAGACCGAGCTGCTTCGCTCTTTGTGTGAAATGTCGGACAAGAAAGAGTGTGTGTGTGTGTGTGTGGAGATGCTCACAAACACACTCATGACTTGGGTGGCTACAATCTGCATAATGAAGAATCAGACGACTCCATGACTAATCAGAGCAGCGCCGTCTGATAATCTGAGATACGGGGGGAAACACATTTGATCGTTGGACGGCCGGCGCGCTGATGCAAGCGCCGTGCACTCTATCTCACTTTTTGAAGATGATGTCGGCTCGAGAAATACCACTATTTACCCATCAATGACGATCACAATCAACTGGATCCTTATGTAACGAAATAAAAAATCGGAGCGTTTAGCAACGAATGTCTTTGTTTTTGCTGGTGCTTGGAGCGAAGCACTGACGTCACAATCGTTCAAGAGCACCGGATGAAACACTCAATATCTTCAAAGTCAAACATGTCTAGCATGAAAAGAAGCAGAAGCAATTCATCCTTGGCTTGTATTCTTTACTAGAGAAGAGGGGAGAGCACCCTGCCTGTGATAGTGACCCCTCCACTGTAATCCCAGGTTCTCTCCACGGATGGATTCTTGCACGGAGGGGTTATTGAAATCCTGTAAACCCATACGAGACTCTGCAGTCCACTTCTAATCATCTTAAAGACACACTTAATGCAACATTTTGTGCTTCGCTGTACTACATTCCCTGGAGGTGCAATGAATCTTGGTCTGGAGTGGTGAGCAGTGGACCGGCTGCTTGTTCTCCAGGGTCCTCCAGGGTTGATGGTCTGGGGTGGACAACAACAAGTGCTGCGTTTTGTTCGGGTTGTATCGTTTATCGGATAAACATCCACAGCCTGGAAAGATGCGGCCTCAACACTTTTTCATTAGCCCTGAAGGTTCAGGTCCTCATGGTCCTAGACCTGGTTTCTAATTGGAATATGTGCCAGTTTTAGTCAAAGGGGGTTCATTGTTTATGGCAAATTTCAATGAAACTGAAATCCATATATATTACATAATAATAAAGACATATTTCCAGGAATGTATAACCTTTTGATTATCGTTAATTTACTTTTGTATCTTTTCTATACATTTTTTTAACATCCTCCTTAACTTACTCTCTTCAGTTTTTAGGGTAACTTCAACTCATGTTTCACTTGGATGTTTTCGAATCCTCTGCACATCACTGGGTCTGATTAAATAAACATTATAAAGATTATTATTTGGATTTTGGAATGTTGGACCATACAAAAGAAGAGAGGATGGTGGAGAGAACATAGTTTGATAACGTTATCTATTTTTATAGATAGCAATGCTACCTGTAGTCATTAAAATGTAAAATGCATCATCCTGTACCTGTAACTGAAATTCATAAAAAATCTAATTAAATATAACAACAATTCAATTTGCCATCTTTGAAAAAACATAATAATGAAAAAATAAACATTTTATTTTGCCTTGTATTCCAGCTTGTACCTTTATATTCCTTCTAATATTCCTGTTTTCTTTCTTGAAATTGTCCACTCTCTTGATGTAGAAGACATGAGTCAACCTTCTTCAACATGTAATCAGGTGAAGGCGGTCAAGGGAGATAAAATGACAGAAATGAACGACAACATAAAATGTTTCCACGGATCTTTATTTATGCCTCATTTCCAACCCTTTTATAGTATCTCTGCATGTCGCTAATATATTATTTGCATTTATATATCCTGGTTTTCCACAGTCTGACATAAGTCTTTAACCATTAAAGTTTAGTGTCAGGATTGAATAGGTCTGATAAAATTGATGAGGATTGTGTATCTAAGCTTTAACATTTCTCAAAACTGGGCTTCCTGCCAAAATAGGAAGTTACTAAAACCGAAGACAGAATATAGAATACAGAAGTAGTCGCTCTAAATGCAGTGGAAACCCATTTGAATATTTAAGTAAAGGAATGATTCAATTTCAATGTAAATCTGTGTTTTTGTACAGCACTGAACTGCAGCAACCGTCTGCCCTGACACTGAGAAGATCGATGGTACCGCTCTCCAAGGTCATGTTGTTGGCCTCATATGTGAAGTTTCTCTCACTGTATTTCTTCATGTGTTGACTCGCTTCACATATTCATTAAAAGCATCTTGCCAGGTTTGTGACAATGTGCGCAAGGATAAAAATCTTTGTCATGTTTCTGTCTAAAATGTCCCTTATTTTTGTTCTATTTATTGTAGTATAGCGACATTACTGATCTTATTTCGATTGTAGATTCTCACTGAAGGCATCCAAACTATGAATGAATACATGTGGAAACAACATGAACATGCAATATGACGTGTTGAGTACATGTTTTATAGTCTAGTTTCTTAGTAATAGGCACCTGTTTTCTAATTACTGCTCTGCAGACTTTTAGTTTTTCTTGATGAATTTATGAGGTTTTTCACATGGTTTTCACTTCACAGGTGTGTCTTGTCTGGTGTACTTTGTGTAATCTCTAGACTTTTTAATGATGTTGGGCAGAAGTCAGGTTGAAACACAGCCGACAGCCTTATTGCTAGAATTCATATTATGACAAGAATCAATCGGCTAAATTAAGTGAAACGATGAACTATCACTACTTTACGAAGCTAAGGTCAGCCAGAACGTAAAATTGCAAAAACCTTGAATGAGCCTCTTAGGTGTGGCCAAACATTTGGCCTGTACTGTATATATTAATACTTTTTTAGCATGTTTCATGACTCTCTCGCCCCCCCCAGAGAGTGATGGATCTTTAAATGATCCGTGGATCTAAAACGTAATTCCTAACACTGAAAAGATGGATTCATAACTCTAAACCTCCTCTGTTGAGATCCTTTTTAGAGCATTATTATAAAAACCAAACTATTCTTAGTATATTTAAATCAATATCAAGATCAAAAGATGCCCCACAAACGACCTCTTCGTCTCAATCCCTCCACCTATGACCTGTCCCGGGGTATTTACCCTGCGGTTTAAAGCAAAGCATCTGGCCTTTCAAGTGAAAATCTACCGCTGACAAGAAGGTCACATCTGAAGTGTGCCGTTTTCCCCTGCGTCCGACGAAGCGAGAGAAAAGCCACGTTAAACAATGCCGAGAACATGCAGAGTTAAAATCCGCAGAAAGTGTTGCAGCACTAATGCTTGTCGCTTAAAACGTGCTATTAAAACACTGTCATGGCACAGCTCAGCATCAGAATACATTAGAGTACATTAGAATACATTAGAGGATTTAAAAGCAGGAGTCGAGCTATTAGTGCATCTGGACATCCATTATGATATGTGCACCATACACACTCTCTCTCCTTTCTTATCCTCCACTCTATCACTCTCCCACACACTCTCTAGGCCACATTACAACAAAAAAGTGGAATACTTTAGTCAGAAGAACTCTCTGGAAAAATATGTATTTCATTTTTAGTGATTTCATGGAGAAGTCACTTCTTCCCACGATGTAATGTTGCCAGCACTCGAGGCTGTGGCAGTTCCTGAAGACAGGTCTGGCCGTTAAAGGTCAAGAGGCAGACCGCATCTTGGTCCAATCGTTCACGATCAATTTACATCAATTTTTAGTAGAATGGGTTTTCTAGCCCTGCGTGTCTAATGCGGCACCTCTGGAATAACAATCGGGCGATCCTACTTTCGAGGAGGTGGTTAGCAGCGGCTCATGGTTCGGATCAAGCTGGATCGGAATCTGTATGTGCACTATGATCTCGCCCAAGTCTAGTCCCCCCTGCGTGAACAGACTACTTTCCAAGGAGCTGCGGTGACTCTACACACGATCGCTGATGGATGTTTGCTTTCAGAATGCAATCTCAACTGCATAAGTCGCTCATGTTGGCAACTGAACAGATTTACTTTAACTCTGAAGCAGACACCTTTTCAATATTAACCATTCATTGACATTCCTGTTGCCGCCGAGAGCATTTCACGCCCGTATTTCAAATTGCAGAAACTCCTTGATGGTTTATCGAGTCTACAAAATTCAAAAACCATTTGAAAGCAGAAACTCTAGGCTTTTTACTCAGTGCAAAGAACTTCTGCAGTTCAGCTGCCCAAACACAGACCAGGAAATTGTACACGTCATTTGAGGGTTACCTAGACTTCTAAGTTAGATTAAATTAACGATAAATAACTTTCTAAATATGTCTAAATATTTCTAATATTTCTAAAAATGTCTAGGATTTTCTAAATGAAACAAAATGTTAGAAAGTGAGTCAGAAAGTGATTATATTTTTATTTTTATAAGTTTCATAAAAGGGGAAAAACATTTTATCTTATTATTCTTAGGACAGTAAACATTTGGTAAATTGTGCACAGCTGCAGTGATGAGTTCACTGAGAGGGAGCGGGATCATAAGTTTTGCTGTAGCAGGAGTTGTAGACTGTTTACATTTTTAAAAAGTGATTTTAAAAACCTGATTTTCTTAAAAAGGCGGCTAATAGAAAAGTGTTGTTCATGCATAAAGCCTTATTCGCTTCTGTTTGTCTTTTTTTAAAACCCATTCCAAAACAAAAAGGAAACAAACATCATTGAAAAAAACTTTAATCAGAAGTGAAATGTTAAGGTATTGTGAATACTTTAAAAAGTTAAGTTCCAATTCATGATTTTGAAAAATAGATTTGTTATTTGTTATTCCACAGTCATAATCCAATAACTACAGATATTTAAGTTACACTTTATTTGGAAAAAGACACAATTACTCACTCATAGCATTTTTTTTTAACCTGCACAGTATTGTAGTAGATAAATGGTCAAACTAATCATAATGGAAGCTGAAGTACATCTTTGAAGGATCTTAAAAATACACGCAACGGCAGTGTAACCTGTGCATCAACACGCACATGCTAATAGCAGGAAATGGAGGGTGAAGATATGTATGATTCAGAACGTAATGACTGGGAGTGTACATGTGTTAGGTCAACCCCCAACTGAGCGCACATAACTTCATGCACCGATAATGAGAGGTACTGTACGTGGCTCGGATCATCTCCGGCTGCCTCGCCATTTGTCCGTCCAATCAGAGCTACGTGGGTGTAGGAGTACATCATCATCATCATCGGTGGAGAACAGAGAAGGATTCCAGGCAGACGGATTGAGATATTATTAAAAACAGAAAGCAGGGATATGGAAATGATTGTCGAGGATGAGTGACAGTGGAAAAGTCTTCTAACAGGCGGAACAATAATGAGTTGAGATGCATAGAGAGATAAACAACACTGGGGTGCAGGATTTCACTGCAGTTGAGGACAAAGTTGGAAGGGAGGGAAATCCTTCTCTTTTTTTTACACACACAGAGGATTATAAGATGTGTGTATGGAGAGGAGGAGTGGTTGGAATAAATTGAAAAAAAAAAGCTCTTCAGTTTCAAACATCACGATCCCCTTGATACAAGTGCCGAAAGAGACGCAGCCCCCGCAGACTCGGTGCCAACAGTGGACGGAGCAGATTGCAAAAGTCAACACTTGTGCCGTTACTATGGTATTCGTCTCCTTGCGTCATCGCCGGGTTGCCATGGTCGTATCAATCAACCAAGTCTTTCATCCTTCTCCAAGACATTGCAGTGTACTGTCTTACCTGGAGGAGCCACTGGTGTCGGCCTCTGGATGCTCCGGGGCGGGGCAGCAGAACTGGTGCAGCACAGTCTCACTCCTGAGGAGGAACATTGGAGGTGATTAGCTGCGTTGAGCTTGAGGGATGGACTAGTAAGTAACTAATGGTTATTTCTAAAGCGCCTTTCTAGACCAGGGTCACAAAGCGCTTTAACAATCAAAACAACACACAGTTAAAACTATATACCATAAAAGATCAAGACACATAAGACAAAAACAGGCGTCCTATAGAATCCGGGAAAAGCCTGCACAAATAAAAATGTCTTAAGATGTTTCTTGAAGGAGTCAGTAGATCCATCAAATGCAGAGGGAAAGGAAGATCGTTCCAAAGCTTAGGAGCAGCCTGGACTACATCATTGCTTCTCAGTCGTGGATATATACTGGAAAATATCCTAGAAAGTCTCATCTGGATTATTTCTCTTCGCTGTTTCTCACTGATCCTGGGATAAACACTGTATGTAGGTCAAATCCAGGCCGAGAGCACCAACATTCGTCTACGTGAAAGACATCAATACAACTCATAAGCACGTTCGTCAACTTAATCACAGATACGGTCACTTCAAGCCTGTTTCACAAAATTTGTGCTGGTCTAGAAGAATATCAGAAGCAAAAAAAAACACATCTAAACCAAATTAATTGTGCCTTTAGAGCGTTTTCCAGCTGATATCTTGAAATCATCGCTTCTGATATTTAAATTTTTATCGGCTGGTGAGTTTTCCAAAAACTCAAATGTATTCACTATATATAAGAATAAAATAAAATAAAAACAAATAACATTTCAAGTCAGTATGAGACTTGGACGAGAGACACAGATTTTCGAAAGAAAGATGTTGTTTCAAGGCCCTGTGAAGATGTTTGCACTAAATGTTTAGTTAGATAGAAGAACGTTTATCAGCTATTTTCGTTTTATTGTGTGTTGTGATTGTTTAAAGTTTATAGACCACAGAAAAAGCAAATTAAAAACTTAGTTCAAAATCTAAGATGTACTGTACATAGTTGAATATTTCATGTTTATGTTTGAGACAAGGGTTTATTACAGTAATTTATAATTAAATTATGGGTCTCAATATGTATATTTTGGATCATATTTCGTTTTTTATATGTCAGAAGAGGTTGGAGGAGAAAAAAAGTCGAAAAATCTATTGTTATACTTTAAACTTCACTTTTATTGGGATCTCCAATTATTCCCATGAACTCTCCTTTGGGATCATGAAGAAAGATTGCAGTGTCAGCAGTTTCACTTCATTGTGTCACTTTAAGAGAAAAGAGAAGTCCGACATAAATACAGGAGAAATTGCACCACCAGCAAGCTAGCTTTGTTTTTTGGTACCAATCCCAACCGTAACAATAGTTAAATAGTCATTATTCAACTTCTAAACCCTACACTTTTTAGCAAAGAACAAATCTTCAATTTCTGTTGTTTTTTTTTACTTTCATGTCATTTTAATTTGAAAGGTATTTTCCTAGTTTAAATATATAGCAATGCTAGCTGCAGTCATGCAGAGGTGAATTCATCAACCTGTAACTAAAAAATAAAATCTAAATCCAATTAAATAAAACAATATGAATGTTGTTTTATTTTTAATAATTGAGGACATTTTATGACAGGAAAAACATTAAATGTTTTAAAAACAAATGTTTGCATTATGTCTCAGAATAGCCAGATTATTCTTTAATATGTTGTTATTATGTGTGTGTGCAAAATCTAGCCAAATGCTGAGTTAATAAAGGATGAATAAATACAATTTGAAAAAAAAAACAACCTAAATCTTAATATGCTTTTTTTATGTTAATCAAGGACTTTAATGTGACCACTGAACATGGTGCGGATGAAACAGCGCTTGTAGTTTCACATGGTAATCCTGACAAATACACGCTTCAATTCCTTCGTAAACCTTAAACTTCCAGTGGATGGTAAATTTTGAGTGTGCCACGACACCCTTCTGACCTAAACTCAGCATATTGCATGTGACACAGATCCACAGTGACAGGCGTTCAGAGGCAGCGCAGGACTCAGCATGACAGTCCGGGCTATAAAAAGATCCCTTTTTAACACGACTAGCGCCGAATTAAAGGAACACTGAGTAAAATAAAATCCTTTAATCTTACTGCATGTCTCCGGGAAATCTGTCAATGAAAATACTGTCCAGGAATTTAAAGCATTACCGTGTAAATGATGATAAATGTTCAGGAAAAAGCATGAAGTTAAAGATTCACATTGAGGAAGACTTTCAGTAAAAATGCCTGTGCAGGGTTAACATGTAGTTTAGTTAACAGGTTATTTTCATGAATATATACATTTTAAAAGAAGAACAGAGTTTTTCACTTTGAGAAGATCTTTAGTCAAAAGCACCGTCACCATTTTTATTCAAATGTCAAAAGCTGCAGTTTTCTTATTCATGTATTCATTCCATTAATGCGCTTCAGCCGCTTATCTCTTGCTATTAAAGACTGTTTTAAATATGTTTCTAGGCAACTCAGACTGATCCTCAGTCATTCCCTATCCATTGTTGATAAATCCCTACACTCAACTCTCGAGTGTCTGCACTGAAAAACAGTTGCTCTTTTCGTCATGTCTCAGATGAGACCAATGGGCTTTTGCCAATGAAGCCATGATGGGGGATTAATCCACTCCGAAAGAATTCCATCCTTGGACTTGCCGCCCTTGTTCACCAGGCCAGAAAATCCTGGTCAGTAAGAGGGTAGCGTATCAATGACAGTAACCAAAGTCCGTTTCTCTCTGGTCACTACTGATGTTGCAGAACAACATCTTCTTCTCCTGCTTAACTGATCTGTCTCTAATCTCTCTTTCTCCTTCACATAACTTAAATGGGTTCCAGCAACCTCAAGATTTACCTTAGTAACAAAGGTAAATGTTCGTCTCAAATCTAGAGGTTCGAAATGCTAGGAAATTATGAAAGTATATCCTGTTCTGTACATCAAAGCAAAGATGGAATTGGTCTCTTGGGTTGCATGTCCAGGAGCATCTTTCACTCATTTATTGTACAAAACGATAAGACCTGATGAGATAAACATGGTTTAAACCAGTTTAAATTAGTTGCTTTAATTTTTTCCCAAAATTGATAAGCTTCTCCAAATGAAGTGTATAAACCTATAATTCTTGTTTTTATTTATGTAAACCTATTGTCATGTAAACAAATTTTATAAAGCTGGTCGTGTTTCAGAAAGAAAAAAAAGATATTTTGGGCTATAAACATATTGGGAACTGAACTTTTGAACGGATGCATTTAATTTATGTGTGCTTACTGGGTTAAGCATTTCATACAATATTATTTCAGCTGTAGGCCAGAGCTAACTGAAAAACAGACAAAAAAAATCATCAATCATTGTTCCACCACAGAAACATCTGCACTGTAAACCCCATTGTTACAATCAATTTATTTTTCCATGATAACTACTATCATTATTTTTATGATCACTTAAATATTTCATTATTTCATCCATAGTTTTTTATATACAGTAAAACGAGATCATTTACTAGATTAAAACAATGTTCTAAAAACCTTCCCTATTTGGCGCCTGCTGTAGACTTTCGCTGACATTAGTGCCATCCTGTTTGACTGGAAAGGGGTGAATTATATAATTTCAAAATGGCTCAGGTTCCGTCCCTAAATGGGGCTTGAAGTTTATACAAAAAAAATGTAATGCCCTGATGTAGGGACGCTGTTCTATTGGATTGTGACAGTATTTTGGGGCAATATTAGCACTCAATTTCGACTCCAAACTATGTTTTAAGAAAATAAAGAAACTGCTCAATTTGACTGCTGCCCCTGTAACCTGACAAACAACCACCTTAAACAAGGTATTCCTCAAGCAAAAAAAAAAACATTTTCTTCCAACATTCCACTACTTCTACTCATAAGTAACTTCATCCCTAATAAGATGAATGAAACTCCACCTAATAGTTCACCTCAGCAACACCCGTCTTTGAAAGTGCTCTTCACCTCACTGCAGCACTATTGAAGTGTCTTTAATGACTCAGTGGAAAAGATGCCTTGATATCTTTTAAAAAGATTAATATTGACTTCAGAAATAATGTTTTCTCAGCAGACAAGCAATTATCTCTACAGAGTCCCGGGGCAGGACAACCCTCTAAAACAATTATGTTACATCTCGATATTCATTTTTCACAACTGTTATCGTGCGTCGCCGGAATTCCCGAATATAAATAAATCTTTAGAGATCAGTCACTTAGATAGAAGATTGCCTCTTATTGGGTCTTTGTTTTGGGTTAATGTGGGGATTCAATAACCAAATTTTCCATTTGACTCAGCTCAGAGAAACTCTATGAATCTAAAGTTCTTTCTTATTTGCCGACTCGGCAAAATACTCACACACACTTCCGCGTGAGCGCTGGCTGTCCTCACTGACAAGCCAGTGTTGCTACGAAGGATGGATGAGAGAACCAGATGTACTGCACTTTTTCAACCGAAAATACAGACTGTTGCCGACATCCACAGGACGCTCGGAATCATGAGTCAGCAAGACAGAACAGAATCGGGTGAGTTACGAGGCTTCCAGGTGGAGGAGGTTAATTTATTTGGGAACGTCGAGAAAAAGTCCTTGCGAAAAGATGTTTAAGGTCCAACCAGGGTTTTTCTTTTTCTGAGTGAAGATCAAAGGTCAATGTCAAAAGAACTTTCCAGGAAAGAAGAAAAACATCATTTCAGACTCTCTGACATTTTTAATCCTTTTTAATCCGGACTAAAGGCACAAATAACAGCTAAAATACTGCTACAGAAACAATCTTTTTGTATCTCTTTTATTGAGCCTTGTCATTGAAGTGCAGCTCAGAATAGAGCCTTTGCTTCTCTGCATTGAGTACGGTACATTTAGTACGCATTGAGTACAGTCAAAAAGAGTTCTAGGAAGATGTTTCGCCCTCATCAAAGAGGCTGGTACAGTCCAGTTGACTTGTATAGGTTAGTGATCCGAATCCTTCCCCTTTTTTTCTACATATAACTCCAACCCTGACGAGGTCAAATTGTTTGCCTTCGTTTAAGCACATGTGAAACCATCCCTTCTTTCTCCAGGCGAGAGGCAGGGGTCACCCTGAACAGGACACCAGTCACTCAAACACAGACAACGATTCACACACACACTCTCATACCTACGAACAATTTCCCCAAGTTTTCAATCAACCTCTGTATGTTTTTGGACTGTGGGAGGAATCCTTAGTACCTGGAGTAAACCCAGGCAACACGGGGAGAACATAGAAACTTCACACAGAAAGGTCACAAGTTGGCTCCCTCTCGACCTGGAAGTGAACTGGCAACCTTCTTCCTGTGAGGCGATGTGCACAGTGCGAAACCATACAATTGATAAATGACGCCAAACAAAAAGGATTTTTTTTTATATATATATATATATATATATATATATATATATTATTCTTAAGGATTTAAATTCTTGATTTAATTCTCTTTTTTTCCCTTTTTTCTCTAACATTATATGTAAAAATAAATAAATAATAAATAAGCAGCTGAAATCTATGTTTTTTATCTACGTTTTCCTTACATGTTATTTACACCTGAATATATTTACCATATAGATAGAAAATCCTCACACCTTAATTGAGAATAGTTATAAAGAAATTAATTCAAATTGTCTAAATATATTTTGCAAAGACATTTTTTCCAAATATTTATTGATATCTTAACTTATAGAATATGATTAACCCCATTTTTCTTATTTAATTTTGGCTATTTTGGGAGGTGGTATCCTTCAACCTTAAAGCTCTACCACGCCTTACAACAGGATTCAGGTTCAGGATATTACCCTTTAGAAAATGTAAATCTATTTTCTCATATATTATAATGCAAAAAATCCCTGCAGTATCTTTGACATTCTTTGTTGGAATCTGAATTCACCTGAGAATGCAACCCAACTTTGGATAAGTGGAGGACAGGTTGTAGGTAGTCGATAGAAAACCGGTCATTGATTTCGATTGGATGTTGGTTTTCAAAACAGACCTCTTTAGAAAATAAAACATCTGCTGCCATCAGCTACCAGAATACAGAGGTTAGATAACTATGAATTCATTTATTTTTATTTTTCCTTTAAGAAAGTAGTTCAGTCGGCTTTTTGTATGCAAGTAATAGTCAACACAACAGAGAATCCCTTTTTATATTCGCGCACACAAAGACACGAGCGTCCACACCCAAAAACACTTGCAAAGAGAGAAGGTGAATATTTTAAGAGTACATGTCGCGTCCTGTTCTTTCTCGCTCGTCCCATTTTCCCCCTCATCTGCCCTCATCTTCCCTTTATCCGGGACTACGCTCAACACAACACTTCATGTGTGCGGCACACGGTGTGTGGACAGGAGAAGATGACTGGCAAAAAAGGACACATGATGATCTTGTGATGATAGTTGCATCTTCTTTGGTACCAAGAGATTTTTTTTCTAGTCACGGGGTGCGGGAATTGAAGTCGGGGAGAGAAGACCCACCGCCTGAAATGGACCTTTTTTTCTCATCTCTCCTGTCTGATTCTAGTCGCTCCCTGCACCTGTCTCTCCCTCTCTGTGCCGGTCCATTTCAATGTCAGCCCGCCGCTCCTTCCAAGACTCCTCTAAGGGCTCCATCAAAGACAACGTCTGAGTGTGCATCTCTCTTTTTCTCTGGCTTTCTCTCTCCTGAGAATGGCTGATTACCGTTCGCTCCATGGGCTAAGTGGGGCAGATAGGAGGCTCAGCTGGAGAGTAGAGGGATGGGGGGGGTGGAGTGGAGTGGAGTGGAGGAGAGGATCTACCCCCATAGGGTCTCTACACGTAAAGGCTAAAATGAAACTAAACATACAAACGCACACAAAGAAAACCCTGCATTACCCAGGAGGCAACATGCATCTCCACAGGCGTCTCTCCTGCTCTGGCTAAATTTAAACGTGAGTTAAATATAAATTAAGTGTGCGAGCATGAGAACATGTGTACCCACGTGTGCACCGCGTGAATAGACACGTATGCACGCAAACATAGGTTTCATAAGATGCATATAGGCTTGACACAAACAAGTCAGCGAGAGGAGAAAGCGCCAGAGGGTGGATCTGATCTCCAGTCAGCAGCAGGCAGGAGCAATGACAGGGCGGTGAAGCCTCCAGAGATGCAGAATAGGCATCACTCTGTCCTCCTGTGCGGGACCCGCCAGGAGCAAAACTACAAATGATGTCTTTTAAACCGCTGGCCTGACCCAGACAGACAGATAATCAATACTCAGGTTGGGATGTAAAGCTGGATGCGTCAAGGACACACATCAGCAGCTGAACATGAAGAGCCTGACGTGAACAATAAGAAATGAGGAGACGATTTTAGAACAGCAGAACATAACAAGTGTGTACTACTGTGTTCTGATTCTGCTCAAACTACATCATCCCTTGTGTATGTGGTATTCATATATATATTTCCTTCTACCACGTCTTTATTTGCTTATATTACTTACATTGCTTACTACTACCGCTACTGCTGCTGGTACTACTACTAGTACTACTTATACATTATAAATACTTTATGTGAGGCGATCGCCAAATGACGCCAACAAAAAGCATTTATTTTATTTTTTATATTATTCTTAAGGACTTAAATTCTTGTTTCTTACAATATTGTATACAACTACTATATCTATGATATTCTCTACCAACATGTAAACATATATTTGTTACTACTCTTGCTTCTGCTAATATTGTATACTACTATATCGTCTATATTTTCTATCAGTATTTTAACATGTACTTGTTACTATCTTGCTTGTGCTAATATTCTATGATATACTACCGCTAAATGTATATGATATTTTCAATCAATATATCAGCTCATGCTTTTTACTACTTACTTCTGCTAAAACTGCATACGCCTACTATATCTATGATATTTACAATTATTTTAACCATCGTTTTTACTACTCTTGTTTTTTATGCTAATGTAGCATACTGCTACAGTACATCTATGCTATCAATCAATATTTAAGTATAAAGTACTATGGCTTCTACTACTACTAATGGTTAATTCTACAAAGGTTTTCAATGAATATTTAAGCATATACTTTATACTTCCCTTGCTTATGCTAATGTTGAATGCTACTACTATATCCATGATATCATAAATAAATATTTAAACATATAATTGATGGTCTTTTTACTTTTACCATGACTTGATACACATACGATATTAATGCAATTACTGCTTATATGGATAATTGTACTAATACTTATATTATCGACACAATTAATTTCATGTGTGCAATATTGTCACTAATGCTATTGGTAGTACCAGTACGTAAGTAAATACAGCTAATAATAGTAATAATAATATTAATAATAATAATAATAATATTAACGCAATACAATCCACTCTCCATTACTTTGAGACTGCAAAATTGTCTACCAGAACAATAATACTCCAAATTATATTTATAAATATTTTAGAGCCAGTTCTGCTGTTGCTACTACTTTGACCGCCACTAGATATACCTTGACCACTGCAATAAGTTACATATTCCTCTATTATAAATTAAAAGAATGCAACAGTGTAACTGGAGTTAATTCTACTACCACTTCATCCTCTTACTACTACTACTCATACCGCTGGATAGTCCTGGAACCTCGCTGCTACTATCATAATATAATGTACTTTTATTATTTGTTAAATATTGCTTATACTAAAGTTACTTCTTTTTTTGTTGGTGTTCCGTTGCAGGTGGATTTAGGAAGGTTTTTGTATTCATCTGTATGGCTTCTGAGTGCTCTGTTGACAGAAACAAAAAACTTGACTTCACAATCTCAAATCACTGAAATAAAACAACTTTTTTTGTGTCACTGCTCACAGACTGCGTTGCTATAGTTCTATCAACATTAATAAGCGGTCAAAGCCAATATTACCAGCAACTTAGTTGCTATGACAATGCGCTCCCCTCGAACAGCGTCAGTTTGATTCCCGTTCCAGGAAATAAGCCTTAACCAGGAGCCAACAAGAGTCTTGATTTGTGGAAGTTGTTTTATTGATTTGAAATGAGCCCCTCGGTAGAGGTATCGCCCTGTCTGCGCTACTCTAGTTAACAATACCTGCAGCGCTATTTTAGGAGAATCTTTGCTATACAACTATCAAGGATTAGACAAACACAGCTTGTGAATTATTTTAGTTCTTTATACAACTAGCTAGTCTTAAGAATGATGAATTTAAAAAATACTGTCAGGAAAACCATTGAGTACAACTATTACTTTGTAACTACCTATCTTTTAATTTCACGACTTCTTCTCCAACAGCGATTTTAACACCTAGGACTAGTGCAACTATTCACGTTTGAACAAATATGAACTTCTGTTTGCTCCCCTCTACGCCGCCCCGACCCTGTTCGATGTTGGCCCCCCCTCTGTGGGAGGCTAGTCCCAGCGAGACCAATCAGGACTCCTTTCGGGATACATTTTATGAGCAGAACCCACTCAGAAAGCGAGTGAAAGACGCCACGTCTCTCATTAGAAGAGGTGCTGGTGTGTACGATGACGCTCCACTGCTAGTGCGATGGTGTAATGATGACGATGATGATGATGATGATGATTTTTGTGTGTGTGTGTGTGTGTGTTTGCACGCGCAAGCAACTTCAGAAGCACTCTGGAGAACCCATGGGACCCCCTCCTCCCCTCCCTCATCCTTCCCCACCTTCCTTCCCGAACACCGTGAAGTAATTAACATCAGCACCACGGACAGCGACTCTCACTGTCGCAGGAGGTGCTTCTCCCGTCTGAGCTGACATTGGCCACACACTCACAAACTTACGCACACGCACGCGCACACGCGCGCACGCGTACGGGCCTTACAGCTGTTTGTTATGTAATGATCGAGTGATGGTGATCCAGTTTCTCATTTAAATAATCCACCGCTGTCGCTTCCCCTCCTCAGCAGACACCCACAGCTGCAGAGATTGAATTACTGCTGTAACCTTCTTTATCATTTCATGCACGAGACGTGCGTGTCGTGCACGCTCCTGATTCATTCTTACATAGGATGGTTATTAAAAACAAATTCCGATTTCTGTGTAGCTTTATCGAGACGGGAAATATAAATAAATTAAAAAAAAACTTTTAACTTACTCTGAATTCCTAGCCAGAGCCAAAGATCGACAGAGGGTTGTGGGGGTCATGGGGACCAAAGATCGGCAGCTAGAAAAACTTCCACCGTTTTCTGGGTCACTTTCAACAGGGGACACCATGGAAGGATCGGCCGGGACGAGCTGCATGTCCCCCGGGTCCATAGATTGCGAAGGAGACGTCTGGACAGCGGGGGTCCCGTCATCCTGCGTTTGTGGCTCGAATAAAGACCCTAGACTAGTCTTGATCTGGGGGTCCTGAGGTTGGTTTAGAAGATTAAAGGGGTCCGGGTGATGATGGTGGATGTGGTGGTGATGATACGGATGTTGCTGCTGGACCCTGACATCTCTCAGGTGCCGGTTCTCACCAATGAGCTCATCCACCCGGCGGTCCAGCTCCTCTATCCGGGCGCGCTGGGTCTGGATTAGACTTTGCTGGTTCTGGACGATGGTGGTGAGCTCTCGCAGGTACAAAATCGCCTGCACCGGATTCTCTAGCAGGCTGGAGCTCATTATAACCCCCAAGACAAGAAGAAGGTTGACGAGGGGGAAGAAAAAAAAAGAAAAGATTATTGCGTTGATGTTGATATATATCCTGGACCACACGGAGGGAGTGACGTGTTGTTTTCTTCTCGTCCGTTGCTCGGTTGCGAGAGAGGCTGCACCGACCGAGCTGGCCTCCGCTTCTCCGGTCGTTTCCCTCCCTCCCTCGCTCTCCGTCTCACTGCGCTGAGAGGTGCTGAGGAGAGGAACCAGATCCAGATGTGACAGGGGGGAGGGGGAGGGAGAGGCACCGGAGGACGCGTGCGTCATTACGCACAGGAGAGGCTTTTGGAAATAACATCAGATTTAATAATTAAATTATTATTGTTGCAGTCGATAAAATGTCCACCGTTAACCGTTATGCACTTTTATAACGCATAATAAAAAATATTAAGTAATTATTTATTTTTTTAAATATCGTGAAACAATCTGTCATCGCTATTGTAATTTAAACGCCACAGGAGTTGTTATCATTAAATAATAATTTAAAAAATGAATAAACTATTATTACCGCATACGTTACGATGTTTTTTCTTTTTTTTCAATTAAATACATCTGGTTCACACTTGTTTAGTATCGTAGTGTAATTGTCGCCACATTTCGATACAGTATCGATATTCATAGCAACAATCCTTTTTTTATTATTATTATTATTATTATTTCTATCGAGATTGGATATTTCCGACAGCCCTTGAAGGGTGCAGTCACGTGACACGGACAAGCGGAAGTTGTTTTATGATAGTTCGCTAACACTGTTAGCTTAGCCGCTCCATGGTCGCTTACTGTCGGCGTCTAAAACTTAACTATATTCATGGTCAGGTAAGACAACGTTCCGTTTTATTTAAGTATTTTCGCCTATTTTCTCTAAATGTGCTATATCCGAGCTGTTTTTTTTTATATATCTACCACTTTCCCCACTCTAGTGTCTGTTAACATATATAATGTTTACTTCTTTCATGTGACAGCTCACATAAACTCCGGAAATAAGCTCGATTTTAAATGCATTAAAAACGGGTGTTTGCTGGATTAATGTTGAAATAAATAGCTTTCACTATCACACAATTCCTGGGGGGAAAAACCCGTTACTGTGTGTAGCCTTGTCACGTGAGGGTCAGATGCGACTGACATGAGCTGAGATACATGTGTAGAAATGTAACGTTTGGTGTATTGTTGTTTTATGGTGTTATTTAAAGTCATATTGTTCAATGTTTCTCTGCATTCTTGATAACGTGGGTCTGTTCTTGGCAGGATGACGCAGAAACACAGCCTGGAGGGTCAGGTTTACTCCGTGCCTCTCATCCAGCCGGACCTGAGGCGAGAGGAGGCCATTTATCAGATAACAGACGCCTTACTGTACCTGGAGAGCATTTCTACTGATATTTTCAAAAGGTAAAAGACTAAACAAAGTCATGTACATGTTTTAACATCAGAAACAACATTTCCCACCAGGCTGTCAAGACCTCCCTGTCCTACCATCACTCTCATGTCCGCTTTAACTTTTATCTGTGCATTAACTTTGTTATTTTGTTTATTATCTGTTTATTAGTTGATTATTTAAGTTTGTTGATTGTTTATTTCATTTTTTTGGTTATTTATTTGTATTTATTTCCTTGAATGTCTGTTTGAGTGTTTAATTTTTTTTTCAGTGTTAAATTAATGTCTTTAGAGTTTAGCATCGTGGGTCAGAGAGGACCACAATTTCTTTATGCTGTAAGTCTTAATACATGCATATTTGACAATAAAAGAACTTGAACTTGACTTGAGAATTGAAGCGTTAGTAAGCTATTAGTGAAATGTAGCCTGTGAAGTTAATGCTCATGAAAAAACGTGTATGGTTTGTACGTACATGTGGTCCAACAAAAGTTATATAAAATTAAAATACTACGGTTAAAATTAGAATGTTTTATAGCAAAGATTGTATTTTACAGAAATGGTTGAAAGTCAGTAATAGTAAACAGACAATGATCTAAACGAAATTTAGGACATATCAAATAAATGTTTCAAATCTTTACGTTTGCCCGCTAACCCATTTCTATGTGATGACTTGCTGGATCTTTAATTTCTATTAATTGTGGGTAATAAGACGATAACACTATAGCAATCACTTTAATTAACTGACACATTAATTTTCGTCTTCAGGCAGTAGATAAGATAAATCGTCTTCTTTATTGTGTGTATAATTATCTTCATAGTTGCCCAAACATAATTAGAATAAAATAGAATTTAACTTTATTTCCATTGCACATGTCAGAAGTACCAGGAAATGCAGTTTGTATCCAAGAATATAGATACACAGTAGTAGATGTAAACATGAATATACTGAACAAGCTATGTACAGGCAACAAGTTTTATATATGGTTATAAATATGAAAAAGCTATACAGACTATAAATATACAATATATGAAAGGTTAAGCAGTGCGAGTATTAAACAGCTGTTGAACTAAAATGTATTGTATTATACAGTATTATTGTCTATACAATATTCACAGTGCAGTTGAGATCAGTAAGATATGTTTGTAGTTTCTAGTTAAGTCAATTTTATTGTTGTGTGTAATGTGATGCTGTCAGTTATTTGTTTGTTCTATCCATTATGTGTATGTTTAGGTAAAGGTGGTTATGAGGTGTTATGAGTGTGTGTGTGTTTTATTTTATTGTGGTTTCGGAAACATCTGACTGTTAACTTTTATATATCTTTTTTAAAATCATATCCAAATGCCACACATGTGAATCTATGAATCACCTTTTTCTAATACAATGATACTAGTGTTTTTCTTTCTTTATTTTAATTGTATTCCTTGTACTGTCATGTGTTAAAAGTGTAGCTTTTAATTAATGACATATTTTCCCTTTTTGAGGTTCTTTATGATAATCAGTGTGCCGTGACACACTAGTGTGCCTTGAGAGATCGTCAGGTGTACCTTGGGAAAATATCAAACTTTACCTAATTAGGCAAAAAACATTATTTATCTGCAAATAAAAGAGAAGAGAGCTGAGACTGGCTGCTCTGCATGTCAATCAAATGGTTATTGGACCGATTGGTTGATGTGCAGTCGTAAAAATAGATCTACATAGTGAACAATCTTCCTCTCTCTTTGCACGTGATGGATCTACTGACTCCTTTAAGAAACATCTTAAGACTTTTATTTGTGCAGGCTTTTCACTGATTTTCTGGAACTCCTGTGTCTCAGTATCATCTTGATCTTCTAAGTATATATTTTATCGAGTATTGTTTTGATTGTTTAAGCAATATGTGACCCTGGTCTGAAAGGGCTCTATAAATATAAATTACTTTCCTTTTTCTTTTCTTTTTTTAACATTCTGGGTGGTGGTGCGCCTCATGATTTTTTCCAAGATAAAAGAGTATCTTGGCTCAAAAAAGGTTGAAAAACACTGTGATAACCTATTAGAAAATGTCTGAACTCACCTGCATCTTTTTCATTTCCAATATTAATGATCAAATTAAGTAATTTGACATATAAAATATCTCAAGAATCAACAAATAATTATGATATTTATAATTAAACCGAGATTATAATGATTTGGATCCAACTTCTCCTCTTGGAAAAACCTTTCCTGATTCATTTTAATAGTATCAGTTCTACCTAATTAGTTTTCAATGTGTTGCCTGAAGTGTTACCTGCTTATAAGTGTGTAGCGTGAAAGTGAGAGTGTCAGAAATGAGCATGGTCTTAATTTCAAGAGTAAAATAGGGCATTCATTCTGGAATCTCTTTGGACAGAGTGTCTGAGAGTGTAGAGAAAAACCGCCGCCATCTACAGAGCGTCACTGACCGGATCTGTCTGGCTCAGGCCCGGGTGGACAAGATCAAAGGCAGTAAAAAGGCCACAAAGGTAACGGCAACATCATTCAGCTGCACTTAAAATGTCCTGCGGTAAAAAAGCAGCGAAACAAGGTGGAGGCTCAAGCAAATGATCGTGTTTGTCAATGATATTGTCTGTTGTACAAGGTTTTCTCCAGTGCCAAGTACCCAGCTCCGGAGAGACTGCAGGACTACTCGTCAATCTTCCGTGGAGCCACGGATCCGTCCTCACACAGACAACATTGTCAGAGGATAACGAACAAACTTCGACCCTTCGATGAGAAAGCTTTACAGGTGACACTTTTGAATACATGGCATAATAATTGGCCTTTTTTTTTTAAATTCCTTTTAACTTCCTTAACACTTATTTTTAAACGTCCTTATCTCCTGAGAGTCCCATATATAACTTATTCATGACATCCTAAAAATAAATATTTTCCCTGATATAAAGATTCTAGAATCACTTATTAGATGGTTTGCAAGTATTTCGTTTTATTTAAGAGTTGACATCGTCGGTCTTGCACCTACAGATTTAGTCTCACTAACACTATTTAGTACTAACGAAAACTAATTCAGAGTTTTAACGTTGCTATTTTATCACAAGGTCTCTCTTTTTAAAGAATTCTGCAGATGCAGCAACTCTAGGTGGACTCGGTGTAACTTTTAGCACCAAGATTAACACACTCGTATCTTTAAAGAGTGGGAAGACGACCTCGGTCTTTGAGTTTCTTATCCATCTAATGAATCTTGAAAGAGAGCAAAGCTTATCCAGATCATTTCTAAACCGGGTTTAAACCAGATCACAACAGGAAATCTGACTTTGAGGCCGGATCAGTAGTAGCTAAACATCCAATCCAATCAACTGACAAGTTGATGTTGACTGCTCTGAATCCAAACTTTGAATCCAAAGATAGTTGTTAATGATTATTGTTAAATAATTCAGTTTTTTAATGAGCATTTATTAAGAATCAACATTGCATCCCAGAAATAGATGACGACCTGTTTGTTTCAAGGATTCCAGTTTACCATCAGTTTACCCTAGCAAGGCACTAGTTAATAATGAGGCTTTTCTTTTGGTATTGTTTTACTTGGAAATAAGATAATTGATCAACTTTTTTTTAGAATGTTGTCTGATTGTATTAAAATACTGTTCGTATTCTCTCAAATTGAATAGTTAATCTTAGTTAATCACTTAACTACAAAAACAAGTTTCACTTGTTGCTGGACATTATATGTATATTAAACGGCAACTAACATAAAAAGCCAACTCTCCTGATTCACTAATATGTTTCAAATGTTGAAGTCTTTCTCTCCAAGATGCAGTAAGTCTCTCATCATGACCATGATTTGAACTTATTGCTGATTGATTCGCGGAGACAAACACGGATGCTTGACCACACAGCACAGTGGTTGTGGTTATGTTAAACAAAATGTAAACTCCAGTAAAAGTGTTTTCAGTAGGCGGGGCTTTAGCACATTTTCTAATGTAAATATTTAAATGAAGACGCATACAGTACAATAGAGGTCCAACATCTATTTAAAAGACGCATTAATCAACAAATTAGTGGAACTTTAATCTTCAAGCAGTGCTCAATGACATGCGAAAAAAGACTAAATGTTTTTTGCTCTGCAGCTAACTCGATGATTCCAACAAATGTAAATCCATTATACTTATTACTTGCAGAGAAATCAATTCCTATACCGCACTCTTTCAAGCTTGACCGTGTAATTTGTAGTCCATGTGAACATGTTGTTTATCCCGTCTAATGAGCTTCCAAGCTTGTCCGTCTTGATTGCTCTCACCACATCAAACAGGTAATTACATGTTCGATGGAGAGAAGTGAGATGTAAAAAGCAGAAAATTGACAAAGCGATTAACAGGTATGGAATTGGACTTTCTGAGCACAAATTTCAATTCCATTTAATCCTGGGGTGATAATTACGTGTGTTAATGCCTGTCACATGAACACGGTCTGTTAGACTGTGATAGTATCTGTCCTGAGGGCTTTTGTCAGCGCATGTGTGCGTGCTCTGCATCGAGTCAGCCGTTGCATTATTTATCATTCACACCACCTTTTTTAGAAAACTTTCAGAAACAGGCCATTTTCCGCTTCGTGTATTTTTTCTGAACATTTCAGTGTGTATTTGTGATTCTTTTTAAAAAAAAAAAAAGCAGGCAAACAAAAACACTGCTGGCAATTTCCCCAGATACATTATTCAGTCTTCCCCCGAAGTAAAGCGTATAATTTAGTTTTGTCTAGTTTTTGTGTTTGTCGCTGCATCTTTTTTCTGGCATTTGTGTCAAGCCGATATTTTACATGTCTTCATCAGATTTCATATTTTCTCTCGCTTTCAGGAGAAGTTGATGTATTTCCCAGTGTGTGTGAGCAATAAGAAGAGGTCTGAGGATGAGACCGAGGAGGGGCTGGGCAGTTTGCCTCGCAACATCTCTTCTGTCAGCTCGCTGCTGCTCTTCAATACCACAGAGAACTTGTGAGTCCACACAGCGAAGACTATATAAACTCAGGGTGTTTGCATGTATATGATCGTCATTTTGATATTTATTTACTTTTGATTTAATGATAGAAGAATGAAAGGCGTTAAAGATTCATTCGGTAAAGGGGTCACTTATCAGTATTCATCACAGTATTTAACCAGAATATTAATACACCACATCTTTGTTCGGTTGGCCTGAGGAAAAGACGACATGGTCCGCTGTAAAATGCTGATTCAACATAGTACCATGCTTCACGTCAACAAATATTCCCACCACAAATCCTAATTGGGTTTTTCAATGTTTTTGGAAGTCAAAACAGACATCAATCATTTTACTTGAAAAAGAAAGAGAGTGATTCATATTTTATTTATATTTTTGTTTCTGTTTTTTTCTTTCCCAAAGGTATAAAAAGTATGTCTTCCTTGATCCACTAGCAGGCGCGGTTACAAAAACGCACAAAACCCTCGAGACGGAAAAAGAGCAGAAACCATTTGATGCTCCTCTGTCCATCGCGAAGAGGGAGCAGCTGGACAGACAGGTATCGCCGACTCTGAACCATCCATGATGTGGACGAGTGACGTCTTTGACCATGAAAGTCATTTCGATGGTTTGTTTGTTCCTGCAGACCGCAGAGAGCTATTTCTACGTGCCAGATTTGGGCCAGGTGCCAGAGATAGATGTGCCGTCTTACTTGCCGGATTTACCGGGCATCGCAGACGACCTGTCCTACAGTGCAGATTTGGGTCCAGGCTTTGCTCCATCGGGGCCGATACACAACATCCCTGAGCTGCCATCTTTCTCTGACGACAGTTATGTTGAAGGTACAGACACATAAAACAAAAGGCTATACCTGTTATCTACACTATTGTGGGTGACAGTTTTTCCAATTGTATGGTATGAGCGGTATTCACCATGATCCGCAATAGTTAATCTAGGTATCATTTTGTTTTTTTTATGTAAACTTTTGTGTGAAAATGTTTTCAGTTTTCTTATATGCGAGTTATTCATCGTGTTGATGTGTCTAGCTTTTTTTTTCTTTTTAATTTCACTAGTGTATTTTGAAGGTTTTTACTTAAGTATGTTAGGGGTTTTCAATTGTCCGAGTGGATTTCACTGCAGTGTTATTCTCAGTCTAGTGTGTTAGATGTTTTTTCTCTAATAGCGATTTTCTATCTCTAGTGTAATCTAGGTTTTTAATGCAGCGGGCTAGAGGTTTTTACTACATTATATTCTCTTTTACTAATGTGCTTTAGAGGTTTTCACTTTAGTGTGTGAGAGGTTTTCCAATGTCAGTAAAAAATATGTTTTTCACATTGAAAAAAGTATCTGTTGTATGTTTTCACGATGGTGGAGAAGAGATTTTTAAGACTGCATTTGCAAAGTCTTCACTGTAATAGATGTCATTAGCATTTTGTGTTAGCTGGTTTCACTTTGTGTTCTCATGGCATAATTGTCTTTTGATGTACAATGTTTCTGCTGTGGTTTGTAAGAGGTTCTCACTTCGTTAGAGATGATCACGGTTGTAAATAGTACAAACTGAACTTTTGAACTTTGATCCTCTTTTGAGATGTGAATGTATGTTTTCACATGTAGGATCTCCTCTTCAATCGAATGTGGCACTTCTTCCTCCACCTCCACCTCCCCCGCCACCGCCTCCTCCGGCACCTGTCTCGTCTTCAGCCATGTCGGCCGGAGCTCCTCCCCCACCACCTCCGCCTCCTCCCCCTCCTCCGCCTCCCGCGATTGAACCCAACGGGGTCTCGGGTGCGACGAGCTCAGGTTAGTCACGCTTCACCTTTAAACTACCAAAACTCTGCACTAAAGTCACGGCTGACGGCGCCATCTACCGCTGCAGGTCCGGTGTCGGGCGCCCCCAGCGAGGTGGTCCAACCTTCAGACGGCCGCGCCAGTCTGCTGGAGTCCATCCGCAACGCCGGAGGGATCGGCAAAGCACAGCTACGCAACGTCAAAGAACGCAAGATGGAGAAGAAGAAGCAGAAGGAGCAGGAACAAGGTGTCGTATCGTTGGCGAGGAGCCCCGCTTGTGTTTTATTAACATCTTTAATGCTGATGAAGAGCTCATGCACCGAGAGCAGAGCGTGACCAGCCTCTACTTAACGCTCGCCTGCTCGTTTATCATGCCGCGTATGACGCCGCACTTCAAGCGTTCAAGCCAAAATGTACGTCTCACACTTGTAATCTGTCATTTTGACCTTTTAACTGCCCCCATTAAAGGGCGTGCTTACAATTAATTGCCTGACCCAATATGACACCATCACTTCTGGTTCGCTCGGCGTAACATTTAATTAGTCAAAAATGTTTTATGCTCAACACTTATCCAATTACATTCAAACCTTTTAATTGTGGGAGCCGGACTAACAGCCTTGTCGCCTCTCAGCAGTGGCAGCTGCAGGTGGCGGAGGAGACTTCATGTCGGATCTCTTCAGCAAACTGGCCATGCGCAGGAAAGGTGAGGCATCTTTTCCTGAAAGTGACGCCAGTTGTAGCCGACGCCGCTGTGTTGCGTTTCAGGCATTTCCGGTAAAGTCCCAGGAGGAGGAGCAGGAGAGGGATCCGAGGGTCCGGCCGGGGCCGGGGGAGCATTTGCACGGATGTCGGACGTCATCCCACCTCTGCCCTCGCCGCAGGCGGCGGCAGACGACGACAACGACTGGGAGGCGTGATGAGATGAAGCGTCAAGTATTGTTGAAACACATTTTTCTAAACCTGTATATACAGATTAAAGTGCTATTATAGACAAGTGAGGAAAATCAAAGCGTGCTGCCATAGTTTATGTTGGACAGTAAAACTTCTACGAACTATTTTTATGCCTTCAGTGATGAACCTCATGAACCCGGATGCAGAAGATCAAAGCCAGAACTCTCCTTTCTGCATTTATATATATACAGTATATATACATCGATCAATATATTCTCCTTTGGCTTGTGAGGAATTCCTGTAGTTACTCACAAGTCTAACGAGTTGAATTGATGACGGTCTAAAGGTTTGTGATGCGATGATGTTACTCACATGTATAAATAAAACATAGATTTTCAGCAAAGTTATCAGAGCAATAATATATATTGACCCTGCACTAATTAAATGTTTTTGAAATGTCGACGCTCACAGATGTGTTTTATTATTATGTTCTGTAAAAAAAGTGGTAAAATTATTTTATTAGTTCAATTGTTTACAGGTTGGCTTGTTTTGTTTGTTATTATCGGCTGTAGAAGAAACACTTTATCATCTCATTTTTCATTTTAAGGGGCACAATTCTAACTCAAGTCAATTAAGTTAATGAGTTTATAATAAGTTTATTTAGGTTAAAGAGCTGAGACACATTATCATGATCATTTAACCCCTTCAGTAAAATAATTAAGTTGAAGTCTTCTATTTTACTCTCAAAAAATCCATCAACATTTGTTTTTTTTGTCTTGTATAATGTTTTGCAACCATCGTGTCGAAATATCCGAGGAAGTTCCTTTGGGTCATAGAGTCCAACGGTCTGATTGACCATTAGATTATATCAACAGTGATTGTATCGGGAGGAAATTGAATTCAGGTCGTTGCCAAACTCTATTAAACTGTTTTCGCCAGGCTGATAATACGAAACATGAGTCATGAGAGAGAAGATTTATTGTAGAAAGACTTTGTTAATAACTCAGCCAACATTCCCCTCCTCGTTACGTAACAACTTATGACTGGTTCGCTAAATAATTTAGATTTCCTTTTTCTTTTTTTCTGCTTCGTTTCAACATTCCAAATACACTTTACTGCTCACTTGATTTGAATCAGAACATGAGGCGACACAATCTGATAAATCTTGATCTCATTAGAGACTTTACTTCAGTCAAACATCCTCTTGCCGGGCTTGACCCTCCAGAGTTTCCTCCAAAAGACACTCAAGTCTGCTTTTGCTTCTTTTCCAGGAAAAACTACAAGAATAGAGAAAGAATTGAAATTGATAAACAGTGACAAGAAAATTCTTTTTTTCCCCTCACCTTTCGTATGGCAGCAAATGCGGGACCGAAAGTGGAGTACGTGTTGGTGCGTTGTTTGATCCAGTCCGGAAGTTTGGAAAGCGTTGCAGGACGCGAGTACCGTCGATCACACAGCACGATGGATGAGTAGTCGCCGCGGTGACGGATTGCTCTCCCTTGTAGGATGTAAAAGATAACATTAGTGTGCCGTTAATGAGGTACATGAGGAGCCTCACCTATCGACTGGTTGACGGCCTTCATGCAGAGGTTTTCTATCAGAGCTTGACCAGGACTTTTCCCTCCAGTGTGAGGCTGAAAGTCAATATGGTTAAAATACAAAACAATGCTTTGTTTCTCTTAAACAATGAACTTGTGATTGGTTGAGTCTTCATGAAACAGTTGATGAGGTATCATGATACAGTGTTTCATTTTGAAAGACCACTAGATGGCACTGTAAGTTTAAAATGACAGCAGGTTTCATTAAAGTAGTAGATAAAAGTCAAAGATTATAAAGCAGACAGTGCCATCTAGTGGTCCTTTAAAATAAAGCCACTGTATCATGATACCTCATCGACTGTTTCATGAACCCATCAATACAAGCACCTAAAAGAAAATCCCAGTCACTACTTTGTGAGCTCTACCCGAGCATCTCACCAGGTGCTTGTCCAGATACGACATCTTCTCCTGCAGTTCCGGAGACTTGATGTTCGGATACGGCATTCCCACCATCACTACACACCTTTGAGGAAAGTAAAAAACGTAGAATTTCGATGGACACTTTAAAGCACTGAGTTTAGCTTTTAAAATTCCTCAAACCTGCCCAGGTCGTCTGAGAAGTTGATCCCCTCGCTCATCTTTCCTCCCACCACGGAGAACAGAAGCGCTCCAGTGAGTCCGCCAACATTCCCCGAGCAACGCTGGAGTCGGTGAGAAGACGATTGTTATGAATCCACAGTAGCTGACGTTGATGGTGTGTCGGGGTGACGCATGTTACCTGGATACAGCGTGAGAACTCGTTCAGCACCTGATCCACCTGGTTGGCTTTTTTTGGTTCCTGAAAGATCTAACAAGGCAGGAAATAGAAAGAAAAACAGTCAAGTGTTGCACTTACATCAGGCTAGGAACCGAGAGTCAAAACAATCTGAAGGACCTTCTTCTTGTTTGCCAGCCGGCTCAGAGTCCCGCTGGCCTCCCAGTGTGAGACCATCCTCCTTGAATACTCGTAGGACGGGAAAAAACAAACGACCCCGCCCGGCACCACGTTGCAGATGTTTGTCAGGATCCGGCCCGTCTCATCCATCTGTGGGGGGAAAAAATTTGAGCTGAAAAACTCTGAATATTTTCTATTAAAACGATCGACGAAATGTCTACCATTCGTGGAGATTCTCGATTCTGGAAGGTAAAATCAAGTTCTTGACCAGAAGGCCCGCTGCTCAGGACGATGGGTAAAATGTTCTCCGGAGGTATCACGTGGCCTAGTAAACAAATAATTAAAGATAAATCACTTTTTATTGAAAATCCCGAAAGTTTTAATTGTGTTATGACTGCTTCGCATCATTTTTTGTGTCTCCATCACTGGTGTTCTGCGGGAAAAAGCATGTGGTCAACATCTCGTTATGAAAGTCCATATCAGTTATACTGTCTGCAATGCTACACTTATCTACTTGCTCTCAGCTGAAGTTCATGTAGGTCAAGTAGGGGTCATTATCTGGGGTCCTCCATTGAAGTAGGTGCAACCAAAAGGACTGATCGCTCCTTCCACATGGGGGCAAATTCAACCTTGGTTTCAAGTGCATCAAATCAAGCAGGTAAATGCTGTGCGGGTCGAAAGCTAATGGGAAGTCAAAACGGCGTAGCAGAATTGTAGCTTTTTGTCTAATATAGAAGTATGAAAAAAATATATAATTTGGATGCTTCCATCTCTGGATCCATTAGACCCTTCAGAAGAAACTCTCAACTCAATGAGTCCAATTCCATTTTGCCTTGTCCTTGTGATGACATTCTTTAATCTGGGCTCCGATTGTTTTACACGCTGCAACTTGCCAGACTTCACATTATTCTACTCGAGTATCAGTACACGCCGACCGATGCGTTTCTGAACATAGTTTAGTTTATTTTTCAACTTTTCCAAGTGAACTCTGGCACTCAAAACGCATGATGTGACCATCCCACCGCTGACACCATAACACCTGGCTACAGTAAAAGTCAAACTTCAGTTCAAGAAAAGAAAGAAGAAAGGTTGTCCTTTGGCGAAAACATTGGTGCTTATGCTTTATCCATGTTATGTATGCGGTTTTCTCCCGTTATTCTGAAAAACATCCGCCTCGGCACCCTTTATTACTCCCTAGGAAAGAGTACAGGTGGGAACTCTGGCTGCTAACCTAGCCCTACACTGTGATGATGATTAATCTAGCTGTTGAGGGAAATATAAAACATCACAAGTCTTGGTTGTCGTGGTAACGGGTCACGTACCGCAGGAGAACTCGGTGATACGATCTTCTTCTACTCCGGCTGAAAACAGGAGCTCCTGTTTGAAGTCCGACACCTGCATAAAACATACGGAGGATCAGAAAGTGCGACATTTCTATTTGTAGCCTCTTGAAATGGAAAGTGACTGACGGGCTGCATGGTTCCTCCCGCGATGATCACGGCCCTGCACTCCCTCAGCACCTGAGCGAAGTGAACCGCCGGGTTCAGGAGCAGGAACTTCACGCTGCTCTCAGAAAGAGTTCCTGGATCACAGGATCGTGAGTTTTCTATTGGGTTTTATGTGGCGCTCGTGTGTCGTCGATACCTTGTCTGTTCAACACCACTCTGCCGTCGGTGTTGCTGTTGGTGAGCGCCTTGAAGAAGCCTTCCACCTGCATCATGGGAGACGCAGACATCTCCACCTCGGCAGATCCCTGCTGCTCCTCTGAAGACGCCGCGCCAGAGAGCAAAGCTGGGAATAAAGAATCCAGAGAAATCCTCAGAGCTGCTGCCTCTCGTTCATCAAGAGGCGAAATATCAAAGATTTTTTTATCAGAGCAGCAAAAAGATCAATAAATCATTCCCATTCTGATCAATAACCTTCTCATCAGGGACTGAGATGAAAAGTATGAATCCATCCGTCAAGCTAACAAAACTGAAGTCATTAGCGACGCCTCATAATGAGGTGATAAAACACACCCCACAGTCGCTCCTTTATTTCCCTCATTCCAGCGGTGTGAAGGACGAGTCTCTTATCCTCCGGTAACGTCCACAGCTTGAATACTAAACGCTCGAGAATCGACCTCTGGAAAGTCAACTCATCATCGAGCAGAGAGACGTCAGTTCGGGGGATTCGCTCGGATTTGTGGCGCTCAGATCTATTTAAGATATTCTTCACCTACATTTGTACTCCGTTAACCCAGATTCTCTCTCCTCTCACCTGAGCCGGGGCTCTGGTTGCTCTGCAGCGTTTGAAGGTAGCGGCTCAATCCCTCCGTGCGTCGGTTCTCCTTGTTGTTGCTCAGAGTGTGAAGGCTCACGCCGGCGCCCGCGTACTTCTCCACGAAGCCTCCCAGCTGCAAAAGGAGTTTCACACTATTTGATGTCGAGATGAAGAATTTGAATGATGTATTTTTGTGTTGTTTTAACTGCAAACTTCTTTATTTTTCTTTTTAGAAATAACCATTACAAATTCTAACCCGCTCTAGTAGAAGAACTCACATTTCTCCGATCCTTAAAACTCTTCACTGGCTTCCAGTTTCTTTCAGAATCAACTTTAAAATTCTGGTTCTTACTTTCAGATCTATTCATGGTCAGACTCCTCCTTGCATCAGTGATCTGATCCAGCCTTACACCCCAGCTCGGGCTCTGAGGTCTGTGGATCAGAATCTACTTATGGTTCCACACACACGGTTCAGGACCAGAGGAGAGAAATCTTTTCAGGCTGTTGCTCCTAAGCTTTGGAACAATCTTCTCTCTCTTTGCGCTTGATGGAGTCTACTGACTCCTTTAAGAAACATCTTAAGACGTTTCTATTTGTTCAGGCTTTTCCTTGATTTTCTGGAACTCCTGTGTTGTTCTCAGTATTATCTTGATCTTTAAAGTATATACTTTTTTGAGTATTGTTTTGATTGTTTAAGCGCTTTGTGACCCTGGTCTAGAAAAGCGCTATATAAATAAATATTACTTACTTACTTATTTACCCTGGCAAAGTAGGGCTGGCGGGCACTAGGCCCTCAAGCAATTTACTGCGGTCTAAAACACAATTGAATACATGAAAATAAATCTGTTTAATGTTAAAGTTTAACTTTTTTTTATTTTTCTTAAAACCTTCACCTGCTTTTTGTTTATTCACAAATCTTATTTAGGTGGAAAATATGCTTCCTGGTTACCACATGGCAACCTTTACCTATATTTTCGTGGCCGGGATGAATTCAAAGTGAAATCATAAACTAATTTAATTTTGTGCTTTTTTTAATAGAATATTTGCTGTCCCTCAACATATCAAATTAAATTATTCTTTTTTTTTTGTATGAGATTTTACTTACAGGAGTAACCTGAATACTTTAAACATAAGAATAATAATGCATTACTTTTACAGATGTGTTTAATGTATTGTTTCATATTTCTTACTGTAATTTGACATTTTCCCTTTATCTTAAAATTATATTAAAAGTATTTCAAATATACAATGACATATTTTTGCCTTTACTTCACCGTGTTATATACTCATGGTAAAAATGCAACTGAGGTTGCTATGAAACTAGGGACGCAGAAGGTTGCTGGATGGCTAGACGGCTCCTGTCTGACTCTAAACATTGAACAGACTGTAACCTTGTTCTTTATAAACGGGGACAAACTTAGAGATTGTCCTGAAAGTACATTTTCTCTATTGCATGACAAGTTGGTCTCAGGCATGTAAAACAGCCTTAAAACCACTTGATTCATTATATAAAAGTTCCCTTAAAATTAATGACAAGAAAACCCGTCAGTATCACCAGTGTCATATACTCTCCAAATGTATTTTAAATTTAAAAAATCGGATAATGCATACAAATGTATGCCTACTGTTTAAAATCATCCATGATGCTACTGCTCCTCCTTGGAAAAGAACGGTTACACTCCGCTCAGACAAAAACAACAAGAGCAACACGATCAGTTACCAGAGGAGAGTGCAGTATTCCTAAACGCAGGACTTCATTTGGTAAATAATCTTTTTCTTTTGTTGCCACAAATCAATGGAACTCACTTCCAACAGAGCTGATTTTAAAACATTCTCATGCCACACAAAACCTTGGATGCTGACACAGCAAACTTGCAGACATTTGTGTTGCGTAATGTAATGACGTGGGAATGTGGGTATTCTTAACCTTGTAATTGAAATGCATTTTGTAATTGTTTCCAATTTACTGTATACACCATCTACCTGCCCAGGGACTATGGGTGGAAAATAGCAATTTGCTAGAACCTGGTGCAAATGCATCTCTCCTTGTTCATTCAGGGTTAATGTTTTATTGTGCGCTATCCCTGTTCAAATAAAGAAATAATAATAATAAACTAACTAAACAATATAATTAATTTTTGATGTAGAAAATAATATATTTAAAAGCATGTTATATAAAAAGGCTGTATTTAAAATGAAATAGACATATTATCATTTATTACTATTCGAATTGTTTTTCTTCTGCCTCAAAAGATCATTTTAAATCTATAAAACATGCATCATAAGACGAAGCGTCTCCAACTTACTTTCCTGCTGACCATGCTCTTCTCAAAGTATCTTTCCAGCTGCGAAAAGAAGTCGAGACGATTAGAGTTTAAGTTGATCCCTCACTGGTATCGGATCAAAAGGAAACCTTGAACAAATTGATGTTGTCAATTCGAGCCTTGAAGAGGAAATTGTTGATGGTTAGCATCTCATTCCCTGAAGACAAAGATCAGTCTGTTAAATTAGTTCCAGATGTGTCTTGAGTGAGTCTTTGTCTTTTGTTCTCCTACCAGTTTGCATGGCTTGGCTCTGAGGGTTCTGGCCCACTTTGCCTGTCAGAAGAACAAGGAAGTCGTGAAATTCCAGAGACAGATATCCGACTAATGAACGAACCTCCCAACGCATCCACCAGCCCCTCGATCACGAACAGGATCTGCTTGATGTACATCAGGTTCTTGGCTTTGAGGCGACTCCTGCGAAGACGTGCGGTCGGTTCGGCGAGCTCGACATGCAGGTGAAACATCCTTCACTCACCTGAATCGACCGGCGTACTGGCTGAGCTGAGAGTGAGCTCTGCAAAGCTGCGCACGACATGATCAAACAACCCGTTAGAATCCTTCGACCGCACGCTCCACGAACATTGTGTTCACCTGAGCGCCGTTGAGCTCCGCGCTGTGTATGCAGGACAGCGTGTCGCTGAGGTTGTGAGCTTCGTCTATGATCACCACCTGACAAGCACACAATCGTTCTTACAACCGACAGATGTCAAAAATTACACTACACAATACACACGATACGAGATTGAGACGTCAACTAAAATTGGCTTTTATTTACACAATGTGTTAAAATGACCAAAGTAAAAATGTTTTACTTGACAGCTGCGCACAACAGGTAGCTCAGCCCTGCGACCATTTTTGTGTTATGAATTTATATTATTATATATACAGTATATATATATATATATATATTTTGATTCCCTGTTTTTACACTTCTACTTGCAAGTACATTTTTTTAATTGTAATTGTTTTGTATAAAATTTTCTAAGATAATATTTAGGTGCTTTCATGATATATTTCTTCATAATTTATTAAATATTAATACTGTTTATATATAGTATTTGTTTTTTTCAAGAGAAATAATATTGAGGTTTTCACATCTTTAAGGTTTCAAATATTTTAGTTCTGTGTAGATTATTGAAAGAAACTTTTTTTATTCCACCTCTCATCCCACTGGTCGATGTCACTCTCAATTCTTCCCTCACTCGTGAACAAGATCCTGTGATACTTGAACTCCTCCACTTGGGGCAGCATTCCATCCCTAACCAAGAGATTTTCCCGTCTTAATTGACTTTCACTATAGATTATTGTTTCCTTTCAACGAGTGAGTCATTTTTAGGATCAAGTTTAAAAGGAGTTTCCACATGAGATTTGCCGGGTCACCTGTCCTTTCAGCTGGATTCCTGCCGCTCTCCTCGTGGCTTCATGAAGCACCATCTGGTAGGGCAGCACCACCAACTACACGACACAAATACAAAAAACCCTCTAGTCCGGCACCGACAATAGTCCGAGGAGAGAGAACTCTCGGGCACCTGTGCGGGAGGAACGGCGAGTCGACTGGAATAGTACGGGCACGAATGCGTGGCTTTCCCGAGCTTCAGCAGGTGTTCGATGTCGTGCACGGTCCCCAGAACTTCATCTCTCATGCGCTGCATCGCCGAAGCGTTGTTGAAAGGACAAACGCTCTTGGCAGGTCCTCGCTTGCGCTTCACACCCTCATCCTGATTCTGCTTCTCTGCACGGCGAACAAACAAGCACAGATCCTATCATTTAATGGACCCGAGGACGTCTGGTTGAAGTATTGCTGTGGACCATATGTATGGACAATTAATTAAATCAATGGCGGCCGTTTTTCTTGTGATTTACACACGACTGGATGATGCAGTTTTACTTATGCTTGGAAACGCGTCTACCGTGTTTGTTTTTCTGCATCTCCATGCAGCGGTCGTTAATGCGCTGGAGGCTCCCGAGGCGACGCACCTCCTCATTGATGCACAGATTCTGCGAGGACAGATAAAGAAGCAGCTTAATTATCTGAGCATGAAAGATTTCTCTCCTTTGTTCCGTTCACCGAGTCTTGACTGACCTTTGGAAAAGCCAAGAAAAACAACTCGTTGTTCATTCTTCCTCATTATGAATACTTTTACTTTCTACTGATCGCTGACACGTTCCACCCCGCCCTCACTCTCTTCTTCACTCTACATTTTCTACTCACTTCTTCCTCAAAACAAACCATAGCAAAGATATATCAGCTGAAATACAGAGAAATCAATGGAATCGTTTCAAACTAAACTCACGATCAGTGATACTCATGATACCATAATGGCAATTGTTCTGACACAAGTGGTAGTAACCATAACAAAATGCAGCGCAGATTTTTTTTGTTGCCTTATTTTATCGAGTCATTATACAAAATGAAAATCTTAGTTTCAATTAATGTTAAGACATTTAACATTTCAAAGTTGAGTCCCATATTCTCTCTTCACCTGAACTCGCCTAGCATGCACACCGTAACTCCAGAATTAATCTGACGGAAAATAACACAAAGTTCATAAATATTTATATATTTTTCCCCCTAAATAATACCCACAGAAAAGAAAACTATTTATAAAATAATAATGAGAGAACATAACGCAAATTCTGTTACAAAAGACGAAAACATTTCCAAACTAAAACTTATAGAACTAATTACAAAGTCTGCAAGGATGGACAAATATTCCCCAAAATAATACTGACAGAACACAAGCTAGTCATAAGTCTGATAAAATAGAAACTCACTCGAACTCTGTGTACAATTTAGTTATATTTCTTCCATTTTGACAAACAAGAATATTTTGTGGGTTTTCTTTAAGTAAAGTTTCAGTTGAACCATCATCACAGTTTAACAAGTAGGAAGTTTTAGACAAATACTCATCTCTACTTATTAGGCCCCGATAAACACAAATAGGACCATATACTGCCCTCAAACCTCAAAGAGCCGTATGAAGTACCTGCCGTGAGCCCAGCGTCACAAGGCTGACGTCCTTGTTGAACGGGCTCTTCTGAACCTCGTGAACGAACTGAGCCAGCTGGGAATGTGTGCGACTGCAGTAGTAGATCTGGAACAGTGGTAATTAATCAGTCATATAAAAAACAAAACAAGATGTTATCCACATTTTTTTAATCCATATGAAAACACTTGACACATAGAGGATGTCCATACCTTTGTCACATGTTCCTCAACCAGTTCTTCATCCTCATCTTCATCAGCCACACCAATTCTGGTTGAATCGCATCACTTGGTCACGTTGTTAAAATCCAACACGCTGATGGTCACGTTAAAGTGAACTGACCTGTTTTTTGGCTTGGACTCATCGTCACTCTCGTACTCTGCGACAATTATCTCTTCATCCTCTCCACCTGCTGCATCCGTCGGCTCCTCTTTGCTGAGCTGCAGCAACTTGAAGGCCTCGTCCTCCTCGGCCGCCTTCCTTTTCAGGGCGTGCTTGAGCTGGACGTTATTTCGGATCAACTCCAACTTCTCCTCCCGCTTTTTCCTCTTCAATTCATCCTCCTGACCACAATGAACACCATTTAAAACCGGAAATCATAAAACAAAAAAAGAGGTAACCTAAAAAATACCTTTAATTTTGACAACAAATCTCTTTCTGCTTTTTTCTGGACAAAATCTGTGATCCAATCGGGCTCTGCTGATGAACTACAAGACGAAGCTGCTTCTCCTTCCTGCAGCATAGCTGCAGTCTCGTCTTGCTTCTTTTTTTCCAGGTCTGTGAGCCACGTAAGAGCTCCGCATATCAGACTCAGAGACTTTCCCTGGACCAACGACAAAGACAAACTGTCATGTTTTCTGGCTCATCTAATGCACACCTCTGTCTTTTGTCGCACACACACTCACCGTCCCAGTCGGACTTTCAAATATGCCCACTTTGCCCTGGTCTAGTGAGTCATAGAGCGACTTCATGAAATCTTCTTGGATGTCATACGGCTGGAAAGGAAATGGGAAGTTGGACCTGTGGTTCTCCATGATTTTGCTGAGGCTGCAAAAACAGCGAATATAAAGTTATTCTTGTTCTCGGTCAATCTGACCTAGAAGAGAAGAAGGTTTTCATGATCTGGATCTCATTATTTCATAGGAAAAACTTCCTGTTAGGGTTCCGAGATCAGAAATTGTAATTTAATCCGTTTTACTTGAGTAGACATTTAGGCTGGTGAATGTTCTTGTACCTTAATACATATACATTTCTGTATTCATACTTTCAGCTCAATTGAATATGTTTGTCATCTTTCCATTTCTGGTCCCAGGTAGCTGGGACAGTCTCAACCACGCTGGATCATCCCATAATAGTTGCATGATTTATATAACGTTGCAGAGAAGAAACGGTAAGATTTGACAACCACCCACAAATAGTACTAGGTTGACCTAGGTCAGTCTGTCAAACTGAGCCTGAGAAACCTGGGTGTTGTATTTGACAAAGACATGTCTCTAGTTCAACACTGCAGAAAACTGACTATAAACTGTTTCCTTCAACTGAGAAAAATCTCTAAACTTAGGAAAATGATGTCACAACACGATCTGGAGCTTGTAATCCATGCGTCTTCTCGTTTGGACTATTGTAACAGTTTATTTGCGTGTTTAAACGAGAAGGAGCTGTCTCGCCTGCAGTTAATACAAAACTCTGCAGAGAGGATTCTGACCCGCTCTAGTAGAAGAACTCACATTTCTCCGATCCTTAAAAACTCTTCACTGGCTGCCAGTTTCTTTCAGGATCAACTTTAAAATTCTGGTTCTTAGTTTCAGATCTATTAATGGTCAGGCTCCTCCTTACATCACTGATCTGATCCAGCCTTACACCCAAGCACGCGCTCTGAGGTCTGTGGATCAGAATCTTCTGATGGCTCCTGAACACGGTTCAGTACCAGAGGAGAGAATTCCTTCCAGACTGTTGCTCCAAAGCTTTGGAACGATCTTCCTCTCCCTCTGTGTTTGATGATCTACTGACTCCTTAAAGAAACATCTTAAGATTCTTATTTGTGCAGGGTTTTCCTTGATTTTCTGGGACTCCTGTGTCTGTCTTTTGTGTCTTGACCTTTTATAGTATATAGTTTTAACTGTGTATTGTTTTTGATGGTTAAAGCGCTTTGTGAGTCTGGTCAAGAGAGGAGCTTTAGAAATAACCATTACTTACTAACAAATACATCATAAAATAGAATGTTTCACGAAGTTGTTCTATCGAGGATAATCGATCGGTCCCGTGTATGGCCATAGAAGAAGTTATTAGTTATCAATAGAAGTACTTATGTGTTGTCTTTTGTTGAACGTTCAAAGAAAAAAGAGCTTGTTTACCTGCAGTTAAGTTTTTATTTCCCGGTCGTTGAACATCCGCGCCAACACGCAGCGGTGACAGCGAACTCTGACCAATAGGAACAGCGAAGTTACAAAAGCGCCTGTTTTATGGATCTGTTCATCTTAAACGAGAGGGGTCTTTAGCACAATCAACGCATGCGTTTTTAAAAGCAAGTTATTCGTATTATTATCTTATATTTAATTCGAATTTACTGTAATTAAGTGGCTAGTTAAGGTGAAACTATTCATTAAAATTACTTTTATTATTAAGCACCGCCTTACCGGGCTGCCCCGGTACCCACTGTGTGCCTACGATCCATCGGGATCCGCCTCTGGGAGGGACTAGACTCTCTGGAAAGTTCTCGGCCCTTCTAAAACCGCGTCTTTAATCGCTCCCTCGCTAAACCCACATGGGCTCGGAGTAACAACACAAGTTAAATTATTGACCACCATTGTTTGAAAACTGAGCTGCAAGGGTTGGTGTCAGCATCTTGACAAAAAGGCGTGCGCAGTTGCGGATGCTCGGCTCGTCATTCTCGTTAGCCTGTTAGCTCGGCCAGGCTGTTGCTGCTGGTGCACCTGTTTCCAGTCCCGGTTAGATCTTACAGTTGTCTCGTCCCTGGAGGATCCAGCTTCTTCTAGAAGGTGAATCGACCTCATGACGGCAGAGGAGCAGGCGGTGGAAGGACAGCACAGCATGATGGAAGGGGAGGACATCACTTCGAAGAAGGATGGCGGTGTTCTGAAGGTAGATCAACGTTTTTTTTTTAGAGGAAACTGAAACTACTCATAAAAACTGACATTTTTAAATGAAATTAAAGTTTGCATATGATCTCATCTTTAGCCATCGAATATTCTGTCTTTTTTAAAAACTAATTGACTTCTAAACTGCAGCCGTAGTTTGTGGGCGTACATCAGAAGACACGTTTATTTTAACACGCCAGAAAATGACCTTTTATTTTTAAAATCCAGAAACAAACTGACCTATATTACCGTCAATTTTTATATACTTTCACGGCAATGTGCTTCTGGTCCAAAAGCAGTTTGCTCAAGGACAAGATGGTGGCGAACGTTGAGCGTTTAGAACTGTTTTTTTTAAATGTATGTCATGCTTTACTCACTGGTTGTAAATCTGGACCGTACTCGCAATATCACAATAAATAAAGTTCCAGTTAATATGAATGGGTTGTTGTAAAGATCTTAGCAGAGTTGACATGAATGTTTTGACAAACACACAAAAAAAACTGTTTAATCTGATTTGACGCGTTAAAAAATGTGTGCCGGTTTCACCTGATAAGTAATGATTTATTAATGTCTCGGATGACTGTCATTCAACATCTCTCCTTTTATTTTAAATAAATGTAACCTTATATTATACTCTAATATTCTGTAGGATTAATTTTCTGCTCGAACAACATAAGCTGTCATTGGTTTACAATTCCAAGCTGTTGCACTTCTTCATGTGAAGGATGATCTAAGATCTAAAAGAAAACTACTTTAAAAAGTCAATCAACTTTGTTATTTATTGCTGTAACTAATGTTATTTGTTACTTCCATATAATGGGTAAATTATCATTATAATTGTATTTCTCCCTTATTCTGTCAGCTATGGTTATCGTTTTACAAAATAATTTAGATCCGAGCGATAACAAAATTCTTGAATCTTAAATCTTGCTTCCTGAGTTGCTAGTACAACTATAGTGGTGTTGTGCCCAGTTTCTTTCTTTAATAAAAGAAAGAAGCTCTTCAAAGGCTGAGGAGTGAGGTATTTATTTTACAAGCCTGCTAAGTGAGGTTCTAAAAGTAACTTACTCAAGATGTTCTCTATTAAAAGAAGATCCATTAATAATCTTAAAGATCAACTTTGCCCATTGGGTTCAGACATGCACATCTAAATTTAACGTAACTCCTCAACTCTTCATGAGTATTTTTTGCATGAGTTTCTTTTTTACTGGAATGTGTATGGATGTGCAGCATAATGACCATAAAAACACAAAATACCTCTATCATGCGTTTCGAGAGGGGGAGCAAGACAAAGAATAAGTGGTTTTACAGCACAAGATGTTTATTAAAGGTCAACTAATGTGAAAACTTCAACTCTCTTTACTTACTTACACATGTTTAAAAATACTGAAGTCTTCCTTTCCAAGCTGCAGTAAATCTCTCATCATGACCATGATTTGAACTCATTACTTTCTAAAGTTCGCCCCCGTCTGAAATCTAGGCAAACGAGAGGTTATGAGAGTGGAGTCCATTATGATCAGGGTTCTCACCAGGATTTTTTCGGGAAATTAGAAATTTGTAACACTCTAAACACTATTTCCTGCGTTCTGAGGGCCAAAATTTGTGAAATAAAGGCATAAAATAAAGAAAATCCCCCCCTAGGCCGCTTGAGACATGCCGCCAGGGCCCAATTCACACCATAGGGGATACAAATCACAGCATAGGGGGCTCCAATGCTGAATGGTGCATGCAAGGACCCTGATGATTCAATGATTGGCTTCGCTAATCCTCAAGCCAGTTGTAATCCGACCCTGCTTTGTTTATACAACAAGTCCCTTGAAGGTGGGGACTTGCAGTATTGATGACGCATGGTAATAAACCTTGACGCTTGACCAATCACAGCAGAGTAGGTGTGTTTATGGTAAACAATATTTCATCTTTAGAGAAACGTAAGCGGGGCTTAAGTAAATTTTCTAATGTAAGTATTTCAATTAAACAATTTAAGAGACACACGTCGACACATTAGTTGCCCTTTAAGTTAGAAAACAAGATTTTATTTTACTTGGAGGGGAAGCGATATTCAAATGTTTTCTTGACAAATCGGTTTATTTTAAATGTAATTTCCCAGTCAAAACAGCCAAATATCTAGAATGTAATTGATCCTGGAAAAGAGGAAAATGCTTGGCATATTTTTTTTGGGATAAACCATCGCCATACGATGTCAATAAAAGTCAACTCCAACTATTGCAAATAACATTGTTGCTGTTGCTATTTATGTTGGCAACAATGCATAGGTTTTTTTTGCTTTGTTTCTTTGTGTCATGTAGGAGTTGAGTCAAATAAAGAAGGAACAAATATGTCACTCTCTCTTTCCCCTCCTCCAGCTCTTGAAGCGGGAGGGCACCGGCACAGAGCTGCCCATGATCGCTGACAAAGTTTTTGTCCATTATGTGGGCACACTTCTGGACGGCACTCCGTTCGACTCCAGCAGAGACAGAGAGGAGCAGTTCTCTTTTGAGTTGGGCAAAGGTTGGTTCATATCTGGCGCTTCGGCAGCACAACCTTGTGACATTTGTTTGGTCTATGTTCAGGTCAAGTCATCAAAGCGTGGGACATCGGTGTCGCTACAATGAAAGTGGGCGAGCTCGCCCAGTTCATCTGCAAGCCGGAGTACGCATACGGTTCAGCGGGCAGCCCACCCAAGATCCCCCCCGACGCAACGCTTGTTTTTGAGGTAGACGACGTGCACGTTGCTGCAGTGGAGGCTGGGTATGACGCGTTGCATCCTCCAGGTGGAGCTGTTTACATTTCATGGCGAAGATGTGACGGAGGATCAGGATGGAGGGATTGTTCGCCGTGTCCTCACCAGAGGCCATGGCTACTCCAAGCCTAATGAAGGATCATCTGTTGAAGGTGTGAAATCATCACCGTCTGGATGAAAATATGGGAAATTTAATTTTAAGGATGATGGTTTCTAGCAGTAACTTATTTTAGGATAACCCATGAAGTATATTTGTATCACATGGACAGATATTGTTGTGACATTTAGCGGTATTTTATTTAGATAAAAATGTTATCTTTAATTTTTGTCCAAGCTTTTAGCAGGGTGTTGTCTTTTGTGCAAAAATATTTAAAGCAAACACTCATTTTTCTTCCAGTAACAATTCAGGGCACATGTGACGAACGTGTGTTTGACGAGCGCGAGATGAAATTTGAGGTCGGCGATGGGGAAAGTCTTGGTCTGCCTGTCGGTGTTGAGAGAGCCATAATGTCTATGGAGCAGGAAGAGGAAGCAGTCTTTTACCTCAAACCCAAGTACTTGGTTGTTTTTATAAAAGTTAATTTTTTGTTTACCAGCGAACTTTCCATAAATGACGTAACGTTGCTTTCATGTCAGGTACGGCTTTGGGAAAGAAGGAAACCCAAAGTACAACATTCCCGCCGGGGCGACCCTGCAGTATAGGATCAAGCTCACGGCGTTCGAGAAGGCCAAGGAATCATGGGAGATGAACACGGCGGAAAAACTAGAGCAAAGCGGCGTGGTGAAGGAAAAGGGTACAAATTATTTCAAGGTAAGAGAATCTACAGTGAAAATTTTTTTTTTCATGTTTTCAGATCATATAAAATATATAAAATATACATAACATATAACATAAAAACTATATAATTAATTTAAAGGCAAAACCAGTAAACACAACGTGAAGTTTTTAAATTACCTTTTTCTTAATAAAGGAGATAAACTATTCAAACCTATGACACTGTGAGAAAAGGGGATTGAGTTCAATTGCTCTGGACAGACCAAGCAGTCATTACTGCTGCACCTTTTCCTAATATAGAAATACTTAAATGCCTGCCTTTGAAGTGAAGATCCTCAACATATAAATCATGCAGAGGGCTAATGAAAATCGGGAACAAATAAGAAGGAACGTAATTGAGATCTCTCCGTTTGGGAAAATTACATCTTAAGCTTTGGTACTTCAAGACAGTGAGAGCCATTATCTATAAATGGCCAAAACATGGAACAGTGTGGAGCTGCAGACTCACCGAAATTACCTCAAAAGCTCGGCGACAAATTATCCGAGATGTCAAAAAAGATCACACAACATCATCGAAAGAACTGCACGCCTCTACCGCCTCAGTAAAAGTCAGTGGTCGTGACTCCACCATTAGACTGACACTGGGCAGAAAGGGCCGACTTTACAGAGTTCCAAAAGGAAAACGACAGCTGAAGAAAACAATTAAAGCGTCTTGCTCATTCCAGAGACCTTTTGAGGGGAAAATACTTCTGTCTGACGAGACATCATTCACAACTTTCTGCAAGGTGTGTGTCTCATTACATCTGGTTTAGATGTAAAGCTTCATTTCAGAAAAATAGTATGACAGTAACATTAAAATATGCTGGCGCAAGTGTGAGGCTAAAGGCGGTTATTGCGGCTTCATGACCTGCTGTGATAAATGGAACCATGAATTCTGCCGTCTACCAGAAAGTCCTGAAGGAGAACATCTGACCATGTGTTTGTGACATGGAGCTAAAAGATAACGACTCTAAACACACCAGCGAGGCCACTTCTGAATGCCTGAAAAACAAAATATACTTTTTAGTGAACTAGTCAAAGTTCTGACCTGAATCCTGTTGAGACGTTTTGGCATAAAAAGGCTGTTCATGTTGTAAAACTCTCCCATGTGGCTGAATTACAACAGTTTTGCTAAGGACGAGTGGGCCAAGATCCCTCTACAGCTCTGTTGGAGCCTCATTGAGTGACTGCAAATTAATTACATGTTGTATTGTTTACTTACAATTATTGATTGATTGTTGTTGCTGCTAAGGATATCCAAAGTCATTGGGTTTATTTTTTTCCTAAACTTCAAAGTGGCAAACATTATGTCAAAAAAATAATAATAATGAGGAAGCGGGCAAATGCTTTTTCACACCACTATAAATCTACACTACAATTCACAAGATGGCTTTTATTAACAAGCTGCATGTGCTCCAGGAGGGAAAGTACAAGAAGGCGTCCGTGCAGTACAAGCGGATCGTGTCGTGGCTGGATCACGAGTCCAACTTATCCGGCGAGGAGGAGACGAAGGCGAAAGTGTTAAAACTGGCTGCACATCTGAACTTGGCCATGTGTTACCTCAAACTCCACGAGCCAAATCTGGCTCTGGAAAGCTGCGACAAGGTAAGACATTTTAGTTTGAACCTTTTTTTACGTGCATTAACACTTGTGGCCGAGTTATTTATTGATCGACTGCTACTTGATCACGTGCTGTTTAGGCTCTGGAGATGGACGAATCCAATGAGAAAGCTTTGTTCCGACGAGGAGAAGCACTTTACGGCATGAAGGAGTTTGAGAGCGCGAAGGAGGACTTTCAGAAAGTTCTTCAGCTCTACCCTGCAAACAAAGCAGCCAAGAGTCAGGTCGGTATGAAGCTGATGGTTCAATTATTTACGAAGCAATGAAAAGTGTTAACTACCGACTATGAATCAAACCTAAATGAAAGGATTAAAACATTCTGGCTGTTGAGCTTTTTACAGAGCCAGATTTAAAACCCGTCAGTCCAGCTGGGCCAGATGTTCGTCGCTACACATAAATTCTAGACAAATTACTCTTCTTTAAAATCTGCTCACATGTCGTACCACTGCAAAGAAACTCAGAATGTCATAGTTTTGATGGATCTTCTCAGGATCAGACTAGAATGTAAAAATCAGTTTTGAAATTTTAGAATGACAAACAGGATAATAAAGAGTATATTTTTTTCCAAAGTGTTGGGTTTCCTTTATATTAGGGCTGAACGCTTAATCGCATTTGCGATATATATAATCGCAATATTCAAAAATGTGATTAAATAAAATTTAAAACCTCTGCAATATTATAAGGTTTATTTAATTTTCGAGCCGTCAAAATGGCTGGGGAGTTGCTCTTTAACCCGTTGATCAGTGATGTCTGGAAAAGCAAAAGAGCAGCAGTAAGAAACCAACTACAGTGTTTTCAACATCTTTACATCCTGACATCGGTTCATACAGTTTAATCCATACGTGTGTCAGTCTGTGTATGCGCGCTGCTCTTGTTTGTGTGTGCTCATCAAAGTTACCTTATGCAAACACACAAATCAAATTGTGTAAATGATAATATATTATATATTATATGACAGGAAATGCACTTAAACACACGAGAAACTGTGCAAAAATATTCAGTAAGAAAAAGAAGAATCACTGACTAGTGTTTTCACTTTTCTTCACTCTGCACTGAAGTTTGTATGATTTATTATTGACTCATGAATATAAATGTTTACATCACACTTTTAAGCATGTTTTTACAGTAGATTTTAGTATTTGCAGTCAATATGTTATGATTGTTTACAAGTGTAATTGGAGTAACTAAATAAACCTCCCTTTATTTTAAGGTATGCTTAATTTACCTTTTATTATAAAAATTACTTGGCCAAAGAGAAATGCATTTTAATGTAAAGTTAATCATTTATTATATTAGATTCTTTTTTTAAATGCAAAAAAAAGAGTACATTGAAATCGTTCAGCCCGACTTTAAATAATGACCAGAACGGAGCAAATAGAAAAGTAAATTACATTTTTTAAATTATTGACATGGTCAACAACAGGTGTTGTGTGCCAAGTGCTGTGTGCTGCCAAAGTCAACCAGACCGGCCTCATGAAATCAATCACTGTCACTTTTCTAGATGCTTTGTCCCACTGTGTGCTATTTTTAATCTTGAATCGGGGTAGAGAGAGACATTCTTTGGGCTGCTGTTCGAATTTTGAGAGGGGGGGGGGGTCTGCATAAACTAAATGAAAAGAGACAAGTCAACAACAAGTAATTTAGCTGCTGGTACTTCTCAAATGGGGGTACATACGTCATCAGGGATGCTTAAGGGGGTTTATTTTTTACAGATAAAAAAAAGAAATGCATGCATTAAATGTTCTTATAACCAAGTTTATTTATATTTTAAAGCTTGGTAACTTATTGATAATGTAAATGAGAACAGTCATAGTTTAAGAAAATGCAATGTTTTCCTATACAATAGATCAAACTTTGCCGATGGGTTTGTTTATTTTTAATTTTTCCACAATCAACAATGCTTTGTTTATCCAGGGGCACTTGTCAGGAAAATATTTGACAAGAAGTAAATTACTGAAAACACTGAGCTGTAGTGTAAGGATGGTTTTGGGTTATTTAGAGTTGGTTGATAAATCTAATGGTGTCAAGACACATTAGAGAATAGCTGGTTGCATCTATGGGAAGATTGAGAGAACAATAATACTGCGTATTTTAATATCAATTGGAAGCTGTGAGGCCATGGAGCAAATGATGGTAATGACTGCACTGACTTGTCGTTTTGTGCATTTTCAGTTGGTTCTGTGCCAGAAACGAATGAAGGAGCAGCGTGAGAAGGACAAGCTCATCTACGCCAACATGTTCCAAAAGTTTGCTGAGCGGGACATGGTGAGAAACTACGGCTCCTGCCTCGGCCACTAGATGGCGCCATATCTACGTTTTGTCGACGCAATCTAATTGTCTCATCTCTCTTAAAAACAGAAGGAAGAGAATCAGAAGGGAAACGGCAAAGAGAACGGCGACACCGAGATGGAGGTCGAGAAAGCAGAGAAGGACGTCGAGGCGTAAACGTTTTACATGAAGAAATTTCAATTTGCCTGTGTAGACTTTTGTGACCTGTTCAGGGCGTGACTGTGTGAGTGAGAGTTTGTAATGTATCGAGCACTGGAAGGTCTCAGTTGTCTTTCTGTGACCGAGCTTTTTGCCATGGCAGCTAGCTGATTGGGAGCGGCTTTCACAGCTTGACAGCACTGTGGGAAATGTATTTAAAGAATAGTGCGCTACCATCCCAAATCCTTCACCCCCCCAGTTTCCAACTGTACTTGTGTTTTCAACCTGTAGGTTTATATATATGTGACTCGTTTAGTCCCTCCTCTCAAGGGCTACTCCATCCACTCTCCACACTAATGTCGACTTTGTTTTACATCGTTCATCTCATGGGCCTATTGATCAATTTCTGGACTTGTGTTGGATGTAGTCTAAGAGTTGATGTGAACGTTCTGTGTCCTACAGTAAATATGTAGCAGGTCTGGCTAGCTAACAAGATGTGACTATAGAAAGAAAAAAGGGTTTTCAATCTAAAAGTGGAGTTGCGTCTTCAGGGTACAGTACTTGTCACATGTTTTGGAATTTGCCACGAATGTTGTGTATCTGTACTGGTGAAAATGTTCATAACCATAAACGACTCAACTGGAATACTTTTAAAAAAAGCAGCTAGAAGGGACGCGTTTTGGGCTCATCTTTGTGTAATCGACCGTTGAGTCTTAATTTAAATGTTTTTATATATCGATTCAGACTGTTTGGATTGAACACCGGTGAGAAACGACCAGCCTCAGGACCACCGTCCGAGCTGTGTACCGTGTGTCACGTTTATCTTTGTCAGTTTGGGGAGTTCACTGTTTGCTCTTGTTTGACCAACTGAAATGATAATAAAGTAAAAGAATACAATCTCTGGAGCGTGACTTCATAGCTCAATGAGTCTTTTCACCACAGCTTTCCTTATTTATTCACTGCTTGTAGTCCTATTTATTCTACCTTTGAGAGATGAATATTTGTTTTAAATGGGCTCGTCTCACAACAACAAAGTCAATAGTATTGCCCTACCCAGCACACTCACACCCACACATGTATTCTTGTCCTTTTTTTTATGTTTGTACAATGAGACTTCACGTGGCCTTTAAGATGGTGGAGACCCGAGGACAGGCCCAGGAAAGCCAGTGCTGCCCTACACTAAAACGGAGTAAGATGCAATAAAAGACCACTTGTGTTTGGGTTGGATTTTTATACTTGAAACTATTTGTATATATATACAGTATAAGTAAGTTATATTTGTAGAGTGCTTTTCCAGACCAGGGTCACAAAGTGCTTAAACAATCAAAACAATACCCCAAAAAATATATACTTTTAAAGATTAAGACAATGAAAACCTTTTTTTTCTTTTTAACTAATTGTGTTTACTGGATATAAATGAAATGTGATCTTGATGGTTTAACAATACATTCCCTGCTCATCTCAACAAAATAATTATAGAAATGACTGGTTAAACCGGTTTGCTCAGAATTACAAGTCACACAGATTATAAACTGAAGACCATTTAAAAAAAGGATTTACGATACGCAGTTCGCAAATATTGCGTTTGTGTAGCTTGTAAAGAGGGATCGCCACACATGGTCTGGGAGGAGGGTGGTGGGGGGTCGCTCTAGCAAGTACCTGTAAACCCCCTGGAAAGTAATTAGTAGGTGTTGTTGTCATGATCCCTCCCCCAGAGTGGAAGTCATTTGTTCCACACGTCAAGAGACACTAGTTTCACAATAAAAGTGTATCTTGTGATTGTAATTAATAAAATTGACAAACGAAACTGCAGCTATTTTATTTGAGTTAAATCACATCTTCACCTCATTTACAGCAAATCCTGGCTACTGTAGACAGGGAAAACTCTACGACTGAGTGGTCATGCGATTAATTGTTCTATAGTAAAAAACACGCGCTTACGTTCTTTCTTTTAATCAAAACCGGAAGTTTAAAAGCTGCGATTACGGTCCCCGTGCTTTTAATTTGGAATTTACCACTCCACTTCCTGTTTACCTCTCGCGCAGCGTTTGTTTCACTTGTTGCCTCCGCGACTCACAACTTAGTGGCTTTTCGTGTTTCCAGAAGTTCAGAAGCAGTGGATCTTAGTTTGGACTCTCGAGAAAACTGAACGCATAAATGGAATCATCTCTCGCGGGGTCGAAGCTACAGAGGGGGCACCACCGCGGGGCCACAGGGAGCCGGTGCTAGTGCGCACCCACCCGGGGGGGGGGGAGAGACTCGGTCATCCGATGACTCGCATGGGAAGAAGAGGTTCTTGTCACTCGATGGCTTAAAGATGGTCGCGACTTTTTTCCCGCTGAGGAAACTGAGGCGGAACAGCAAGTATGTGGTGTTCGGGATGATCCTGCTGGTCGCGGCGGTCGCCGTGTACAACGAGATGTCCGCGGCGGGAGCGTGGAGCGAAGGGACCGGTGAGTTTTTTAACTGTTGGTGCCTTGAAAGTTTGATGGACGCTTTGCATCGGTCAGCACCTGCACAGGTCTGGGTTTCAGCTCAGGAGAGTTTCTAGTTCACTCCATCCTGACAGCCTGGAAACTTTTGAGAAACATTTTTTAAATATATATTTAACTACCTTAAAGATCCAAATATTTGTGTAGGCTTAGTTTAAAAAAAAAATATTTTATTAAAACACGTTTTTCTTGTTTCTTTGATCATTTAATACAGTTGAGACAATTTTAATTTCAATATAGAAAACATTTATATTTAAAAATAAAGATAAACCATTGATGATTAATTTGTATCAAGCATTATAAATATTTGTTTAAAGGTATTATTTACTTTAGTTTGAAATATAAGCCTGACTTTAATAGCTGTAATTTTCTAAATGTGTTCAACAATAAAAATAACAGTTTTCTTCTATCTAAGCTAGCATACTGATACTTTTTTTTAAATTGGCAAAAATAGCCATTTAAATGCAAAAGTAACATGGACTTAAATCTAGATTTACACAAATTCTGCTGCTGTTATCTAAACACTTAACTTGAGGACTTGACCTCGTCTTTGAAGTTTGCTTACTGACCCAATACTTGAAAACAAGGGCAAGTACTTGGCAACGGAAGACTCATTAAAATCAAATATGCTGCGGAAAATGGTGACAAAGCAATCTTAGCACAGTCCTTTGATGAATCAAGATTGTTGTTCTATTGTAAAATATCCATTAACCATGTTTGCCAGCCTTCAATATTCAAATGATATCCAAATCACACAAACATTTGCTTAAACTATTGTTCCTTAACTGAGCTTTTGTCCTGTGCAGAGTTGCTGAAGTACTCGCTCACATTTCTTCTTGTTTTCATGCATATTTGAACAATATCTTTGAGAGCAGAGTACTAGTACAACTAGTACCAGTACTAGTTGTACACAAACACCATTCTTTGTATTCTACTGATGGTTGTCGTTACCAAACCTGTCAAATTTACTCACAACACTTATGAAGTGATAACTTCTTTTTTTAAGTAAAACTTTATGAATCTCACCTGAATGTTTACATTCTTTTTTTAAATTCAACAAATTAGTAACAAGATGCAAATCAATATTTTTCATCGTTTTAATATCTCTCACACTTACTCGAGACCACAGTGATGTGTTAGAGTAGAATCTCATTGATTCAATATTTTGACAACTGATGTCAAATACAAATAAGAAGATCAAGTTCTTTCACTGGTGGCTCGACTCTAACAAAAATATTTATCAGAATATAATTGTGTGTATAAGATCTTCCCTATCCACTTTATTTTTTTTAATCCTTCTCCATGATCATCCTAGTTTTCTGTTATCTTAAGTGATGTTTGTATAATAATATTTATTATATCTGCAGAGACTGAACTCTGATAAAGTCGTGGTGTCTTAACAAATCATAGCCTTGATTTAAGGTTTACAAATGATCAAAGAGAAAATCGTAAAACTACACGATAGTGCCTCCGAAGGATATGACAGGCTATGATGAGATTGTTGCTTCCAAACCCTTTTTTCTTGTTTTAAAAACGTCCACATTAAATAAAGGGCTTTAAATCCTCTCTTATCCACCATTCTTCCCTACAGCATATCCACCTACTTTTTATGTCCAAAACCAGCGACTGTTTAGTATCAGCCAATCATATTTACCGTGAATGCACAGTCAGGTTAATATAACTTTGATAATGTTGTCTGTTTTTAGATAGATGGATAGATGGATAGATGGGTAGATAGATAGATCGATGGATAGATGGGTAGATGGGTAGATAGATAGATCGATGGATAGATGGGTAGATAGATAGATAGATTGGTAGATAGATAGATGGATGGATGGGTAGATGGATGGATGGGTAGATGGGTAGATGGATAGATGGGTAGATAGATGGGTAGATAGATGGATAGATAGATGGATAGATGGGTAGATAGATGGATAGATGGGTAGATAGATGGATAGATAGATGGATAGATAGATAGATAGATAGATAGATAGATAGATAGATAGATAGATAGATAGATAGATAGATAGATAGATAGATAGATAGATAGATAGATGGGTAGATGGGTAGATAGATGGGTAGATGGGTAGATAGATGGGTAGATAGATAGATCGATGGATAGATGGGTAGATAGATAGATGGGTAGATCGATGGATAGATGGGTAGATGGGTAGATCGATGGATAGATGGATAGATGGGTAGATGGGTAGATGGGTAGATAGATAGATAGATAGATAGATAGATAGATAGATAGATAGATAGATAGATGATCGACCGAGAGATGGGTAGGTGGATAGATAGATAGGTCAATATACAATATATATGTGAAAATGCACAATAATTAAAAAGTTTATTCTTAAAACATTATGCTTTGCCTCTTTTGTTTAGTGCAATTTTTTAAAGTGTCAGTCAGTGTTGACAACTGTGAAAGTGAAAGTTAACACAGTCTAAAAAGGTCATTATATAAAAGAGCAATAAAAGTCACACGCACATGTGTTCGCAGGTGGTTTCACGTCCAGCCAGCGCTTAAAACTAACACTCGGCCGTCAAGTGATTTAAAACGTAAAGACATGGTACAGATGTCGAGTCTACGCCACACAACAATTTCATCATCGTTTTTTTTTTTTAAATGCTGCGGTTGGGTCCGACAGAGGAACCAGCTTCTACAAATGTATCCACTCTGTTTCGTTTTCCGTGACTGGAAACATGGGTATTGGTGAAAGGCTTGTTTTTCTGAATGGAAAGGGCAGAGAAAAGAAGATGTATAATGTGAAAACGCCTGCTGCAGTTTCAGGTTCTGCAATTGGAATCAGAGAAATGTGATCCGGGAGTAGGAGAAACAAAACCACAATTTAAATAGATGCTCTGTGCGATTCAGGTTCTAGGGGGTGGGGAGGTCACAAGGTCAGCATCACAGCTTTTCACTCTAAATAGGAAGTTAGTCTTGTCTGACTTTTGCTCACCACACTTCCGGCGTTGGCTTTACCTTCTCGACACCTCAGCATCTGTTTCACAGCAAGTCGCACGGTAGTTTAGCGCTGAGGCGACAGCGACACGCCACAGATGTATCGCTGAGAACGGAGGCGACGGCGGGGTTTTTGCTTTTACTAAAACTGTATAGTAATAACAAAAGACCGTCACCCACCTACTTTAAACAAAAGCGTGTAAACACATGCCTCAGAACCGGCGCAGAAACACACCCACCCGTCTATACATTCCTTTGTTTGGCTCAGTGAGGGTCCACCTGAGGGACAACAATACGCTGAAAGGAGGACGAGATGAGTGTACGACAACATTTTGTAAACAGACAAATTCTAGGTGAGATATTCCAAATAAAAAGCTTAACTTGAATACATATTCCACTAAATACTTATAAATAGTATCCATTGTTCAACCAAGCAGCCCAGATAAGAAGGTGAAACCTCTCTTTTTACAAGTTTTACAAGCTTAGATAAAGACAAGTCTTCTAATGACCCATCTGGATAATTAGTAACTAACCCGAGTCTGCTTGTCTTCAAGGGCAGAAGTCCTCAAACAGAAGCATTTACAGCACAACCGTTTCAACCAGGAAGCTTTTTTCAAGAGGAAACTGGTTCAGACTAGCAACCTCAGTTACTAGGGTAGTTGATACAAATCCTACTGGGGCCACTTGTTTTTCCAGAATGCAAATCACATGGGTCGCTCCTGATAATAGATCGCACACACGAGGTACAGCAGTTAATAAATGTCAAAAGATGACATGGCTCAGTAGCAAGGAGCAAGTTTGTGTCCTTGTTCAGCTGATGAGGATAAAAGACAGATATTTAACCAACTGCAGATTAACTTTCATTGGGACTCTCAAAAACATTTTTTTATTTTATATACAGTATACGTATACATTTACGACTTTAACCTTTTGTTCAAGGAAACTATGGCAAACAAGAAGGTGCCTTTTATTCTATTTATTATTACCAGACTATTACCAAGTTTCCATTTAAAAATAATCCAAGAAAACCATCTATGTAATGGTTGTATGTCGATTTTAAATCACTTTGTATGCACTCTGTTTAGTCTTGTGTTTTATGATGTATTAATTAAACGTATGAATATCTATCTCTGTCATTTATTTGACTCTGAGTTATGTACTCTTTATTATATTAATGTTTTTTACATATATTTTATAGATTCCATTTTCCATCTACTGTTATTGTAGATAAGTGTTTTTCTTCTTCTTTTTTGCACAACTGTAAGATAAGATAAGATACATCTTTATTAGAGCTTAGTACAGCATCTAAAAAGGGAAATGATTTAATGTGAGTATTTTTTTAGTACAATTTTCAACTTTCTAAAAGTGAAACATTAACTAGCACGCAGTTTTGTAGCCATAAGTTCTACTTTCGCTAAATAGTGGTTATCTTTATGAGCCACAAGATGACAGTTATTTGCTTGTATAGTAAAGTTTAAAGACAAATTCATTAAATTAAAAACAAAATAAATCCGGATGTACCGTTGCACTTTACTGCCAAACGCCTACATGCTGATGCAATATGTGATAATCTTACTTCAATCAATGACTCATCATTTTTTCCCTATAGCTTGTCTCTTACATATGCGTCATAGAAGTTCAGAGTCAACTGTCAGTAATTTATAGTAAAACACGTTAGAAATTTGTCACCAACCGCAGTTTTCTCACTCGGATGTCTGATGAAGTTAGCAATAACATTGAAACGTATCGAGTTAAATGTAGTTTGTGTTATTGTGTGTTTCACAAATGTCAATAAAAAGATAGATAGATGTATGTATGTATTATATATGCAGAGGGGGAAAGTGTTTATCATGAATTTGAACTGAACTCTGACAAAGTTGTAGTGTCTTTACAAATCAGAACCTTGATTTTATGACAGGCTATGCTGAGATTGTTGCTTCCAAACCCTTTTTTTTCTTGTTTCTCTTATCCACCATTCTTCCCTTCCACCTACTTTTTATTTCCAAAACAAGCGACTCTCTAGTATCTATAGTGTCATATTTACTGTGAATGCACAGTCAGGGTAAAATAACTTTGATAATTTGGGCTGTTTTTAGATAGATGGATAGATGGATGGGTAGATGGGTGGGTAGATTAAAATACATATAATATAACATATAATACATCATCCTTTCACTCCATTCCTGCCCCCAAATAATTATACAGTATAATAGCACAAGGAATGAATGAGTCCCTGAGTCTATTAGTGTTGCATCAGGGCAGGAGCATTGGTACAGAAGATGCACTACAGAAGATAGTTCCTGCTGGCCGGTTGAGTACAAATCCCACTGATATAAACAAGTGTGCACAGTTGGGAAACGTTCCTATCGCCACATGCTATATGCTGCATGAGACTTGATTAGGATAAAAGTGTCGACTTTATCACAAGTCAAAAGCAACACAATAGTAGAAGGAACCAACAAGAACAAGCAGGAACAAAGAAGGTTAATATGAATGGAAAAAAAAAGTTAGAACTTATTTCCTGTTTCAACAAGTCTGATCACAGATATTTATTTGTGTTCTGGCTGATCCTCTAAATGAAATCATAGAGTCAAAGAAAGAAATTAGATTAAAAAACTCCAACAAAATGTGTGTGTTAACTGGAAGAAAAGTGTGTTTTACTTTTTAAAAACTGACAAAAACAAACTCCAAGGAGTTTTCCATCACAACACAAAAAGTGGGAAAAGGACATTTTATTAACACGACCTTCGTAGTGCATGAAAGTAAACAATTCTTCTCCAGTTGAACGTGTATTTGGCAAAGACCACTCCCAAAACTCAGATGCATCACATCTAGAAATGCAGTTTTTCATGTCAAGAACTTTTTTTTTTAAAGAAGATTTTAAGTGCACAATGTTATTCTGAAGTATTAGTTTTACTAAATGTGTAATGATGGCATTATAGGTGTTGATTTTGGGGGTATCTTTGCTAACACTTACACACTAACACCTTCTCTTCATCACTATATTAGGGGAATCGTCTCTTTTTTCGATAATGAAAGTTTGTGATTATCTCTGGGAAAAGTTATATGCAGCTTAAATAAGGTATACAAAGGTAAAACTGTTTTGAAAACGTTTCCTTTAACTAGCTCTAAGGCTTCTCTTGTTTTTAATCATGACGTCAAATAAACAGCTTTCATCTTTTCAAATGATGTCATTTCTTGCGTTTCTACTAAAAGTGGAAGATGTTCATAGTAACGTATGTTGTGGCAGATGAAGATAAAAATAGTCTTCTGCTATTTTTCTTCACTGCCAGTCTAGAATTACCCGCGGTGCTAAAGACAGACCCATCTGAAGAATGTGGTCGAGGCGATGGAACAAAATATACACCAGGCTTTCTTCTATTAAAGGGTTCCCTGGTTCTTCAAAAAGGGTGTTTAAACTACTTCAATTATGGGTGGGTGGTCACGTTTACTGGGGCTGTTGTGAGTGAGAGGGGCAGTCCAACTAACTCTATGAAAACAAGTGATTCAAACAAGAAAGAAAGATTTATTTTTATTTTTTTTAATTAATGAATATGATGGAAAACTGTTTCACAGTAACTCTCTCGCTGGTTTTTCCACCCTTATTCCTGTAACATGATACCAAAGACCGTTGTAAATACAGGATCAACATAATTGAACTTTTTCATTGAAAAAAAACCTGATATGGGCACAAAATATATAATATTTCATCATTGTTGTGGTTGGATTCTTGTATATACAATCCTTTATAATAACAGAGTCTCTTCCTCTAGGTGTGACCCAAGATGACATCCGGAGAGGAGGAAGGGTAAGTCTACACAAATAAATGCATGAAGCGTAAACGTTTTTTAAATGGTGAGTAAAAATGCAATTTTATGCTATAAAGGGCAAAGCGACCAATCACGTGAGCAGTGGAGAGAATTCCGACACTTGGACAGCCAGCTTCGTTCCTCAACCCTGGAAAACTGAGGTGCGTCTTTACATGCTTACATAAACCTTTTTTTAACCTTACATTTCCTGCCGGGACTTGCCCGACTTACTCGCAGTTCACAGACTTTTTCCTCAGGATACTATGTGATACATTGCTGCAGGTTTATGTGTTGCTCTGTGATTCTGATAAAAGTTAGATTGCAGGTGTTTTTAGTTTCATCTTTTCGAAAGGCTGTGAAATGGACTGAGAAGTGTACTTGGTTTTCCTGAAACACCTGGTTAGACCTGCATTCTAGAAGAGAAAGTAAAATGCTTCAAGTGGTTCCTGTCATCATATCATAAAATCTTTTTCTGGTGGGTGCACCAAATTGTTTGCCCTCAAGAAAACATCTGCATTAATACCAATTGGATTATATAAAAATCATGTAAAAATTTGTTCTTTTTAACGTTTAAAAAATTAAAACTATGGAGATACAAATATTATTCATTTATTTTCCACTTGATCCATGAAATCTGAAAATGCAGTCCAGTGTATAAAATGAAATAAAACATTAATTTAAAAAAAAGTAGCTTCCATCAATATGAAGTAAAGATAATAATATGTAAATTAAGCGTTTTTATATTTCTATTGCCATTTTATAAAGAAGGAAAAAAATATGCTATTGATTAACATGTCAATTTAGTTCTTATTGCTTTAAATGACACAGAAACACATTGAAATAGTATTAACAAATAAAGTAAAATGTATTTCAATATCATGAAACTGCAGGACTTTTCGACATTTCGTAACATTTTCCCCTTCCTTATAAAATGTCAATACAAACATATGCTTTGCTTGACCATAATGGGATTCAATAGTATTGCCGTTAATTCATTCAATCCATGGTGTCTAAATGTTGGCATTCCCAAGTTTGCCGATCTCTATCAATCTTAATAAGCAACCATAAAACAATATCAATCAATTATCCTATGTTTCATGAAATAGTGTCAATTTAATTATTCAAATTTTCCTGAACGCAGCACTGTGCTGTAGCTCGTTCGCTTGTTTTACAAAACATTTCTGGATCTACATGGAACTCCCAAACACCACCGAACTGTAGCCATTTATTCATTTTACTAGTTTCAACATCACCTGAAACTTTTAGTTAAATCAAACATAGTGTCTCTGTCCCTAAAAGACATCGACGTGCAACACATCTTCAACGTTCCATTATGCAAAACACTGAAAACATCCAAAGCATGAGATTAACATTCCTTTTATAGTTCTGCGTTTACTTTTGTTTTTTGACTCTTGTCACTTTCACATAAAAGCAACTTGCTGACAAAGAATGAGATCGTGTGTGTTTCGCTCCATTTAAAAGTCCAACCTCATCATCTTTGGCGAAACTTATTGCTGACGGCGTCTTTTGTTATCTTTGATCTCGGCTCAGGTGGAAATTCTTATTCTGCTGATGTTTACAGTGAATCTACTTCCTGCTTACTTTAGCTAATCTTAGGTCTAATCTTGTTCTAATCTTGTTTATATAAGTTTGTAGTGTTCGCCTGCAGGAATCGGCTAAATGTTTTTTCTTGATAACGGCGGTGCGGGTAGAAGAAGAGGTGGAGAGATACTTTCAATAGTTTCACCTGCACTATAGGAAGAAGACAGTCTTGGTGGAATGAGGAAGTGAAGTTAAGCCTTAGGATTGTCGGGTAATATAGAGGGCTGTATTGTTGAGGTAAACTGGTTGGTTTAGTTAACAGACTTGAGAATGTATTCGCGCCGACAAGAACATATTGAATTTTAAATGTCTTTTCATCTTGAACCCGAACCGCAAACAAGGAGGCTGGTCTAAAGATAATGTTACGAGATAATGTTACCATGAATAGCTCTGAAAGTAAGAACCAGAATTTTAAGGATCAACTTTAAAATTCTGGTTCTTACTTTCAGAGCTATTCATGGTCAGGCTCCTCCTTACATCACTGATCTGATCCAGCCTTACACCCCAGCTCGGGCTCTGAGGTCTGTGGATCAGAATCTACTTATGGTTCCACGCACACGGCTCAGGACCAGAGGAGAGAAATATTTTCAGGCTGTTGCTCCTAAGCTTTGGAACGATCTTCCTCTCTCTTTGCACTTGATGGATCTACTGACTCCTTTAAGAAACATCTTAAGACGTTTCTATTTGTTCAGGCTTTTCCTTGAATTTCTTGAACTCCTGTGTTGTTCTCAGTATTATCTTGATCTTTAAAGTATATACTTTTTTGAGTATTGTTTTGATTGTCTAAGCGCTTTGTGACCCTGGTCTCGAAAAGCGCTATATAAATAAATTTTACTTACTTACTTACTTACTTACAAGCAATCTAGTGAGTCCTTATATGAAAGCCTTTTAGTTTGGAACCCCCCGATCTAGGTCACAAGTGAATGAACTAATAATGAACCACAAAAGGCTCCGGACGGTTGACGTTCACACACTCGGGTCCGTGCACAGAAACACTTGTGCGTCTCAGGTAACGTGGCCCAGAGGCAGGTGTCGCAGCGGTGTACCTTTTCAGGACCGAACACTTCTGCTCAAGAACAACTTCTTCTCTCTCTCTCTCTCTCTTGGTGTTTGTGTTTTGGCTTTCACAAGCTAGTTATGTGAAGAGAAACTGTCTGTGTGAAAGAGGTTTCCAGTTCAAGAATCAGTGTTTAGGCTTTTGATTGAAGTTTTTTGAAGTATGTTCTCTTTTCCTTTTTTTTTTTAAATCCGTTTACGTAATCTCAAAATATTAAAATGAAAGAAAATAGATTAAATGATAATACAAATATTATTCATATATTAATATATTATATATTAATCCATGAAATCTGAAAATGCAGACCAGTGTATAAAATGAAATAAAACATTAATTAAAGAAAAGTAGCTTTCTCTATATTAAGTAAAAATAATAATATGTAAATTAAGTGTTTTTCTGTTGCCATTTTATAAAGAAGGAAAAAATAAGATTGTATTGTTATATATTGATTAACATGAACATTCAGTTCTCATTGCTTTAAATGATACATAAACACATTGAAATAAAAATAAAAGAATGAAAATAGGTTAAATGATAATCATTTCTAAATCACAAGAAATGCCGGAAAACAAACCTTTACTAAATATAACAATAAATACAATTTCAAAATAAAATAAAAAGGAAAAATAGACAAAATGAAAAAACAAAACATTTCTGAACATGCTAGAAATATCTGTTTTAAACTAAAGTAACAGAATATTGAAGATATTAATTGAATATACAAATATTGATCATTATTATTAATGATTTGTGTATGGGTAAAGTAGAGAGTAAATTAATCTTGGAAACCACTAACAAAAGCAAAAACAAGCTGGCAAGAGACTGACTTATGCCTCTGGGTCTCACCTTGCTCTTGTCTGGCTTGTTGGGAAACCCTTGGAGGGAACTTGCAACACCAACACGAGTCGATGGTTGCCTGTCGCTAGACCATAAACTGCAACATTCCTTCTGTGAGGCTGCAGCAATAATAAGGGCTGTCACGTATTTGAGCTAAATTGCTATTCTACTCACAGTTGATGGGTGTAGAACATAAATGTCTTCTTTTTCTGCAGTATTTGGGTCAAGCCAATCTTCACGTGTTCGAGGATTGGTGCGGCAGCTCCACTAGTGGCCTTCGCAGGAACTTGCACTTCCCTTTATTCCCTCATGTAAGTACTCGCTCACTTTCATTGAAGCCTAAAAGCCCAAGATCTTAGAAATGCCTTTATCCAGAAAGCCTTTTTTTACTTTTCTATCAGTACGTTAAAAGCAAGACAGATTTCAAGATTCTTTTGTTTCAATTTTTATAATTAATGCACAAATGAGCCTGTTGTTTGGGTTAAACGGAAATCCTGTAATTTTTTCTTTTTTGTCTCGTTCTGTTGCTTCTTTACTAAATTTGAATTGCAACCTTGGTTTCGTCCACTTGCTCAAAATGCACTTTTCTTCCGGTTTTGATCAGGAAGAACTAACCTGAAACTTCCATTAGAGCTTCTATTGTTGTAGTTCATTATAGGACTTAGTAGTCTTCAATGGCTGTATACAATACAGTAAGAAATTACAGCATTATTTGTTCAAAATACTGTTTAATTATCCTCTGTTCTCATCCAGTCAAGGACCACCGTCCAGAAACTGGCCATTTCTCCTCGATGGACTAACTATGGACTAAGAATATTTGGTTACTTGCATCCTCACACCGATGGTAAGCGACAAAAAACTAGTGAATTACAAAGTGCAGATTTATCCTGAGCTCAACAAACCTTTGTTCTCTCGTTCTTTCAGGTGTATATGCGTTTGCAGTGAGCTCGGACGACAACTCAGAGTTCTGGCTCAGCTCTGATGAATCTCCACTTAACGTAAAGTTGCTGGTCTGGGTTGGAAAGGTACGATATGTAAATATATATCTGTAAATATATATTTATATTTAAATCATTTCTTTTTAAATTGTTCATGTGCTGTTTAAGTTCAAGGGTTTGGTACAGTTGTTGTTTTTTTTGTTTTTTTAATCTATTTCAGTTTTACCTCAAATAAATGTTCTACTTGTACCAATGGCATCCATTGGAAGCAAGTTCAGTTAGCAATAGCAATTTCTGAGGGTGACTCACTAGTAAGTCTTGAGAATGACCTACCTTACTATCTTTTACCTCTTGTTACAACATTCTATTCATTTTTTGAATTACAATACATTGAGTTATTCTTACTTTCCTGCCATTTTACTTAAGTGATTTGACTGACTAAAGCTAGCCTTCTATCAACTTCTCCTAGCTGCAAATTAGCTTAGCATAGCAACTGCAGAGATATTTAATTGTAAATTTTGTGTATATACTGTACATATATATACATTACTTTTCTTTAGTTCATACCTCTGATTGGAATGTTCTGATTTTCATATATATATATTAACAGACACGTTTAGTTATTGTATTTGTAATTATATATTATTATAATATTTTTATATTTTATTTATTATTCAGTATTTCCTGCAGGTTTACTAATATTGTATGCACCTAAAGGACAGTAATTAGTAATTGATTTGATCTCTTCCTTACATATCCATCGTCTATTTAAAAAATGCTTAAATGTCTCTATTGTGATTTAAGAGATTTATCGTTGCAGTCCCCTGTAAGAAAAGTAAACAATATATATTAATGTACCGCCATTTTTCAAGCCTTCTCTTCAAACAGCCTACGAAGCACACAAGTCATTTCTGTTTTGTTTGAATCTATTTTTGCTGCTTTCAGACTGGTAAAGAATGGACAGCCCCCGGAGAGTTTGATAAATATGCAAGTCAGATTTCAAAACCAATACAGTAAGTCGAGACTCGTGGCTGAATGTATATGTGTTTAACTCGCCTTAAGAGTAATATAGAATCAAACGAGTGTATTCACAAATAAAATGTGAAGCTGCACACAGGACTTTTTCGTTTGGAAAAACAGTTTTTAATCTCCAAATGGGCTCATGTCTCTTGTTTCAATTAGACAGACAATGTTGTGGTTACATTTTGTGTAAACTCTTCCGATGGGTTGGGTACTGATGCTCTGTTGGTTTGTTAGCCACTCAGATGTCAGTGCTTCATTGTTTATTTATTTCGTTTTGGGTTTCTTTGTCCCTAATGATGATCTTTTTTCAAATTTGAAAGACATACAGACATATAAAATGTATTATTTAGACCAGAAATAATACTGACAGAAGAGAGGACAGCCAAAATGAATGGAAATAACTTCAAGTTATTTACTATTTACTAAGTGTAGAGATTTTCTGAATATTGCTTTTAATTTTAAAAAGAAAACTGTCTGCACCGTTTTAAAATTAGCATTAGCTACAACCTAAATGTATTACTCAAGTAAAAAGTTTTTCAACTTTCTTTCATTAAAATACTGTAAATTGGCCACGGATAGCCAATTAAACAAAAAAAACCCAGGGCCACAGGTTGCAAACTGCAATTTTGAGTAAGACATAATCACTTTATAGTAGTTTAAGAGTGAAAAATAAATGTAATAATTAGCTAATTTTTTCTACAAACGTATCATGTAAAAGTGTTTTACCTTATGCTCAAATTCTAAATGTTAAAGGGATTTTCTGCTCAATTTAAAACATCTTCAAATCAAAAGTCACTTTTAAATGATCTCATAGGAAATATAATTAATAAACTGACTAGACATTGGGAGTTTCACATGTCGCTGTGGTTGGAGTGAGATTTAACAGGAAGCTAAGATGTTTGATTTATTGTAAACAGATTTGACCTTTGGAAGGAAGATCTTTTCAAACTACATGTCTACAACTAACTCAAATTTGTTTTGGTTCTTCATTTGAATATGAAAAAGTACTCATGACGACTCCTTCTGTCTCTCAGGCTGTCGACTCAGAGGCGATACTTTTTTGAAATCCTCCACAAGCAGAACGACAGAGGGACGGACCATGTGGAGTTGGCGGTAAGTTAAAGGAAACGTTTTTTTTCAACAACTATTTTTGATCGTCTTTTCTCCTCTCACAGTGGCAACTCTTGAACAGGGAATTCCAGTTTAACGTCATTGAATCAAAGCATGTCTCCCTCTACGTTAGTAAGTACAGTAACAATAAAAGTTAATAAAGCTTAATTTATATACCTTCAGTTCCATTTCCATTACAGAGCAAATAACTCGGCGTTTGACTTATTTATTCTTTCAGGAAGTTCTATAGTGCAGATGAAGTCTGTGGTTTCCTCCTGCTCTTACACAGCACTTATTTTGCGTGTGGTTTCATTTTTCAGACGAATCTGCGCTGCTTATAGGCGAAAATGGCCATATACCACAGACGGCTGCAAGTCACCAACAAACCATCAGGCAGCAGAGCAGTGACTCCGCAGACATTCTCAGGAATGACCCCCGAGACAATTTCTACCAAGGTGAGCGATGACTTATCAGCCAGAGAATCGGTTATAATCACCGTAGACGTCTATGACTCATTTTTTCCTTTCACATTTAGAAAATCTAATGTGTGTTTTTGGTTGCAGTTCCCATGATTAGTAAGAAGTACCTGGAGGGCGTTCTGCCGCACTGCTCATACAAACCCAGCTACGTCATTAAAGATTATCCTCTACGACGCTACCAAGGCCTGGAGTTTGTACGTATCCGCCTCTTTTTTCTTTACAAACTATTCTTTGAACATACACAACGTAGCACCTTTTCGTGGAAAAGGGAAAAGAACGGATTTAGAAATGTTGATAAAGTTTGGAGCAGGAAGAAGAACCAGAGCCATATTGAGGAAAGGATAAAGTCAAACTCGGGACCTCTTAAGATAAGATGAGGAACAGAGATTTTTCTTTTAAAAAAAGAATACCGAGAAGCGCAACACAAGTAACACTTTGGTAAAAGTACATTCTGGCATTTTGGTGTGACTGATTTCAACAGCCCTGATCTAGAGCAAACCTAGCCATGTGAAGTCGGGGCCACTTGTGTGCCTGTATTTACAGCAAGTGGCTCTCTTGAGTTCAGAGAAACAAATTACTTTATAATAATTTTAATTAATTTAAAATAATTTAGAGTTTGCCATTTCCCTTTTCTCTTTTAGTTAATTGTTTATTCAGATTTTTCTTTTCTTACCTTTATTGCCCCCCATTTTGCCTTATATCCTGTATTCCTTCCCCTACAACACCAGTCATATTAAATATTGCCTCATTAACTTGACATTTTGGTGTCTATTTTTTTTTTCCGTCCCTCAAAAAAGAAAAAAAATGTAACAAAATTAATATTATTAAATAACATTTAAAAAAAGGGCCCATTTAGTATATATATCGAAAAAAAAAAGATTACATTATATACAGTACGTTCATTATATCTGTCTTTATTGGCTCCTCAAATAAGTATTTAATGTAGCACATAAGAATGTGTCATTTTCAACCACTGATCTACAGGAGGAGAGTGTCGTGGGTGGGATGAAGAAGAGGCTGACTCTGAGCTGAAGTCCATCTGTTCAGGGCCATGGTTTAGATTGTGGTCACAAGTCGGGTTCATTGACGCATGTTGCGGTGAACAAGAAAAGGACATAAAAAGTCTGATCCAGAAGGGCGCAGCTTGTCTAGAACACCAACATACAGCCTGCTTTATCTTCCAGTGTATTTGTTTTTGAGGTATTACAAATGAAATGTCATCAGTAAAACTCATCAGCAGCACCATCAGCCACTTTTGAAGAAACGGTGTAATCCAAGCATTATCAGATTTATCAGATCAAATTTTAAATTCAAGGTGTAAAAAGCGACACACATTTCCTGCTTCAGCGATCACAGATAATGATGTATATTTTCTCTACATTTCCCGTTACAGGTTCAAATGTCTTACGTCTACCCCAATGACTACACTCGCCTCACACACATGGAGACGGAAGGCAGCTGCTTCTACCCAGAAAGTCCTTATATATCTGCGTAAGACCTTTATTTCTAACGAGCTTTATCAAAAAACACATCAGTAACTGCCGAGTGAAACTTGCACAAACCACATTTTCAGCCTCATGAATGTTATATATGATGTATGAGGAGAGTGTCAGCCATGGCAGTTTTTAAATGCAAACTGTATGATTTGTTTTCATAGTGTCACCCTTTATTAACTCTGAGAGATTTCTCTATGGAGATCAATAAAATATATTCAATTTAATTTCCTTTTTTCATCATCAGGATTTGAAATGCATGTTTCAAATAATGGGTGATTTTATTGTAGTTAGTTTAGGAACTAATTTTCCTCCTTTAAAGATTTAAAATGAACTAATTTGACATTTTCTCTTCCAGGTATCGCTTCTCAAGATACATGAGCTTGGACCAACCAGATCCAAACGCAAATGATTATGAATATGATTGGAGTATGACATTTTCCCTACTCAAAGATGATATTGCTGTACTACAAGTGTATTTACTCTCTGTCTTCTGGTTTATGTCAGATGATGGACTCGATAGAAGACATGCGCACATGGAAGATGAAGAACCTGACGATGAAGAACTTGTAAGAAAAGAGGAAGTTGGACAGAAGGAGAGAAAAAACAAACTTTTTTCGGACTATGGCGACGATTATGATGACTACGTCTTTAAGCGGAAAAGGAAAATCTTTTCGGTGGATGATCAAGAATCAAAATACGCCAAGAAGAACTCCTCGGCTAATAAGGCTGAAGTGGATTTGCAGGAGAACAGACCGCACACGAAAAGCATTTTGAAACCACAGTCTCAGAAACTAGCAGAAGCCCTGGTGTTGTTGGCAACCGGGAACCCAATCCAGCCAAACCAGAACCAAATGAATGAACAGAACTCTATTAAAAGGATAAAGGTAAAAAAATCAAAGGGTAAGCGTAAATCGGCACGGAGACAAAATGCAAACTTGGAAAGAAATGGAGAGCAACAGAGATCTGAAAGATTGGCAGTAAAACCAATGCAAGCAGCAGACGTCCCTAAATTGAAAAACAATTCTCAAGTTCATGAAAGCAAATATAACCGGACTCAACTTTTGAATCAGAACGGTTCCGCTCTGAACCCAAAACCGAAAAAGCGGAGGAGGTTTATAAAGTTGAACCAACAGCCAGTGGCAACTCCCAAAAATGACTTTAACAAAATGCCTCTGAAAAAGAGTAATTCCAGTCGTGGGGCGCACATATTGAATGAGATCAACTTGTTCAACGCGGACAAAGGCGTCACCAAAGATCGATATCTAAAAAAATGGGAACTTTGGAAGTACGCAGAAGAGGAAGGTTTCAATGCGACGGAAAACGAAGAAGACGATTTGGATTTCAAACGGGAAGAGGTGTTTGACAGCGAGGTCAACTGGAATCGGACATTCAAGGTCAACAACGTTCCTCAGTATCGCTCCGATCGGCTCGACCTGCGGTGCAACGTCTCGGGGAACCTGCAGCTTCCCTCTAGTGACGCCATGTTCATCGTGAACACCTTCATGGGGAAGCTTCACGAAAATCACCCGTGGTAAGTATCGAATAGTGACAAAAATATTTTTTAAGTTCATCCCTTTTTTCCTTTTAATCCTCAGGGGTTTAAAAGCAGATCTTTACCAACAAATGTTTGACAATTTATGTAATGTCCGTCATTAGTTGTGTTTTGGTCATGAAAATTAACTGTGGAGAAGTTGATAGACAACTGAACTTTTGAGATTAAACAATTTAAATGACATTTTAAAGCACTACAAAGTGATGCTACTTGATTGTTAGCATTAGCGTTGTTGCACTTATGCTAACGCTAGCTCAAGGCTGATTTGTTCTTTCTGCACACTTATGATAATATTTATATGTTTGTAAACGAAACTCTCAAGTTTTGTTAACTTGAATGTAAACTTGTATTATATATTCAAATTTCCACATTCAAAGATTGCTTTGGCATTGATTGGCATGATTATGCTAAAGCTAATGCTAGCTAGCAGTTATTGTTATACTGACCTACTTAAACCTGTCTTTTTCAAGGTAGTGCATTGCGTAACTGCTATGTTTGGCACACAAGACCTTATCATTATTGTTTATATTTGTTTGTATAAACTTAGTTTAACAAATGCATGTTGATGGTTGATCGATTGGTTGATCTTAATTGTATATATAATCGCAAACATTCATATTATTAGTTGTATGTGTTTGTCTAATTTCTTTTAACAATTGGGTAAAGCCAGTATTCTGAAGGGAATAATAAATAATTTGTCAAGTTATTAATCCTCTTTCTGTGCAGGATGTTCACTCTGGTGCGGGTGATCAATGTTGAAAAGCACGTCGACATGGTCCGGGGCGGACGCTACCTCCTGGAGCTGGAGCTGAGGGACAGAATGGGAAATCTGCTGCGTCTTTCGCACTACGTCTACGTGCTACAGTCCATATCCATGATGCACCACAAGGGGTACAACCGAGAGAGGGATTTCCAACAGCCTCAGATGGTCTTGTGCAAACCTGTAGGATTCAGCTGGAGTCCTAAGGCCACTGTCCACTTCATTGTTCCAGGTTTGAACGACTACTTTGTCTCCGCAGGTTCTGTATCCATGAGTCATTTCTTTCTTTTACTGGTAGGAGGATTATAGCACTTATAAATGCTTCTTAAGAAAAACAAAATGTAATGTTCATTTCTTAGTTGAATATGAATTCAGAATGATCAATGTTTTTCAGTGTAGTAAACTAGCTTCTCTCTCACACTTAGTGAAGAACCAGGCTCGATGGGTTCTGCAAATAATAACCGACCTGGAAAACATCTTCAGATTAACGGGAGACAACAACTTCAATCTCATCATCACCGACTACAACAGCACTGACCTGGACATCAAGGAGGCGCTGGAGAAATCCTCTTTACCAAGGTGAGCAAATATTTAATTTAAATAGGGGATTGTTTTCTGTAAAACATATTTTGTGTGCGTGTCAGTCACCAGTATGTGAAGCTGGATGGAAATTTCCAGCGAGCTGCTGGTCTGCAAACCGGTGTGGACCTGATAAAGGTGAGAAGCTTTAGAGTTGCTATTTGTAAATGGAGTAAATAAGACTCTTTTTTTTTCTCATTCTCTTTCAGGACCCTCACAGTATCATATTTCTCTGTGACCTTCACATCCATTTTCATCCCTCCATCCTCGACACGATTAGGAAACACTGCGTGGAGGGATTCATGGCCTTCGCTCCCATTGTCATGAGGCTGGACTGTGGAGCTACGCCGGCAGAGGCCAGAGGTACAGAACATCTGGTACCCTTTTTAAAAAGAAAGCACTAAAAATGAATTATTTAAATACAGTATTCTGCACGCTTTAAATTTCTGTACCCAGATTATAATCAACATTTAGCAGTGAAGGTACATTTTCTTTTCCCCTTTGATCTTTTTGTATTAGTAACTGTTTTGTGCTAATGATAATAATGTAAGCAAGTAATTTATATTTGTAGAGCGCTTTTCCAGACCAGGGTCACAAAGCGCTTAAACAATCAAAAACAATACCCAATAAAATATAAACTTTAAAAATTAAGACACATAAGACAAACACAGGAGTCTCCAGCATTATATGATAATGATTTGTTTTAAAAACGATCACTTTAAACAAACAAATGATATATTTTCTTTAGGAAGTCTTGGTGAAACTTTATGTTGAAGGGAACAATTGAGCAACCGTTAATAATCCAACTTACTTCCTTATTAACTGTTTGTAATTAATTGTTAACTATTTTGTTAATTATTATGTGAATTCTGCCTATTAAAGTAATATTTTACTTTGTTTTGCGTTTGCTTGTGATACTATTTCCTTACGTATTAATACACTTAATGTACTGTATGTTTGGTTTGACTTGTCTTTAAGGCTTATAACTTTTATGAAAAAATATTGATTAATCAGATCTAAAGATTGTTTTAAATGGACTGCTTTATGTAAACTAGCCTAATGGAGTAGTAGAAGTCGGTTCCCATGAAAGTCGCCTTCCTCCCCCTCGTCTCAGTGCATTAAAGAAACTACTATCACAAGACAGACTTACAAAAGCCTTCATGCTTCCTTTGTTGTCATCCCGAAAGTCCTCAGACACGGCCCCACCCAGTTCACCTTGAAAGTATCGGGTTGCTTCACAACAATATGTCCCTTTTTTTTAAACTTTATATTGTGCTGTATATATTTCACGGCAGACAGTCCTCCAATTCCACTCATGCTAAAGTTCAGTCGACTCAAAGGATCCCAGTTGTTTTGTCACATTTTTCTTTGGAGTGAATGTTACTTATACTTATTAAGAAGAACGGGAATCATTGAAATACCATTAGTAGTTTCAGCCAAAAGTCAGAGCAAATCAAATCAAAAGAAAATATACAGTCAAGATGATGTGTAATTCAAGCTACTAAGGGTCCACAATGAACATGAAAAGTCCATATATTTGACACTGCTTGAAAATTAAACGACGAATGGTTTGTTTTGTTGCAGGGTACTGGGAGGTGAATGGTTTCGGTCTGTTGGCCATCTATAAGTCCGATCTGGACCAGGCAGGGGGGATGAACACCAAGGATTACAGGGAGCGTTGGGGAGGAGAAGACTGGGAACTCCTGGACAGGTAACCCTAGTTTTCACTGCTTTCTACTGAATAACTTTATTGCAAGATACTTTAGCTGTTAACGAAGCATCTGAGGAAGTGAAAGTGATATTTGGATAAAAAGCTTGGTCTTGAGTGAGGGTGAAGTTGTTCTCCCACTCTAGATTTTTAATAAACAAGATGTCTGACTCTTTTCATCCAGGCTATGATCGATAGTGGGAAGTTCTAAGAAACTGGTGCCATTTCTAAATTTTTTTTTTAGTCATCTGAGACCCTTCAATTACCTGTTTGGGACATTTTAGTTTTTTTATTTGATTTTGAAATTGGACCAACCATTTCTCAAAGCAATTCACATTATGTCAGACACAAAACATACCCTTCCTTAAGCATACATCTCTATTAATCTAAACATTTTAATAGTGACCCAGGTGTCTTTACCATCCCATAATGGACAAAATTCACCCCACTTAAAACGGGATACATACGATCCAAACATTTTCTAATCTTTCTTTCAATTATTTGATGATAAAAATGTATAGGTTTGTCTGTTAATTGGTGATAAACATCATTTAAAAATTCAGTTTTAAAGTATATAAAAATAGAAAGTGCTATAGAATGATAAACTTCACCTGCACTTTTATCCACAAGCTAAGCTAGCAAGTATATTATATATTATATTTAAATTTCGATCACTTAAAATTACAGTTTCAAAAAGTACTAGTAAATCATCTAATTGCATGGAAAACTTGTATGCTCGAGACCTTGGCTCCTTCAAATTGTTTGAGTGATGTCATCTACATACACAGAAACTCTGTCTTGGTAATTGTCATTATAATTAAGTTTAACCGGTCGTATAGAAAAAACAGTTTGACGGTCATAAATCATGTTTTATTTTTATACTAGACATTCATTCAATGGCATTGTAAAATACATCATGTAATTAACAACACCTTTTATTTATTATTATTATTTATACAGTCTTTAAATGCGGGTATATTTTGAAGGCTCCTGGCATTACGATGTTAAGCAGTAAAAAATCTATAGTTCAAAAGGAGTGTCTGCTTATCACCCGGAACGCCGAGTACGTAAAACTTCAACTCAAAATCCTCCTCTCTGTTCCAGAATTCTTCAGGCCGGGCTCGAAGTGGAGAGGATCTACCTGAGGAACTTCTACCACTATTATCACTCTCGACGGGGAATGTGGAACCGCAGAGTGTCGCGAGGCCGGAGGTGACCTCTGATCATTGTTGCTGGGCCACTACTGTAGTTGCTACGGTTACACTAAAGGCAGCTGGCTCGCCTCCTGGACTTGTTTGCGGACCGGAGCTTTCAATGGAGGGTTCTGGAAGCATGGAGGGCGAAGCTGAACGTGGTTTTTTGAGGAGATGCCACTGAGTCATTTCACTGGAGAATTCAGGACCAATCCTGCCGAGGAACTTTTATACAATATTTTGCACTAAAAAGACGGCCAGAACTGGGACCTGGATTATGTGGACCTACTGTAGAGAAGACACTTTAGTGACAGTTTCTTAAACGTCACTGGGATTGTTATAGTTCTTTTAGATAATTGATGTGTAATAATTATGCCGACGGCTACACACCAAAGCCACTAGCTGGTTTCATACTTCCTTGAGGTGTGTCTAACTTGCGTCACACTGACATGTGATCATGTGACACACAGCACATGTTTTAGCTGCGATGATTAAATCAACCGGTCGAGCAAAAAAAAGAAAACTTGACAAGCCAGCAGTTAATAGATGTTTTACACCTTGTAACGACGAAAAATGAGTCATTCTTCTGCCAAGATGACGGGTTGTTGATGGATCTTTGGAATTCCTTTTTTTTTTTTTTTTGGATAGGAATGAAGTAAAGACGTAGAACTTGAGGTCCCACCACCTTCATTCAACTCCTTTCTGTTGGCCTAGAACATGCAGAAAAAAAGGGATATAAACTTAAGAGCAGAGCTCAAGCAGAAGGTTTCTCAGGACGCTTGTTTAAGGACATAAACTCACCACTTCTCTATCTTTGACATCAGATCAGATAAGCAGGACGGATGATTGTTCTGTTTATTGACTGTGAGAAGGGTTTTGTTCACACATGGTTGTAACATTTCTTCTGTTATGGAACTTATTGTATTTATTTATTGTCACGAGGAAAACAGAATTGAATGTTACCAAAGAATGTTTTGCAGGAATTGTCTTTTTTTTTTTTCACTGTTTTTTATATCCATGTGGCCTTTTCGTGATCCTGCTGATATAATGTTGATTTAAAATGATGCGTTTTTTTTGAGCCGCATGTCTCATGTCTAACTATTGTTTATGTATTTTGTTTCTCTGGGTTTTTCATTTACTCCCCTTTGCGTTCATATACCTCATCACTCCTCTCTGCTGGACTTTAATACACATCTAATATTCATTACTCAGGATTACATTTTCTCCACACTGTACTCTTTGGAAAAACTGTAACATTTTGTTGTGCCTTCTATTTGTTTGTTTTTGTGAGAGCGGTACATTTTTAAATAAATAATGTATTTTAACTTGTCAACTTCATTTATCTGAATGTTTTTATCGTTTATATCCGTGAAAAAGTTGTCAACAGTACAATTTTGGAGACATTGAGTTGAAGTTGGGAAAACACCAGTTTGAAAAGATTATTTCTGGCTCCCTCGTGTGTCACAATATTGTAACTGCAATATCCTGGAGCCGTTGAAGCCAGATATTCTATTAGTTTTGTCAACAACAAGAACGCCTTGTCTTGTTTTCATCTTCAGCCTCCACATCTGCTCACTACTGTTCAACGTCTGACGCACATTAAAGTCCCAGCATGCATTTTAAAATCTGCCACCTGTTCTTCCACCTGACTTGGGTTTGGAATATACTACTATATGAAGCCATGACGCTTCTCTATTTATCTGAGCAACCAGTGTTTTTGTTCATGTAGCAGAGGATTATCAATAAAGGTCAAAACGTGTACAATTGCATGGAGGAATGAAATATTCATGGGCTTTTCTGGCTCGTGATAAATCATGTTACATATGCATAAAGTCTTCTGAGTCGGACATTTGAGGCGTTGCATCATGATTCTTGGTTCTTTTGGTTCACTATGTTTATCGTGGTTTGGCCCCTCCTGGGTGACGGATGACTTGTTTAGGGGACCCACCTGAACAACAGATGGATTGAGGACTTTAGACTTTAAGACTGGAGGATGTAATTATTGACTGAGAATTAAATATATATTTTTAATTTAAAGGAGATTAACTAACAATGGAAATGTATAAACAAATAGATTTTTATTATATATTTATTGAATCGATATAAGGAATACATTTTAACAAAGATTAATGAAAGTTTGTTTTAGACGGAAAACATTTTAAATAAAAATGTTTCCTAAAACGGAACAGAATCATAGCATAGTGAGATGTGTAATTTATTTAATATAAATAACGTAAAATGTTTCCTCGTTTTGAAAGTTCACATGACTGACAGTTGGAATAAGAACGTTGTAGTTTTAGCGCCCCCTAATGAAAATTAGAAGCTAAAACATTAGAAGCTAATTTTGACATAATCTGATCTTCAAAACGAACCAACTTGTTTTTGAATGTGTAATTAGTTGTGAAATGTGTTTTAATTCATTTTCCAGTACATTTTCTGAATTAATATACTATATTAACGCAATACATTTAGTGGAAATCAATATATCCGAGCTGACCTGAATGCCTCACCGACCAACACGCTATCCACGTACGATCATTAGACTAGTTTTACGACACATTTTGGAGCTTATTAAACAACGAATGTGTTTGGACAAATGCTCACTGTGTAAAATATATACATTTAATTTAAGTGAACGAATTAAGCAGGACTACCTTTAAATTTCAACCGCGCCCTTACTATAAACACTATGGCTATAGTAAAGTTAGCCAACAGACTCGGATTAATAACTTCCGGTGTTTTCTAAAATTATAAATATATAGTTAGACTAAAAAACATGTCGACTGCCTTGTAAGAATATGAATATTATATTTTAAAGTTTTCTGTGTCGTATTATGTTTGTTACTAGTTGTTTTCTGATTGGGTCACATTTTTTATTTTGAAATTAGGAAGTGGCGAAGGTGACAACGCTTAGTTTCCGTGACTCATTTACCAAAGTAACGTAACAGAGACGCACGCCGAATCGTGGGGCTGCCAGTTTGACTGCAGTACCGCGGCAGAGACCAGAAGAAGAGACCGCTGCTGGCCGGGCTGTCAACGGCAATGTGCGAAATAAACGAAGCGACTGCTGCTGTGACAGCTTGTTTGTTGATGTTTTGACTGGTGAGTTCGGCGAGATGTGAAGATGTTCACGGTTTTTTTAATGTGATTGTCATAACATGGCCGATCAGGTAGAAACTGTAAGTGGCTTTTCTTGCTAGCATTGCTAACGTAATCTAGCTAACTCGATAAGGCTAGTGATCGATTCGGACTATTGCGAAAACGAGACCATGTCTCTAAAGAATAATAAGGCTCAGTTTAAGCTAATATAAGTTGGTATGTGAAGCTTTATCTGTGCTTTAATACGGTCATGGGTTCTGTAGGTTCTGTCAACAACATATGCCGCCTGTGCCCGCTGCTGAAAAGGGCATCAGGGTGTTTTACATTTGAGTCACATGAACTCACGTTTGTTTTTCTTCACTCATTCTTTCATTCTTTCTCATTTTGTTTCTCAGATGAGCCCCATTTTGAACCATGCCGGGGAAGTTGAAAGTTAAAATAGTGGCAGGTCGCCACTTGCCTGTCATGGACAGAGCAAGTGATCTTACTGATGCTTTCGTCGAGGTTTGTCTCATCTTATAAACGTCATCCCATGTTTTTTTTTTAAATGTATATTTAATCTGCTATTATTGGTCTCACTTTCAGGTTAAGTTTGGAAACACAACATTCAAAACGGACGTCTTTCCCAAGTCTCTCAACCCACAGTGGAACTCTGAATGGTTCAAATTTGAGGTGAAAGGTCACATCAGTCTCTATTTTTCTCCCCATTCGTTTTTTGTTAATTTTCTTCATTCTCCTCGCATAAGGTGGACGATGAGGACCTGCAGGACGAGCCCCTGCAGATCACGGTTTTGGACCACGACACGTACAGTGCAAACGATGCCATAGGGAAGGTTTACATTGACATCGACCCGCTTCTGTGCACGGAGGCTGCTTCTGTCATCTCGGGCTGGTTTCCCATCTATGACACCATACATGGTAACTTTATAGATGATATTTGTAAAAGCAAAAACATGGCTGTAATCCCTTTTCCTGTCTGTTTTCCCCAGGTATTCGTGGAGAGATTAATGTTCTTGTTAAAGTAGAGCTCTTCAATGATTTGAACCGCTTCAGACAGTCTTCCTGTGGGGTCAAGTTTTTTTGCAGTAAGTGTGACTTGTTTTACTTTGTAAACTACTTTACTTGTATCATCAGACACAAAGTTTAGTTAAGTTTAGGAGCATTGAAGGTATATGTCCAATTGGATATTGTTTTATGTTTTAAAATGAGGATTTAAACAGTATCATTGTACTTTTCGTATAATCTTGAGTAAATATTTTAATGTTTATACTATAGTTGTAATCTGTAAAATGTATTGCTTTGTCCTCTTTAGCCACATCCATTCCGAGATACTATCGAGCAGCAATGGTTCATGGGTTTGTGGAGGAGCTTGTGGTTAATGAAGACCCGGAATACCAGTGGATCGACCGAATACGAACCCCTCGGGCTTCAAACGAAGCTAGGCAGAGACTTATATCGCTCATGTCTGGTAAATATGTTTGATTTCCTTATTCTACAGTTGAAGATATCTATTCTTCTTAAACATGAGTTCCTTTCTTTGTTTTGCTGTTTCAACAAGACTTTTTTGTGAAATCTAAATTAAAACATTGTCTGTCCTTTTAAGATGGAAATTAAAACTTGTTTTTTTGTCAAAGCAGAAAAAAAATCTTCAGTTTGCAGCATAAGTCAATATGTTTGATTATAAGGGAATAATTATTGCAACCTAATCGTTTTTACATCCAATTTCAAGATTTCAAGTAACAACACTGATTTGTTAATTTAAAAAAAGGGATGTTCTATTATATATAGAAATTATGAAATATATATATATATATATTGTTTTGGAATTCTTTACTTTGCAATCATTACACTTCAAAACATTCTACTATTCACAAGATAAAAATATGAACTAAATAGTTTATTTTATATTCTGCATAATGAGAGTCTGAAAACATTTATTCCCAGTATTGTAAAAACGACACAAGATTTTTTCTTTTGATTAAATGTAAAAAAAACGATTAATAAAATACAATTAATGTATAACATAAAATAAGTGACTGGTACATGACAGTAGCCATATAAAATAGATAAATACTTTTTAAATAATTAGTGAAAATAAAATGATTCAATAACTTAAGGTTTCTATGATCCTGGAATCATCAGGAGTTTTGGGACCTGATAAGCAAGAGCTCTTCTCTTGAGTATGAGTCATATAAACAATATTTACAAGCGAAATAACAAACAGAAAAACTGAGCCAAGCACCGAGGCAGCAACATGCTGCTCAGTCTTGAATTCCAGTTTTGATTGATATTTCTGATCTCAAATTAGTCATTCAAGCCTCATCTAATCAGGAAATCCTATTTGAAGACTAAAGCTAATTAAGTTTGTGGAGAAAATGTCAAGTAAAATTGTGTTTTACATAAATATTTGGCTACATTCTGCCTAAAAAACTGTTTTTGTATTTGGCCAAGCTTTAATTTACCGAGCTGGTTGTTTTGCGCTCTTCTTTTCCCGTCCAATCATTTCACTTAACCTATTTTAAAATGTGCTGTACACATGAAATCGTTCTGAACATGTGTACTGTTCTAGGTGAGCTCCAGAGGAAGATTGGGCTGAAGGTACTGGAGATGGGTGGGAACGCAGTGGTGGGCTACCTGCAGTGTTTCGACCTGGAAGGGGAGTCAGGACTGGTGGTTAGGGCAATAGGTACCGCTTGCACACTGGACAAGCTAAGTGCTGGCAGCCTCCCAAGCAACGGTGTCCACACGCACCCGAACACGGCTCCCGCTTCTAACGCTTGCAACTCGCCCTCAAAAGACGGAAAGGAGTAAGTACTGACTTGTTACGCATGTGCTCTGCATTACATCTATATTTGCAAGTATTCAGAAGTTGGGCTACATCCATGTTATTGTTAATAAATGTCTTCTCCTCATTACAAACCTATTGTGATTCAGTTTCAAACCGGGTTGGTCACTCCCGCTTATGTAACTTAACAAAAAAAGCCCTCATCAGGCGTGTGACCCATGTTTGTAGAGCTGTAAATCTTCAGTAGTATGGATGTAGCCCTCATGCGTGATGGTGATGTCATGTGCACGCGAAAGAGAGAATGTGTGAATGTGTGCGTTATGCGTCTCAGTTTGAGGAGTGTTTGAGTCTCGAAACCAACCCCTACACTACACACCCTGCACACGCACACCAACGGTATACACAGTAGCATCCTCAACCCCACCTCCTCTGTCTGCCCCTTGTAGACCGCTCTTGCATGGCTTCCCTCTCTGCATGCTCTAGGGCTGCGTCTGCTAGTGAGTATGTAGCACAGATCTGCAAGTGACCAGTCTCTGTTTGTCCTGTAACTCCCCCTTCTCTCTGCTCTGTGATGTCCCGACTGTAAAACCTCTTTGGCATGTACAACAAATGAACAAATTGATGCAACACAAACTTGCATTATGCAACAGAAGATATAGTTTTTACCTCTCCAAAAAATGCTGATTTATTAAGAATCCAAGTTTATTTTGTGCAGAAAAGAACAAAGTAAAAAATGTAATGCCATACCTTAAAAATATTATTTTAAATAGTAGGTATTCATTCAACCTGCCTCTTGTTACTATGGCTGTTAAATAAGGCAATTAACCCTTGTGTTAGCTCTGGGTCAAGGTGACCCGAAGGCCCGAAATACAAATTGAATTGCTTTCTAGTCAAGGTGAACGACATCGACACCTGCATATGTATTTCTGGAAGCCAAAGAGGTCGTTCATCCTGGCCCAAAAGCAACACCAAATGATAAAACAAGTACACATTTGTTTTCCGGTCCTTGTGTCACCTTGACCCTGAAATAACACGAGGGTTTGACTATGGAGGTCGATTTGTTTCTTTATTATTCGGTCATAAAAAGTTGCTTCAATCAAAGAAAACGGTTTCAGTAAATGCATTTTTCGAGTCTCAACTATATTTACATTCAAACACTTTTTTTAAATTAAAATTGTTTATTTGGATTGAACCAACTGAAACCATTTGATGTGTTTACCATTTAAAATCCCTCCTGCAGATGATAGAATTGTAGCTTACAAGTTCACCATATCACTGTTGTCTGTATAACCAAAAGATAAATATATTGTTTACAAAAACCACTAACCATACGACCCATGATAAATGACTGTGCTGGGTTAATTGCATTACAAATAAACTCAAGTAATATTATACAAAAAACCTTTTTCCACATTTACCACAAGGGCAAACCATAAATATCCGGCAACAGTATTTCAGCCTTGCATGCTGGGAGCATTTATGACATTTGTGATGATGCCACAGAAAGCATAAATGTTCTCAATAAATATTTAAAATGTATACCTACATCCACATGTTTCTGTTAATAGAATCCTGGTACAGTGTTTTTTTTTACGAAATTTCTGCGATTTCACGTCATTTGTAATTGACCACAATGTTGTGTTGTATTGTGTGCGCTGCTTTTCTCCAGCTCCCGCTTCACTGGACTGGGCTGTTTCTTACTTTGTTGTTGTTGTTGTTGTGTGTTTGTGTGTCCAAACTGGTCCTCTCTTCTCCTCTGTCTGCGTGCCGACTGTCCCAGGTCTCCCTTAGCCCACGGATGTCGCTCCACCCACAACAGCCCCGTGCATTCGGCCTGCAGCTCCCAGAGACTGTCCCAGAACTTCTCTGTCTCTGTTCCCACTCTCATCTTCACGGGTATGCAGAGGCAGGGAAAGGTGCTAATGTTTTGGGGCGAACAAAAGATAGATAGGCAAGGATTTTAGAAGATAGTTGAGGATCTTTTTTCTTTTTTTTCTGGAGTCAACAGTTTGTTAGGCAGGGAAGCAAGGCAGACCCTGACTCCTCCCACGGCCTTTCCTTTTCCCTGTAGTTTTCAAATCCAAAAGGAAAAGTCCAGTTACTGTCACCTGACCTTCGCTTGACTCCCTTGGGACACATGCTTCTGCTTCTTCTCCTCTGTTGGTGCTGATCATTGTGGGGTTTTTTTGCCTTCTTTTGCTGTGTTTTTCTGTTTCATCTTATTTGCTTTGTGTGCTTGCTTTTTTTTAAAAATCTTTGGCCACCTGTAGCACCTCCAACACACCTCACCCGCACACCGTGCACACTGACCCACATGTATACACAATTCCAAAAGGGAAAGGTGATGACTTATGTGTATGTCATGTTCTCCTGGCAGGCCGGTTTTTGGTGAGGACCTCCCCTCGTCCTCCGGCCCAACTTCCCCTTTCAGAGCTCTCCCCACTTCCTCCTCCTCTCCTCCCCCCTTTTCTCCCTCAAAGCCATGCAGCCGCCAGTCCTCATCATCAGACACAGACCTCAGTTTGACGCCTAAGACGGGTAAGCACACATTGCCCATCCCGTCACTGTGGTCGCCCACCCTTCCCGTCCACTGTGGTGCTACTTTGGTGGTTTTTCAGTTTTTTTTTCATTTGTTCATTTGAACCGAGTCATGTTAATTTGCTGTTTATCCATCATTTATTTATTTTATACCGAGGAATCCACTCGTTACGTTCGCATTCTGCTCAAACAGTGAATTAACTTTTGTCTCGACACTCACCCCGTGACCTCATTAAGAAGGAGGATGAAGAAAATGGATAAACTAAATGAAGTTGATTAGATTTTTAACGATGGCGATGAAGACACAGAGGAGGAGTGACCCTGGATGATGATTTTTGTGGGTGACCTAGAGATTTGTGGTGAGGCGGGGAAGGGAGGGAGCCATTAAGGTCGGTAAAAACGACAAAAGAAAAAAGTGGGAGCTAGAAAGTATGAAGAAATTACAGTAAGTAAGTAATTTGTATTTATATAGTGCTTTTCCAGACCAGGGTCACAAAGCGCTTAAACAATCAAAACAATATTCAATAAAGTATATACTTTAAAGGTCAAGAATACACCAAGAACAACACAGGAGTTCCAGAAAATCAAGGCAAAGCCTGAACAAATAAAAACGTCTTAAGATGTTCCTTGAAAGAGTCAGTAGACTCAATGAAGTGCAAAGAGAGAAGAAGATTGTTCGAAAAATTAGAGGCAACAGCCTGGAAGGATTTAAATTTGAATCTGAAAGTAAGAACCAGAATTTTAAAGTTGATCCTGAAAGAAATTGGAAGTCAGTGAAGAGTTTTAAGGATCAGAGAAATGTGAGTTCTTCTACCAGAGCGGGTCAACTGTAAAAATCTATCCAACCGCAGGGCTTCGTAGTTAAGTTGTACTATAACATTTTTAAAAGATTTGAGGAGCGTGTTCCACATAAAATCAGTGTCTGTTGGGCAATTTATGACCTTATCTAAATAAATTGGTCAGCTAGTAACAACAAGTAATCTGTGTGAGAATGTTGAAACAAAAAGTCATTTTTGATGACGATAAGATGGTGTAAAACATGATCCCTGACTTGATCCGACTTCTGTTGTGAACGTAGCTTGTGGATTCCATTCTTTTTGTATCTGAAGGAAGCAATGTGTCTCGTACGGGCCTCTCAATCGATTCAAGGTCTGGTCAAAGTCCAACTCGGCAGTCCCTCACGTCCCCTTCCTTATCCTCACCCACTTTTCTCTTCCCTTATCTGCGACAGTTTCTTAACCACCCTCTTAGTCCTTATTTTAGCCCAACAAGTCACGCTTCTGTTCTTTGACTCTACGTGTCTATTTTCATGGTTTCTGTTTTTCTGTATTCCTGTTCTGTCTGCTGGACAGCAACGCCCAGGCCAACAACAATCAGGCCTGGGATTTTCCTTTGCCCCAGCTCCCCCGCCTTCTCCATTGACACTCTGTCCCCACACTCTTGTGGTCCTCGAGCGACCCCTCGAGCCGGTACACCCCCCCCTCCCTCCTGCACCCACTCAGACTCTGCCTTGCTGAGAAAGAGCGTGTCCTTCACGGAGGACCTGCTGTTGGGCACCTCGGGTATAGTAGGACTCGCTGTGTGTCACCTGTGCGCCGGGGCTGGCATGACGCACCTGGAGTATTAAGTTGAATAACTTTTGTCGTGTGGACTCTTCAACGTGCATGAGATAACTGCTCACCTGTGCTTTGAACACTGACGACACTCGTGCTGTGATTTACTACTACGACAGGGTTATTAGCTGCACCGGGGGGAACTCGAGAGGGGAGTAGGAAGGGCTATGGGGGAGATATGGGTGTAGGACAAAGGAAAAGTATGTCGGTAAGTTGTCAGGTAGGGACAAAGAAGATCGGTGGGACTGGAGGTAAATCAGGATCAAAGTTGTTTATAGAGGAACATGGTTAGGTTGGTAAGAACCAGGGAAGGAAAGAGGGAAAAAGTTTGTTTAAAGAAGACAATGGATGGGTTAGAAAGAGTGGTAGGCGAAACAAAGATGGATGGCAGGAAAGACTTATCGTTAGAAAAAACGATGCAGGAATGAAAGAAAAAAAAATGACAAACCAAAACTAGCTGGGACTACTTATTCCATTCCAAAACTAAAATAGAGATAACGGCTCTTCCATTTTAAAGTTTGACATGTTTGTGTTTGTAACTGTAGTCTGTGTTTGGCTGGTAAAAGCGGTAAATGGAATAGAAAAAGACAGAGTTGGATGGAGAGAAAATGGGGTGATTGAAGGAAAGACAGCCAGATATATATGTGTATTTGTAACTGTCGGTTTGTAGGTTTGAAAAGTGATTAGAAATGTGCACTAAAGACACTAATTTTGGATGCAACTCTGCCCTTTGGTGTTTTTGTCCTACTACTTCCTTCTTTTCATAGCTGCATGTAGTGTAACGCTTTATTTAGGAGACAAGACAGTCCTTTATTCCACCCAGAGTGGGGATTTTTTTGTTAACACGATAGTAAAAACCCAAACTCTATCAACTAGAGTTGTCTTAGACCCAGATATAAACCTGTGAGTGAAGTTTGATTTGTAAGAAATAGTTGGTGATGATGGATGTGAGTTTTCTGACTTGCTTTCTTTCTGTGGTCAGGAATGGGCAGTGGCGGAAGTGCTGGTAAAGAGGCGGGACCACTGAAGACGCTGCTGAGGCAGCACACACAGACTGCATTGGAACAGAGGGTATGTTCACTGATTTAAATACAAGTTTTTGACCTTTTTTTTCATGTTTTGGTATAAGAAACTCTATTAATCTCTTCAACTCTTTATCCAACAAAAACCTAATGGTTAAGTTGATTAATTTATCTCATGCGTGACCTTTTCTTGGATTGATTATAATGCAGATTAGAACTTTATCTTATCAGTAAACAAATGTGCATGTTTGGAAATGGCCCATGTTTTGAACATGGATAGATATTTGGGTCCGGTTTCCTTCCGTTCATTCTATTTTTAATTTTGAAACAAAAGTCAATAAACGAATTTCGATTTTCATCTTATAAACAAAAATTTAAAACCAAATTTAATGGCATCTTTTTAAAAAATCAATACAATTTCAGAGAAAGGCCTTCAATTTCTATATTTCAATTTTAATGTTTACATCTTCAGTCTGCGTGGGTTGACTCGTGTAGCAGTAAGTGAAGGTTCAGTGACGTGTGTGAGGTCATATTTATAAGAACTTTACAGCGTATCTTACAAATAGTTAATATAATATCATATTAAATCTTCATAACTTCTTGTGTCTAAATAATATTTACTGTAAACAAAAGAGACGTGTGCAACATATTTAATTTTGACCTTCGGTAAATAACTTTGTTTTGTAAATTCTGTTGCATTTTTTCAAATTAATCAACGTTGTCTATAAAAATGATGTAGAAAAACAAATTCTAGATCGCTAGAAATAAGTCGGGTCACAACTTGTGGTGAGAAAGAGTACTGCAGTTCTACATCAGTTTTCTCTGCAATTTGATCGTTTGATCATTTGAGACATTGACTGAAGAGAGTCATGCTGAGTGTACAAGAAATATTTATGTAAAGTTTATATTGGGGATATGATGAGGAACAACAACACAAAAGCGTCACTTTTCATTGGATCAGTCAGATATGATTGACAGTTCTCGGGTACATATATATATATATATATATATATATATATATATACACACACACATACATACAAAACATCTGTGAAATCATGTTTAATCCCAGATGAGGGTAATCTCTGTTCTTGTAAAGTTATTAAAGATTAGCTGCAGCAGGTACAAAACTAAGAGTGAGTACAAATACTGCATGATTCTTGAGACAAACATCTGTATTTTGGTCTTTAAGGATTACCATGAGAACAAACGAGATCACTTTTGGCTAGTGCGCATGTTAATAGTTTGCAGAATTTAATAAGTCGTTTTTTAATGTTGGATTAACAAACATTGGATTATTCAATAGGAAATCAGGGCAAAATCCAATTTTATTGCTGTATTTGGTTTTTAAAAACCTGCTACACATGTTGAAAAAAAGAAAAACTCCCCGCTTTTCATTTTCCAATTTGCGTTTCAAAATTAAAAAAAGAACGTTAGGAAGGTATATGGACGTGTTTGGTCAGAAGTTATTGAACCTCTCTAATGTTGAATGTTTACGAACAAGTAATGTCACCTTTTCTTTCCTCTCGACCACCTGTGCTCTCAGGGAGCGTCCTCCTCTGGGTTATTATTTAATGCCAGGGTATGTTCCCTCTTTGTAACACACTGCCTTTACCGTCTATCCCCCCCCTACATCCGGACCGGGCCTCCACACAGTCGGAATCAACTCTTACCTGGTGGCGGGTCTGCAAGTTTATGGATCTCATAAAGGGAGAGACCACGCAGTGCAAATTGTTTTGTTTTTTTCTCTGTGATGGTTTTAGCTCTGATAGATTCACAGACATGTCAGATCTGAGGGGAGTTGTTTCCTATCCGTTTGAAAGGGTGTGCGACTGTGCGTGTGCCCTCTGGTTACATTATTAGAACCTTTTTTTTTTTTTGAAGTCCTTCCTCCCCCAAGAGTGACTTTTCTGTACCAGACAGCAAAAATAAGCACGCTGACATCATCATTCCATGAATGTCATCTACTTCTGGAAAGATGTAGCTCTCCTCCTCCTTGTTGTTTATCCATCTTACCCAAATCTATCTACAGCAGTTTTGCATGGATCCAATCGATTCCTCACTTTTAACAAATGCACATTATCTGAAGCAGATTTTTTGGTTTCCTTGCAAATGATTGCATGTATTTCCAGAACATGCAGGGCATGACAACCCCTCGATCTAAGACATTCATTCATTCTTGTGGCCTTGAACAGATTGAATGAATCCCTTTTTTTTTTTGCTGATGCATTCCTTTATGCACATTATATCTCCTTAATCTTTTCCAGATCTATTTGAAATGCTCTCAAGTTTTGCGTGATCAAGTGCAGGCAAGGAAGTGGGAAAATCTCCGGGCTGCACTTTGCATGGAGGGCTCACTCTCCCACTGATCCTTGTTGCATGTTGGCACTTCTTTTTGTCATTGTCACACAGATGCACTGTTAAACACTTGAGTAAATATTGTATAATTAGTTATTCACATGCGTTCTACGCACTTTCATTGACTGAATTATCTCTGTATTTAGTCCTGTTAATACAAGGATCTCACTGAAATCTGATCTCATATTGTTATCAGGGGATTCACATAGATTTCCAGAAACTCGTCAACTTACTGAATAGTGGTTAGAAAATCTTTAGCGTTTGTTCATGTATCAACTTCACCATATTTAAGTAGTCCCTTAAATATGGTTGCATAGTTTCAAACGGCCGAAAAATGATTTCTTCCATGTTTTTGTCTGCAGGAGTTTCCTTTCTTTACTTTGAAGTCGTTTCCTCCTGGATTTCTGGTCAATGTTGGTGGAGTGGTCAGCGCTCGCTCCGTCAAACTGCTGGACCGTATACACAACCCTGGTGAGTTTAACGTCTAAATATCTTTAAAATCAACCTCCCCTTCAGCTTGTTAATCGTCTTGTGAGACAATTTTGGTTTTTGGATTTTCGTGTGAATGTCCAGTCCTGTCGTCACTGGCTGTTACTGATGCTGCCCATTCTACGTCTTGTGTTTCCCCAGTTTAAAGTTTTCCTGAGTCTCAAAATGTAAAGATCTGTCAGGTGTCATAGGTGTGTGAAAGGTGTTCTAGTTTTGAAAAAACACAAACGTTAGTTCAAGTCAAAGTGTCTGGAAAGTAAGGACGGACACGAGGATAGACTTTCACCTCTTTCTTTTGGTGACCAGCTTTGTGCAGTGTGTCGTCTGGTACTGTTGTGATGATGATGATGGTGTGTGTGTGTTTGCGTCTGTTGATTTCAACTGGTGTTATACGATGCTGTCCCAGGAAAAAGGAGCAGTAGTTTTGCATGGCTCCAATCTTTTGCCTGCCGCTTCAGTCGTGTTGTGTTGTGAGGTAATTTGCTTTTATGCAATAGAGGTGTTAACTTAAAAGTGAAGGAAACAATGTTTAAAGAGTTAAATTCAATAATAGAACTCGGTGGTAGGTCTGTATAGTGTAACAGCCGTGAGAAAACAATTGTAAATCGATACTACTTTTGGCAATACCAGCTATACACTTATGTTGTACTTATATGTACCATAAGGTTTTTTTTTCAAAAATCTGAATACAAATGAATGACTCACTCAATTATGTGGATCTGCAGTAATTGACATGTTGCAGAAATAAGTGCACAAAAAAAGAAAAGTTTTGGCTACACAAAATGAAATGTATAAACATATTTTGCACTTTTTAAATAAAAGTATATTAAGTGGTAAAACTAAAAAATTATAATAATAAAGCATGCAGCCCTAGATGGATATATCCCGACCTCACTTTAAGCAATTGAAGGTGGGGGCAGCAAAACACTTTGGGAACCACTGACATACATTGAAGTGATAGTTCACCCAAACCCCAAATTTACTTATTTTCTACTTACCCTCATGTCGTCTCAGTGTTGGGATTATTTTCAGAGTCATCAATTCCTTTTTAGAGTTAAAGTTGCTACATTAAAATGAACAGTTGTCTTCGTCTTCATGCTTCTCCAAAAAGATGCTTAAACATCCATATACCTCCCTGGTGCTTGTCTGTAACATCCATCTTGTATTGAAGCCTCGGCGAGAAGAATTATTCCGTAAAAAATAATATTCCCATGTAAACGGTACAATTTAATCCGCTCTGGAAGCACTTGCAACATTTACCCACGATATTACCCACAGACAAACTTGTTTATTTTTTTCGGGAACAATTCCATTTCGTCAAAGCTTCTATACAAGATGGAAATTACAGACAAGCAGTATGAAGGTATTTGGATGTTAGTACTAGTCATTAGTACTAGCAAATAAAATGAATGAAATTAACATTGTGTTTGTGACACTTAAAGTGGTAAATTATTATTCATCCTTATCTCTTAAATGAAAAAATTCACTTAAATGAATGAAAAGTTTTAGTGTGTTATTCTTCCTTCTCTTTTCTTACATGTATAAGTGCCAGAATCTTCATATTCTCTTCTTCCTGATGGATGTGTGTGCATTTGCGTGTGCAGATTAATAAAGTCGCTGTGTTGGCTGGTCACGTGACCTGAATGTAAAGTGTTGTGTGTGTGTTTGCATAACAACCGTGGAGCTCTGCTGTTGTGCCGTGCTTGTTGTTAGACTTTCTCTTCTTTTTCTTTTTTCTCTCTCCTCTGTACTAATGGTGCGTTCTGGCCCAGCCTTGGGTAACACACGCTCATACAAACTGCTAGACTGGAATAGTGTCACTGCAGGTATTTCCCCCCTTTTACTGCTCTCACCCACGGGAGAGATGACAGCTGAGTGACAGTTTATCTATTGTTTTTTTAATTCAAACTGAACTCTCACTGGAGGATACTCACGTCAAATGCTGTGGTCATTGAGCTGTCACTCTCCTCTCTAATATGTGCCAGTAAGTGTGCTGAGCATGCGCTGTGTCCGTCACCCCCCCCCCGCCCCCCCAGCCTGGCTTGGTTACCCTCCCACCCAGCTCATCTGGCTGCACAGGCGACCTGCAGCTTCTCCCAAATGTTGCCCTGGCTGTTGATCGCACTTCCCTGATCTGCATCGTGGTCAAACCTGCCTAGACCAGTGAAGGTTTAGTAGGTTGACTGTGTGACAAAAAACCTGTCACTGACTGTCACTGTCCAGGCATGTGCACCCCTAACTCACCGGGCCGTATTCATACTCGGAGGAAGGATGGATGAATGGAGGGATGGATGGGTTGGAGAAGCGATGGGTACCGACATTGTACAAGGAAAATTAAAAAGTTGATCTTGGAGGATGAACTTTCTAAGGCGGATGGACAGACAGTCAATGAATATGGCCCTCCAGTGCCCATGAGCGTGCACATGCTCGGTAGCGTGCACGTTGGTGTGGCTCTGCCTGTGTAACATTCTGCTTCTCGTTCAAGGGAACTCACCGATGCTTGTAAATCAGTTGTGCTGGTTCTTGGGTTGACCTCCCGTATCCCTCTTTTTACCTTCATCGCATTTCTTTGCAATCAGTTTCTCTCTCTTCTGAGGTTTCTCAAGATGCTGCGCCCATGGATAATATCCAGCCTGCCCATGGATTTGATGTGGTTCCTCAGGGACAACATTAAAGTCAACTAAGATTATGGTTCATGTTGATGTAATGTATGACTAGTGATGTGTTGATGGGGCTTCATAAAAAAAGCTAAGGAGGTATCATGATGGCAGTGCCTTCATTTTGAAAGGCCAATAGATTTCACTCTCTGCTTTATAATCTTGGCCTCTCATATACAAGTTCAATGAAACCTTTCACATTTAGAGTGCCATCTAGTGACCTTTCAAAAGGAACATTTAGTGTTCATGTTAAGCTAAGGAATGGACATAAATGATACAAATGCCAGAACTTCCAAAAGACAAACAAACACAATTTGGTAAGAATGTAAAGTGAAAACAGGTGGATGTGTTTGTCTCAGTTAGGGTTGTGTATGTTTTGAGGGAGCTTATTTTCTAACAAACCCAAACGGAGCTAGTTATGCAAGCGTTAACACTCTTATAATGTTTTATGGATTTTTTGTTTAGTTTCACTGTGCATTTGGGCTATCTTTGCCTCTTTTTAAAGCTATCTAAATGATAAAAAATGATGTGATGATCTTTATTCCATAACCGCCTGCATAGCCCCTTGTTATGCCTTCACTTATAAAACTCATAATAACTCACAGCCCTCCCAACTTGTAAACGAACAATAACTTTTACAAAATGTAGTTACTAAACTAATGTGAGGGAAATATGAAACGGAGAAGAGAGAGATCAACTGTTTGCTTTGTCATCATCATCATCATCATCATCATCATAACATCTTTGAAAGTCTCATCATAATATGATCGTTTAAACATGTTGCCCTCCAATATGATACTTTGTTTTGGCTTGCATCTGTGCACCATCTAACCCTCCAGAAAATACAACCTGTTTTTTGCTGCCCATTTGTTTTCTGGTAAGTGGTAGATATTGTAACATCAAATAGATACAGTCTGTTGCTGAAAGATACTGTTTATGTTTCGGCACACTTTTTTTCTTATCTTGTGCTCATTATTTGAAGATCTGATTGCTGAGGAGACTGTGTTTTTTTTTGTCTTATTTCTTCCAGATGAACCAGAGACCCGTGATGCCTGGTGGGAGGAGATCCGCCAGGAAATCAAATCTCATGCCAAAGCGCTCGGTTGCCATGCAGTGGTTGGGTACAGTGAGAGCACCAGTATCTGGTATGTATCTGCACTATACGATGCAATTTATTTCTTAACTTACTTGCTGCTATAAAATGTTTTCATTTTTTTTTCTTTTTCCCTTTACCAACAAAGTGAGGAAGTGTGTATCTTGTCGGCATCAGGCACGGCAGCCATCCTCAACCCGCGCTACATGCGTGAAGGCTGCCTGGATATTGGAAGCAATGACAACAGGTGGAGTTTCACATTAAAGCGCTTGACTCTATATTCACTAAAGTAATACACACGGATGCAAACCATATCTTCTTTTTTTCTTTTTTTTTTTAAAGGTTTGATGAGTCATTTCCCGCAAGCTGTGGCTTCTGTCATATTCCATATGATGAGTTCAACATGCCGTTTCCTGCTCAGCTCACCTACTGTTTTCACTGTAGGCGACAAAAGGTGTGAAAATATTTTTGACGACTGCTTCTTGTGTTTAAAATAATTCATCTAATCATCGTCTTATCTTGATTCCTTCCTCAAGGTGCCTGATATATTATTTACAACGATTGACCTGCCAACTGAAGCAGCAGTCACTGGGAAAGGTTGCCTCATTCAAGCCAGGTATACTTTAACATGCACTGCACACATTTGTAATTCACTTCTCACTGTGATACTTAGTTTTAAATTTAAATAATATTTTCATTTGCAGTGTAACAAATATAAAACTCATAAATGAGCATGATCATAGTAAAGTAAATTATACAAAATATTCAATCAATAACTGATATGACATCATTGTGAGTTAATACTTTATCTTTTAAAATGAGTTTTTAACAAGAACTAAAGCCCACTATCCATATTTGTTGTCTTGCAGACTTTGTCGTCTAAAAAAGAAAGCCCAAGGCGAGGTAAACGCCACCGCCATCTCGAACCTGCTCCCATTTATGGAGTACGAGCTGCACAGTCAACTGATGAACAAGCTGAAGCTGCGCAGCATGAACGCTCTGTTTGGCCTGCACATACAAATAAGTGTGGGCGAGAACATGCTGCTGGGTCTGGCTGTAGGTCCAAAACATCAACAACATTCCTCCATGGTTGACCTTCATTCCCTGAAAGGAGATGTATCTCCCAACAGTCTGCTACGGGGGTGTATCTGTCGGCGCTTCCTGCTCCGGGCGGCATCCAGATTGCAGGGAAGACTCCCGGAGACCTCAGCAACGAACAACACATCTTGACCATTCAGAAGAGAATCAACGACATCATCGCAAAGAATAAAGAGCTTTATCAAGTCAACCCCCCGGTGAGACTCAGCTAATGTTTAAAGCCTTTTAGTGAGCGGTTAATTAGTTTGCATTAGTCCTTCATAAATGTGTGTGTTCCCTGAACTCATAAACATAAACATTTACTATGATTAGGGAAAGTAACGGCCCTGTTAACTATTTTAGACGTAACTCTCATTTAAAAGTTTTTAATTAGTCAACAACCCATATATTTCAACTCAACTCGACCTTTTCTTTCATATGTTTGCTTTGCTTGCTACTTTTATTTTATACTGGAACAAACCTCAACCTCCTGAACAAAATTTTTCATGGATTTATTGGATGTTGCTCCAATAAATTGTGCGACTCGATCCAATTAGTTTGAGTTTTTTTAAGAAATAACCTCCACGCCAAAGGGCTTTTCACTCAGAGAACATCTCTTGTATTTAATAAATATACAAGACATGGTATTTTAAACTTAAAGCTACACAATTATTATTTACTCCAGGGCCCACTTGTATCTGTCTGTGACAATGTGTGACTGCAGTCTCTGCCTTTGTAAAACCGCCATGCACTTACCCATGTTGTCTTTCTTTGGTCGTTAAAGAAATTATTTGCGCTGGATCCTGAGGTGCTCTGGGACATAAACATGGTACTGAGCACGCAAACATGGCTGTGAGCCACAGCAAAGCATGACAAAGTTTCTCACTCTATTAATGACGGCACCTCTACTCTTAATAACGGGCCTTAACCGTGGGACATTTGGGCGCAGGATTTTGTGTAACCCACTCCTCTTAAAGCCAACCCATTAAAACCCATTGTTTCATAAGACCATTCACATTCCCTCACCCGTGTACGTTCTTCACCTACTACTAGTTCATGTTCTAATCAACACCAGCAGTGTGTGTTTAATGGTGAGTGCGATGGGGTTGTTGTTGTGTGAGCGTGAGCATGTCGTGTGACATTAACCATCATTTGTGAAAACGGCAACTCTCGGGTTACCTTATTTTTTTCATGCCCCACTTGTGTTCATGTGCAGGAGCTCCCTGAAGAGGTGGTGGGTTCTCCCATCCCTGAGCCCAGACAGCGCTCCAGACTTTTACGCTCGCACTCCGAAAGCTCAGACGAAGTGTCAGAACTGGACCTCTCCCATGGCAAAAAGGATGCCTTCGTTCTGGAGGTGACCAAACGAAGACATGTGGAGAGATGCCCAGTTTCATTAACACACGTATGTAAATGATTGTTTGTGTTGTAGATTGATGACACTGATGCGATCGAGGACATCCATTCACTCCTCACCGACGCTCCGCCTCCTTCAGGTACATCAATGCACGTCTTATAAGTTGTTTTACATTCTTTCCTGAACTCTGTTTTACTTCTTTTAGGTTTTTACAGCTGCAACACTGAGCTCATGCCTGGGATTTCAAACTGGACTTCAGCAATACAGGTGATTATTAACTGATTTTGATACTTTAACCCAAACGTTAGCTCTGGCTCAGGGTGACCCGGGGGGTGGAAAAGAAATGCATTTGTGGTATCCCTTGTGTTATCTTTGGGTCAAGGTGAACGACCTCCACTACATGTCCACCAGCACATGTATTTATGGAAGCCAGTGAGGTTGTTTACCTTGACCCAGAGCCAACACAAGGGATACCAGAAACACGTTTGTTTTTGGACTACCTGGTCACCTTCACCCAGAGATAACGCATGGGTAAGGGCCTGTCATCATAGAAAAAATAGTCATGATGTCAAAATGTAGCACATTGCTGGTTTCCCACCTTCAGACGCCTTTGAGTAGGGATTTTAATAAAGTAAGAATGGCAATGGTGCATTCAGAAACGTAGGAAAAATGAAATTCACAAAAGGCTGGTTATATAAATGAATCAAAAAAACTATTTACGTAAATAGTGAAATGAGAAGTGTTTGTTTTTATTCACATTTTTAAATGTTTTTGTATTGATTTATTTTTCTTTTAATTTTTTTTTTTTAATAACATTCTTTTTGGAAAAATCTGGGTTTTAAAATGAATCGAAATTATTAGGCTTATTATTTTTGCCGTAAAATCATAGCCATACTGTTTCCTGTAAAATTTAAGTTTGCGATGATCCATGGCACCAGAAAAATACACCCGTATGTTGTGTCAGACCTTAAAACTTTCCTACTTTCTTTTTCAACTTTTTTTAAGTAAGCTTTGATTTGGTGCCTCCTGTGTTGTCTGTTTGATTTAATTGTTGTTAATTATTGTTTATTTCTTGTAACTTGAACACAAAATAAGCCAACTAAATCAAATTAAATGGAGAAGAACAATGAATGTTGGCGTGTAATTTTCTTTTGACACAAGTGGATTGAATTAAAACAAATCTTACTCAAATGACTTGTGTAATCTGTTGCTTGCAGATGTTTTCATCAGTGAGGGTTCTTCGGTTGAGCAACATCAATCTTACAAATCAAGGCTTGAACAAGATCTTCACAGACCTCTGTGAGAACCAGCTGAAAGTACGTATCCTCAAAGTGTATAAAAGGTTCATTATGTTCTAAAGAATGTGCGAGCGAGTCATCCGTTTCCAAACTAACACATTAAAAGGTCGTTTCAAACCGATTTATGTTCAGTTTATTCAACTCTGAGTGATAAAACCAATTTGAACATTTTTCAGGATTTTTCAAATGTCTACTGAATTTCCGAGTCATCCTGCTTTCACTTATCATCTGCCTTTATTCATTTTTATTTATAGAGTTTTTACTTCAAGCTGCGCTCTATGATTCCGTGCTGTCTTTGTCATCTCAACTTCACTGTGGCAGTGCCGGAGGAGGAGCTTATTCAAGTGAGCATCCTCTAACTCTAATTCTTTTTAATGGCCAGAAATAGGATTTATTGTTTTCTCCTCTCTCTCTCTCTCTCTCTCCCTTAAACCTATTCCCAGGTCGCCGTTACAGCTGTTGCCATGACGTTTGACAAAGAGCTGACTCAGGAAAAGCCACCAGACAAACCGGTTTCTAAAGGTCTGTGGACAGAATATGTTGTTGGTGATTCTCAGTATCTGTCCTAACTTTTTGATTATGATTCTCATTTTCGCTCATAGCTTGACACAATTTTTGAATCGAGAAAAAAGACGAAGGAATTATCATCTCAAAAAATGAATAAACTTAATGTAGTTAATGAATGATTTTTTTACCTTGAATAAGTGTTTCTTGATGAAGAACTTTCATCATAAATCCAACCGCTAAATGTCACCTGCATGGCTAGAAACGGCATGTCCACTTTTTATGCTCTTTTTCTTCATTTCTAGGGGCCAACGAGACTGAAGAGCAGCTGCAGTTTCCTCTGGAGCTTTCTGCTGACACACCGACTGCTCATTCTCATCCATTATCTAAAGTTTCAGGTAATCTTCTAGGGTTCCTCCAGCATCTCCTCATCTCTCATCCCACCCTGCTTTACTAACACACATTGCTACTTTGCTCCACTAACAACGCAGGTAGGGTCTCTTTACTCATTCCATCCGCAATACTCTGCCAAAACCAGCTTGTTATTGTTCATTCGTCAGGTAAATCAACGCAAGAGATTGTTTTCTTTTATTTAGATACATGTAGATACGTTTTTTGATGTAAACTTAGATATCAGATGTTTTGTCTAGAGATGGAGCAGCAGTAGTTGTGTTGTGACTCTATGTTCAAGCAAGATGTGGCTGATGGCACTGAAGTATTAATCTATTCTGTGTAAGTGGAAACATTTGAAAGAAAATTAATAATAATCATTTTATGTGATACACTTTATATCAAAAATATGACAGTTGAAGCAAAAAGTACCTTCCAATTACTTGTACCTACATCTTTTTGCTCTCCATATGTATATGCTAAAACTAAACGACTAACTATATATGTGATTATGGTCATCATTATGCACAAACTAAACGTATGGTAGACATTTGGAATCTGGAAATAAACACCAATGTACTGTCTCGATCGGTGTTTGAAAACGATGGCACACAGAGTTAAAGATTCAATCATAAATGTACCAAAAATGTAATGAAAGCTATTTTATTCAAATATGCGCATCATGTTATATTAAGTAAACTTTTGAACACCTCTAATTTTTGGTTGAATTCAAAACCTTAACATAACTTAAAATTTCTCTTTTGCGCTTATTTCAACTTTTTACACAATCAACAGTTCCATTAATTTTAAGTTCTGACGTCTTATATTACTATGGTTGGTTTTAAAAACTTGAAACTGAAAATGTTGATGATGAAATGGTTGATGGTTTTGTAATATTTACATTTTAAAAATCATTTATTTTGAAGCTGGAATTTACTAACAAATTGCATCATCTGTCTTGTGCTCTTTTATATGAATTATTCCAATGCTGTTGTCTAGACTTTTTATTTATTTTTATTTATTTTTATTTATTTTTATTTATTTTTATTTATTTTTATTTATTTTTATTTATTTTTATTTATATATAACGCTTCATGTCTTGCTGAACTATTAACCAAAATAACCTTCTGACATCTGACTTTACAGCAACTGACAACATTGACTAAATCAGTTACATATTGTGTAATACATATGGTTTGATCCTTTCCCTAATATCACTCATCCTTGCATACATGTATGTCAACTGTTCATCCAGCGCACAATGTTTCAGTATATCGTATGAAATGGATTCATTTGAGGGAGTGAGAGAAGTGTCGTTAGATGTTGGTAAAGTTGGACCACTACAGGATTGTTAAAATAGACTTTGAGTCTTCCACAACTATTCAGCTACTGGTGTGTTTTCTTGCAACTCTATTTCTATAACTATTTTCTTCGTTGTAAAACTCGACCATTAAGTTTCATGACGTCAAAGGTTGATGTTTTTGTTTTAAGCAGTCGTGTGTTTCTGACAGGTGTCTCAGAAAGTACCAATGTCTCTCCAAGAGGTAAGCTCACCTCCCGATCCCCTCCTCTCCACCCTGCAAACCTACCTCCCGATCCCTCTTCACTTTTCTTTCTCAAATGTATCCTGCACTGCTCTCAGACCTCATCCACTTTTTTTTTCCTCTTTTTTTTTTACCGTTTGTCCATTGTTGTCTGTCCTCTTTGGTTGTGTCCAAATGTGTGGGTGTGGGCTATGTGTGTATGTCTGTGTTCTCTCTAGCTGCCTCCGTTGATTTCGGTTCCTTTGCAGACAGATGCAGCACCTGGCTAGAGCTGCTTAGGCTGAAAGCTCACACCATAAGACGAGGATCAGTTAAGACAAGTAGGAGGACACAGTCTCTAGCCCGCACTGGTGATCACACAGATCCACGAACAGACACACACACACACACACACACACACACGCTCACGTCTATGTTTTTCATTGCCAAGGAAGGATGCTGGAATGGCAAGCGTGCATGTGCTGCTCAGAGAAAAGATCTTGATCATCTTAATGGTTGAAAATAGTTATTGCCTTTATGTGGATCATGATGTTAGTTATTTAAATTGAACTATACACTCCTACCGGACTCTGTGTCGCCCCTCAAGCTGTATACAGTGGTCCCCTGTTTATTGCGGGGGTTACCTTCTAAATAAAAGGAGTTCTGCAAGGTAGTGACCATTTAATTTTACATTATTAAAATTAATTTGAGGCCTCATATCCCTCCTTGCGCCCTTTTAAAAATCTTTCCTAAACTTTCTTTTACATTCTCAAACAGCTTATACTTTTATTGTTAGCTCAATAATAACAACTTTTTAACAACATGAAATTATTTAATATAACATTAAGCAGGTGGACAAGGTTTAAATGAACATCATTTACTTGATATCATTGATTGAACTTGCAAACTTGCCATACCTCTCAACAACCCTCCTGGTAACAGTTCCCTGACCAGCTCTCGTAATCCGTTGCCGCCCAATTACTGCTGTCGATCACTTTTGACAAGAATTTAAATATTGTATTGTAACAATGAGCCGCCACTATATATAGCAGTGTGTAGGAGGGCATCATGGGATTTCACTTTTTGTTCGGCACCATAAGTAACTAGTGCGTCCCACTAAGTTCTGTAGTAGCAGTAGTAACTGCAGTAATCTGCTGATTGAAACACTTTAAAAAAGACTTAAGGATGTTTGTCATTCCTGACTGCAGATTACTACCATGTATTTAAGAATGTAAATCTAAAGTTGTGCACTATGGCGAGGGACCACTGTATAAATGTTTAAGCATCCCTCCTTTGACACTGAAACACCAACTGACACGCCCAACTATCTCAAAAAAAGATCTCGCTTGTGGTTGAACAGGAAGCTCCATTTCTAGCTTGAGTGAAAGTGCACATGATCCAACTTGACTAATCAAAAATGTACGTGTGTTGATTACGCTTCTACGATTTTTAACAAGAATCACGAATCGGCGCAAAATCATTTTTCCTTCGGTGGTTGACGAGGTTTTCGTGATGCGGCGTCTTCATTTTCCATCGGTGGGTCAAAGGTTATCGAGCAGAGAGTGAACTGAAAATAAGACCGCTGGATCACGAAAACTGCATCGGTTTGTTCGTGGGGACCTCATCGCTAATGTCTTCGCTCCGATGTGCTCAGAAGAGTCGACAGGACGGCGGCAGGTCCGGTTAAATCTGGCAAAAGGAAAAATGACACATCTCACACTCGGGCTTGTGTTCCTGTCGCTCAGCTCATAGCTCAGCTCTTTCCTGTCTGTCGCCTCTTTCACAAACGCCAAGAGAGAGTATTCTCCTACACTACATATGTAAACTCAAAACAGCCATGCCCAGGTCTGTCTGTCTGTCTGCAGACGCTGTCTAACTGTCTCGTCTTTTACTGCATGCACCGCATAGCCGCGCACGCTTCTATGTAACACCGCATGCGGGGGGGTGTATGTAACGCAGAGAGGGGCCGACCACACACACGTGTGCACACACACACACACACAGAAGCCACCATCATGTTTCATGCATATTTATTAGTTCAGTCTCTTGAGGTTTCTTGTGGAAATGTGTTCCTCTGGACTCACCGTGTCATCTTTCTCAATGTGGTCCATCAACCGTCCTCAGTCTCGTCCTTGGAGCGCTCCAGTCCGTTCCCAGACGGGCGCTCTCGCTCCCTGCGCTCCACGCGCTCGTTCGGCGGCACGTCGGTGACCGTGGTGAGGATGACGCCGCTCTCCTTCCTCCCCGGGACCCGCATCATCAAGTACCTCGGCATCATCAACATGTTCTTCATCCGAGAGACGACGTCGCTCAGAGAGGCACGGCCCGGGACCAGAAATCTCCAAAGAGAAAACTTTTTAAATATTTTGTTTGTTGACTGTCTGTGTTGTCCTCCGCAGGAAGGCGGGGTCAGCGGCTTCCTTCACTCGTTTATAGCCGAGGTGTTCGCCATGGTTCGTGCTCATGTAGCAGCTCTGGGTGGGAATGCGGTCGTGTCTTACAGCATGAAGGAGTGTGTCCTCATGGAAAATCCTAACAAGAATCAGGTACGATTCGAATGCACTTTGAAAGTTTAAACTTAGGAAAATGTTGTCACAACACGATCTGGAGCTTGTAATCCATGCGTTTGTTTCTTCTCGTCTGAACTATTGTAACGGTTTGTTTTCGTGTCCGTCACGCCTGTAGTTAATACTAGACTCTGCAGCGAGAATTCTGACCCGCTCTAGTAGAAGAACTCACATTTCTCCGATCCTTAAAACTCTTCACTGGCTTCCAGTTTCTTTCAGGATCAACTTTAAAATTCTGGTTCTTACTTTCAGATCTATTCATGGTCAGACTCCTCCTTACATCAGTTGTCTGATCCAGCCTTACACCCCAGCTCGGGCTCTGAGGTCTGTGGATCAGAATCTACTGATGGTTCCACGCACACGGCTCAGGACCAGAGAAGAGAAATCTTTTCAGGCTGTTGCTCCTAAGCTTTGGAACGATCTTCCTCTTTCTTTGCGCTTGATGGATCTACTGACTCCTTTAAGAAACATCTTAAGACGTTTCTATTTGTTCAGGCTTTTCCTTGATTTCTGGAACTCCTGTGTTGTTCTCAGTATTATCTTGATCTTTAAAGTATGTACTTTTTTGAGTATTGTTTTGATTGTTTAAGCGCTTTGTGACCCTGGTCTCGAAAAGCGCTATATAAATAAATATTACTTACTTACTTACTTTATAATCTACACCCACTTTATCTTTTATAACAGGAACTTCTGAACAAATGCATGTCTTAGTAAAGCAGCAGTGTGTAAGTTTTGTATATTTAGTCGTCCCTCTGGTGGTTCATTTGCTGCAGATTAAATATATTGTAGTAAGAGTTAGCCAGGAACGACCCTTGGGATGATTAATGAGTTACATATATTTGAACAACCGATAAACGACACAAATGCTCTGTGTGAGGCAATAATTACTAGAGATGGGTTAATCAAGCTTCATCAAATGATGTCATGTTGTTTAGAGGTCAGTAGGTGGCGCCATCAGTTTAAAAATGAGGTGTTTCAGAACAGTTGTTCAAAACAAAGGAAAATAGTGCAGAGTACACCATCTAGTGGACTCTGAAAATAATGACACCGCTTCATGAAGCTTCATCGGACCATCACTGCTAATTACTGCACTAACATTACTTGCTATGCCTTTCTACACACTGCTCTATTTAGTAACAGCCTGTAGGTCAATACAATACTGTTTTTAAATACTACATCCATGTTGCTATGTCAAAAGGGATTTACAACTCTTATTGGTTGTCTGGGCGGCAAAGCTTTATGGGAGCTGTACATAAATTAAAACTGTTTCATTGAAACTTAGATTTAATCAATGTTTCTATTTAAAGGAGTGAAAAAACTCATTTTCACTGCTTTAAAGTTTTGTTGCGCAAGTTTTTTTTTTTTTAACGTAACCCTCCCAATAAACAAGTGACCATCGTACATATATATATATATATTGAGGCTTGACGCTCTGTTGTTACACTTAATTTATTCAAATTAGCATTTTACTTCTTTAAAAAACTTCTTTCAAATGGTGTTCTTTAGCAAGTCTGAATTTCTGGTGTCATGTCTCTCATACAGGCTCAGTGTCTCATCAACGTCAGCGGCGACGCCGTCTTCTGCGTCAGAGAATCGGACCCGGAGCCGGTCCCCGGGACGTCAACCGCCGGACAGGCTAGCACAAGCGCGACCGAGGCTGGGACGTGACGGTGAAGTCAGCAGAGGAACCACAATCAAAAGTCTAGCCATCCAAAAGATTTCCTCCTGCCTTATCAACTCATGAAATGTCTAGCGTGTTAATTCAAACACTAAACGGATTGTGTCACTTGACACTTCTTCTTCCAGTTCAATTGACAGCCAAAGACTTTTGCCGAAACCGTTTTCCTCTGTATTCCAACCGTCCTCGCGGAGCTACTGATACACAATCTGTATAATGTGTGCACAAACTGCACACCAGGCAGCTATTTCTCTGTCCAGACTGAAAGAGACGCCTCCTGCAATCTCTCTGGTGTTAATCCATCCAAATTCTACGTAGGATTCCAGTCTGTTTTCTTCTAAGAGATGCGTAACGTTAAATACTTTCAGGCGTTATAATGTCCCTCGTCATGTTTACTTTTGAAGACTGAAGATACCGTTTTGAAAAGATTTCAGAGGTTTACGAAAAGCCAAAAACATGTTACACTTTTAGTGTAGAGGAAAATGTATTGGTCAAAATCATGATTATGTTTATGAAAATGGTTGACATTTTTATTAACTTTTATTCGGTTCAAATCAGAAGACGTCGATTATGAGAGAAATGTGGCAAATTTTGGACAATTTGAAAAATGTAAATGTTTCTATTTTCTAGCTCCGATGGTTTGCGCCATCAAATGTCATCTCCCAGTTAAACTTTTTTAACACAAGTGCTTGATTCTGCTACTGATCGATGAATATATGAAATGCTGTACATTTTTGTCGAATATTTTCTAACCAATCTGTAATCAAAGCTGCTTGTGCAATAACCAGAGAATATTTTTACCTGCTGCGTCAGAGAAACGGTGGTACAATGAGAGGGTTTTTATTTTTATTGATGTCTTTGTGTTTAAAACTTGAATATACATAACTAGATGTGTTTGCTGCTGCATGCAGACGAACCACTGTCCAACTTGTCATGCACAATAAACTCTAAGATTATGTTTTATCTTGTGGTTGTTACTTTGTCACATTTAAATACATCAAGTGCAGAAATGGAAACGGATCCCATAGCAGGTTCCCAGCAAGTATCTGCTGGGCTGTTAATGAGGATTTGAAAGTAGATTAAATGAAACATTGTCAATTGTTTTGTTTGAATAATGATAATTATTTTAAATTGTGTTTATAAACACTGTAGGAATTCAGTCATACGTGGATAAAAATGGTTGTTATTCTTGTGTGTAATGATGTAAACTCTTTGCCTTCTGTCTCTGCTCATAGATGTTAGGTTGTTTATAATGTTATATTTATATATTCCCTAAATTTCATTACATATGACTCCTTCAAGAAACTTCTTAAGACATTTTTATTTATGCAGGCTTTTCCTTTATTTTCTGAGACTCCTCTGTTGGTCTCGGTGTTGTCTTGATCTTTTAACTATATAATTTATTGAGTATTGTTTTGATTGTTTAAGCGCTTTGTGACCCTGGTCTGGAAAAGCGCTCTACAAATATAAATTACTTGATATGATTACTTATTAAAATTGTAATTAAAAGTTCAATATAAAATTCCATTTTTGACAGTGGATCAACTATGGTTTTGCAAATAAAGGAATTTATATTAACTTATATTATTATAAAACCTCATAAATGAGTTGGGTACGTCATTACTTTTTTTTTGTTTTGTTTTTAGTTTCATTATTATATACATTATTTTATTTATTTTTCTCTCTTTTTAAAGTTGACTCAGGGTTTGTACATTTTCACTCACATTCTTGACTTTCTTTTTCTTAACGTCACTTTCGGAATGAAAATGTTTTTTTATATACATTAGAGATCGTCTTTCATAATATAATTAACAAAATTAACATGTTATAAAAGTGACTAGGACGTATTAATAGTAAAAGAAAACAAATTAAAAAAAGCTCGAGTTTTCTCGCTGCACCTAAACGCAGCATCGGCGTCGCCACAGTGACCCCCAGAGGTTACAAAGAGAACTGCAGTTCCCGCTACGTGTGCTTGTTTCCTTCCTGGAGCAGCTGAAGTCATTCAGCGGAGAGAAGCGCGACCATCACGCCCAGCAGCAGAGCTCAGTCATGGGGGAGATTCATCTACCTCGTCGCATGTTCCTCTGGTGCATGTCCGCCATTTATTTGTCCGCTTTCGTTTCCCTCTACGTGCAGTTACCAGGTGAGTTTGAAAGTGTGCTGCAGTGTTAGCTCGCTGTTAGCTAGTTTGTGTTCTGAACCTCCACAATATTCTACGTCACAACTTTTAATCCACACTTTACTCTGTTTTTACAAGTATTATTCTTACTTAATAAAAGTGTTTATGCTATGTACCAGATAGATAAAAGGTTTGGACCCAAAAAAGTTTTGGTTAAGATGTTATCTTCTATTTTCAAACATATTCACTTGTTGTTGTTGTTTTTTATTATATATCGTTGTTATGAAAGTGTCTATATTACATGAAAGATGATTTAAAAACGAATTGTTTAAATTAAAAAAAAATTAAATGTTAATATTTAATTGAAACTCATTTCCCTTCAATGTTCCTTTAAATTTTAGCATCAAGACATTACTTAACCTAATACAAGATTATAGAAAATGTTTAGCATCTGGAAAACATTCTGAATAAATATAATCTTTGCATTGCCTTGTTTTATATATCATGTTATATCATGTATATGTTTTATATATTTTATATATATATATTTATCATAGCTAAATAGACATGTAAAGTATTCCTAACTGTCTTTATTTCGTCTCCTCTGTGTTTATTTCAGTCCAAAAAAGAAGTTCTCTGACACGAGCTCACACATTCTTATTGAAGCTCGACTGAAAGAATTGCATGTTTTTTCTTGCTTGTATAAATGTCACATTCCTCAGTGAGCATCCATTGACCGGCTTGCTTGTTCACGACTGCGATTATACGTAGGTTTAGATCAGGAAAAAACACTCCTTACTTAAATAGCAGGATTATTTTTTTCATGTTAATGAGAGTCATTCTTGTTTTTATTAGATTCAGAAACATTAAAAACACACAAATCCTAGTATCTAAAAAACATTGTCATATCTAGTCGGGTCACTGAAAGATCATAACACAGTTTTCTAGTTTTAATTTAATAACGTTTATCTTAAAAAAATACCTTTTAGTAAGTAATTTTTTTAAGTGAGTAATTGTTATTTATATAGCGCTTTTCCAGACTAGGGTCACAAAGCGCTTAAACAATCAAAACAATATTCAATAAAATATATACTTTACAGGTCAAGATAAAACTGATAAAACAACAGGAGTTCCAGAAAATCAAGGAAAGGCCTTAACAAATAAAAACGTCAAATAAAAACGTCTTAAGATGTTTCTTAAAGGAGTCAGCAGACTCCATCAAGCGCGAAGAGGGAGGAAGATCTTTAGAAGTCTTAAGGAAACCGACGACTGTTTTCAGGCATTGATTATATTGTTGTTGTACAATATCTTGTCCTATTTTGCAATACTACAGTTTTTCTTAATTATTATTTGTTAGTTTTAATGTGTGAACTGTGTTTATTATTCCCTATCTGTAAACTTGTGAATTCCCACATTGTGGAACGAATTAAAGGAGTGTCTTATCTCGATTCCTCAAGGTCTTTATGGGAACGATGGGCTGCTTCCGGCCCGAATGCAGCTGCGCTACAGCGGACAGACGCTGAAGGAGCAGCTCCTGTCTCTTCCCACCCTGCTGTGGTTCTCGCCGCACCTCGGCCTGGACATCCACACCGCCATGGAGCTGCTCTGCCTGGTCGGTGCCGTTCTGAGTCTGGCTGCGACCCTGGTGGAGGCCCTCAGAGACAGCCTGGTGTTTTTCTGCCTCTGGGTTTTGTACTTGTCCATGTATCAGGTGAGACGTCAACAAAAAAAACTTGTGTCTTTAACATTGTGTTGATGAACACGTTTGTCGGTTCTCAGGTCGGCCAAGTGTTCCTCTACTTCCAGTGGTAAGTGGAAGAAGAATTGAAGAACCGCTTGATTTGATCTTAACCTGGTCATCCGTGTTGTCTCTTCAGGGACAACCTGCTTCTGGAGGTGGGGTTCCTCTGTATCCTCGTGGCTCCCCTGACCGTCATCAGAGGATCACGCAAGGTCCTAGAGCACGATCAGGTGACCTTCTGGTTGGTCCGCTGGCTTCTTTTTCGACTGATGTTCGCCTCCGGAGTCGTGAAGCTCACGTCACGCTGCCCCACCTGGTGGGGACTCACAGGTACTGCATCAAGTCAGTTGAAACATTCTTGTACTTCTATTGACACGTTTTATTGACGCAGCGCTGACTTACCACTATGAGACTCAGTGCATCCCCACTCCACTGGCCTGGTTTGCCCACCAGCTGCCGGTCTGGTGGCAGAAGCTGAGCGTGGTCGCGACTTTTGTCATTGAGATCGCTGCCCCCCTGCTCTTCTTCAGCCCCTTACGCAGACTCCGACTGGGAGCTTTTTACCTGCAGGTATGAAGACGCTCTTTGCTAATCATACTTAAGTTATACACATCAAGGTTTTTCATAACACAAAATACTAATTACAGTGTTGTATTGTTGTTTTTTTTATCACTCTAGGCAGATATTCATGAAACATTTTAGTTCACACAATGAAGACGCAACAGGACACGTCGTTCATTAGTTCATTTACCACTTTTAATTCCCTTTCCTGGAGACTGCTCCTTGTTTCCTTGTTTTGTTGTCCTTGTTCTGGACCAGAGGAGAGAAATCCTTTCAGGCTGTTGCTCCTAAGCTTTGGAACGATCTTCCTCTCCCTCTGTGTTTGATGATCTACTGACTCCTTTAAGAAACATCTTAAGACGTTTTTATTTGTTCAGGCTTTTCCTTGATTTTCTGGAACTCCTGTTGTGTTTTCAGTTTTATCTTGATCTTTAAAGTATATACTTTATTGAATATTGTTTTGATTGTTTAAGCGCTTTGTGACCCTGGTCTGGAAAAGCGCTATACAAATAAAAATTACTTGCTTACTTACTTACTTACTTACTTGTTTTGACATGAAAACAAACTGTTGCAATAGTCCAGACCAGAAGACACAAGCACATGTATTACAAGCTCCAGATCGTGAATCTTGGCCTGGAGATGCTTGTTTCAGTCAAGTTTAATCAAGAAAATTCAACTGTAAACTAGTGGAAAATAATGGCAACACAAACTATTTATTTTTTACCGTCGGTCTATGAATGTTAATATGGTAAACTCTGTATGATCCGACTTCTAATGTCATTTTATGCCCTGCCTTCTAACGCACTTTGCGACTGCTTCCGCAAAACTACACAAACCGCAGATGCCCTCATAGATAAGGAGTAACATCCAGTGTACCACATTTTTTTTCTTCTCACTTTAAAGCAATGACGCATAATCTGATAAATTCACTTTATCTCAAAAACTACTTGGCTGATGGGTACATGAGGGGCAACAGATATTTTAGCTCAACTACAAAATGGCAACAGAAATCATCTCTATTAGAGATTGTAATCCATAATGCTGATGTTGTTATTCTCTGACCTCTTCAGGTGCTTCTTCAACTTCTTATCATTCTGACGGGAAATTATAATTTCTTCAACCTGCTGACACTGACCCTCTGTCTGGCTCTGCTGGACGACCAACACATTAACTTTTGGCTTCGCAAATCCAACAAAGCTAACGGCAAAGGTGGGTTTACCTAAAAGCTTTCACATAAAATCTTACTTCTCTTTTCATTACATTTTTTTTTTTCTCCACCCAGACTCTCGGCTCTGGTCGTGGTTGTCCTACTTGCTAGAACTCTCCGTCTGGTCCCTGTTGATCTTCGCATCCATTCAGTTGTTCGACCTGCAGCTGGATACGGAAAAAAAAGCGGTCACGTCCCGAACGGGTACCGTTGTAACTTTCGTGGATTCATTTTTCCTTCTGGGTCTCAATGTCTTTCCTTTCAGCATTTACGTATCACCAGTTTAACCAGTTTCTAAAGGCCTTCACCATTCCCTCCGTCTGGGTCGGAGTCCTTTCTCTCACGTGGGAGATGGTCACCGCCATGTTCAGGTGGGAAGGAGTAACTTTAAGTTGTGATTCTATTCTCATATTTTCATGTATTTCCATCGTAATATTTGTAAAATGCAAGTCCTAATGTGTACTTTTCATCCTTTTATCATAACGTTTTCTACGATCAATTTGTACTTTACCATGATGATATCTATTGAATCAGTCCGTTATACACGCAAGCACAATTGTTCCTACTGGTTCTAACATTGTTTTGTTTTTTAACCCTTGTGTTAGCTCAGGGTCAAGGTGACCCGGAGGCCCGTAAACTAATGTAATTGTTTTAACCCTGAAGCAACACAAGGGATAAAACAATTACATTTGTTTTCCTGGCCTTCGGGTCACCTTGACCCTGAGACAACGCAAGGGTTAAATAGTCAAAGTCTTCCTACCTTTTCCATCCTGCCTGCACTCTTCTCTTTGCCACCCTTTGTCTCTTTGATTCTCATGTTTTCCGTTTTACATTCATCCACTTTTCCAGCCTCTTCCATTTCATCCATACTTTTACTACAAAAATCACCATATCATTAGCAAACATCATCGTTCATGTAATCTGTCTGGCTTGTGTCTTGCTAATGTTATGTGTGTTGTGGCTCCCGTTTTATTATAATTTATTTTATCATTATTTACTTTAGGTGTGCGTGTGTTTCTGGCTTCTTGGCGAGATTTTGGAAAACTCTTCAGTGGACTTTGTTTGCCACCGTCACAGTTACCATCTTCACTATCAGTCTGGTGAGTAGTGACAGAGTTTCTATGTGTATATCTGGGCTATATAAAGAAGAAATTACATTTTAATCCATGATTTTTCCTACTCTAAATCCGACACCCTGGTTCTCCAGGTGCCCTACACCTACGTAGAGTCCGATTCCAACGCAAGACTGTGGCCCGCGGTGCGCCAGGTCAACAGTCTCGTGAGTCGCTACCAGCTGGTCAACTCGTACGGCCTGTTCAGAAGGATGACCGGCACAGGCGGGCGGCCCGAGGTCGTCATCGAGGGCAGTCACGATGGAATTTCTTGGACGGTGAGAGGAAATGAACATGTGTCGACCTCGCCGATATAACATTCTTCCACTTCCTGTAGGAGATTGAGTTCATGTACAAGCCTGGGAACACGAGCGCGACTCCTCCCGTGGTCACTCCTCACCAGCCACGTCTGGACTGGCAGATGTGGTTCGCAGCTCTTGGCCATCATACGCAAGCGCCGTGGTTCAGCAGCCTGGTGTACAAACTCCTGCAGGGCAAGACGGAGGGTATGTTGTGCTGCACAGAGAGCTCAAGTTTTAGCTCAGTTTGACTCTTTCATCTTCTAATCTTGGAAAAATTATACGCTGTCTGGGCCTCAAACATATGTATAATTTCTGCGCAGAAGGACACCAAGGGATTTGTTTGACCTAAAAAAAAATATCTACTTTTGTTTTTGGGTCAAAAACTTCATCAGTTCATTGTGCATTATGGCGATACGTGTGGCGCCCTCTCCTGGTATAAAATCACACTTCGCAAAGCGAAGATAATATATTTATTTTATTTTGCCTGCCCTTTATTACATCAGGGCCACTCGGAGTTTTTTGATAATGGGTTTAAAGTTGTATTATAGTTTGGGTTTATAACGAAACTAAAGTTGTTTATAATGCATTTATTACAAGATTAAAGTCATATTACTTACTTCAAGTAAGAAAGATCAGAATTCAAGTAAGTAAGCTTTATTTGTACAGCAAGTCTTGTATATATTAAATAATATTATGAAAGTAAAGTCATATTACTTGTATAATATATAATTAATCACAAAATTCAAGTACGCTTTATTTGTACAGCGGGTCTTGTATACAGTGTATATTAAAAAATATTACGAGATTAAAGCCGTATATAGTATTTATAACAATGCTTAAGTTGGATATATTATGTTTTTTTTCTCCTATTGATGTTTCAAACTTTCTTTGCTTTTTTATATCCTGATTGGAAAAACTCATTTGAACCAACATGTTGATCATGTGATCCACAGTTATCGAGCTGATCCAGACGGATGTCTCGCAGTATCCGTTTCATCAGCAGCCGCCCGCCTACATCAGAGCGCATCGATACAAGTACTGGTTCACTGAACTCAAGGCTGACGGGTAAGTTCTTTTAACCCCTTATCAAATGTGTTTAACAACATGCAGAACAGTCTGGATTAATTAATTAATGTTGTTTTTTTTGCACAGCTCATACCCACAGCGCTGGTGGAAACGAGTTTATGATGGGGAGTTCTATCCCATGGTGCACTTGGGCAACTCTTTCCTGGAAAAAACGCTGACTGAGCTTGGATTGAAGGTGAATAGGAAGCTGCCAATGAAAAGTTCACACAGGCTTTACAGGACAGATGGAAGGTTTGTTGTTTGTAATAGAACTTTCCATGATTATATTTTCCTCTTCAGCAAAACGGGTCTCCTCGGCGAGCTTCCAACACCGTGGCCAAAGTCGTCCAGTGGATCCGCTCTCAAGTCAAGGGCGTTCCTGCTCCTATTCTCATCTGGACTCTCATCGCTGGAAGTGCTACGCTCTGTCTGCTGAACGCACTGAGAGGTGGACGCAAGGGCACGCAACCGGACTCGAGACCACAACCAGAACAAACCGATGATGAGATAAACGATGGATCCGCAGAAGAGAAAGTGACGGAACAAACGTTGAAGGAAGAAGATGTAAGGGAGAGTGGAAAGGAAGAGGAAGTCACGGATGATGACGAGGAGGTTAAAGAAACTGAGGATGAAGTGGAAACTAAGACTGGGGAAGAGGAGGAGGTGTCTGAGAATGAAGCGACCGATGAAGACCAATGAAGAGATTAGTTTGCCTGTGACTGCTGTGCTCCACCTTCTGCCTTTAAGAAAATAGCAACCAAAGTCTTTCAGAGCCTTTTTAAACGTGATGCTCCATCATCACCATCAACTGCTAAGCCTTCTTTTTATAGTCCATTGAATCACAACCACTTTTTTCATTGTTCTGCACATTTTGTACAACTTTATTTCTTTTATAAAATCAAAAGAAAATACAATATTGAAAAAAAAAAATCACAGCACTGAAAAATAATAAAATGATTAAAATGTTTTTAAAAAAAAGATTTAGTCATTCTAGTTATGATTTGACTCCTTCTGGTGTTCTTTCACCACTTCAGTATTCCAGGACAGTACTTGTCGATCAGACTCTGGTAATATGGACGCAGTTTTTCCACATCGGGTAGATCCGCAGTTTTTGTGTACAGATCAAATTTGCTGAAAAGGTATGATGTGGGATGAAACAAATGTTAATATCAGTTCTCTCTTCCCTGAAACATACACTAAATAATTTGGGGAAAGGCAGGCATTCAAAAGTCGGCAAACAAATTTACAGTATATTTTTTATTGAAGACTTTTTCCAAATGTAATAGTAACCTGATCAATGCATATTGGTTATTGTTCATTTCAAAATCATGTCATGATTTATTTTTTATTTTCAATGTAACCTTGTTTTTTACCAGTTCCACTATATATTTAAGTTGTGTACAATTGTACACAAGAACAAACGATACAATAGAATTTATATCCAAAGTCAAATATTTGTAACTGTATTCAAAATATTTTATACTAAGTCATTTGAATTATTGAACAAGTCTATTCCAACCATTTTCAACTGTTTTAACCATTTTTCAACTGCATTTAAACCCTTTTCAACTGTAGTCCAAACATTTTTTGTTGATCAAACTTCATTTTTCCAGGTTGAAAAAGAACAGTAAGTATAATTATATCTGCCTAATAATTTATACTTTTCCATTCCACTGAATAATGAGGATTAATCTTGTTTCGTTTACAGTAAAAAAAAAAAAATATATATATATATATATATATATATAAAGCTTGGTGATAGCTTTGTGGCTAAATTAAATACGAGCTAACTCTAAGTCAACTGACCTAAATGTATGTGCTTCAAAGTCTAATGATTCTTAAACAGATTTGAGGATTTTGGATGAATAATAAGCACTTTGTGTTTCACTGAGATGATAAAATATCACAAATTATGTTGTGTATTCACTTTAAGAACTCTTTTCAACAGAGTACTAGTCGAAGCTAAGGTTGCTAACAGCTAATAGCAGCGACTCCTCCATCATCTAAGCACTGGTAAGTCAGAGGCAGCCTCACTATTTTCATATAGAACTTTAATAAATAGAATGTGGTTTAATTATCTATTGATTTTTTTGTTTGTTTGATATATTAATGTATTTGATCTAATGCTGTTGAGAATGCATTTGTACATTTTGTGTTGTATCTTTAACACACATTCGCTCCATCTTTCTTTTTACAGATCCACATTTTCTTTCCTGCACCTTCACAACAAAACTCACTTGAACTCATTGACCCAGGGCAACATCTGCAGGTCTTTGTCGTCGCACAGGTGCATGTAGTCGCCGCCCGAGTGCCAGGGGTAGAAGGAATGGTAGCGAATCATGTACAAACCCTGGAGAACATTATAATTTTTAATACATGTATTATCTTTGTCATTATAGCATTGGAGCCACATCTATACTGTAGACGACGACCCACCTCCTCCGGGATTGAACACTGGTTGAACTTCAGAACTCTGTAGAGATACTCTAAACAGAACAAGAGAAAGTTTATTGTAAAATCAAAAACTTTTACGCGCAAAAAAGAAAATGATGATGGAACTGACCGTCATGACCCCAGGACATGAAGACATCGTCAAGGCCACAGTTTGGTTTATAAATCCCATATTCTGAACTTAAAACAACAAGAGCAAACGTCAGCTTTGATGCCTCGACATTAAAGTTACACTGAAGAGTTTTACTTATAGCTGGGATTCTGCACATCCTGGTTCTCCAGAAAGGTTGTGTCTCGGAATACGATGGAGTTTTGGAACTTGCAGCCCACAGGGAAGGTGTCTCCCACCACAGCCCACTGTCAAGTAAAAAATATTTAGATAAAAGTAGCGAAAAATAATTCACCTGCTAGATCTAATCCTTCACCTGTGGTTCATCCCAAAGAGCCATGATTTTTCCAACATCATGCATCAGTCCTACTAGTTGGAACCAGTCTGGAAGAGAACATCAAAGGTAATTGTCGTATCTGTTTTTGTCTCCCCGGGTGTCCTGCCTTTGTCCGGGTGCTCCGTCCGAATGCCCTCGGCCGTCTGGAAGGCATGGAAGGAGTTGGGAAAGTCTACGTCTGGGTCCGACTCGTCCACCAGCTTGTCAAGAGACATGACGGCGTCCATCAACCCCATCTCACTGTGACTGAAACTGGTCCATTCAAGATGCTGCCGACAAAACACAGATGCAGTGTGGCTTTGAAGGTACCAAACTAAAATACCTGAATGTGTATTTCCAAGCATGAATAGTAATACTCATAGTAAAAATAACATGGGGGGGGGGGGTAGTTTGTGTAAGACTTTAATATGTTCTTTTTTAATTGAAAGAATGTGTTTTATTACACTTGTCAATCATTTATACAATCATAACATAGTCATGGGAATCTTTTGTTTTTAATTTCGCTCCAAATATAGTCAAGAGACTTTGAGGACAGAGATATTTGTTTGACACATATTAGCTCTCTTTGTTTGAACAAGAATGAACCTGAATATGAACCTTGAGTGACACCAAAGTTCACGACTGTTGAGCTGTTCAGTGTTTTACGTATAGTTAAGACTGACTTGTGATATCCACGATTTATTATTTTTAATTCTGTTAAAACATCTCATTATAAAAGACTTGGCCGTCATTTATACAGAATTAGCTGAACCTGCATGTTTTTCTCCGAGTCTGCATTATTTACTCACCTTTTTCCTGACAAAGTCCAGGGTCTGGTTTGTGTGCATCAGCTTGTACGTGTTAAACACACGATCGATTAAATCCCCACTCTAAAACACAAACATAGATTCACTTAGATTATATCGTCAACAACCTTCTTTAAAAAAGGAATTTGTAGTGATTGTTAGTTGTTTTTTATTTATTATTTAAGATATAATAGGTAGGAGGAATATTTTCTGTTTTATTGCAAATTTGGTTTAATATAAACTTTGATTAAGTAATAAAGGAAGAAAAAATAATATTTTTTTACAATTTCTGCTTAATTTAATTTTTATCATCTGTGTTCTACAGCAAAGTAGAATTAAACCCCTTATAAATAATACTAAAGTTACAGACTAATGTTTACGTCACATAGTTTCACATACAGCATTTAAATTTACCTCATAATTCCGGTATTCTTCCTTCTGTTTGGTGGAAGACTTGTCCAAATTTGGCCTGTAAGCCAACGAAGGATCTGGACCCTACATAGAAATTAGCAAAAAAATCAGTCATAAGTCATAAAATACAAGTTAAATACTCCGGGTAGATGATACTCACCATGTTCACCACCCTCATGGCTGCTTGCTTCAGGCCTCACACTTCTTCTGAAGCGTCCTCTTCAGCTGCTGCTTATATGCCTCTAGTTCACGTCCAATGATGGTCTAGTAACACTTTAACCACCTAATGTTGCCCTGACCCTTAGCTTAGTTAACATGTTTACTTGTGTCCATCCATCCCTGGAACTGCATTTTCTTGAATAATAAGCATTTTTTTTTCCTTTTTGAACTGTTGGAGAAAGACGCTGTTGTTTTTTTGTTTTAGATTTTTGAACATTTGCTGTGTTTATTGGATCCTTAAAATAAAAGTAGACTACTTTTGTTTCCACTGCAGACATGAAAAGCCACAACTTTAATGATCTAAATGTGTTTCCATTTTTTAGTTTTTTATAAATTTGAATCGATGTTGACAGGACAGTGAGAAGATGTATGTTTTTTGTCACTGTGAGAGGACATGATGTCGAAGATAGATTAGGGTTGAAGAGGCTGACCTGGGAAACGCAAAAAGTATAGAAACTTTCTATGAAATCATGGGTTCATGTCAGGGTTTTATCCAAACGTTTATTGACTTTTCAGAACACTATTGCTGGCAGCGGCCCAGAACTGACAATCCATTGACAAATAGTCAACCAATTTTTACTGATTTAAATTGAATTGTCTTTATTAAGCACCACTTAGCTAAAGAATGATTCATGTGTAAGATTTAATTTTTGTCTTTATATACAAGTTACAAAGTGAGAACTCATTCCATTTGGTCTTATGTAAAGGCGCTCTCTGATATGTGACACTCACCCTAAAAAAGAAGGTCACAGTTTAAAAAAGTTCATTATGGTTATTATGGTTATTTGGGTGCAATTAAAGGAATTGAGATATCATTTTTATGATTATTTTTACACCCAACTAACCTAATACAATTATTAATACAATAACATAAGAGATATAATTAAACCTAACATTTCCTTTTTCACGTTTTCATTCAGATGCACCTGTAAATCATTACACTTTTCTTTGCTCTTCCGCTTAAAAGAACGTTTATCAGGGTATCAGTTGATTTGTTATCTTGATCCAACTTTAAAAAACAAGCTTCAAACATTTGTTTTTGGAGGTGTGGCCACACGGGGGAGTAGAGGCTCAGTCACTTACCTTATTGGTTACGTTTCTATACGGAGGTCATTCCTTTGCTCATCCTTCTCTTTGTCGGTATTGAATTAAAATTTGAATAAAATGTTTAACAATAAGGTACATGTGCCATCTATTAATTCCACTATTCATGTAGCATTGAGTATTAATCTGCTGATAAATGCTGACGTTTCCAGACAATGACTGGCGCCCTCTGCTGGTTATACTAATCCCAACATCACTCGTAATTTTGTTTTATAAACGTAAGGTGTGCGTTTTGTTGAATTAACTGACTCTATTTTTATTGTTATTTTAATTTTTAAATGCACGTGCAAGTTTCCTTATTGTACACTTTAAATCCTTTATTTACCCTCTTTTACCTCCGGAGTTTTAGCCTGACTTGACCCTTTGATCTCAAACCATAACACCAAGTGGATATGTAATCTTCCCATCTGGCCCTGCGTCAACCTCCTGGCCTACTAACCTAAACTCAACATGGTCAGACGCTGACCTTCTTCAGCTGTTTGCTGTCAACCAGCAATGTTTCTACTCTGAGTGGATGACATATTCATGTATGGGGGGAAAAAAAAGCCATTTGTTTATTTTTTTAACATTACCTCAGATTTCAAGGTAACTATGATGGAAGAGTCAAAATAATAAGTAGAAGTTTTTCAACAGAGAAATCTACATCCCATCTACGTAGTGGCCATTGATCTCATTATTATAAAGCGCTTGTACAGTAAAAAAAACAACATATATATATTTTTTACAATTTTGTAAAATAATGTTTTTGGAAGGACTAACATACTTTTCTGGAGATTCTTTAAATCTAATTATGTGTATCGGTTTTATGTTCAGACAGATCTAATCCAATTTGTCGTGACCCTGCATGTGCCCTGCTTTTAAGGTGAAACACTCACTGTAGAAAAATCCTCCTGGAGCACATTATTTACTTTTTCTCTTTTAGAAATGATTTAAATACATTTCGAGTACTATGGCACTCCTCTTATTATTTCTTTCTTTCCTGGTCTTTCCTACAATCCACTGCAAACATCACCCCAGTTGGTAACTGCAGCAGCCAGGTATGACCCATTTATTCCAGCTGGAAAAGTAGTTCTTCCTTTTTTTGCTTTCTTCTTCAAGATGAGGGCCATTAGAGTTTCTTTATGTCAGAGGTTGTGAATTTTGGCGCATAAAAGCTTTAAATATGGACATATTTAAGGCAAACCACAACTTTTCTCACCTTTTATTAAACATTGTTTTTACTAGAAAAGGGCAGTAAAGAAACAGCATCTCAACAAAGGACACTTTGCCTTGAAAAGGCTCACATGGGAATATTTACAGTTAAAATGTGATTCTTATTAAATAGTACAGATTCAAGTCACACTTAAAGGAAGGATAAAGTGCTTTAATGTGTTTCTAATAACATTTGCGTATTAAAACAAATTGGTTAAGAGCTAACACAACAGTAGGTTCCCAGGTAAGGCATGACTCTATAAGGCTTTGCATTGATAAACTCAAGGCTCGACGTTAACTATATCAAATCTTAAAACCATCAAAAGTCGCTCGTTGCAGCTTCCAGCTTCTCTCGTGGATCAATGACAACCAGGCGGCGGTTCAGAAGCGCACAGACAGATCAAGGATTAGGGTTAGTGGTTATTTTGGCTGGTAGTGTGTTACATTGCACCGAGGTTTTGGGTGAAGGGTTAACTGGGTTTGAGTCGAGGTTATTCTTGGTTGGTCCACGCTGAACCAAAGCTACTTGTTAGCGCACAGTCAGTGGCTTTATAGAGAGGCAGGATGGATTAACACTGAGCTCTGATTGGTCCACTTCAGCAGGATCACGGACGATGACGCTAGCAGATAGCAGTCCATTCACGAAGGCTTGTCCGGTATTTTAAAAATACACACAGCGATTTGACAACTAACGTCAGAGGACACTCTAGAAGACGATGTTCCACTTGTTCCGTGGAGCTTCACATCGTTTTTCCAGAGTGTCTTCTCAGTGTTTCACACATTGCAATAATAGGGATTAAAAATGTTTTACATAAATTACTATAAAATATATATATTATAATCGACCTAATATTTTTTAAATTATATTGTTTTCAGCATTCATGTGTTTTTCATGAATGCAGTCGTTACATTTTTATAATCCTTTAAATCTTGAAATTGTTTCAGGAAACCGTAGCTTGGACTGAATACACATTAAATAGTTGGATATATTCTGATATGAATTTCAAATCTGTGGTCCATATGACTCTGACTTTGGTCGGCCTTTAGTCGGTCAGCATAGATCTTTCTGCTGACGTATTGATAGAAATGTGTCTTTAATTGTGTTACCCAGCAGAAAATCTCACCATCTGTTTGTAGATTGGAAAAATTATTGAACTTGGACACGTTAATAAATCAGGACGTTTGTTTCTCCAAAACGTAATATTTCACATCAAGGTTTCTTTCTTTAACATTGACTTCAGCTTCGTGTTAAAACTAGAAACCCGAAGCATCTTCTGAAGACCTTTGAGGACGTTAGTGTTGTTGTAGAAAAGGGTCTTGGACAAGAGTTCTTTACAACGGTGGGTCTTTCTGCTGAAAGCCAGGACTTATCCGTAGCTATGAGGACTGCGAGGGTTGATCGGAGAGGAGTCTTCCCTCCCACTTTGACCGATCAGCTGGTAGAGACGATGACTCAGGTTCTGCACCTGACAGGTGCCGAGAACACACCCGACTCGCATCAGATGACCGTGACCCCGTCCGCCGCCAACATGGCGGCGACCACGTGATCTGTGGTTCTCTGCTGGTTCTTCTCGCAACTGTACTTCGTCTTGGCCCGGCAACAAATTCGAAGACGTAGGCGGCGGGGGCTCCTTGTGCAGAAGGATCCTCCATATGGTCCTTCCATCATCACGGGCGATGTAGTTGTCGAGGTCAACGGCGACATCGGACTTCTTGACGGTGGCGATATATGTTGAAGTCAGTCTGAGAGATAGAATCAGAAGAGAAGACAAATTCGATGATTCATTTGAAATATTTAGTTAACATTGGTGCAAAAGATTTTTTTAAGGCGTCCATTTCCCTTTTCTGAAGCTTTTACTTGATCTATTTAGTTTTCTGATAGTTTTCCTTAAAATAAGGAAGCAACATCAAGATGTAGATCACTCTTATCGTTGACTAAATTTTCATTAAACACAGTTTCACTAAATATTTTTATTTCACTTTTCCTGACAAGTATGTGAAAAAGAGATTATGTAGCCAAAAATATGAAGTGGCTGATAGAAATGCGACTAAAATGTTGAAAACGTTAAAAAAATCCACAGGAGTTCGGAGGTTTACTAGGAACACCCAGATGATGGATTGAAGAGTAACATGGGCGTCTCAGAATAATAACTACCATTGCAACGTTTTCTGGACGCAAATACAAACTTTCCGAGGATTTATCGATGCATAAAAACTGTAAAGATCCAATAAAAATATGCAGCTGCCACGATGAGTTCACAGAGAGGGTGTTTGAGTATGTGACTAGATACGTGACCTTCACATTTCACCTGAAATCAGAAATGTTAAAAGTAGATAAGATTAATAGTTTCAAAGCTTTCATTCATAAATCTCACCTTGCCCATTTATGTCAAGTTCTTCCAATGTTATAGTATTTAAAATACAGTTCAGAATTTTCCCTTTTTCCTGTCAAGCTCCTATTAAACAGTCAACATCTCAAAAGCATAAGCAAAGACTCACACATTTTTCTAATAATTCTAGAGCCCTTGAATCCATATACACCCAGACCACTTGTCATTGTGCTAATAAAATGTTTAATTCCAGATAAATCCCAGTCAAAACATGTTTCAGTACAAGAGATTACATCTTTAAGCCAGGGCATTTGGCTAATCCTGTTTTGACTTTAACTATCATATCTAACGATTTGTGTCCGTCTACAGTAACATAATCAGACAAAATTCAAAATAAACCCTTACAAGAATAAAAAAAACACCAAATTTCTGTAGAAATCCCGGAATAAGGAAACTGTTTTCTTTACAACTTTTTTTTTTCCTGGCACTGATGATTCATCTTCAGCAGTAAAACAGCCACAAACTGGTTGAAAAGTGCTTTCTCATGGACAACACATTTTGAGTTAATAATTAGAAATATGGGATAATAATGTCAGACCAAACGACTAAAACACACCAGTTTTCACCTGCTTCATCAAAACAGCTTGAATTCCTTCATCCAGTTAATGAGCAACACTCGAGGGAGGGGATGAGCAATAAAAGAGCGACAAAGACACACTCACTCTTGGTCAAACTTGACTTCTCCGGAGGGTTTCGAGTACCTCGGTTCTCACCTCCCCGCTGTCTAACCTGAGTTTTCTTCCTAACCTCAACACAAAGCTGTTTTTCACTCATGTTCATTCTCCTCGAGACGTTCAAGAGTTCACGGTAAGTCCACTCGGTCCGTGCAGTGACCGACCAGAGCTTATGCAATGCCGGGTGAAGAATAATGTAAAGTAGCAGGGGGCGAGTGGCCCTTTGTACTTTCACACTGTAGATTAAAAAAAAAACACAGCAACACATTACTAATCTTGTTATTTTATACCAACAAATCCTCAACATAAGCAGCCTATCTACAGAAATAGGAAACAGCTATCTCACAGGGTTGAGCTGTCCTACGTAATCAGATTGTTCGTGTGATGATCAGAGACAGTTTGTTAGAACAGCTTGATATTCCAGTTCTGTTGCAATATAACGACAAAATCCTTCTCCCTTTACCAGTGAAAAGACTCAAAGAAGGCGTTTTTCCAACTGGTGACTATGCAGCCTTTGTTTTTGTAATAACATTATGGCATCATAATGACAATACAAAATGAAGTACCAGTTCTAGATCTGAGCGTTCACTTCTTTTCATCCATACCACATGGACCGGGGGCCAAATCCAGCTCGCTAAGTAATTTTTTTATGGCCCGCAGGATGGTTGTCTCCAAATAAAAGCAGATGTTCATGTTGACATAATATCTACTAAAATATCAGTGTTTGAAATAAGCCAATGAACCGATTATCATTGTGAACAAATATAATTACAATAAGAGGAAAACTGATGTTGGAGGAAAGGAATCTAAGGCGTTGGTGAAGGAGGAAAAACACAGGGATAAATAAGATTGAAACTGCGAGAATGAAAACCAGAATCTTACTTACTTTTATAGATAGTATTAAAAATATTATTTTTAATACTATCTTTTGATGCTTTAAAAGTAAACTGAAACTAAAAAAGTTTTTATGTCAGTTTTTAAACAAATATTTGTTTAACTGTTTCACATTCATCATATTATATTAAATATACCATATTAGTAAATATACACATGTATTTAAAATATGACTGTAACAAGCTTTTGTTTACAAAAACCACGTTGATATATAAAAGAAAACGTAATAAATAAACCAAAAAATGTGAAGCAGCTTAAGAAAATACAAAGAAAAGACAGAAAGGTTTTCTTTCCAGATGTTTTTGGTTTTTAAGACAAAATATAATACTATGGTACTTAAAGTATTAGCGACCTAAAAGTCTACTCAAGTAAAGTTTTGTATAATAATAATAACGCCGTTGGTGAGCCAGAGGTGAGAAGGTGAACAAACACAGGGTGATAAATGGGCCATAATTCCATGTGATCATTATCCGTTGATCCCGACTGGTATTCCTATCAGTGCTGGACACCTCGCTGTGCCAACTTACACAATCCCAATTTTCTCATCACTCTCCGTGGCCTGTAACTGATATGACAAGACATCCAATCCACTCCCTAAAATGGTTCAAATGATTGTTCAGCAAAGAAAGTCTAGAACCAACGAGACAATGGTCGGCGTCAGCACAATAGCTCATTAATTCTGTGGATTTTTCTGTGGTGTGTTTCATGAAATTTTCCCTTCATGCTAGCAACAAATTAAAAATCCCTGACCCACACACACACACACACACACAGAGTGGTGGCATTAATCGGGAGGCACGAGTGGGCACACAGCAGGAGGTTCACGTGGGACCGATCAAATTCAAAACTGATCCGACACGTGATCATTATTTTCGTATTACATCTGCGAGACACTTCTTCGCACACCTTCAACTACACATCCAGTCACCTGATAGTATCGTCAACACTGCATGTCATTCCTTCAACAAAAGTGCTCATTTGTTTCTTTTAAAAACAACTTGACCATGTGTCAGTTGATCAAAACATAAGTTGTGTATTATATCAATATAAACACAGAGAGAAGAACATTATTAACATTTTCCTAAGTTGTAGCCCAGCATGAGGCCCCTCACTAAAGAGCACGCACACCTTCCTGCTGTAACTCTGCACTACTGCCTTGGTCTGGAAAACATTCTTGTTCCTACTGAGCCCCAGTTATCTTTCTTATTTTCTCCTCCTAATTTCACACTTTCTCTTTTCTAATTAACGCTTAACTTGTGGTCCTTAGATGTTACTTCACAAAGTGTCCACGGCAACCTTTCTCTTTCTAATCACTCATTGGAGACGTTCCAATTGGTTAAAGCGGCTGTTCTTTCTTCGACACCGTGACGTGTGCGACTGTATGTTTCACGACAGCGTAGAAATTATTTATAAGTCTTATCTAACATCTGGTAGTTTAAATCGAACAGCTTTACTTCTGCCACGGTGTCCCTTAGGCCAGGACAGCTTAAACACTGACTCCAGATTGATTATAGGTAGCACACAGGCGGTAAGCTGGTTAGCAGTTCAGCCGTTTGTTCTTCTCCTCGCAAGGTGTTTACAGTTTGTGGGATTTATTAACTGCAGCCAATAGGCCTTTTAAGATGCTTGGAGGTCAGTGTGGTTTGGCAGCCCTTAGGGGAGGAAGTGCAGACGGAACGAGAGCAATCGTTTAAGCACAATACCATCACAAAACTAGGAAATATAAGAAAAATTAGTAGATATTTATGGTCAATCATTGTATTTCAAATTTCAAACACTTTTTTTAAAAAGTCATTCAACAGAGAGGAGGTCATGTAGTCAGTTTTGTTGGAAGTGTTCCAGCAGGTTCGCCACTTAAATACCTTTTGCATTTATAGCTTAAATAAAGCGGTTATTAAAACTCCAGATACTCTGCCTTTATTATACATTTATGCAACTAAATACCAGTACAGTATTACAAGTTAAAAAGCTAGATTATTGGGTCATTTAAGTTCTGTTATGAATTATGTTTTGGTTTTTTGTTAGATCTAAACATACATTTAAAGAAATGAAAAAGACAGGCTTCACACTCATGCGAGCTGTTGCTCTGTCTAGATGAGGAGTGACTAGTGTAAAAATACATCATACAATTATAGACAATTATACTGTCTATAAACATCGTTTTCTTTAAAAATAAAAAATAAAAACCCTTTTTAAAATCACATTGCAATGATTTGCAACGAAGTCATGACTTCTTCTTTTTTTTCCCCCCAAGTCAAATGTATAGTTTCAATGGACCCGTAGGTGCACATGGCTGTCAGTTAACGTAATAGTTTACCTGTGCCGGTGTCCAGTCACAGCGCGAGTCTGGACTTCCAGGAGCAGGAGGCCGAGCAGCAGCCACAGCCACGCCGACGGCTGAGCGCTCATGTCGGGGTGCAATAGTTGTGCGCTGACCGGTGGTTCTCGGTAAAAAGTTTGGGTTTAAAAGTTAAGTTAAATAAAAATAAATAAAAATGATAACTTAAATAAAAACCCAAAGGAATTAAAATGAATTTTATATATACGAGTAGAAATACGCGTAAAAAAAAAGAAGTTTTTTTCTTGTATTTTAAATGAGTGACATTGAACGCACCATCGTCCAGTCGTGGAGAAATCCAGAAGGAAAAAAAGAGGTAATCTCAGCCTCACACATCCCGAGCAACTGGAGCTTATTTATAACCGAGGGAGGAGGAAGAGGAGGGAGGAGGAAGTATCTGTCTTGCAACCCATTTTACTGTAAGACTACTTGACGTATAACCTTGCAGATACCTGCAGCCACGTGTTCTCGACGACAACGTTTTTCCACGGATTCACGTTTTTCACTGACGAGGAGAAATGTTGCTGAGGGTCATTTGAACCTCTTAAGAAAGAACACCTGAACCAACGCAAGCAGCCTTTACGTAGTTATTTGGTGTTCTGTGTTAGGTATTTTGACATTCTCATTGAAAAAAAAGAACATTTTATTTATTGTATCATCAGTTTGAGTTTAAAAGAGAGTAGTCTGATGATGGGAGTTATGTAACTTGCATTCACTCTAACCAAGTTTGTTTTATTACAATATATTCTTTTTGTTTTATATTTTCGTAGAACGACATCGCCTCCCTGAGGGCACAGGGTCACAGGGTTGGTAAAGTTTTTGTTTCATTTGTTGCAGACACTGTGTTCCCACTCTTGTCTTTAAACAGGACTTCAAATTGTTTTGTTTATTTCTTCTTCCAGAAATCCGATTCAGAAGACGTACAGTATGTATTTCCACACTGCTCCAGCATTCATCTTAGGTGACCCAAGTTACTGTATTTGCTACATATATGTCGGACTGTCTCCAGTTAAAACAGACTTTGTGGTCATGTCTTAACATTAATTCACGCAGAGAAAGAGAGATCCTAGTCAGTATTGCTTTGTGAATCTGGAAGACAAAAAAAACCCTTATATTCTTCTAAGCTTCTATTAGTCAAAGTCCATATTTTGTTAAATATTCCAGAATTTTTGTTTTATTATATTTCCTTTTATGCTTTGAAATTTCATTCCAAAGATCTTGCCCTACATTTCTATTGTATATATTTCCAAAATCTAACTATAATGGAATTATAGTTTCCTACTCATGCTTCAAATTTTTGGTTTGTTTGTGTTATTTACATGTACAGAACATACCAACCGTCAAAAAAACTTTGAATCAAATAAAACTAAAATAAATATTTAACCTTCCCTCTAGCAGTTTACAGTTCCCCAAGTAAATCTAGAAAGACCTGTACCCGTGGGTTTATTTGGATAAAAAAAACTTTGCGTCACTCACTGATTCAAACACAGACTCAGATTCAGAATAATCATGTTAAATAAAAGAGTCACAGTAGGTTTGCATTTACATCATTGGTATACCTGAAGTGTTGTGCAAGACCATATTTTATTTCTCACCTGGGACACAGATGAGGCTCAGAGGGAAAGTGATAGAAAGAATTCTCTGTGCGGAGGCAACTGCTTGTCTTAATTGAAAAAACGATCCCTTCGCGTGTGTGTGACTCAGCACTTAGTTGTATTACCCTGTAAGCTCACTTTACACCACTGTGATCCTACAGTCCCTCCAATATACACATTAACACGTCCGTCACCAGAACAAATCTCTATGTGTTTGTGTCTCCACTCAATCCTGTCTTATCATCTGTCACTCTGATTATTTTTGCAGCCAAAGACTCTCCGGAGAGTTTACATTACACTGTCGAGTTCGCCGAGGCTTCTGGACACCTCGTGTTGAAATCAGAGAGGAAATCGGCCACTTTCAATCCTTGTCTACAGTCGTTCCACTTCAGCCTCTGAAAGATGGCTGCTGAGAGGTAAGTCAGTTCTTCACCTGGTCTTAGGTCCTGCCCTTGGCCTCCACCCAATTGCGATCCACAACCTGAGACACAAAGTCCTCAAGTTGACAGATATATCCCCCTAAAAACCCTTCAATTGAACCTCTTATTGTGTGCATGTGTTGAATATCATAGTAACTGCTATGTAGGTAAATTGTGTGCAATCAAATATTGAATTTGAATTTTTACCACTGAAGTTTAACAATATCAAAATGAATTTTAAAGCCATCAAATTTCAAGCACTGTGAATTTTTCCGCCATCTATTTGCGATGTCGTAGGGTCAGAAATTAAAATTCAATGTCCATAAGGTCCAATTGGTGTTAACAATTCAATGTTAAAAAATACATTCAAAAATATCTAGTGTGAAAAAAAATTCAATGTAAATAAAATTCACTGTAAGAAATTTGGTCGGGGAAAAAAATCGTGTTTACATCCTTCTACCTAAAGAGTATGGAAGTATATGTTTAAAAAAAAAGAATTACTGATTTTCTTTTCTGAATTCTTATTGAGTGTCAAAATAAAATAGTTTGACTGTTGTTTTTTTAACATTTCATTTTTGACTTTGAGAATATTTATTTAACATTGAATTTTTCCCTGAATGTATTTCTACATTAAAAAATAAGACAGTGCTTGGAATCCGATACTTTTGATTCTACAAAGTCTTGATGCTGTAAAGTGTTCGTAATAAATTCATATTCAAAATCTGAAAGCACACATTTATTTCCATTAAACTGCTTGATTTCAAATCACATCAGTGTATCATTTTCCAACAAGTTTTGTGTCAAACGGCAGATGGCGCTGTTCTTCAACATTTGCTTGAGCGTTTACTTTATAGTCATGTATGAAGCTGTGGTAGCGATGTTATACAAAAGATAAATATAATGTCTATTAATAAGAAGTGGTGCGTCATGTGGGCGTTGAACTAGTTTTATAAGATGAAAAATAATTCCCCAAAAATTGAGACATTTTGTTCCAACACACCCATAAAAACGAACTTTTCTGTCATTTTATTGCGTAACATTGGACTCACTTGATACGACCACAAGGATCTTCGTTGCTGAAATAAAATGGATATTTAAAAATACATGCAACATCACAGGATTATGTACAGCAAAGGCTGAGTCAGAGCTTTTCCCTTTTCTTTTTTTTTTTTTTACATCAAAACAGATTCTTCATTGGACTTTTCCTCCCCCATGTTCAAATCCCAGATGTTCTTAATCCATGCAACTCGGGCACTAGAAGAGTCATGGACCCGAACACACATCTGGGTGCGGCAGAGGAGATGAGCATGCGGTATGTGTGTGGTTTCACTTTCAAGGTTCTTGCTGGTGCCGCAGAGCTGTTATGAGGTCCTGGAGCGGTTCCGTCTCTTCTGGATCCAGGAGCTCATGCTGCTGGCAGAAGAGCGTGAAGTGTGCAAACAGCGTGTTGAGGTGGGGGTGCAGCCCCAGAGCCAGAGTCTGTCTGTAGTGAGCCCAGTAAATGTGGGCCAGAGTCCTGAACAACAACATGAAAACTTTGTGGACCAGGAAGATGAAGCCTGTTGGAAACACAGAGCCTGAGGAAAGAGGTGAGTGGATTAACACGGGGGACAAGAAATGAAGTGACGAACGTGATCGTACCAGCCCTCGTGGGGAAAACATCTTCATCGGAGAGGAGCTCCTGGATGTACGACATGGCGTAGTCAAAATACAGAGGAGCGGAACACTTGAGTTTCCGGCCGTGGTCGTCGTTCCAGAAGTAAACTCTAACAATGACACAAACGTGGAGCTGATCAAGATGGATTGAGCTCCTCAAAATAAGAGACAATATCTCTATTAGACTCATACTTTCTGATAAGAATATAGATTTTATTTGTAACCCATTGGTACAGGTCTTTCTAGATTTACTTTAGGATGAGGTCATATTAAAACGTTTGTAAACTGCTAGAGAGAAGGTTAAATATTTATTTCACTTTTATTTGAGTAACCGTTTTTTGACACTTGGTATGTTCTGTACATGTAAATAACACAAACAAACAAAACAACTAAAGAATGAGTAGGAAACTACAATAGAATTATAGGGCGAGATCTTTGGGATAAAATTTCAGAGCATAAAAGTGAATACAATAAAATACAAATTTTGGAATATTTAACAAAATATGGACTTTGATAAATAGAAGCTTAGAAGAATAGAAGTTTTTTTTAGTCTTCCACATTCACAAAGCAACACTGACTGTGATCTCTCTTTCTCTGCGTAAAATCAATGTGATTCGGAGGAACATCACATGAGATGTATGTCAGGAGACAACAAAGTTGTTCTTGCCAATAGTTCCTTAAATGGTTATGAAAACAAACCGTATTGTGACCAGTAAAAAAGCAGAACGCGCTAGCTATTGTTTGAACAATTTCCTTCACTAAACCCGGAACCACTGTGAGAGTGTGAGTGTCACATGACACTCTCACAGTGGGTCATTAAGTGTTTCATACGAAGTACTGAGAGCCTTTTTGAATTTACCAGGAAGATGAAACCAGAAACTGAAACAAAGAAACCTGATCTTGTTTTTTTTTTAACAATTGTACATGTTGTATTTGGCAATGGCGCAACAACAAGTAACACTTTTCTAACACACAGGGGCACCAAAATCATATTTAAAATCTTCCATATTGTAGCTTTAAGGTAGCTTTGATGGAAAAGGGTGAAAGAAGAAGAAACTCTGGGGATTTTTTCCTTTTTACTTAAAATGGTTTCATTATATAATCGATCCTATTAGGATGAAATGATTAGTCTGTATCTCATGTTAATACAAAGCTGAGTTAGCTTACGTGTTGCCCGGTCCACATGCGTTGGGGCAGGTGCTGGGGGTGCAGAACTCCGACAGAGCACTAGAGAACAGGTTTATGTGCTTGAAAAATGCCACAGCTGCAAAAAGAATTGCAACACTTTTGAGATCTGTCGTTGTTGAGGAGAATATGACTGACGCTTCGTACTTACTGTTGCTAGCGAGCCACTCTGCTTTGTCGACACCAGGGGGAAGTTGTGTGAGGGTCAAGATGTCCAATTGTGTGACCCGCTGACAGACATAGTCTTGCTGCAGGTAGGGACGCTCCTCCAGGTTGTTGTTGTTTATCCCCCTGCGGAGAAAATGCAGAGTTAAAGAGGAATAAAATCACAGGTCAGTGGATTGATTTGCCCGCTGCGGCAACAAGATTAAGGCCAGTTTAAGCACATGCGAACAAAACACGACTGCAATCATCCCGCGATAATTTCACATTTAATTACTGTTTATGAGGCAACCGCTGCGTCTGTAAATGCCAGACAGTAAATATCTATTTGTAATGTGCAAACTAAAGCGCTTTGGGTGTGCTGATCCCAACAAAACCCTATTTACAACCACGAATATAACCCAGAGTGGCATTTAGTTACGAATGTACCATTTACTGACAATTCTATGAGCTATAATAAAGTGTCTTTGAATATGGTTGCAGCTTATCTTAGCTCCCAAAGAGAAAGAAGGAGTGATGCAAGTCTGCGGAGGGAAAGAAACAAACTACTAGGAGGACTCTTGTGGTTGAGAAGTTCAGCCAAGATGCAGAAAATGAAGTGAGATGGGACCAAGCTCATCTAAATCATCATACTTCACCTACATTTGTCATTTAAATGATAAAATGTGCAAAGGTTTAATAGAACAAGAATTAAGCAGCTAAGTAATAGTTTTGTAAACACACCGAAAGCTTTATTAATAAAGGTGAAGAAAGTTAGACAATATTATTCATTGTTTCATCTCTGGATTCATCCCATTTGTGGGAATTTTGTCATTTTATTCTCTAAATAAGTGCTAAATAGTCATATACACAAACAACGCGCAACCTTTTTTGAAGTCTTTTTAAAATATATATTTTTCTATATTTTATGACTTTTTAAATAAAATTGTTAACATAATTCATCAATTTATCCACAAGAAATCTACAAAAATGAACGTGTGTAGATCTGTCTGTTAGCATTGGAGTATTAAGGAAATAGTGATGATATTAAAATATATATCAACAGATTTAACTCAATAGTTTACTTTAAACAATACTGTATGTAAATTCAACCAAACAAGAAACAAGAATAAGACAAGCCAATATATATTCTCATTTAGAGGCTTGATCAATTCACCATAAAAATAGATAAAACGGTTGAAAGCAACTTAGAGGCTAGTTAAGTAGGTGTCACACTTCAAGTAGAATATAGCACTCTGGGGAATGTGAAAGAAGCAAAATGGATAATGGCAGATGAGTAGGGAGACGCTTGGTTTTTGTCTGGGCTTCTTATTCTGACCATTTATCTGTCATGTTGGTTCCTGCTTATAAGCCCCTGCTGATCAGAGAGAAAGCTAAGATCAGGCAGGTGATGATGTGGTCTGAGGGTGCGATGGAGGCACTACAAGACTGTTGTAAGTGCACGGATTGGGACATGTTTAAAGTAGCGGCCACATGCAGCGATCACATTAATATCGAGGAGTTTGCCGTCTGTGTCACAATACATTCACAAATGCACTGAGGACGTCAGCACCACGAGAAACATCATTCCCCTTGATAACCAGAAATTCTGGATTACTGTGGAAGTACGCAGAATGCTAAAAGCCTGGAATTCTGCCTTTTATTCTGAGGATAAAGACGCTCTTAGTACAGGAAGAGCCAACCTGAAGACTAGCAAAGCGGGCCCACAGCAACAACAAAAAATCCAGGGCTTGTTCCAGGACACCAGCAATATGTGGCGAGGCATACAGGCTATCACTAACTTCAAGATACCCCACTCTTCTGTGGGTGACGTTGATGTGGACTTAATAAATTAAATAACTTCTTTGGGAGGTTTGATACATTAAATAACACGGCGACAAAAGCTTTTTTTCCCATCAGGTAGAAAAGGCACTTTGTCTTAACATGGCTGACGTGCGAAAGACTCTGAGAAGAGTCAACTCTTGGAAGGCCCCAGGCCCAGATGACATACCTGGGCAGGTGCTCGGGGAATGTGCAGATCAGCTGGCATGTTTACTAAAGGACATCCTTAACATCTCGCTGAACCCAGCCAAAGTGCCATCCTGCTTCAAGACTGACTCCCATGACAGGATGTTGATCCTTGTTTTTAGTTCTGCTTTTAACACTATCATCCCACAACGCCTGGTACGTAAACTGGAACCTCTTCGGCTCCTCCCAGTGTAATTGGCTGCTTGACTTTCTAAGGCTGTGTCCTGAGCCTCCTGCTATTCACTTTAATGACCCATGAATGCGTTCCCAGATATGCCTCCAACCATATCAGGAAGTTCGCAGATGATATGGGATGATAACGACCAAGATAACAGAGATTAGAGAGAGGAAGTGAAACAGCTGGTGGACCGGTGCAGGGAAAAAAGCCTGATTTTGAATATTGACAAAACAAAAGAAAACATTGTTGACTTGAGGAAGATCCAGCCTAGCCACGCCCCTCTTCTCATCGACGGCACAGCCGTGGAGGTGGTCAGAAACACCAGGTTCTTGGGGGTGCAGATCGACCTCAACATCACTGGTCTGGCCGGTTCAGAAGCATCTTTACTTCCTGCGGAAGATGATGAGAGCCCGTCTGCCCAAACCCACCCTCATCACTTTCTATATGAGCAGCATAGAGAGTCTCCTGACCAGCTGCATCTCGTGTGGGGAGGTAGCTGCTGCGCCTCGGACTGGAAAAATGTCAGGAGAGTGGTGAGGGCAGCAGAGAGAATTACTGGCACCACTCTTCCCTCCATTCAGGCCATCGCAGTAAAGCGCCAGGAATATGGTCAAAGACTCCACATACTCCCATCATGACCTGTTTTCCCTGCTGCCCTCTGGGAAGAGGTTCTGTTGCTTCCGGTGGCAAACAGACTCCTTAACTTGACCTAAAGTGATGTTGTTATGTTGAAGTTCACTGCCAAGCAAATGCTGCATTTGATCGTATAATGTTGTTTTATTCCAGGCAACAGTTTTTAACTTGTTTTTAGAAGGCTTTTTTTTTATTATTAATGGTTGTTACAACAAACTGTTACTAAATTATTATAAAACTGCTTCTTGCACCTATTTTAGCTGTACATAGTAGACATGCACTTTATATATTTCTAAATCTTTGCACTTTATAACTTGCCTGAGCCAGTATTGCAAACGAAATTTTGTTGTGTGTACACTTTGTGAATCCAGAATGACAATGCAGTATGTTTAAGTCTAAGTTTGCATTTCCTTTTGTAAAAATGAACCCGAAAGCCTCCCTGTAGATCAAGAGGTTATTTCTCAATCACAAGAGGTGCTAAAATGTTTCTGTCTTAGTCTCTTGTCGAAGAAAATGTATATTTACAAAACTTAACACTAAGTATGAGTCTGATTGCAATATATATATATATGTATATATATTCATGAAGGCTCAATATCATACTTTTTCCTGTGTTTGTCATCAATCGAGAAAGCATATTCTTTTCCTATGGTATTATCTACTCTGAATCATTTTAGATGTCAATCATGTTACTTCACTGAAATCTTTATATTTCACTATACAGATATAAACATGAATCTACTTTTGACTTGTTTTTTGGTAGCATGATATTTATATCACTGGCTTTCTTCTGGAGCAACTTCATGTGGTCATGTGACAACACATCAGCGCATAACCGCGTACTTTATACATTGTCTTCAAGTTGTCAAAATATCTCGTTCCCGCTACAGAAAGTCAGGAATACTTTTCTTCCAGCGACTGGTGCTTCACTGGTTAATCATTTTAACTCTGGTTTGGTAATGTCTAACCAGTGCTTGTTACTAATTCCTCCTGGGTTTAGAAATAAAGACACGCCGGCCAAGTTACTAACAGCACAGAACTAACTCCAGATGAGATCAATGTTCCGCAAACATTATATGGTTTTAAAAACTGACGCCCATGGTGACACAATCTGCACTGTTTACTCTGACGTGCTTTACCAGGATGCAAACCAGGAACATCATTTTCATAGTCGGCCGCTATTACATGAACAAGGGAGGGTCAGAAACCTAAACAACAACAAGAGGCTTTCTGTTTTACTTTTACAGGCAGATTATTTGTGTCCCTGTGTCTGGTATGTCCTCTGATGGACACTAGGGTGTCGCCCACTGTATTCAAATGTAGCAGAAGACTGCAGCCCTGTTGATGGAAACATTTAAAAGCTTCTTCTTTGTTTTCCAGCAGTTCTTAACAGGCTCAGCCCCCTATACTTGAACCTGTTTTTCTCTACAGTCACTCCTGTCCTTTTTCTTCTACTTCTAACACTTCTAGAAACCTGCATGTCTGTCTCCTCTATTTCTTTCTTCTGCTGCTTTTATACAAGATTCTCCCTCCAATATATCACCGAACCATCTGTCCTTCCTCAAAACTTTTTCTACATGAGATTCTCCTCGGATTTTCTAATTTCTGATCTTGTCCTTGCTAGTCATTCCCAATGAACGCTGAGCATCTTTAACTCTAACTTTGCTGCTTGTCTTTTTTAACAAAGCTTCTGTCTGTAAACGACACAACTTTCTAGGTCTTGCTACTGACGATGAAGCTTCTTTTAAACATTTGCTGTCACTCAGGCAAGTGGGCCACATGTGGCCCTAAGCTTAGACTCATGTGGCCTCAATAAAGCCAGATGTTGAATATTAAATTCATCATTTAGTGATATGTATTTTAGGACCTCATTTTATCTTTTTATTACATAGATGGATGGATAAACTTTATTTTATGGTGCCATAGTTATTTTTTTAAATCTATTCGATCTTCAGTCTAGCCCGTCAAAACAGAATATAATGTTTTCCTTCAGGATATTTAAGTGACAGTTGTCGCCACATGTTCCATCCTGCCTGCATTCTCCTCTTCACATTTCAATTAAGAGCAATGTAGATAAATATGTTGTCATTTACAAGTCAAAGTCTTGTGTGTTTGTAAAGAAAGCTGAGGTAGACATTGTTTAAATATAGACTCTCTGAGGATGAAGGAAAAGATGGATGTTGACATCCTGGACGCTGCGCATTATATGACTTTATGACAAGCAGAAGCACGAAGGCTGATTGGACTTTTGTGCAGTAGATTCCTTCAAGAGTGTGTAGAAGTGGGCAGCTGTTGAACTGTTTTTAGACGTCTACCCAGCAGCTGGGAGTTGACTGTGACCTTGCCTTGTGTGATAAGAGAACGCTGTGTGGGGCTGTGTCGGAGCTGGTTTGGAAAATTGGTTTAATGGCTTTAACAGGAGGTCTTTGTTGGAAGTAAAGGTCAGCAGAGGTAGAGCGGGAGGTATGGAAGAATGTAAACAGGGCTACAAATATGCGGCGGGCCAGAACTTAACGACAAACTAAACACATGCTCTGGTACAACGCTTTGACAACTAGCTGTCGTGACACAAAACCCCGATCTGTCCGTGTTTGTGTGTAAACACTCCGTGACCCTGCGTCTCCTCTCCAAACCTTCTGTTTACCTTCAGCTCCACAGACATGAGGGTGAAATCAACAGTCGCCTCCAGCTGACGACCAAAGATTGGGCCCAGAGCAAACATTTGCACAGGAGCTCTACAATTACACATTTACTCTCGTGTTTGACTTCACCAGCGTCTCTGCTTCACTGATGCCATCGGAGAAATATGCAGCGAGAACTCTTATCGGAGAACATTCCTCCGAGAAACATCTGCAGCAGGCCACTGAGAGACGCTCATGAGAAACTTTTCTCTTCATGTAAAATCTGCCACAAAGATGAACTTTAAATCACATCCAAGATCCAAGAGAAAAGTGTTGAACTCACAGTTTGTCATTGCCGCCGTCAGAAGGATGAAGCGCGCTTTCGTCTGCCTTCGTGGCTGAGGGGTAGCTATGGCAACCCCCCATGGTGAAGACCTAAGAGCCCAACTGTAGGTCGTGACAGCCCGACGTTTCCATCCCAAACATACCAACACACTTCACAAACTTAAAAAGCAGGAGCACACGCACATCTGCCAGCTCACAGATCCACCGACACAGCAGCCAGACGTGATGCCAGATAAGAAGAATCCCTGATGGAAAAGTTTGAAAAGTCTAAGGACTTAAGGATTGCTTCCAGCTGTCTCCCCTTCACTGATCTAGCGTTGGTGAGCGTACTTCTCCTTTGTTAGGAGTCCCACACCCACAGGCTCCTCCTCTACTCTCCGAGCGGACAGGCAGGTTCTCCATGAACCAGAAGAAAAAAAATCAACTCCTCCTCTTTTTACTCTCTGCTCTGCAACCTAATACACTTTATAGATGTGTAGAGTGGAGGGATGAAAGCAACCACTACTCAACATGATCAGTTCTTTTCGCTGACTCTGAATCACACTAGAGTCAAATTTCTTTTTAAAGGATCAGCCACTTGTTTGTGCAGCTGTGTTCTCGTATAGTCTGTGATTGTGAGAATAAATACTTCATCTTTAATGTACCACTTAAGTAAATACTTTCGACTGTTTATTGACCTGTCCAGCATGTAATGTGCCAACCCCCAAAAAAACATTAACACTAGTAATAAAAGGGAGACATAGGCAAACTGTCAAACCTTTTGTGTCAATAATAGGGGGAAAATGAAGACATGGAAGAAAAAAAAGACACTCTGCCCCCTCATGTGCAAACTTTTCTTTAGGACTCTATCTGTGATTTACCTCAACTAAGGTTATTTTTTTGGACAGTTTTTGTCTCTGTGTGTTTGCAAACTATCTCAAAAGTTGTAATGTTAAGACACACTTTAAACTGGTTATTGATTGACATTTGGATCTTTCAGAATTAAATGATTGTTCTTTGAAAGTTCTTTTTCACTTTCATCGTTATCAGTTTTCTTACCGTAGGTGCAGTCTTCTTAACATTGATAACTGATTTCCAAAACTTGAACTATTCTTCTATTTTGTTGTGTGTTTGTGATTGTAGATCTGTTTGAAGATTAATAATACGACACACATCGTAAATGTTACACCTTTTAGTCTTAAACAAAAAACAATGCCAGTCTGTCAGGTCACTCCTTCCCTATATACAAGAATATATCGACATACAAAGCCTTGAAAGTCTACGAGTGAGTTGTACTTATAAGAGGTGATAGAAAAATGTGTCATGAAAGATGGATGTATAGATCCTCCTCCGCTCTGTCCTGGACAATCTTCACCTCCGCCTGCGGCAGCCTGAATCTTTGTGCTTTGTGTTTGCAGACAGAGCCGGTGTAGGATTAATCCAGACTGTGTGCAGGAGACATTCATTTTCCGTGGAAGAAACATAATCTCGCTGGCCCTCAAGGTAAATATCTCTCTCTTTTCAATCCATTGTGTTGTTGACTCACACGGGAGTGTTGGTCAAATAACAAACCCAGGCAGGTTCTGTTCATATATATATTTATTTATTGGGTTCATATTTCAATGTACTAGCTAACTTGACAGTAGGTAACATACACAGTACATTCTAAATCAAAACAATCTCTTGAAAACACCGGCATCAGTTCACAAAAAAAGGCATTTTCAACAAAGCCATGACTGAAGATCCATGACCCTTTGAGAGACTTTTAATAAGCAGAGGTGTAGATAATTTAGAGTCACATTGAACTACAGACGGGACAAATGTGTGTTTTATTTGCACCTCTTGGACGCATGTTAGAGTACTTTGTGCACCTCTTGCCATTAGAGCTGCACGATAAATAAATATTATTCTGTGTAAATTGAACCTTCTAACCTTCTCACCCAAGTCTGTAGCATCACGGCGACAACAATTAAAATGCATCCAAAATGATGAATAAAAGATTGTTATTTGCTTTAAACTGAGGTGAACACAACGATAAGTAGTAAACGAAATGTAAAGCCACGTTTATTATTTAAAGGCCTATTTTGTGTTTTCAAGATATCGTGCAGACCTAATGTGCGTATGCTCGCAATGGTACATTAAACACCAGTGAAAACGGACACGGAAAAGGTCAGATGTTTTGCCAAGTGGCGTCCATGTTTTCTCTCTCCACCCTGACACAAAACAACTTTGTTTTCCATAAGATTCAATTCAATTAATCCAGTATCTGAGAAACAATTATTAAAGCAGAAATATATATATTACAGCAAACGTATAGGACAAAAGAAGAAGCTATTCATCATTTGTCCACTACTGTCCTGAGGAAGACTGAGGGCACACTCACACAAGATGATGCATACTATCAAATATTTTGGTTTTTCTTTCGGTCCATCTGCCTCTTACATTTTTTGTTTAATTCTTTATAATTGAATTACCTTAACGGGGCAACTGGCTATGAAGAGCACGAATGAGTAAAGACAAAGAGACGTGTTAGTTTTCAATGATTTATTTTCTTGATTCAGTATTTTCTAGTGAGTGTGCCCTCAGATAGAATTATAAATAATATTTCAGTCAGTTCTTAATATTGCCTGAACTTAAAGGTGCTGAACAAAATGGATAATATATAATAAATATAAATATTTTTTTCTCATTTACTGGTAAAACTATTAGCAACCAAAAGTCCCCCACACTGATCAGGGAATACACACCAGCTTGATGATGCTCAGTAGTTTGTTGTATTCATCCGGTGTGTTAAGTGAGTTCAAGTACAGTAATTTAAGTGATGATGTTTGAGTTTCCTTCCTCGACATCAAGTGCAACTAAATACTCGAAATACTCATTTATTGATCAGATCACACACTAGATAGTCAGTGCTTTATAAAATAGCAGCAGAAAAAAAAACATGTTAACCGTAAAAAACAAGATTTCAGTGTAAACAATAAGTTGTCTTAATCCGTCATTTAATATAATGTAGTCTTGGTGTTTATCGACAAGCGAGTCTCCGTTTCAAGAACGATTATGCAGCTTCAACAGAACAAAATGGAAGACATGCTGCAGACTTCTGATCACTCTGAATCTAGAACTGACGCTGGGAAAAATGAACAAAAACAAACCATTATTGCATTTTTTTCAACACACACGTTGGAAGCTGCTAAACAATGTTTCTTACATTGGATTTAAAAAATATAGATATATAGTGATTTGTATATACTTGTTTACATTTATGTTACGTATTCATGTTACCAAGATTAGCCACGACCTAATACAGAGTCAAATCTCACGATAGTACATTTAAACAGCTCTAAGTCTGTGTTTGTTGCACACGTATTGGTATATATAGCTGTGTGTTACATCACATATGTGTGTGTGTCAAACTGTGTGTGTGCTTTCTTTCAACGTCTGCATACATCACCTTTGACCTGAGAAAAGGCCCTGTACCTTAAGACAGAGCTCAGTCGCACGAATATGGAAACAGGCACGTCATCTACATATAAAGACACGACAGACCAACACTTGTCTACATGAGTCCTTCGGAGGAAAGTGTGACATCAGCAAAGTGAGATTCGCCCCATTTTTTAAGTGCTGCTTATGATGCGTACTTGTGCAAACATGATGGCACTTGGAATTATTGGAGTGCACCCATACAAAAGGAATTTTGGGCGTTTATAATGATAATTAAATCGAGACGATAACACAGTCTTGTGGTGTCGACATCTTTAAGAATAGTTCATATGGCTGGGTTAGATTTTTGCAATGTTGTTGGATCTTCGATGGATAACGTAGATAATTAAGATTATTATTTGGTGTTTATTTTTGATGTTCATGACAGTTTAGAGTGAAATGTAAAGTTGGCACTTGATATTACTCTACTCTCACTATTCAATCGTTTTTCACTCGACCCGGGCGACTTCTAAAACAATGACGACTTCCCTTCACAAGATGTCTTCATGTGTCTCCGTGTGCGTGTGGACTCGGGCCCAGGAGACACTTTAACAGACGGTCTGACCTCAACACTGATGATCCTCAATCCTCTTCCTCTGGGAAAGGAAAAGGACGAAGAGACGGCGACGGGAACACGCGGAGGAGAAGCTGTGAGTCGATGAGTGTGCGGAGTGAACCTTCACTGGGTCGGTCCGTTGGCACAGGGCTGCTTCTCTCTGTCGACAGATTACAGATAAGAAACTATCTGTAGCTTTACTACTAATAATTTCACACTTACTGTGTGACAGCGGCTGGTTGGGGGATTGGACTAGAAACATCTCCCTTCCCACTGTCTTTCTCTGGCACCGCAGTGTCAACACTGGAGACACCGACCTGTGTGAGTCTACAATCGATGTCGACGTTTGTCTAACATTGAATCTGCTGCTTTCATTTAAACATTAGAAAATGTCACAAACAAGAGGAGTTCACTGCTTTGTAGGCACCATAAGTAAGGTGGGTGCAGTAAGTAGCACCTCCTCCTACTGAGATCTGTGGTTGTGTTGAAGTTCATCTGCTTTTCTAATTAATCACCTGTTTTTAACTGTGTGAACAAAGACAAGAATCTTTGCCATCTGCAGCTCGCTCCGATATATTTAAATATGCAGTACGAGGTGCGAGAAAAATAATTGTGAGACTGTGCAAGATGAACCACAACAAGGCGAGGCACCACTCTCAATCTTATTTCTCAACACCCTGTAGATAATTCACATATAAATGGTATGTTTTTGACATCAGCCGTGAAAGAGTGTGTGCGCGGGACTACCTGGGTAAAAGTATCTTCTCGTTTTTTGCATCTGCGGTGGCCTTGGTCTCCTTGGCAGCTGCACTGTTGGTTGTTTCAGAGGCAACAGATCCTGCTTTGGTCTCTTCTTCGCTGTCCGAGCTGTTCGAGGAAGAGCCATCTGATGCCACCAGTGGAGCTTTCCTCGACCCGCACACATTCCACACACAAGCTTTGGAACAAATCAAATTCAGTTTTGATTTCAAAACTTTGTTTTATGATTTATCATCAGATTACGCAGGGACTTACCATTCACATTTAGTTTGGTAAGTTCTGAGTCCACGGGGGAGTTGCACCGTGGGCCACTTTCAGAGCTGGAAATATTAGTCATTTATTTGATATAATTGTACAAATGTAAACGTTGTCTTAAAGTAGTCGCGAACTCAATGTGTACACATGAAAATGTACCTTGTGTGTCACTAGTTCTGGTTATATTTTTCTATATGATTGAGCTGAACTCACCAACAGAACGGCTGGAAGTCTGTGAACTTGGCCCAGCCCTTCTCCGCCTCAGTGGCAGCTGGTTCGGCAACAGAACTTTCCCAACCTGCAAAGCCCACTCCAGCAGCAGGCGCTTTAGAATTGACCTCGCCAAAGTCTGCTATCCAGTCGCAGCCTGAGCAAAAGAAAAAGAGATAAAAGAATGGGGACAGAAGGTGTTTATTTTTCTTTTAGCTCTCTCACTCTTTGTTGTATCTGTGTGGATTGGACTTGAGAAAGGATCCAGTTCGTCCTTCAGCTCCTCCGTCTCAGAGTCGGAGTCTTCGCTGTCGTAACCTGCTGCTCCTTTGCGGGATTTACTCGACACTTGTCTTGGAGGAGGCTGAGAGGCTCCGAACCTGTAGTGGAGGTAAGAACATAATAAAACATAATAACAAAATGTAAACCGTTGTCCGACCTGTCTCGTGATTTAGTTTGCGTTGCATAGTTGGTCTGGTTCTCCTCCCAGATGTCCTCTTCGTCGTCATCGTCAAAGACCTGGATTTTGCCCATGGAGCGAGAGTCGTACGCAGTTGTACTTGGCTGCTGTGAGAATAAAGTGTCTTATCACAAACAAATACACTTTTAGCACAACTAGACAAACCGCACAACAAAGCATTGCTTAAGATCGAGTGTCAGTCCGAACATGCTTTTTTTTCCTATTTTCCAAAACATTTTCCTTCAGCATAAATCTATTGTTAAAGAATATAAAAAATATCCATATTACATAACGTATTACTCTAGATTACTCCCTTTCCCTCACTTATACTGTGTTGCACTTTACTACTGTATATTTTATTATTTTGCACTACTATTATCTTTTTTTCTCATACCGTTTTGTTTCTTATTCAGTTTTTTATTATCTTTACTTATTCATTTACAAACTAAAGTGTTTTTTATGCCCATTTTTTACAAAGTACAGAAAGCAGAACCCACATAACTTAAACATTAATTTACAAACCTTGGGAAAAGATAAAATAAATACATTTGTACAAGATAAAAAAAAACTGTAATGTAAGGATCTGTATCTTCCCACAAATTTCCCCACTGAGGGACCAATGAAGGAATATCTTATCTTTTGCGGTTAATGAAAAATCCACTCACACTTTCCTGCACGTTCATGGCCATATTGATCTCGGCTATCCTGTCAAACTTGGCTCTGCAACAAAATGTAAATGTTAAGGATAAAATGAAGTCTGTAGATTAAACGGGTCGGTCAGAGTACCCAATGCGGTCCTCGTGCTCGGCAAAGTCCTCGTCGTTGAAGCCAAACTGATCCACAAAGTTCGCCGTCATCTGTTGAATCTGATAGTCGGAGAAAGCCTGAATCACAGAATGTGAATTAGATCCAATGATCAGCGAAAGGTTTTGTTCCAGGTATTTTGCACCTGCTGCACTGTCAGCTCTTTGGGGAAGGGGCTCTCCATCTCATCCTCAGAAGAAGGACGGGGGTTGCCGCTGCCAATCTGAGCAAAAACAACAATTCAATCTTTCATGTATAATCTCCTATTTAAGGATGTATTCCTACCAGGTCGATGGTGTTTTTTCTATTGGTAGCTGAAAGAGTCTGCTCCACAAATGTTTCCCAGCGCCGTCTAAAGTCATCTGGCAACTCTTTAACCAAAGGAAAAGTCCATGTTAATAAAGGTTAAATATTATTTTCATTCCAAACATACCATTTATTAAATTGCTAATCTGGATGTGTACCGGCCCTTTTTCCAGATTGTGAACAACCGTGTTGGCGATCCTGGTCAGGTGCCCCATGTACCCTCTCCTCATACCCCCCTCCAACCTAGATGGAGAAACAGAATGGATTCAAAGGTCCAGCGAAGTTACAAAATCATCTTTAAAAAAGATCCTCACTGATTCCTGTCATTTTGCTCCCAGGCCTCCAGGATCCTCTGGATTAGCTGGCAATGCTGGAACAGCTTTATAAGGATACAGATATGGTAAGTTAAGCGCATGAATCTTCACTTCAACACCAGCAGAGACACTTACGTGAGCCACCATTAAATTGTAAGGTGAGTTTTCCGGAGCCGGGGAGAGCTCGGAGGGCTGTGCCGTGTCCTTGGATCCCAGACCGGGCTGCAGTCTCACTTCGTGTGCACACGGCCGGAGTATCGCGGCCACACAGAGCTCCACTTGGAGGTGCAGAAAGTTGTTCCAAACGTACTTAAAAAACAACTCCTGAAAAGAGCAAATGAGAGTTAACATGAAGGCGGGCAGCGACTGCTTTGTCTGATCTCACCAGCAGCAGGTTCATGGTGTTGAGTCGGCAGAGTTCCTGTGCGACGACTGCGTGGCTGGCAGAACTAGTGTAAAGCAGAGAAGCCACCAGTCTGGCAACATGAAGTCGGGTGTTCCCCAGTGGTTCCTCCAGCACACCCATGCTGGTCAGCATCGGACTTCTCTGTAATATAAATAAGTGATAGCAGAAGTGACTTTGAGATAATAAAAATTGATTTCTTTATGGGGCAGACCAATGTAGATAAGCGACTCATACATTTATCACACTTAAGCATCAACCCACATGTCTGTGCTCACACTGCCAACAACTCCATGCTGTCCAACAGGCTGCTTGGAGAAGGTGATAGAGATGACATGAATGTCTTCAATCCATCTTATCTGGGAAATCATTCTATTGCAAGCTAGTAAATTGTATGTGCTACAGGGTGAAAAATAGCTGGTATGAGAGTATTTTTTAAACTCTGAAACTAAAGAAAATATATATTTTAGCCTATAATCATTAAACTGACGACTGGATGTGAGTTATTTTCTTGTTACTGTTGATAAAAACATCAATGAATCGAACAGCTATTACATGTATTAAGTTAAAATAATAACCTGTTCAGTGAAATGGAAAAGTATGGACAAGGGGCTGTTTTTCTCACTGCTCCTTTTTGATCACATTTAAAAAATGTACGTTTGCAAATCATAGACTTTCTGTATATTCATCAAAGATAAATAACTGATGAGATTTAAATAAGCAATGGACATATTTAGAGCGATTGGTTGATCATTATACAGAAGCGATGAAGCCTCATGAAACAGTTGATGAGGCATCATGATACAGTGTATTAATTAAGTCCACTAGATGGCACTAATTTTGTAAAATGATGCCAGGTTTTATTTAATTTGTAGATCAGAGCCAAAGATTATAAAACAGAGAGTGCCATCTAGTGGTCTTTAAAAATGGAGAGACTGTATCATGATGCATCAACAGCTGCTTCATGATGCATCATCACTACGATATAGTATTGTAAATATCAGAGAACAGTATGTAATGCTCTCAGTTTTAAAATAATCAGTAGAATTATTGTTTTGAGCGAGTGGAGAGTGCCCTCTAGTGGCCTGTGAAAATGAGAACACCGTAACCTGATTAAGCCATTACTAATATAAACTCCAGGTGTGAGTGTCGAGGCCGGACGTACCTTTGGTGGCTCAAGAAGTAGTTGATGGAAATGAACCAAATGTGGCTGAATCGCCAAAAGAATGCTGCTATTCACTGTGTAGCTCCTCTCAAAGCCTTGAGCGTCCATCACACCATCCACCCTGTCAATCAATCAAACAGAGGCTTAAGAGGACAGAGTGGTTTTCAAAAATAGCTTTTTGAAAACCACTCTGACTCACACAGGTCTCCTGATCTCCAGCAGCGTCAGGAGAACTTGGATGCCGTTGATGATGCAGCTCTCCGCCCTCTCTCCGGAGAACATGTTCTGCAACAACTGCTCCACACACTCCTGTCTGTGGAGGGAAGGCCGGGCTTTATGTTCACGTCCGGGTCGACATGAAAAGCTCAAAACTTACGACTCCAGCACGGTCAACAAGGGGTCGGGCTGAGAGGTCTCCTGAAGCTGACCGGCTTGATCTCTGCTCAGACGGATGATGTCGCACAGAGTCTGGGACGCATTAGACTGCCTCTATGACCGAGAGAGTGACGTAGAGATCATCAGAATTCTACCTCCGATGAATGAAAAAAGTTACACAAAAGTACCTCTTCGTCTCTCTCCGGGTGAATGATCTGAATGAGCCTCTGTGCCAACTTCTCTTCATTCAACCACTGAGGAGAAGAATCTCAGTTGGTCACAGGTCACAGATACATCTTCTGTCGTGTCTTACCGTGAGCGTCTCAAGCCTCAGAGGCGGCGGCTCCACACAGCTGATGAGTCGCAGGAGCACATCCATCATGGCCGACGTGTCGATATGCTTGAGGACCAGAGAAAGGAACCCCTCCTTCCGCCGCAGGAAGCTAATCACCTAAACAGGAAGTAGAAAGAGACTCAATCACTGCGAGCGTGTTGATCCGAGAATAACAGAAAATTGTTTCTCCACCTTTTCCATCGTCTACGCTCCTAAATGACGAGATCACACATTTTGTCTGATACCTGCTTAGTCTTCCTCGCGATTAGATTTCCAATCGTCTTGCTGAAGAAAGAGGCCAGGAGGGGGTTGAGCGGCGACGGCTGCTCAAGAAAGGCGTACAGAGTCTCGAGCAGCGGCTCCTCATTACCCAGCTTATCATTGATCACTCCCACGTCGCTTGTCAACAGCTCGCAGGCGATATTTGAATATCTGTTATTGAGAAAAGAAAAGAGTGACGTCTCAATTTGACACATTCTATTTCTCTGCCGATTCTAAATTCATTAGGAACTGTGTTTCATTTTATAAAGTTACCTTCAAAATAAAAATGTAAATTCAAGTGATCTAAACAACACAATTAAAATGTTAATACATATTGACAGTTTTTACTTTGTATCCGGTAAAACTTAAAAGCTGTGAATCCTGTTTAAGTGTTTTATTCTTTTGTAAAAGGAAGCCAAGAAATATACTCATGATTAAGTGTGTTATTGTCGGAAATGCTAAATCACCTTCAGATATAAATGATCTTCTCTGCTTCCATTTATATGCGTTACTCACTTAAAGCGTTTGGTCTCTTCTCCACCAGCAGGGGGCTCTGTTGTGATCTTCTGGACCAGCTCCTGCATGCACTGGTCCTGACACAGGAACAGGAGAAGTCTGAGAGAGAGAAGAGCTTGAGTATCACCACTAGAATGATGATGTTAAACTAGACACCATGATATTCTAACCTCCTGTTCTGGGCCTTGCATTCCTGCAGGACGTCCTCCTCGTCCATGAGCTCGGCGAGCGTGACATCCTCCTTGTCCAGCAGAGCCTCCAGGTGAGACGCCGTGTGCAGGTCGAACTTCCAAAACATGGCGGCCGTCACAGGTTGCTATTCTTAGCTGGAGAATTAAATGATGTCAGGAGATGATATACATAATCAAGCTGGAGGGTTCAAGGTCATGACCCGTGTCTTTAAAGCAATTATTTCTATTTATATCGGACATGAGCAAGGAAATATTCCTATGTCTATTACTGTAATGCATTTAGGAGTTGACTTTAAGTTGGACACATAACCAATTACCTTATGAGTTCATCAAGATTTTTTTGGGAATTACTGCTATAAAATTAAATGAATAAAAATACAAATAGTACACAGATTTAATGACATTATGAGAAATATATTTTTATTGATGTCAAATAATATAGATAATTCGAGTTTTCGGACAATTATATTCATCAAGGCATGAAAATGAGAAACAATTACTTTTTAATGTTTATAAATTGAAAAATAACCATGAATTTATTCATCGTAATATCCTTGGAACTATTGGTAACTAACGGTTCACTCTAAACTGAATATTAACAGGAAATGAGAATTCGTTTTTAATAGTTTCTATGCAAACTATTTTTTTCTGACAGTAATATGTGATTTTGGCTGATCAAAGAAAGCTATGCATTACAACTGAATTATTAATTCAGCATAATAATGTTTATTTCAGACTTGTGGCTCATAATAATAATAATACAAAAAACATTAGTATATTGTTAAAATCAAATCACAACCTACACAATTGAATGAGTTCATGAGTAACTCGTTTTTAATACAAATAAATCAGGAGGTGAAATATCAGAACATGTTTTAAATACTTAAATATCAGATGTTTCTCATGAACAGGTGTCTGCACAGATTGTTTTCTTAACACATGACATTTACATTAAAATGTCATTTTTAAAAAAAAACTGCGTTCAATAGAACAAACAAAACAAGATATATTACCTACCTGGTGTTTATTATTTATGATGTTTGCATTAGCTTCACAGCTACGTCAATTCTTGTCAATTATCCTGAACATTTTAATCCAACAACTTCCATGTTCATTTATCTTTGCTACGATCATCTCGAGGTGAACATTCTTACGATCCCGCCTGTGATGCTCGGCGTCAGGCTAACGCTGTCCTGGATCCAAGGGAGGCTAAAACGCAGTGTAATGCCCGCCGAGCAGCATCATCTGCTGGCGACGGATGACGGATGTTTTGCTAGCGGACGTGATTTCACACGCGATGACAGCGACACACGCACAACGTGAAGCTTAAATAAATATATTAACATTTGTTCACCGACGTTTGTTTTTTTTTTACCTCGTACTTGTCATTTTCTCCGTCGTCATGCGGGCCCGCAGCTGTGAGTCCATGACTGCGTCGTTAGCTTCACGTTTACCCTCCACAATGTCAGCGGCACCGACGCTCTCGAATTATAATCCCGTCCTCGCCGAAGACTCCGGATTGAAAAAAAAAAACCCAAAATGGCGGATAGAAAGAAAACGTAATTTAAATAAGACTACAATTGTCCGCATGTGGTCGATTTAAATCTGGTGATTTACCTCGTGTGTGACAACAACTCCCAACATTAAATCACTGTCTAGAACAAAGTTGAGAAGCAAATATTTAAGATGATCTAATTATTACTTTTTCTTAAATAGGCTAAAAAAAAAGTCGCTGAAATGGAAGGTGGGGGACACCCTGGAAAGCTCGACAGTCCGTTAAGGAGGCGTGTACTGTAGACAGACCGCCACTCACACACACACACCCACGCACAGAAATACAACTTCTGGTTCATTATTTAACCTTTTTTTTTGTACTGAGAGAATTTACGAGCTCCATGTTCACACCAAACTAGTTTATTTAAATTAAATATAAACAGAATTAATTTCTGAAAGTACCTTCATTGTATTAAGTTGATACACATGTTTACAATTAAATACAATAATAATTCACGTACTGAGATAATTTACGAGCTCCATGTCCACACCAAACTAGTTTATTTAAATTAAATATAAACAGAATTAATTTCTGAAAGTACCTTCATTCTATTAAGTTGATACACATGTTTACAATAAAAAAAAAGGTAATATTTCCTTTAGTTTTGTGAAGTAACAGCCCTCGCCCTGGCGACGAGTAAATTGACATATAATTCAATTGAATATGCGATTTATTTAATAATCCAATAATTCTTTTTTTTCGCCCATTCCACCCTCTCTTCTTCATCTCAGTCTATCACTGTACATTTTACTGGGTTATTGACCACAAATTTTAGGGCGTCAACATTATTTGAAACATTTAATAATGAAACCTGTTCTGAACTTCCTTTGATTGATTTACATTTTATATACATGTCTTTGATTTCGGTGAAAAAAATAATAGATTTTTGTCGATCAAAGTCGACTTGAGCATTTATCACTCACTCTACGCATCACTGTTAGATAAAACCATTACAAAGGTAGGAAGGAGGTGTTGAGAAATACACAGTTTTTTTTCTAGGTCTCTCATCTATAATAGAAAGTTAAAAGAAGGCATAAAAAATAACTCGTGATCATTTTTTTTGGAACTAATCTTGGAAGTGATTCGGTTGGTTCGCAGGAATCCTATTTTTCTGTCGCGTATGTGTATTTTCCAGTATCTGGCAACCCGCAGTGCCGCTGTCTCTCAGCTGAACCTCCGCAGCAGCTCGTTCTCTGTGCTCGCCGGTTAGCATCATGTCGAACGTTGTAGATACAAAGCTCTACGACATCCTCGGAGTTCAACCCTCTGCCACTGAAAATGAGCTCAAAAAGGTAGGTGACTCGTACAAGCGAGGGCCGAACAACAACTCCATTCACGCGATTAGTTTAATATGGCCTAGAAACGACCGTATTAGCGTGTTTACTAAAGGTTAGCTTCGGATGCTACATAGCTTCCGTGTCATGTTAGCTTTAGCTTTTCGACAATTGAAGACCGCCTGGTTGTTAAAGGCGCCACATTCTCAAAAAAAACGCATACAAACCCTGCTTTACTTTATCACTTTCAGATAACACGTGTCTTTTTTGTGTACTTCTATGATATTTACTGTATAACACCTGGGAGGACAGTTAATCACCACGAGTGTACTAGCTTTCCAGTACGTAGTCGGAAGGTTTCAGCAAGTAGACCCGACCATTGTCGTAAATTACGAGGTAAAAAAGCCAGGTTCTTATTAAAATATGAACTCCTTATCATCAAAACGTTCGGTTGTCTTTACAGGTTTGCATTTAAGATTAAATAAACGTTACGTAATTTTACATTTTCATTGTTTGTCCGCCAAACAATGTAAATTGCGTGGTAAACAAAATGTCTGACTTAAAATGTTTTAGCTTCCGGTATTTGGGAGATATTTATCCATTTGACGTGAAATTGATGTTTCGTGTTTTTTCAATATGGTGATCGCCGATTAAGTCGGTCTTTATTTGAATAAAAGTAAGTTAACCTGAGTTATCAACGAATGAATTAAACACACGAATCATCCTTTCAAACTTCTTATCATTCTTATCGATAAGTAAAGTGACTCTGATCTGTTCAAACTACTTAATGTTCTCAAACTTTATCTTTTAACAGAAGTTCTTATCTCAGAGTTTTGGTTTTACTTCATTTTACTTTCAGGTTTAGTATTACGAGATAAAACTTGTGACTCTGTAACTAAATTTCAGAATAACCTATTTTTTAGGTACTACCTGTAAACCTTAACGGCTGGTGTTAAGCTGTTCTTTCTCAATTCTCCCAATTCATGTGTTGAGAAATGGGAACGTCCTGTAATATTCAATCACGTTCTGGTGTATTTTTGTACAGAGGCATCAAAGTCTTACACAGGAGGTGCAAAAAGAAATTCTCTGACCTATCTTTGGTTACAGGGAGTGTTATCATCGTGTTAATTTAGAATTTAATCAGAGAGCCATTAGTTGTTGTTGTCAAAATACGATGACTTGATGTAAAAAGAAATAATAATCTGATGCGTATTGACACTTTAAACGTAGGTTGGTTTGCACCCCCCAGAGTAATGTTCTGCTGGTGTCCTTCTGTTTGTGACAGGAGTCGAGGGTTGACCCTTGAAAGAGACCGCAGCCTTAAAACGGTCCCTCATTTGTCTTTCTCCTTTGATTTTTCGCAGGCCTACCGAAAACTGGCCAAAGAGTACCACCCTGACAAGAATCCAGATGCCGGAGACAAGGTACAAGTGTTGACCACTCGACATGTTCTTTCCAACACGTGTATGTGATTTAACTGTTGATTAAACTCTGTCTCCTCGTTCCAGTTTAAAGAGATTAGTTTTGCCTACGAGGTGCTGACCAACCCGGAGAAGAAGGAGCTCTATGATCGCTATGGCGAGCAGGGATTACGGGAAGGAGGCGGCGGTGGACCCGGCATGGACGACATCTTCTCGCACATCTTTGGTGGAGGACTGTTTGGCTTTATGGGCGGACAGGGCAGAGGGCGCAACGGAGGCAGGAGGAGAGGAGAGGATATGATTCACCCTCTCAAGTGAGTTTTCATGAAACGGTCACAAATAAATGTTATTGTCCAGCTGTACATACACCTTGTTACATCCAGTGTTCATGTTTGGACCAAATCTTTAATTGTGTTTTCCAGAGTTTCTCTTGAGGACCTCTACAACGGCAAAACCACTAAACTGCAGGTCAGCAAGAATGTTCTGTGCGGCGCCTGCAATGGGTGAGTTGAAAAAAAACAACCTATAATCCGTACAAGAACATTCACTTACCTCTGCCCAAAACAAACATATTTTAGTTGTTTTTTAAATAGTATTTTCTGTATATGCTGATAATGGGCAAACTTGTTCTGATTTTACATTTGGATCCATGAAGGATTTGTCCTGCTCTAACAAGACCCCCCAAACACAGCTAGAATCAAAACGGAACAAAAAACACGTCAAACAATATTACTCATAGATTTAAGTTAATCTGCTGCCAAAATGTGTCCTTTGTCGTTATTTTTGAGTTGCTTCATAAGATTGTCTGAGCGTGAGATGTGTAGTTGATCGATAGTCAAGTGGTAGGTTTTACTGTATTGACCCGTGCAGCCTGGTTTGATTCCACGGGCAGATCACTTCCTCTTTACCGACACAGATATGGTGTTTGAATGCAGTGACTAAACATGCTTGAATCATAAAAGTTTAAATAATGACAATACATTTTATCTGCCTGCCCATCCGTGCCTGTTGCCTTCAAATTTTAATAGGTCAGTGGAAGTCAATATGTGGATCTTTTTGATTAGTTTTGAACATAATTATGGGAGTAGCTTCTGAGACTAACTTGGATGTTAGATGTCGGTGTTGAAGTTCTCATCGTAAACTGTGCGTCCTCCTCCAGGCAGGGGGGTAAGGCAGGAGCCGTGCAGAAGTGCGCGACGTGCCGAGGACGAGGCATGAAGATCATGATCAGACAACTGGCTCCCGGGATGGTCCAACAGATGCAGTCTGTGTGCACGGACTGCAACGGAGAAGGTTAGACGCCGACTCGCCACTGCGGTGTCACGAGAGGTGCTGACCTGTGTTTGTTCCTCTTGCAGGGGAGGTGATCAGCGAGAAGGACCGCTGTAAAAAGTGCGAGGGCCACAAAGTGTCCAAAGAGACCAAGCTCCTAGAGGTCCACGTGGACAAGGGCATGAAACACGGCCAGAAGATCACGTACACCGGAGAAGCCGACCAGGCGCCTGGTGTCGAGCCCGGAGACATCGTTCTGGTGCTGCAGGAGAAGGAACACGAGGTACAGATGCACCTGCTTCTCGCCCTCACCTGGTCCCACTTCAACCCTTCCCTTCTTTCTTCTCAGGACTTCCGTCGCGACGGCAGCGACCTTCACGTGGTCCAGCGCATCGGCCTCGTCGAGGCTCTCTGCGGCTTCCAGATCACGCTCACGCACCTGGACGCACGTCAGCTGCTCATCAAGTACCCGCCCGGCAAAGTCATCGAGCCAGGTGAGACCCCCCGAGCGTTTAAATGACCCCCAGAGTCTTGACTTAACCCGCCTCTCCTGCCTCTCCAGGCTCCATCCGGGTCGTGAAGGGCGAGGGGATGCCACAGTACAGAAACCCGTTCGAGAAGGGAGACCTTTACCTCAAGTTTGACGTTCAATTCCCCGAAAATAACTGGATCAGCCCCGAGAAACTCAACGTGAGTCGTTGTGTGGTCATGTTTTTTAAATTAAATACAAACTGTTATCCTTATTTATTTCTGTTCAGTTATTCTGTAGCATCTCATATTTGTGTTTATTTAAATGATTTCGTCTTCACTTCTCTAACCTGTGGTGGTTTCAGGAGCTGGAGTGTTTGTTGCCGGCTCGCGCCGACTCTCCCGTCATCGCCGCGGACGCGGAGGAAGTGGAACTGACGGACTTCGACAAAAGCCAAGGGTCCGGCGGCGGCGGCAGACGGGAGGCGTACAACGACAGCTCGGACGAGGAGGGCGGCCACCACGGCCCCGGGGTGCAGTGCGCCCATCAATAGACTGAAACTAGAATCCCCTTTCATGAGCCAGTCCAACGCTAACACGATTTCCAGACTGGACGCACACACACGTGCACTCCTCATCCCTCCGTGTTCTTAAGTCACCGCTGCAGAGGTCTCTGGCGCTCCAACACGCCGCCGCACTGATTTCTCTCCCCCGCCATTAGGTCAGAGACTGAACCCGAAACCCGGGGTCCGCTTGTGGTCAATCGAGCCTTCTAACTTTTCTTCATTTCAACCTCATGAGATGTATAAAGTGCAAATATTGTTGATCTTGTACGTGAAGTCACTCGAGCTGTATGTCCTCACGCACCGGGATCCTGGTTCAAAACCCCCCCGACGGGGACACGTGTCACGAACATCACCTGCTTCTTGAAGTGCCCCCCCCTCCTCCCCCCGCCCCAACTTACCACAGCCTCGGAGACGGTTTTGGTCGCGTGTCGCTCATGTCCAAGCTTTGCTGTCCTTAAGTCCCTGTGGTTCGAGTCCACGCAGCTCAGACCTGTTTTTACGTTGATCGGAGGACGCAAACTTTGTCGTGCAGCTCAGTTTGTGCGAGTTGCAGTGGAATGTTTTCTAGTTTTATTAGTTTTAATATTATTTGGCTTGTGTTGGACTGCGGTGTGTGTATATACGCTCACTTTAAGAGAAACACGTGAATGTGGGGGCGACTCTTGCTCTCGCTGTATAAACCCCCCCCCCTCCTCCTCATCATAGACCTCGTCCCGCCCAAGTCATAGTCCCACACCTGTAAATACTGTCCCGGTCTCCAGGGGCTCTCCTGCACGTCCACAGCCGCGACACTACCACACAGTTGATGTCGCTGTGAGCCGCCAGAGCCGCTGCAGACCGCCGACACGAGACCCTCGCGTGTAATTTAGGCCGAGGAGGGTCCATTGATAAATAATGTTAATGCTTATGTTTGTGAAGATTATAAATCTGTATAATAAATATTCACCATGACTCTGTGAGTGTTTGTGTTTTTAAGGTTTATTAAACTGCTGCGTCATCTTTACCTTCTCTCTGAAGTGGATTCAGAAGTTCCTTCAATCCTGCAGTGTTCCTGAAAGAGAGGGAGTTAAGAATTATCTTAAGTGCTACTGATACCATTTTACAAGTTCTAGATCTTATGATCCAAATGTGTGAAGCTCAGGGACATGAAGGATCTTAATGATTCCGCAGTAGTCTGCTGACTCACCTGTCTCTTCTCGACTGCATCACATATGAACGTTCTCTCCGAAGCTGCTCCAGATGTTCTCTTACCAGAGTCTTCTGCTGGTCTCTGTCCTCCTGGACAAACGCCACAGCAGCCTCATAAACAGGAAGTTGCGTCCACAGCTGTCCACCAACTTTTCAATGCAGCGATAGAATCTTAGTTCTGAGATCTTAAACATGTTTCTACTTTACTCTGCCCTCAACAGGCTGTCGTTGAAAAAGATCAGTGCACTTGCTGTTCTGTTGCATCCACTGCTCTGATGTGAGTCTTTTTGAAGTTCCCTGAACGATGGTGCTGCAGCTTTGAGGACCGATGTTGCAGCTTGAATGCATTTCCTGAACTGATCATATTGATCTCAGTTTTGTATTTTCTTTGTAGCTCTAAATTAAGCTCACTCGACATGCACGTTAGCTTGCGATTTACAAGAAGTTCGTGACCGATGTATTGAGCTTGCATTTTCTGTCGTGATGGCCAGCATGTTGGTAGAGTCAAGGAGGAGGCTGCACCAAGAATTTCCTGAGCTTGGACTCTTTACCTCTTATTGTCTGCAGCTGGTATTGGGGTCTAGCGACCTCTAGGTCCAGGTTCCTAATGTCACATGCAGATGAGAGGACCAGAGCCGTAAAATTGGGTCTGCCCCAGTAATGTCAACCAACGAAATTGTTACCAACTGTCTCTTAGATGGCGTCAATGTAAGAAGGTGTTGAGATATATCTGGTCAACTTTGTCTAAACCCTGCTTTCTGTATGAGGTTCTGACCTTTTCCTTGATCTCCTGAGTGGTCCGCTTCTGGGTTTTCCTTATGAACTTTCAGTTTTGGTGTGTTTTCTCTCACCACAATGCTAGTGTTTGCCATCAGTCTTGGAGGGGATGATGGCGACAGTTTGCTAGTGTGTTTGTGGTCATGTTTGGTCTCCGATATCTTTATAGCGTCTCTCACGGTGGCTCACGTCAGCAAGAGTGTCTGCTTATGAAGCAGTGGGTCACTAAACACATCCTGGTTTACGAGGTCTTGGGTTGTTGCAGCATCCACAGCTTGTTGAGAGGAGTCTCAAGTAAGGAGATGAGCGTCTCTTTCTCTTAGCTCTCCTGGAGCACACTTGCCACGCTGCTTCCACGAGGGGTAACCCAACAGCCTATACACCCATTCACTTGTGAATCAGCAGCCCAACTCACTGAGGGTCCGATACAGCCATTTTGAGGAGGGTCAGAACTAGTGCCCGCCTTATTCCTCTCTGCTGGGTGCATTGATCTTTCTCCATGAACATCTAGAGCCTCAAGGTGACCGTCAGCGACAGCCTGTAGAGCAGGGGTAGGGAACCTGGTCCAGAAAGAGCCGAAGTGGGTGCAGGTTTTCGTTCCAACCATTCAAGAGGACACATTTTTTGTCCAATCAGGTGTCTTAGGAGTGTAATCAGTTGATTGTCAGTCTGGTGTTGCTTGTTCAGCTGAAACCTCATTGGTTAAACTGTACATGCTTGATCGGTTGGAACAAAAACCTGCACCCACTGCGGCTCTTTCTGGACCAGGTTCCCTACCCCTGCTGTAGAGGGTGTCGAACAAATTCGTAGAACCACGGTTGTATAGATAACCTGAGGTGTTTGTGTCCTCTAATTCGTTACTAAAAGTGCACAAAGTTACACTTATGATTATTATTATTACCATTTATCACTTAAACTGACCTTTTACCCTCATCCCTACCCTCACTGCATTATGTTGTAACACATTTTTCACACAATTTTAACTTTTATTCTTCTATTTTATGTTAGATCATTGGAAATAATATTTGGTACATTTGTTGTGATTGCATAATGTAACTTATTCCCTACTTTTTAATATCAATACACCTTGTCGTACCTGCTCCAGATCCTGCGTGAGGTGTCTGAGTCTCTCTCTGTGTCCGAGCACGTCCTCCTCTGACTTCCTGCTCTGGATGATGGACAGACGCTCCTGCACCTGAGATGCAGACCGAACAGATAAGGGTCCAGATCTGAGCAAGGCCTCCATCTTCAGCGCCCCCCTGCTTCTCTCACCCTCAGCAGCTGCCTCTCCTTGTCTCTCCGGTGCTTCTGCTCCACCTTCCTCTGCATGTCCACCAGGTTCTGCACGGTCAGCTCTCGCTCCAGGAACAACTGAGGTTCTCTCTCTTTCTCCAGGAGTGGCATCTTGATATCTGGAGCAGGTTGGTGTTGTTGACCTGGGGTCAGCTGAGGAGGCTCCTGCAGCTGCGTCTCCTCTGCTGAGATGTTCTCCTTCTTCTTTTCAACAGCAGGTAAATGCTCCTGACCCTGAGTCACCTCCATGCAAAGCTAGGAAAGCAACCCCACAGTTGATGCTGAAGATCTCACAAGCAGGAGTGAAATACCTGAAATGACGTAGCAGGATCACCAGCAGGACCGCACAAGTCTTCAGATCCTTCTTCAGGTGAGTTGGGACCATATATCTGGACCAGAGTCTGGTCTCCAGCACACCCTCCTGACTCTTCCTCGGGGGGTTTGCTCCACGCCAGCGGGATCAGTGAGGCCTGTTTCTCCAGGTCCTCCTCCGCCGCTGCTGTGCACTCTTCTTCCTCTAGAGGGCGACCTTCAGCAACCGCTTGAGTGCAACCAGGAACATCAGGAGGAGAGAAGATCTCCAAGTACGGCAGCTCCTCCATCACCAGCCCACAGCCTGGAAGACGGAGGACGGATGAAAACGGTTCAACATTCGAAGTGACTCGTCTGTACCTGAGCAGACGACGTCAGTGTTTGAGGTTTCTTGGTTTGTGACCATGACTTGCTGACCATCAGTAGAACATGTAGGAGCCGGGACTTCATGGTGGTCAGAGCTAGAAACGTGTGGCAGTTTGCTGTAGACCGGAGTCTCGAACTGACGATTGCGAGGACTCTGTCGACTCTGAAGGAAACACGAGTCAGCGGGTTTAGAAGCAGCAGCAGTTGAGCTGGTCTTCTCACCGTCACTAGAGACTGCAGCAGCCCTGAAGCTTCCTGCTCCTGCAGCTCCAGCAGCAGACTCAGTAGCTTCACCTTCACGTCCTCCAGCTGCTCTTCATTCTGCGGGGAGTCTGTTGGAAGCTTCTGCTGGTGGACCCGGAGCAGCTTCTTCATACAACCTGACCTCAGATCTGACTCAGCATCTTTCTCTAGAGGAGAACGGTGCATGAATGAAACATAACAACAGATGAACTGATATTTTTTCAGTTATTCTATGAAACCTTCGGCAACATTTCTGGAACTGTATTTATAGAATAATAGAATCTTAATAATCTCCAATAGAAGTACAAACGTATTTTTTTTAAATCAGGTTGTGAAATAAATGAATCTATTATGTCTCAATATCTCAGTGCAGAAGTATTTAAGTCAAATATGTCAAGTTTTATTTAAACTGTATGGATATACTCAGGAATAGAGATGACCAGAATGGGGGCAGAAAATACTAAGAGAAGCAGGTGATCCCCTGGGAAACCCAAATAGTTCCAATTACATACTTGTTTAACATAAGACGATTGTAAGCCCCACAGTCAGGGTGCTCAAAATACTTAACTGTCCTAGAATTTTCAATATTTTTATTTGAGTGTGTTTCTAAAAAAAAGCCTTCTAGACTGTTTTCATTAGTCGTAACACTGCTGCGTTGATGTGAATATACAAACCACAGTCTCCCACAAACACATTTCTCTCTCAGCGTCTTTGATTTACCAGAAGTGTCACCTGGTGTCCTCAGGTCCTCCAGGGAGACGTCCCGCAGCACCCGGATCAGCTGCTTCCGTTCTTCCTCCTGACTCAGCACCAGCGACTGCAGCGTTGCCTGCTGGGAACACATCATTACCAAGTGCTACAGCAACAATGCAGCGATCAATTCACACCCGCTGCGGCGACAAGGAGTAAACCTCCCCGTGGTGGTCGTCTTCTCCGTGCAGACAGGAGGCGGCCAGATCTTCTCTGCAGGGGCAGGAGACTCGAGGCCTGCAGACGCAGCAGAAAGCAGTAGACGAGTCTCAAGGTTACGATTTGTTGCTGAGTCAGCGTAGGACTCACCAGGACTCCCAGGACTGCTGAGCGGCTAGAAGAGCTCTGTAGGACTTCTTCTCTCTCTGAGCTCTGAGAGTCGCACAGCGAACGTGGAGACACATGAGTCGAAGGCTCTTCGTGTCCAATCTGGACGAAACAATAATTCAAACGATCGATGATGATCCATTTCCTCGTCAATCCCAATAATACATGAATTCATCTCTCTAGCTCTCGTCCTTTTGAGGTATTATAGTGTTTGACAGTCATAGCTATTTTTATTTTCTCTATGCTACAAAGTGCATCACAAGTAGGTAAGTAAGTAAGTAAGTAAGTAAGTAAGTAATATTTATTTATATAGCGCTTTTCCAGACCAGGGTCACAAAGCGCTTTAACAATCAAAACAATACTCAAAAAAGTATATACTTTAAAGATCAAGATTATACTGAGACCAACACAGGAGTTCCAGAAAATCAAGGAAAAGCCTGAACAAATAGAAACGTCTTAAGATGTTTCTTAAAGGAGTCAGTAGATCCATCAAGCACAAAGAGAGAGAGGAAGATCGTTCCAAAGCTTAGGAGCAACAGCGTGAAAAGATTTCTCTCCTCTGGTCCTGAGCCGTGTGCGTGGAACCATAAGTAGATTCTGATCCACAGACCTCAGAGCCCGAGCTGGGGTGTAAGGCTGGATCAGATCAGTTATGTAAGGAGGAGCCTGACAATGAATAGCTCTGAAAGTAAGAACCAGAATTTTAAAGTTGATCCTGAAAGAAACTGGAAGCCAGTGAAGAGTTTTAAGGACCAGAGAAATGTGAGTTCTTCTACTAGAGCGGGTCAGAATTCTCGCTGCAGAGTTTTGTATGAACTGCAGGCGAGACAGATCCTTCTTGTTAAGACATGAAAACAAACTGTTACAGTAGTCCAGACGAGAAGAAACAAACGCATGGATTACAAGCTCCAGATCATGTTCCGACAACATTTTCCTAAGTTTAGAGATTTTTCTCAGTTGAAGGAAACGGTTTCTGGTCAGTTTTCTGCAGTGTTGAACTAGAGACATGTCTTTATCAAATACAACACCCAGGTTTCTCAGGCAACAAGTAGGATGGTTAATAAAAACATGGCCGTCACCTCTCGCCCAAAGGAGACAAGGCTTCTCTTTCCTGCTGTCGGGACCTGTTTACTCGCCACAAGAGGGAGACGGTGGACCAATGGGTTCGTCGAAATTCTGGACCAAAACTTAAGGACATGAAAAAACTTGATGTTTATTACATACATTCATCTTAAGGCGTGGAGCTGGCTGATCTCAGCCCTGACCTCTCTTCACTGTTACCTGTGTATCTTCAAAGAACCGGGCACTTGCGCCAAACCAATCAGGTCTCTGGACTCCAAAGCCTCCTCCACACAGTCCTCCAACTCTGCCTCCTCGGTCTCTCGTTGCCATGGCGACATGGTCTCCCAGATCAGCGCAGCTGCGACAATGGAGACGAGATATTAGAAAACATTTTTGTTGCTGATTGTTATTGAAAACCGTCCTCACTGTGATGTTCCCGCAGCATCTCCGTGTAAAGCAAGTGAGTGACCGCGTCGTACTTCACCTCCACCAGCAGGAGAACGTCTGACAGAGTGACCCATCCCCAGGCCTGACCTATGACCCCAAGACTGCTGTCCTGACAAGTGCAGGCGAAGATACTTTGAACACCTTCGGACACCAGTCTGAAATGAGATAAAAAGACACATTAATAAAAGTGGAATATAAAAGGATATAGTTTGGGTTAGGGATAGGAGGGAGAGATGAGGGAGGGAAATAGGGAGAGATGGTTGTTGGATTGATAGATTGATAGAGGACAGGAAGGAGGGAAGGAAGGATGGATGAATAATAGAGAGAGGAGGGGAGGAAAAGGGGGACATATGATTTGATAGATTAATGGTTGGACGAATATTTGACATACAATTGATAAAGGGAGGATGGGAAGATAGAGGAAGATGAATCGATGGAGGGATGGATATATAGGAAGTAGGGAAAGATTGATGGATAGAGGAGAGGAGTGATGGATAGAAGGAAGGATGGATACATGATTTGACTGATGGAGGAAGGAGGGGTAGATTGATTGATGGAAGGATAGTGGGGGGAAAAGAGCGATGGATAGAAAGAAGGATGGATGGATGAAGGATTTGAATGATGGATGATAGAGGGAGTGATGGATAGATGCATTGACTGATGAAGTATTGGGTTGGTGTGAGAGGTGGAGGGAGGCATGGAACGATGGATGGATGGATGGATGGATGGATGGATGGATGGATGGATGGATGGATGGATGGATGGATGGATGGATGGATGGATGGATGGATGGATGGATGGATGGATGGATGGATGGATGGATGGATGGATGGATGGATGGATGGATGGATGGATGGATGGATGGATGGATGGATGGATGGATGGATGGGAGAGAGGAAGAGATGATTGTATGGCTGGGTAGATGGATTTAAGTATAAAGTAGATGGACAGATACAGATAGATAGATAGAAAAGAAGAAGGGATGGACAGATGGACAGATTCTCTCATTCTCTCTTTGCCTCCATACTTCTTCAGTTGTTGCTCACCTGGCCCAGGTCTGCCTGGTGGACTTCTTGAGTCTCCTCAAAGCTCTGATGGTCCATCGCTTCTGTGAGTCTTCAGCCCGTCTGTCACTCCTGCACTGAGAGGACGTCTCAGATCCTCGTGACACGTCCTTCATCTTCCCAGCGTTCACCAGCTGAAGTTCCCAGAACATCTGCGGATGTAACTCACTGAAGCTCCGAAACCAACTCTCTATTGCCCTCTCACCTTTTCTTTCTCCTCCCTCTCTCGCTCCATCTGGACCAGAACATCGAGAACATTTTCACCGGCACAGGACCAGCTGCTGTCTCTGGCTGACACCTGAACACATCATGCATGGACGTCCATCACTGCAGGTGAGGAGCTGCTGAAGGACCGTTACCTTCTTCATGGCCACACACGCCTCATCTCTGCCGGAGCGAACATGGAACACTCGCTGAAACAAGAAGCTCACGTCTTCGGGAGAAAACTCACTTCCCACCGACTTCCCAAGAGCCGCGTAGAGTCCAGACATGCAGTCCTGCTGAGAGAACAGTCACATGACGTGTTTTTTTTTTATCCATCAGATGATACAAGGTCATACAACAACTTACCAGATCCATGTTTGCACCGTCCAGGCTTCATGAATTATACAGGCGGTTGCTATGACGACACACGTCTGCATACAAGTGCTGGATTGAATGACTTCACCACAGTGAGAGTGACAGTGAGTCGAAACGCGACACGTTCTAGTGTGAGTGAAACAACAATCATCAATAAACAATAGACATTCTATGACTGAAGTCTAACTATAACTTTTCTTTACAGTCAAATAACAAACAGTTAAGATGTTGAAAATGCCTTATTTTAAGAAGTTTCATCAGGCTTTAGCTATGAATAGGAGGTGAATGATAAAAAAAAAAGTTGAATAACCCTTATTATTGTTGTATATTCTTTATTATAAATACATTATATTCAAATACAGTTAACAATAGAAAATTACAAAAGCATTAAAATATGTTTTTGTTTTTATTTTTGTTGACAAAAACGCCGCAAAAGAAAAAGGGAAAGAATACAAGAAGTGTTGAGTACTGTAGTGAAGCTCTTGTCATGTAATTGAAATCTCTAGCTATTCTTTTTACTGTGATCTTTACGACCTGCTCTAGTAGAAGAACTCACATTTCTCCGATCCTTAAATCTTTTCACTGGCTGCCAGTTTCTTTCAGGATCAACTTTAACATTTTAGCATGTATTTTTTTTGAGTATTCTTTTGATTGTTTATGCGCTTTGTGACTGTGGTCTGGAAAAGCGCTCTAGAAATATAAATTACTTACTCAATTACTCTGCTTTATCCATCTTGTTTTTTGTAATAAAGTACTGACAGACTTTCTGAACTTACCAGGAAGATGGTACCAGACACTGACAGAAAAAGAGTATTTATCCTGTTTTGGAAAACAAATGTATTTGTAGAAAATTTGCAACGTGAAACAAATATTTCCAGTAAATTATTTCGACGCCAGGGGGAGCCAGAAACACACTTTCAAATTTTACAGCGAGTAACTTTGAATAATGAAACGTATCTTGAGACCCAAGTTCCCAATAGATATAGATAAGATAAAAAAGCAAATGGATGAGGATAAAAAATATTTAATACACACAAATAATGGTTTGATGAGGCTTTATTACATTTTTATTTTATTAAATTAATAGATCAGAGCCAAAGATAATAAAGGAGAAAGTAACGTCTAGTGGTCTTTCAAAATGAAGACACTGTATCATGATACCTCATCAGCTGTTTCATGAAGCCTCATCAACACATCAGTGACTAAACACAGTATCAGTCGTTTCAGTGCGAGTGAGCGAAAGATATGCAGGAGATCGTTGAAGGAAAAATAAAGATAGAATATTTATCTAGCTTCATATGTGGCACAATCTAGTTGAACGTGTGATATTAACAATAATAATAGGAACAATAACACAAATATATGCTGACTGACCTCAAAAAACAACTTTTTTTTTGCAAATTCCTGTAAAACACATTCAATTGATCGGGTCCTCTGCGAAGATTAAAGACAATTCTCTGGAGATTTCAAACTATCACAACAAAGAGTAAAAAAGAGATATAGTTTGGTAGTTTATTAGAAAACAACAAGAGTACCTGAGATTATGAGGCTAACAGTCGGACATTGCACCGTGGCTTAAGTGAACCTGTACAGCAGCCATGTGTCTATTTACAAGTAGATACCATCATATAAATGTTGAATAATACTCATATGAACGTGTCAAACAATGTCAGTCACAACATAAATACTCAGTGCTGTGTGTGTGTGTGGTTATGAGGTGGTGTGGGTCAGTGCATGAGTGTTGTGTTCAAGTGTCAGTGTGAGCGGGTTTATGAGGAGCTTTGGTGGAAGATTTTGGGACACTTGTCTTGATGTATGCAGTGGCTGTTGTGCAACACCAGACCCGCAGGACACTGGCAACCCGGGACACAGGGTTTAAAGCAGTGGCTCTCTAGCACCCCCAGTGGCGCGGCGGCATTGAAGCAGGTGACTGGACACGGGGGTCCGCACTCGTCGAACACAAAGCCCCTCTCCACTGGACAGCCCACAGCTGCGGGAGACAACAGTGCGAGACATCAGATGTCGACATAGACTTGTAGTTGTAAAAATATTTGTGTATTATAATAAAGTGTAACAGTGTCTTGTCTTTGGCACCAACTCTCTGATGCATTCAATGGTCTTAGTGCTTCTTAAAGTTTGGGGGAAGACGACAGAAAACCTAAAAATTAACTTTAGCACTGAAAGCTTAATATGACAAATATGGGGAAGTTATATGGTTGGAAATACCACTTGGAATAAAGATCTCGTATTTGATATTTAACTCTTTGTGAGATGTCTCTCGCTGCTTGACTTTTATATGCAAAAAGAAGGTGAATTCAGCTGTATAAACCAAAGTAATTGAGTGTTTTTTTCTATATATTTATTTTATTATAAGTAATAATTTATCGATTAAGCAGTCAAAAGATATATGTCAAGTCTTTATTTCCGTCATTGGTTGTGTGATGTTAAAGTCAACAAAGCTATGACAGATTTGCATGCATATAAAATGCTTCATTGTTTTGCTATTTACTAAAAACTACATAACTGTTAATATGATTGAACACGTTATTTTATCTAATTTTTGAAAGCAAGAGTATATTTAATATATATATTTAATATTAAATGAAAATAAATATAGTACTATGTATAAAAACAGAACAGAAAATGTGTTTTTCTATGTGTGTCCTACAGTCTTTCAAACTTTATATAAATTCTCTAAAACAAAGGTCTAAAAATTAACATTTGTGGGGCTGTGAAAATATTTAATGTGGCCTTTTGTTTGATGTCCAGGTTTATTATAATTACCGATACTAAGTAGTGATCCTGAAAACGAAACAGATAAATTAATTTAAAGAAAATACATTCTTTTGATTATTATTTTTAATTTTCATGAATGTTTCTTTAACAAAAACTTAAATTACACATTATTAAAAAATTTCTCATGACATTTCCTCAATGATGACTATTTTAACTTGTGTCAATAAAGTTTCTTAAAGTACTTATTTTCGCCAGCGTACTCACCGCAGAGCGACGGGCTCCTCCACTGCAGAACGACTCCTGCTGCGCGGCACTGACCGGCGTAGGCCTCCAGGGCGTCGCACAGACACTCGTCGGCGTTGGCGCCGCAAGCGCAGAGATCGTAGACGCAGGCGCCGTACCAGGGTTCAGGAGGGACCACGCGGTGACACGCTCTGAAGACGGCAGACTTCAGGACTTTACAGCGAGCGTTGGCGCTCCTCTTGGCCTGGTAGCCCGCATCCTTGCACGGGTCCACATCCTGTCCGGGGCGGCAGGTCGAGAGGGAGTGACTCCCGTTGGTGACCTGAAAAGATCGAACGTTGAGTCGTTCTTTCATCCTGGTCGTGGTCACACTTTTTTTTTTACCCTCCAGCTGTTGCCGAATTCAGCTTCCGATTGGCTGATTTTGCCGCTCGGCGTCCGGAGGTCGTCCTGGTAGTAGTTGTTGAAGTTTCCGCAGAGTCCGCAGGTGTCGCCCTTGTAGGACCCGGGCACGCTCACCTCCAGGTGGGAGCGTCCGCTCCACAGAACCTTAAGGACAAGAGTGTGAGTCGGTGTTCGTGCGGAGGCGAACGTGTCGCCACCTTCAGGCCGATGTTGGTGTTGAGCAGGATGGTGTTGGCCTGACGCTCGATGTAGATGTGTGGCTCCCTGAGAAACGGCAGCGTGACGACCTCAGAGTTCACCTGGGGAGGATGAATTTAGAAGAACTGCTGCAGGACGTTTGATAAGACAACACGAGGAACCGACCTTCACCACCCAGTCCTGCAGCAGCTGCACAGAGATGTCTGAGATGAACACGCTCACTTCCTTGGTCCACGACACGCCTTTGCGTCCGCGGTCGTCGTTGGTGGCGTGAACGCTGCGGACACAACAGACCGTTACAAAAATACTCATCGTTGTGAAGTAAATAAACAAAAACAATAACTTTTAATTTCTTAAAGAAGATCATGTTAGGAGTTCAAACAATCTAAATTAATTATCAATTCAATCTACATGTTATACAAAAAAGGAAAATTAAACATTTCTCAATTTTTCTTTACATCAAAATAGAATTCATATATATATATATATATATTTTTTACGCGTTTATTCCAAAGCTCAATACATTTACTGATATTGTTAATATACATTTGAAAAAAACTCAAAGTAACAAAAAAAAAGTAGATTTAAACCGATTTTTAAAAATTATTTGATAAAATATATAATATTCTATAAAAATGCATTTCTAAAAGTTAAAAAACATATAATGTTTTAAGGGGGGAATATTTCACTGATGATTATAATTAGATAATAATGATCATGTTATGAACAAACAACAATAATAATAGCAACAATATAAATAAAAATAATATTTCCCTTTTGGGACGTGCATGTAATATGTGAATTACGATAAAATGTGATGTTGATGATTTAAACTGTGATGCCCGAAATAAACAATATTAATTCATTCATTCATAATGTTAATTTTGACCAATTATAATAATAAGGAAAAATAAAGATAAACAAGTTTGTCCATGTGTGTACGTTTCTTGTATACATTTGTTTGTTTGTAATAAGTAGTAATGTTTCGGTGAGATCAAAGTTGATGAGGTATCACGATACAGTGTCTTCATTTTGAAAGACCACTAGATGGCACTCTCTGTTTTATAATCTTTGGCTCTGTTCTAGTACTTAAATGAAACCTGGCACATTTTTAAACCTAGAGTGACACCTAGTGGTCCTGCAAAAATGAAGCCACTGTTTCATGAGACCTCATCAACCCATTACTAGTAATAAATGTGTCCTGACATCTAATCACTGTTGCCTCCCTGCTCACCTGAAATCTCCTCCGTTACAGTCCTGAGCCAGAACATAAGTACACGCTCCCTGGAAGTGCAGCATACGCCCGTCAAACGTTCGGTAATGCGGGTCACCGAAGGCGATGCATGTCGCCGGACGAGGGATACAGTGAGCACAACACAACCCAGGAATGACCGAAGGCATCTCGTCCTGCAGAGACCAGCCGTGAGTTGAGCGTCGCTGGAGAAACAACCGTTGTCTTCTGCTCACCGGTGCACAGGTGATCGGCGGGCAACGCTCGCTGTAACAGTGGACGTCTCCTGAAATGCAGGTGCAGCGAGTGCACTCGTCTACCTCCCACTGTTCATTGGACTGATAGGCTGTTCCCTGGTACAAACACGACGCCCCGGAGTCTGCAAACACACACGTGTAACTGGACAGAACGACACACACGAGTCACGACTCTGCGGGTTCAGTACCTTCACATTCGTAGCAGCATTTCCCAGCAACCTTCGCCGGCTTTTGACCGGACAGGCAGATCAAAGATGAACACTCCTCGATGCTGCACTCGATTTGGCCCAACTGAGGAACAGCCCCCCCCCCCCAAAAAATTAAATATTCATTATAATTATCATTATAGTAAATCCCAGAGAATATTACATACCCTATATTTTCTTACTTCATATCCAGTTTATTTTCTAAAATTAATAATACTCATATTATATAGTATATAATACTCAAAAATGAAACGTATTTTGAGCTTTTAGCCCAAATTTATAATGTTTTAGTACCAACCATAGAACTTATTTAAGTAAGTAAGTAAGTAAGTAAGTAATATTTATTTATATAGCGCTTTTTCCAGACCAGGGTCACAAAGCGCTTAAACAAACAAAACAATACTCAAAAAAGTACATACTTTAAAGATCAAGATAATACTGAGAACAACACAGGAGTTCCAGAAAATCAAGGAAAAGCCTGAACAAATAGAAACGTCTTAAGATGTTTCTTAAAGGAGTCAGTAGATCCATCAAGCGCAAAGAGAGAGGAAGATCGTTCCAAAGCTTAGGAGCAACAGCCTGAAAAGATTTCTCTCCTCTGGTCCTGAGCCGTGTGCGTGGAACCATAAGTAGATTCTGATCCACAGACCTCAGAGCCCGAGCTGGGGTGTAAGGCTGGATCAGATCAGTGATGTAAGGAGGAGCCTGACAATGAATAGCTCTGAAAGTAATCAATTTAAGGAATCAATGCAATTTTTAAAACAATATATTTCCAAACACCTTCCCGTCATAGTTATCCTTTTTTTTAAACCTTTTTCACTAATACTTTTCGCATAAAACTTACGTTACATGTACATGTGACACAATCGTCGTCGCTGTCCGTCCAACTGCTGCCGTTGGCCACGCGTCTCTTCTGAATCTCGATCAAGCAATCTGTCCGACCAAACAATGGAAAACTTGTAAGAAGAAAACGTTACACACTGACATACATGTAGTTCGACAGGTCGTATCACCTCTACACACAGGGCAGCACGAATCTAAAGGAGTGAACTGTTCATTTCGAGGACAGGTTACAGAAGGACAAAGCCGATGAAGACACGTCCAAGTCAAGTCCTGCATGAGAAAAAAAAGTTATTATAAGTCGTTTTATGTGTAAATGATTTTAAAGATCCTGTTTACATGACATCCATACATTATCACATGACACGCAACATTTGAATATGATAATAATAAATATATATAAAAATAGAATATAAAGATAAATCACTAAAATAGGTCATTAAAAATCACATAAATTATCATAAGACATTGTTAGAGACACCATTTGAACTAAATAACTAAAGAACATACTATCAAGTATGAAGTTAATATGATGTTCTGTAAAAAAATATATAAATAAAAAAAAGCAAATTTAAATAGAACTGTTGTTATCTCTGCTTCTTGAAAATATTAAAAACATCTTGTCTGATCTGCTGAGAGTTGTTTGTTTTTGGCAATAAATTGTTTGATGTCAGTCAAAAGTCTTTTTTAGTTTATAATTTCATTACATGAAGTAGAAAATGTTTGATCGTATTTGAGAATTCTACAATTATAAAACAAAAACTTTAGATAGTTGAAAAATTTACAACAGATGAAAATGTTTGTATCTTTGATTGTAATTGAAACATGTATGAATGTGAATGTATGATATACATGAAACAAATATTTTGGGTAAGATTGAACCTAAAAAGTGAAACAGTAAATAATATTAAACTGATTTAACGGACTAGATGAGATTGAAACAAAAACTATCTAAAATAGACCACAATAATATGGATTTAAAAAATGAACTATATCTCCTGTATATCAGAGGTTTAATGCTGCACCTTGCAGTGGCAGGTGAAACACGGATCGTCTGTGGCCAGAACTTCATTTCCGATCAGAGCAGATGTGCAGTTGCTGAGCGGCTCTGGAAGAAAAGCGTACACACCTGTAGTGAGATCACACACTCTGGTGCTGGAGGAGGGAGCGTTACTCACGTGCACAGACGGGGCAGCAAGAGTCTGGTCCCGAGAACAAGATGTTGTTTTTCGGACAGTCCACCAGACTGGGACACTGTTTCCTGTAGCAGCGTAGATGCTGTTGTCCGTCCGGCATGACCTGCGACCAGACGACTCTGACATCAGTTTCATCCTGATATAGTCACGCTACGAGTTTATCTGCAGAGGGTTTTGAAACTTAATGATCAGATGTGGCTCTTTTTACCCCATGACCCCAGGTCAGAGTAAAACTATTGATTAAAGTAGATATTTCTGATCTTTTAAGAAACAATTTACGCATTGTTTAATCTTGAATAAAGTAGTTTTTTAATCTTAATTTGACCTTTTTTCCTTTTTAACTATCTTTTGTCCCTTAGTCACCCCTTCCAATATACTGCTTCTGAATGTAATTAAATGTTTTTTTCAAGTTCCTTTATGATTGTCAATAAAATAAAAATGTTCATATTTCTTTTTTCCATTCTTGCCTGCTTACCAAAGTATTTTTCTTGATCATATAGATATGTATAAAAATCATTTTTCGCCTTTGGCTTGATGGCCTCTTAGAATCTTAAATCTTAAAATCTTAAATCTCTTATCTTGGCCCCTGAAATCTTTTCAGGCTGTTGCTCCTAAGCTTTGGAACGATCTTCCTCTCTCTTTGCGCTTGATGGATCTACTGACTCCTTTAAGAAACATCTTAAGACGTTTCTATTTGTTCAGGCTTTTCCTTGAATTTCTCGAACTCCTGTGTTGTTCTCAGTATTATCTTGATCTTTAAAGTATGTACTTTTTTGAGTATTGTTTTGATTGTTTAAGCGCTTTGTGACCCTGGTCTCGAAAAGCGCTATATAAATAAATATTACTTACTTACTTACTTACTCTTACAAATCACCACCATATTTAAGGTTAAATTGAATTTCTTACCCCTGGTTTAAGCTCTTGTCTTACCTCACAGGTGCAGATCTGGCAAGGATCGTTGGCTGGTTGGAAACTCTCTCCAGCGCCGTACACTCGACCCTCAAATATGCAGTCTTCCACGCCATGAATTAAATGTTAATTTACACAAAATAAAAAAAACTTAAACAAATAATATGCAGGCTGTGTCCTCTCAAGATGTTATTACAAGAGTACCATTCCTCACCTGCACACACTGGGCAGCACTCGCCCGGCACGGAGATGAAATTGAGGCACGGAGAGAGACATCGAACCTCCGAACACGTCGTCACACCGTCCACACACATGCAGGTCATGCATGGAGCAGAGTCGTCAAACCAGGTGCTGCCCTCCAAGTACTCCTCTCCACTGTACATGCAGCCTGGACATGCATATGATTGAACAAACTCAATGAATCTAAAGTTCTTTGGCTCTTTACATACTGAATTTAGTATTCATTCTTTCATTTATTTTTATTTTTATTTAAAGAAAACAAATGAACCTATGATATGGTGAGATGAATGGAATGTAATAGGGCTGACATTAAATTAATTGGGTTATATTGTTTTATTTTAATAGCAAGTTGTTGCTTAATTGATGGTTGACTCTAATTAAAGAAAATAAATGTTCATGTTGATATTGTGAGGTATTAAAAAAAATTGTCCCAGATAAGATAAAGAACAGATATTTTTAAGGTCAACAATTATACAGATTTACAATAAGAATAAAATTGACGTCTAACAAAAGGAATTTGATTGTAGAATTAACAGAAAGATCATTTTAAAAGATCAAGCCTCCTATAATGACAATATCACGATCAGACTCGCACTTCCTGTCACAGAAAGTTTGGTAAATTTACAATCTTTTCATACTGTGATTAATATGTGGAAAGATTTGGGCCCTTGTGTGATTGATTTTGAAATCCTTGCCTTTGACTGTTTTAATAGATCATGAGAACAAAGCAAATGTTAAACTAATGTAAAATGTATCTGACAGTTGACTTGAATTTGTTTTTTATATTATCCCTTGTGTTATCTCTGGGTCGAGGTGACCCTGAGGCCCAATAAAAAATGTTGTTGTTAAATATTTGGTTCAACTTTGACTTAATACATTTCCTTGATTCATAAATCTCTTATTTCCTTTAAGTATTTTCTGAAAAAAAAAAAATTATATATAAAAAATATTTTGAAATTAGAAACTTTTGTTGTCCTTAAATGATTTGTAATGATTTATATTTGAATTTTTAAAATAAAATACATACAGTAAAATAAGAAACAATTTAATTCAATCTTTAGCACAGTTTTGAAATATACTGTTGTGTATTTCCCCCCTAATTTTAAGCATGTTTTTTAAGTTTGTACGTTTGACTGGAAAGCCTCAACAGTCTGAAAATATTTTTCTGCCCCTTGAGAAATGAAACTGCCGGAACCTACTTTAAGAATGTACTTGAAGGATGACAGTTCTGAAACGCTTCAATTTATTCTCTTTCCTCAGAAACACAAACTCTCATTTACCTCTGCAGCGAGGGCAGCAGGCTCCTGGGTCGGTCGCCTGGTGCATACAGGGTAGTTTGGGACACTCTGGAGAGTCACACTGCACCTCCCCTGCCTGAGACATGCCGTCAGTTCATATGCAGCAGATGATGACAGGAGGATGAATCAAAGAGTCGGACCTGGCATGTGCACGTGGAACAGTGGTTGGAGCTGAGGGTCCATGTCTGACCTTCACTGTACTCCCGTCCATCAAGCATACACACTGAAAGAAAATGCAGCATCAGAAGATCATCTCCACACAAGGGTTCCGACCTCACCCGTGCACTCAGGACAACACTTGTCCGGCTTCGTTGTCGGTCGACTACACGGCGCTGGCTGGCAGACCAGAGGAACGCAAGTCACGGTTCCTCTCGCGCAGGTGCATCGCTGGCACAGGTTGGATGACGGAGTGAAGGTTTGACCGTGAGCTTGAACGGCGCCCTCGTACAGACAGGTGTCGCAGACGGGACAGCAGGTGTCCGAGAGGGCCGGGTGTGAACACTGCACTGGACACGGCCTCTTGTGACAGTTCACCACTTCATTCTTAAAACACAGACCAGGGACGTCGTCACGTTTCGAGAACCATTCAGAGCTGGACAAGCTACACAGTTTTGGGCGACTTCTTACAATTCAGCAAGAGTTGCCAGACTGACCAGACAGGAGCAAGAAGAGCAGGGGTCAGAGGGCGACGTGAAGGACAGGCCGGACTCGTACTTGTTTCCCAGGTGATAGCAAGTGCCGGTGCAGACGGGGCAGCACTCTCCTGGAGGGGTCACCGGACTCTGGCAGGTCACACTCGGACAGGACAGGCGTACACACACCACACCGCCGTTCTGCGCTCACAAACACACACAAACACAATATTATGAATTTACATTATTTGACAAAAACATCAAAAATAAATGATGGGTTTTCAAATTCTTTGGAACAAATATGTCCATTAGAGTTACATAGCTTCATATTTTTTATTTAAATGAAATGTATTTTTGAAAATGACAGTTTGAGAGACACCATTTGTCTTCTGAATGGTGTTCATTATCCCTTCATCTATTTATTAACATAAGATCTAATTATCGGACTTTATCTTACCACGAATTTACCAAAAAAAGGCCAAATAAATCATATCTTATCGTGTGGGGATTTGCCTGCATGAGACCTTGACACAATCTAAAGAAACAGTGTCTTTGTAATCGCCAAAACATCTGAGCATCAATAGGGTACATCTACACTAAGGGCAAAACATTTTCTTTAATATTATAGTTTAATTATTTTCACATCTTTCTTTGTGTCAGGGAAATCGTTTTGTAACTTTAAAAAAGGGAAATGGTAAAAACAAAAGTTGATATGTTAGCCGTTCTATAAGGAAATGTCCTGAAATGAGAAATTATTCATCTTCTTGACCAAAAATATGACGTTATTCAATTTTTAGTACTTTGAAGATTAATGAAATAAACTGGTCAACAACACGATCTTTACAAAGAATATTCAATTTGTCTTAAGAGAAACTGTACCAGGCAGGAGCAGAGCTGACAGTGATCGGCTGGATGTGGGAATCTTTCTCCATTGTGACAGTCTCGCCCAACAAAGTTGCAGCCATCACACACTCCACACGCACATCCATCCAACGCCGGGTGTGGACAGGAAACGGCAGGACATCTCATCGGCGCGCAAACCACCTCGCCTCTCTGTGTGAAAGGGTCGTAACGCTGAGTCTTTACGTGGTAATTAGTCTGCGAGTGAAGGTTAAACACTACTCACTGAACATGTGCAGTCCTGGCAGTGTTTCTCTCCACCTGGAAGAGTCTGACCGTCCACGTAGTTAACGCCTTGGAAATGACAACCTGTACACGGACCAGACCAGCTGTTAAAAACTCACTTGGAACAGTAATTGGAAACTTTTGTTCGGGGCCATCATTTAAAACAAACATTAAACACTTTCTAGGTCCCTTTTAAAAACAAAGTGGTTGCTTCTGAAGAGAAAACACACACAGCTCTCAAACGTAAAGTGACATCACCACTAATTTAGAAAATAACAGACCTCCAACCTATAAGAATAAAAATGATGAAGGGATTTATGACTTTAAAGATGCAAGTAAATCCGAACCATCGCAATGATTAAATTAAACATTTCAAACATTGAAACTGAATCAGAATTTTTATTACAGTGTTTTTTAATAATTTTAAATAAATAATTATATTATTTCAATACTACTATATTGACAGGTTGAATTTTTTCTAAAGAATAATTGTAAAAATAATTCCACGTTTTGTATATTAAAAAATATTATTTAATAATTTAACAGCATTTTTGGAACATATTCCAAATGAATTAATTTTTTACACATACATAATAATAATGAAACAAATAATCAGTATTTTTTATCATTTTTAGCCTTTTAAATGTAATGTTTAATTGGTATTATCTAGTGGAAAATATGTATGTGGCATTCTAGAGAAATAAAATCTTATTTTAACATTTGAAATGTTCAATTCAACCATACTATATGCTGGCAAATACTAACATATTATTGAGCCAAAATAAGTTTATGTTTCAGTCCAGTATGAGAGAAGGATGATTTTACTGGATGACTATATTTATCAGTTAAGTTTCATAACTAATAATTTGAAATATTCTACTTAATATGCTTCTTAACTGAGATTATAGTGAACATTTTCCCCTCCTTTTAAAGGTCTCACCGTCACAGACTGAACAACCACAGGGGTCTCTGGTGGGATGGGGACAGAGAGCTGCAGGACATGTTTTCTTCACACACCGCACAGATCCCAACTGTTGAGGGATCAGCAGGAGACTTTGTCAGAAGTGGTTGAGCAGCGTGAACGTAGACGTGCATGTTTTCACCTGGCATGTGCACTCGGAGCAAGAGTCACCTGGGTCAGGAACCGACTGCCCGTTAGCGAGGACAGCTCCGTTATAAAAGCAACCTATTCAAAGATCAACAAAATTGATTAAAATAAAATAGATATTTTTAGTCTGTTTGGACTACATACGTTGACATTCTCCACAGCATTGCCCCGGTGGTGTGTATGGGTGGTAGCAGTTTGTGTTACAAGGTATTTTGGAGCAGATGACGTCCCCTCCATAACAGTAACACACTCCACATGGGTCTTTCTCATCGGGAAACTCAGTTCCGCCAGGATACTCCTTGCCGTTGAAAGAGCAGCCTAAGGGAAGGTTATGAGAGCTTATATGCATCTTGAATGGGTGATTCTTTTGCAAGGGTCGCTCACCATCACAGAACATGCAGCACTGCCTCCGCACGGGGTGGTTGCAGTTAGCAGGCGGACAGCGTTTCTCGGTACAGTGCACAGATCCATCACGACACACACACGCGGAGCAAGGGTTCGACGTGTCGTCCCACATCGCCCCGTTAGCTCGCTCTTGACCGTCATGGACGCATCCTGGAAGGGACAATAAAGACGAAGAGAAAACTTAAATTTGAGGTTTTTTCTTTAAAACGTCAGTTACATTAGAGCTCCTACCATCGCAGCTCCGACAGCAGTCTCGTGTGACGGGGTGAGAACACGTGGTAAACGGACACTGTCTCCGTTGACAATGAACTGTTCCATTGGTGCAGCTGCATGAGCGACAGCCATCAGTCGGGTGGAAGAATTGTTCTCCGTGTCTAAAACGGTGTTGTTCAAAGACGCAGTCTGAAGGGGGCACTGTGTAAAATCATGTTTGAAAAATAATTAAACATTTGTTCATGTATAACAAATCTCTATATATATATACAACTTTAAAGCATTTGTATCACTATATCTTCAATTTAAACACCATATAATAATTGTTTTGCTTTTTTTTATTTACAATAACCTTGTTGTCATAAAGACACACCTGAAGTTAACCTAACACTGACCAAAGAATAGCAGCATTGGTGCTTGTTTCTGTTTTTCTACTGATTTTGTGTTTCATCTTGTTTTATTCTTTTATTCTAAACTGACAACACACAAATTGGATATGTTGGCTTTACAGGGCAATAAAAGTGTCTGATTCTGATATTTTAAAGCATTGCCGGCCTTGCCAGACTTTAGTTAAAGGTATTATTCACTGTAACTATAAACTATAAACTCTACACACTATAAACACTATAAACTCTTCACTGGCTTCCAGTTTCTTTCAGGATCAACTTTAAAATTCTGGTTCTTACTTTCAGAGCAATTCATGGTCAGGCTCCTCCTTACATCACTGATCTGATCCAGCCTTACACCCCAGCTCGGGCTCTGAGGTCTGTGGATCAGAATCTACTTATGGTTCCACGCACACGGCTCAGGACCAGAGGAGAGAAATCTTTTCAGGCTGTTGCTCCTAAGCTTTGGAACGATCTTCCTCTCTCTTTGCGCTTGATGGATCTACTGACTCCTTTAAGAAACACCTGAAGACGTTTTTATTTGTTCAGGCTTTTCCTTGATTTTCTGGAACTCCTGTGTTGTTCTCAGTATTATCTTGATCTTTAAAGTATGTACTTTTTTGAGTATTGTTTTGATTGTTTAAGCGCTTTGTGACCCTGGTCTCGAAAAGCGCTATATAAATAAATATTACTTACTTACTTACTTACTTATTATTAAATATTCTCCTTTCCTCAAAGTTAGTCAGTTTGGTAAATATTTATTTTCTTTGGCCTGCTGTGAAGTCTGCTAAAATATTTTGACACCTTGTTACTTTAAGTTTGACACCCCTGACCTGAATCAAGATTTAATTAAATAAAATGTTTGTTTTTATTAAGTAAAGTTTAAGTCATATATTTATTTTTGTGCAGTTTTTGTTCTTTTTTCAAAATAAATTAGATTTTCAGTATCAGGCAGTTTTTCAACATTACTTGAGATTAAATTAAAGATCAACCATCTTAACAGTTTTACTCATGGCCGGTTATTATCCAGTCTTTCTGCCAATTTTGATAAATTCAATATTCACATGTTTTTAGTAGGTGTGGTAGGACTGGGCAGCCTTGGTGATCTTCTCACTGTCAATAGTTTTGAGTAAGACTCACAAAAATAAATACCCTTTTAAGTTAAATAAAAAAACTTTCAGTCTTATTCTCTAAACTACCTCTTGTGGCCCTCATCCGGCCCCCTCTCAGTGAACTAATCGCTGCACCAATATCTTTTTTTCCAAGAGTTACTGTACTGATTTCACCGCTGACTCTTACCTGGACACTGGGGGCAGCAGTCGGTCGGCAGCACATTAGGGTTGGAGCACGGCAGTGGTGGACACCTCTTTTTAAGACACTGGACATTTCCATTCTTGTTAAAAAAACAAAACAATCTTCAGTTGTTGCTGCAGAAAAACAAGTGTCTCATGTCAAAAGAATGATGTAAGCTCACAATGCAGCTGCACGTCCTGCAGGGGTCAGTGGGATGAGGAAACTCCAGACCATTGGGATACTCCCTCCCGGCATAGCTGCACCCTGAAGCCCGATAACATGTTTGTCAGATGAATATTTAGCAGGAGAAGGATTCCAATCCTCACCATCGCAGTTGTTGTGGCAGCAGCTTCCAGGACGAGGAGCGTTGCAGTGAGGACGTGGACATTGAGTTTGATGGCAGTCGATCCTGCCGCTCACACACTGACACTCCTCACATGAACTGACCGGGTTAGGAAACGCCTCACCGTCCACGAACACACGGTTTTCAAAGTGGCAATCTGAGAAAACAACACAAAAATTCAAAACGTATTAATCAAACTGTGGATTATTTATTTTTATAACTGGCTTTCGTGCAACTGCTATTTACCTGGACACCTGGGGCAGCATTCTCCAGGTGGTGTGTAGGAGTTGGTGCAGTTGAGTGCGGGACACGACCGCCTCTTGCACTCCACGCTTCCATGCTGTGGAGAGATGGATCGTCAGGATGCACGGAGGTCACGACTCGTCTCAGATTGCAAACTCACTTGACAGACGCAGACGTGACAGGGCTGATCTGGCGTCACAAATCTCTGGCCACTGCTGTAGAAACGATTGTTGTGTGTACAGCTGTCACAAACCCCGGTCCTGGTCGGGTCCAGGCAGTCCGCGGAGGGGCACTGGGTTTGTGTGCATTTGGTGTCGCCGTCCAAACATGTGCAGGGGGAGCATGGGCCCTCTGGCTGCCTCCCATCTTCATTATCAACACCTTTGGACACACAGAACAGTTAATGAAGTGATCGTTTGGTAGATAAGTGTGTGTCTGTGTTTGTGTGTGAGTGTGTTTGTGTGTAGGTGTGTGTGTGTGTACCCTTGCAGACAGGACAACAGCGCTGTGGGTCTATAACTGGGTTGGTACACTGGACTGGAGGACACTTCTCTTCGTGACAAATCACGTTTCCTCCCTGAGGAGCACAAGGTACATCAATTAAATAAACATTTGAGCACTTCTAAACACAAAATAATCACTTTAAGAAATCAATAAATCTTCATCTATATTAAGAGAACAATGTAAAGGACTTACTTTACACCTGCACTGCAAGCACGGTCCACTACCTGGCGGAACAAACGCCTTCCCATCTGCGTACACTTTACTGTCGTACTCACACTCTGTTGGATCACACACGACCTCAGTTTAAACAGCAAAGATTAAACAAAACTTTTAGACTGTCTGTTAAACTGTCTTCAATTCTTGGAGGCTCGATCTATCATAACTATCTCTAAGGTTGTCCAAACACGTTATAAGAAGTCTCTGTATGATCAAGTTAAGTTCAAGACATGTGTTGTAGACTGACCAGAGCATGTCGGGCAGCACTCCCCTTTACGCTTCACTGGATGACTGCAAGAAACCGCAGGACACAAGGCTTCCATCCGCTCGCATGTGATCTCACCTCCCTGAAACACAAAACCGTGTCAACAGCATTTCAAAAAGACAGCTTTTAGTACATTGAGTGATGGGTTGATGAGGCCTCATGAAATAGCTAATGAAGTTTCATGGTTCAGTGTCTTTGGGCCACAAGATGTCACTCTGTGCTTTATAATCTATATATATCTAAAATTCAAAATTCCAATATCCAAAATGAAGACGCTCTACAATGATACCTTATACAACCATATTCTTTACATTTTTACATACTTCCAAAAAAGAGTGTAAAAATACAATAGGCCTTCATATGCAAATTGTTAAATGGTTATTTCTAGTGATGGGCTGATGAAGCTTCATGAAACAGTGTCATGTGTTTTAGAGGTCGGTGGGTGGCGCCATCAGTTTAAAAACGACATAAGAAAAAAAGTGCAGACACCGCCATCTAGTGGTCTCTGTAAATAATGACAGTGCTAGATGATGCTTCATCAGACCATCACTAGGATCTACAATGTAGGATGTGCTGCATTTTAGGTTTTGCAATTTAGTTTTGGAAAGACCAAAGATGGTTATCAAATGACTTGTTGTATTCACCCAAATTTTGAACATGGCCTGAAAAAATAGTATTGAGCCTGGTAGTTAGTAGTTAACCTTTGCTTATCAACAGTATCAGTTTTGAGGTTAAATCTACCACCACATAACACTTTGTATGCTTATAAAATAAATTGTTTCTTCACAATCACAATTTTGTTCTCTGAAAAAAAGTCACGTGTTTTCGGTGACTTTAATTAAACTAAAGTAGTTTGAAAAACGACGCCAAGAGTCAACTTACTGAGCAGCGGCAGTGAAGACAGGGGTCACCTCTTGAAGAAAACTTCTGTCCATCCTGATAAACAGTTGACTCATAATCACATTGCTCACACCTAATGATGAGAAATGCAATTTCATAAAGTCTGAATTTCTTTTCCGGAGATGCTGCCTGTATGTTACCGTGGGCAACAGTCTCCGGCACGATGCACAGGGTTTGGACACGACAGGGCAGGACAAGGAGCTGACCTACATGCTACATTCCCATCCTGTAGGATAATTATTAGAACAAATAATCAAATATTCAATCAGCAAGTGCGAGTAAGACAACACATACCACACATGTACACTCCTGACATCTGTCTCCAGTGGGGATCACGGCTCCATTTGGAAACTCGTAACCCTTCACCGTGCAGCCTGCAAGAAAACATGCTCTGTGAGTCAGAAGTCAACTCACCTTTGATCAAAACCTACCTTGACAAACAGGACAGCAGGTGTTGGGAGGAGGGCTGGTCGGGTTTGTACACGGTGTATGACATTGTTCCCTTTCACAGTGAACTTGGCCCTCCTGGTTGAAGAACGTAAAGCAATAACAATGATTGGGAACTTTTATTGGATCAATTAATAATCTTACCAAACAGTGGCAAACTTCACAGGGTCTGTCTGCTGGTCTCCATTTGGCATTGTGATCATATTCAATCCCAGAATAGGTGCAACCTAAAAACAAAATGAATCCTAACAAATGATAATCTTTATAGATTTACAAGACTTTGTACTTCAGACTTGAGTAAGAGCTGTGACAAAAAACTTTTTTTTTTGGGTTTAAATGGAGACAATTATCTACAAATTCCACAGACATCGGTTCTCTCTGCTTCACTAACAATAAGTTTTTTTTTGTTTAACACTGTTAACACTTATTCTATTTAGATCTGGAAGCAATTCTGTAAACATCTTAACCTAATTTAACTTTTGGTTTATTCAACAAGGATTCAATTAAATCAAAAACCCTTTGAAAACAATAAAATATTCTGAAATCTCACTTCTTCAAATATCTTCAAACCTGTATAATATAAAATACATTTACCTCATCCTAAACATTTAAACAAAACAAACAATACATGACGTGTTTATTTAAATGTGTTTGAAATTGGCTTGATTTCTTAGATATTTTATTTAATCCAGAATAATGTTCAACGAACACAATTAAGATTAAATGGGAAATCTGTATTTTAACAATTTAAAATTGATCGATTTGTATTAGAAATGGACTTAAAAAAAATACAACATAAATATAGAACACATTGTTTTTTTATATAATAATTCCCAATGAAATACTGGAAAATTTAGAATTTGTGAATTCTGTAAGTATCAGGCTTTAAAATGTGGAAGTTTTAGCAATAGAAGCGTAATTTAACGTCTGTTTTTTTTTTTGCTACAAAAAAACGAAATAAGCTCGGTTTTACCTCTACATCGTTGACAACACTCTCCAGGAATGGTCTCTTTTCGTGTACACTCCAGTGGAGGACAAGGAAGAGGAACACACACCTTGTTCCCACCCTGCTTCCACAGAGAGATCCTCAATGAAAACATCCACAAAGTGAAGAAAGATTATGTCAAGCGTCACAATCTCACCCTGCAAGTACAAGTCTGGCAGCCGTCGTCAGTTCCATAGGACACGTTTTGCACTTGCCCGTCCAGACCACAGTCTGAAAGCAAGTCGAATGTTAGCACCTGAATCTCATTCAGTGGAATTAAGAGTCCAGACACCGAGACTCAAGTTGATCTCCATTTTCTCAGTCTGTTGACTTCCATTAACATCTGCATCTGCTTTTCTCCATCGGCAACTAGGAGTTCTTGATGTTGTATACACACACACACGTCTTCTCGAATACACACAATGTTTTATAGACTGTAACCATGACACAAGTGCCTGCGGCCTTCCAGGTGTTAAAGACTACCAAAGAGTCTATTAACGCTGACAGAAAAGTAGGAAAACAGAGCAGAGGGTTGCGGGTTTCTGAAGTTTCCCAGTAAAACAAATCAATGGCAGACCTAATGACTTCCTCTGGATCTCAGAGTGATTACGATGATAATAGCTGGTTAGCTCGTTCACTCTGGTATACATGGGGAAGTAACCAAATATGATTTCTGCTCAAGTTGGGGATTTCAGGAGATAATTATCTTAATGATGATGTGTATGTGTGGAGCGGGGGGTAATAATCATAGGGTGAACCAGTGACTAGCGAGCCTGCATACTCCGCCAGCAACCAGCAGGCATTTCCTTCAGACAAGCAACATGACATCAAAGTAGGGAGAGCATGAGACTCTATCAACTGGTTGCAATCTTCTGCTTTACTCGGGGACAGTAAGTGGAAGATCAAACACAGGGACGGGGACAGTCAGATGGTTTTAGAAAAAAACCAAAACATGGACAAGATGTAACAAAGCACTGTTTCAGTTTGGAGATGTTGCCAGTCGCCTGAGGCCAGAAAAAAAAAGGGCCAGCAGTGGGGTTCTTAACAAGGCTGCTTTACATGAACTGTCTAGCACATCTTTCTAGAGCTTTAAAAGTTCAAACAAACACTCTGGCACTAAACACAGATTTCCCTTTATGAGGGGGTCTCTGAAGTAGATGGAACTTTGGTTAAGGCCGTTCCATGATGTAAATAAAGGCTCAGTAGTGACACCATCATAGATCACATTCAAACCCCAGTCTTGGGAAAGAAGAGTATGAGCAACTTTGAAACGTTTAAGTGGCGCTAATTGCAAACACACTTTGAACAGGATAGTCAACAGAGACTTTACTGACCACATAATTGTGTCAGTTTCTGCTCTTAATGTCGTACATTTGTGAATGTTTACCATTCCAGTTTCCTACTGAAATAAAGATCAACTTTAACTCATGAGACCCTGCCCTCAGAAAGACCTTTCTTTCTTTTTTACTTTAACCTAATAGACACATTCAGGGGCACTAACTGTATCATGATGTAGTGATATCAAAATATAACATTCATTTTAGTCAAAACACAACAGCAGGAATGTAATCAATGGGCAATAATAACATGACGTGATGTGTTGATGAGGCTTCATGAAACATCAGATGAGGTATCATGATACAGTGTCTTTATTTTGAAAGTCCACTAGATGACTCTTAGTTTGAAACGATGCCAGGTTTCATATAATTAGTAGATCAGAGAGCCAGAGATTATAAAACAGAGAGTGCCATCTAGTGGAATTTTAAAATGAAGACACTGTGTCATAATACCTCATCAGCTGTTTCATGAGGCTTCATCAACCCATCACTAGTTAAAAGCCAACTATCGATATACAGGGATATCCTTTTGGCAGAAACTAGCCTCTGTGTAAACACACCCTTCTTTGTATTATACCTATTAGGTCCTTGTAGGAAAGACACAGAAAACACACACTAAACAAAAGCTTTTTTGACAGTAACTTCATCACAGAGTTCAGTTGTCAGGTTAAATTCTTTGAAATTCACAATTTTTGAGCCGCTAAAGAAAGGACATTTCACATTATACCTTTGATATAAGCTTGACATGTGACCTTTCCAGATGTGCAGGTACAAACAGTGATGAGGTCGGTCTGCCATTGGTGGCCATCCTCGACTTCACGTCCCTCCCAAATACATCTCTGCCTCACACACTCACATTCCTCCAGCTTCTGTATTCGAGTGTGAAGGTCCAAATTCTGTAACCAGACACACGGAAAGTCCATGTTTAAAGATTACATACGTTTTTAAATGAGACGCATTTGAAGAAAATATTGACCTGCACTTTGACCATGTCCAGCATGTTAGCCAGCTCCTCCACCTTCTTCTCCAGTAACTTCAAGCTGTCGTCTTTCTGAGATAAATATTTGGGCCCGTGAGGAAAAGCCGGTGGTCCCAGAACCCCGCCTCGTTGATGCTGGTCATTCTGTACATCGGGGGGATAATGGCTGGTTTGGTCTACAGGCCTATGACTTGTTTGATGTTGATTAGAGGACGCATCCTGTTGCAGTTTTAGCCCGGTATCAGCTTGAGGATCTGGGTCACTTTTTTCCGGGGACAGAGAAAAGGAGTCTAAAGGGAGGGAGGGGGACAATGTCGTTAAGGAATGTTTAGATTACTTACATCCTTTAATAACTCTTTGATTGATCAAGATTAGACTGTTTTCTTCCACAAACATCCTGTGTAAATAACTTAAGAGTAACGCACGATTCAGGAGATTACGGCATGAATGTAAAAAGATAAAAGCAACTCCGGCCCGTTGCTCACTGTTTCTAGCTTTAATCAGAACCATAAGTAGAGTCTGGAAAGTATAACAGAGACAGGCTTGTAAAATAATGTGATTTATATTTACATACACCGAGCTGTGTGTACAGCTGCGGTGAAGGACAGTGGGTTTAAAAGTAAGCAGTGCCTAATTCTCGTCATAAGGTTGAAATGAAAATGAGGAAATGACAGTGCTACCTCCGGCGTACTGTAAATATTCTCAACTGTGGTTTGTATACGCACGTGTAGCATGGTCAAAGGACCATTATATACGCTTTGTGCATAAAAGTCAAGAATATGTCATGTAGTTTGACCTTTTATAATTAAACCAGCAGCTTTTGTGTTTATTTTATTGTTTGTTACTTTGGAAAAGCCACAGTAGGCTAGACAGCAAACTGGATTGTTTCTGAAAACTGAAAACCAAGGTTAACTTCCAGGAATTTTCATTCTTAGTTGGATCACACACCACGTGACACAGAAACCATTCACAGGAAAAGAAAAACCCGACATAGCATCGAGCATGCGGTGGTAACGTTATTTAGATAATTGGACTAATTACATCCTTGCTGGGGCCTTAATCAACTCAGCTTGAATAAATAAGCAAACCAAGCTAAAGTTGAAAAGAAAAAAAATACAATCACAAGTCGTCAATGCTCACAGTTGAATGTCCTTTCAACAAAGTACTTTCTTTGAGGTTATAGTTACCTGTAACGTTGTCACAGTCCCATGGCCGCCTCAGATACGCCTTCATTGACATCCTGGCGGTCTTCAGTTGACCCTGCAATAGTTAAAAAGTGAACTAATGTCTTGACTAAGTGTATTTTTAATATAACATCTGATTTTTAAAAATATTAGCTTATAAGTTTATCAAAGTATTCTATATTCAAGTTTTTTTAATAGACATATGACAAACCCAAATAAATGAATTGAAATCTAATGATCAGTGTTTGAGTTTTTCACCAGACGAACAGATGAGCACATAACCTCCTTGGCGGAGGTAATAAAGGTGCTAAACAGCCTGTCCCTAATGCCAGACAGCTGTCACAGTGTTAGATGACGATAGAAACTGGTGGGCAGTTCACTTCAGGAGAGGCACACCTGGTACAACTTCGGGTCTTCAATTAACTTGATGCACTTTTAAGTCCGTATCTTTGTAATTGACACCTGCCAAAGAAAGGTCCAGTTCCCAGGATTTGTTCGTTTGCTCGAAAAGGGGTAGCTGAAACATACCTTAAATACCAGCAACCTTCTGAGTTTGTAATCATATGTTATTGTAGATACAAAATTGCAGTTTTAACGTAATGTTTCCTCAGTAAAGGCCGTAATTTCTAATGTCCAGATGACTTCAATAAAAAGTCTTTCCTTTTCCCTTTTTTATTTACCATTTCTTTGGGCCAAACGTTTCTCTTTTCAACCAAAGAAGTATTCACTTCTTCATAATAAACACAACTAAGTCTCATATCAGCAGATAAGGAGTGGTTAAACTAACTGGAGGTTAAAGAAAAGTATAATCTCCACTTGAAAGGAAGTCATAGATTAACAGATCAATGATGGAACTTATCATTTTGAGATAAGACTAGCAGTCGTTGATAGCAAAGATAACACTTGAGTAACTCCCTTCACTTCCTGTGGATCAGGGTCCCAAAGGCAACACACACAATTGAAGATGTTTGAAGATGGGATTGAGGGGGGAACTTACATTAAATTTGCTCTCTTTCTTCCCTGGTGCACTGGCAAGCGTGACAATAATATCCCTGGGTAACTCCATGTTGACCTCTTTACCTTTGTTTAGAGGCACAACCACAGCTTCTTGACAGTCTATGAAAAACAACAGTTGATTTGGCCTAAAGCTGACGGCCAGCTTCACCCAGTCCTCCTTGGAGAAGGGGTTTCTACTGGGGTAGCGTAAGTAGACGTGACCTTGACCTCCTTCTTTCCCCCGGTACTCAATTTGTAGACTGTTGTTACGGGTGGAGGAGAAGACCTGGAGAATTGGTGAGGAGGAAGAGGAGAGAGACAGGAGTGTGGCCTCGGAGTCTTTTGCTTGAAGCCCCACCAGATGCACCCCCAAGCTACCCTTTTGGTGATCGTAGAGGAAGTGGGAATACTCTGGAGGAAGGGTCAGGTGGGGCGCTCTGGAACGTATTTTGTACGTGACACTGCCAGGACTGTGGAGTCTGGACACTCCACTTATTTGTCGGGACATGTTCAGAGCTTTCAGCAGGTCGATCTCTGTGTCGGAGAGAAAACAGAGTCGGGTTTCCAGAAAGTAATCACATAAACATGGCTTTGTTTACAGAAAAACCCACAATCTGCAAGAGTGAATCCAACAGAGAAAGAAAATCAACATTTTTGTGGGACATGAAATAATTGCTTCCTTTTGTGTGTTGACCGAACTGAGTGGCATGTATTGAACCAGAATGCAAGAACTTTTAATTTATTGATCTACCTCAGTTTCTCATGCAAAATTGCTAAAAAGAAAATCATTAATTTGTCACACCTTAAACCAGTGGATAAAAACAAATGAATTGTTAAGATTAAAATATAATAACACTGTGCTTACTACACAATAAATAAATACAATAAATACAATTTGTGTGCTTTAGCCTTGTAGCATCTCTCTTACAGTTTAACTAACTCAACTTTTTTATCAGAGAAAGTATCTTTAGCATAATTGTGTACATCCAAGAAATGTTTCTGTCATATTGAGATCACACATGTTCTGCACTATACTCAAATTCCTCTTTTATATCCAGTACATAAATCATAAGATATGTGCTTGCAAAAGTACTTTTTCTGCTTGATATACGCTTGTGGTTTGTTCAATTCAAATCTTTTATATTAAAGCAGGAGTGTAAAGATGTATAACAATATATTCACCATACATAGTGTACAGATATATGATCATTAATGGAATTAATATTAGCTTAGATCTGAGCCAGAAAGTGTTAAGAACAGATAGATGAGAATAATACACTAGTATTTATTATAACATCAATAGAGTTTCTAAAGAACAATTGATTTCTCAGAATCACTAGTTAAAATGTAGCCTTTTTGTTATGCATTTTTGCACCAGTTTTTGCAAACTTAACAACTGTCCCATAAACTTGAGTCAACTTAATGGGGAAAATTTAAAGAGAAATTGAAAATTCCACTGTAACTTACCCGCTTCATCAAGAGCTCCAGGCTGACCCTGCACAGTCAAGATCCACAGTATCTCCAAAATAAACAACGTCTTTAATTTCTCCATTCTCCAGTCACAGTGTTCAACACCTTATAGTAAGAACATGATTTCCACAGGATCTCCAGGAATCTGCTTAACTCCAGAGCGTGTGCTCCTGCCAAAGTGCACGCAGGCAAACACAGAACATCTGGATGCAAACAGGGAGTCACTCCTCCTTCTCAATCACTCTTCTCACACTCCCAAGGGAAATGTTCAATCTTCACTCCCTTATTACTATCATATTCCAAAAAGCAAAACTTCCAAGCAAGTGGAGGGAAAAGGATATAGTCCGTGTGAAAAATAGTTCAGGTGTGCAGAAGGCATGAGGTCACTGGTTCCTGAACAGTTCCTGTCCCAGAGGTTTAGATGTAAGTGGATTCTTTTCTTCCTCTGTTTTCCCTCTTTTTGTTGGAACAAAACTCTCCACCCATCACTGCACACTGCTGTTGATTCACACAGACCCCCGCCGTTTTGGAAATTAGCTAAAACCTGGTCTGGAGACTGGAGAGGAGCCATGTAGAGACAGCCAAAATATGTGTGTGTGAGTGCTATAACAGGTTTATCTGTATTGTGGGGACATTTCAGATTATTATCATACCTTGGAGAAGCAATTACTGTGAGCTGCATGAGAATGTGGAACTGAAGCATGCTAGTCTACAATTGTTATATAATATTTATCATGAAAACCGTTATTATGAAAATACATAGTAGTAGTAGTAGTATCCAGCAGCCTAGTATACACACTATTCTCTTACCAAGAGGATCATCTGGTCACACTGTGAGTGGCAAACCGAGGTAACCGGCATACATACTATGATCCTGATAAAGGAAGTTTAAAGTAGTGGAAATAGAACATAAATTAAGGTGGTGAAAATAATCTAAAATAGTTGCTTTTGTACAAAGTTACCATAACTTCACAATTATGTGATACAGGGATTGGACATTGAAAACCAAATATGAAATCCAAGTAGTTAAAGCTAAAAAAGGTATGTGTGTGTAAGTAAGTGCAGGTCAATAACTTTACTTAACATTACAGCATTACATTGTCAGCAGTTTTCTTTCTGATATGAGAATAACTTAGACAATGTTGACATGGGATGAGGAACAGATACTGGTCATTACATTTCGATGCTTTTCTCGAGTTTCATTTGGACGAAGTAAGATTTCGAAGGTAATAGTCCTTCACTTGAATGGATTCTAACTGCCGCTGCCTTGCCAGATTAAATTGCTCACTTGCTACTGCCATGCATGATCTACAGTATATGGGTTGAGATTAGTGATCTCTACCCTGGAGCATGTGGTTTGAATCCTAGTCTTACTCCTTAAGAAGTACAGTTACTTAAGTAATTTGATCAATGCTGTGTTTTTTAGAAAGTCAAGTGTAATCAGCTCCTTGTCAGAGTGTTGGTCTTTTTCAGGGATTTTCCAGTCTGGAGTATTTAGGATATCTAATGTCCCATTCAATCAAGGAATGTTTATTTATTCCATTGAACTCTTAATCTTTGCATTTCATAAGTAATTATTTAGTTTTGTTTAAAGATCAGAAGACATATTGTTTTGGTGAGTCCAAAATACCACTCAGTCTTAAAATGCTTCACTTGCTGAGGCCGGACAAGACTGGACTGAACATGCACGTGTGTGTGTTTGTGTGTGTGTACTTGAAATGTAGTGAGGAAAGGGTTAAAATGAAGATGTCATGTTTCACTGTTTTGGCAACAAAACTACTCTGACACTGAGCTATCCAGCCCTCTGCTCCTTCTTTCCCCCAAAATTTCCCCCCTCACAACGTGTTTGTATTTCAATCCTCTATTTAAAAAGATTCCATAAAAAGAATCCCTGTGTTTGTGCTGACGCAGAATGCAACATGGAGACAGGAGGAAAGACAGTGATCCTTCACTTGTGTGGTGATTAGATTTGATCCCTCATGAATGTCAGTATGATCTATTGGACCTGATCATTTAATGCTAGCCACCACATCAAAGCACATCCCTTACTTATGACACAAATATGAAAATAATTTGTTAACCCCGAGGCTCCTTCACGGTTGATCTTGGTCGGCATATGTCTGCATCCAACTGTTTTATTGACGACTTTAATAAGCCCAAACAAACCAGCCTAGATGCAGCTGGGATTTTTTTTATTCACCACAGCCTGGAATATCATTGTTTTTATTCAGGGCCAAATGTAATCTTCATAATGATGGAGGGCTGCTGTGTTGTTAACTTCATTAGCTGCACAGAATCATGAGAACACAATTCAACGTGACATTACATTTTCTCATTTCACAAGGCGGAATTTTATGGACATATTGTCCATAAAAATACAAAAGACAATTGGAAAGAAATGAATGACCTGAGGGACTGCACACTAGTTTTTTGGCGAAGGCAACACAAAAGCAGGAAAGTGTTTTTGTTGGCACCAAAGTTCATCTCGGAGAACATAATGCGAGAACTCACAAACGTGGGTGCTGTTAAGAAAAGCAGGTAAGAGTATCGTAGCCCTGAGCGGAAACACCTCAGTGTTTGACCTGGAGATCTGACCAATTTGTATAACCTCATAATCAGCCAAGAAAGGCAGGTGTAACAGTCATGGAACAAAAGACTTTGAACTTGTGTATGTTTTGAAAACAGTGTCATGATTCAGTTTCTGTGGATCTAGAAAGAGCATGTCAGATTTCTGCAGGCATAATAATGAGTGAGACTGTCTCCTGAATTAACTGATACCTTTTCTTTTTCTGTTACTATCTTGTTCAAAGAATGGGATATTAATATGTCATGTATATGTATATTATATGTCAATTAATTAAATGCTGCTAAATCAATACAGGATTGAACAATAAAATGTTGGCCTTGTTCAACCACCAATGACTTACTGATGAAACCCCTTATGGGAAATGCTAAAAGACTAGTATTTGGCTACAGGTTTTAATGCATTTTTTAACATGGAAATGTTTGTTTTTCTATATGGTATATGTCTGTCTAACAAAATAACACATGGAAACAGAAAAAGGTGATGAAGGGACAAGGAATATTACCACTACTACTACTACTACTGCTACTACAACTACTCATACTACTAATAATAAAAATAATAATAATAATAATAATAATAATAATAATAATAATAATAACAACAATAATAGCATTATTACATTTGTGAAGTCAAGGTTTAGGGAAGGGTTAATGAAAAAGTGCTATTGTTAAATGGTTTAACTTTGGTGCCACCCAGTGAACGTCCAAGGTAACTGCAGTAAAATTCAAACTGTATTTTGGTTTTGGATTATTTGGACTATTTTCATTTTAATAAAAGCCCCACATCTAGAAATATAGATAAAATCACAAAAGAGGTCAAAGGTCACAACAGAGATTCAAGGTCACAAAAGGCTGATTCGTTATTTTAAAAAGTGCTCTCATGAGTTATTATCCTACAGTTTTTTGACGGGTCTAGACCTGTTCCAGAACCAGGACGGTCAAAAGGCCGGCAGCAGTAAGGACAGAAACAAGCCACAATATTGAATTACCGTGGCCGTTGTCTGGTAAACATGTTGTCGTGGCTGCATTGACCGTAACCTCCTGTATAATAAAGGGTTGACAATCAACCAAGTTCTCAAGTTACTTAATGGATTAAGACCTTATCTAGAAGAACACTCTGCATCTCCACAGTATTACAAATAAGTGCTACTGTACAGGGACTTGGTCTGTTTCATAGTATGCTCCATGTGACGCTATACATGTTAGAAACAACCTGATGCTTCATATGAAGAGACATTGAAACAATTGAGTCCTTATTTCTCACATGTGCCTAAAAGGTTTTAAAACATCAAATATGTTTCATGGTTTGCATTCATTTGGATGTCAAAACCTTCCAGGAAACTTTTGAATCTCGATGCACAAAAAAAGACCTCACACGTCTTCAAAACCCATATAAGCTTTCATCTTTTAAAAAGCCCTGGAGGTGTTTGAGAAACACAACAAGGTGTGTTTGTCTCTGCATGCTGGGCTGTGTGTAGAGAGATGTTGGTTAATCTCCAGAAGGTGAACGGTCGATGTTTGATACCTAATCCCTTGTCAGGCTCAATTAGCTGTCTCACATCACCATTAGAATAAATCCTGCTGCAGCTGTGCTGTAGATCATGAGCCTTAAAATACTCTATGCATCATGTTCATAGAACCAGCAGTGTACACATGAAGGGTCCTGTTTTGCGTCATAGCACATCAAGTCACACAATCTTGAATACCAAGTGACTCCAGACAAATCTCTTCAACTCACTTGTGACACCAGTCTCTGACCTCCTAGTCAGCCATCCTTAATCTGATTGGTCCTGTCTCCCTCCCTGACCAGGTTAGTCCCGCCCTGAAGGTTTAGTCCCTGAGCTGACGTTTATCCTCAAGAAGACACACACCCCTAAGCTGTTAACTACTTTTTAATTCACCGCTTCCATTTGTTGTCTGTGTGCCTCAAGTGTTTTGCCCTTTTTATTATGTCTGGGGACCAACGATGATACCTTCACCACATGGCAAGAGGATATGGAAGCAGAGCCACAACACGAGGCAGACCATTTGACTGCAACAGGCCCATTAGATAAACAGGTGCGTCTGGTATTTAAAGTGACTTATTTCAGTTCAAAAGAGCAATGATTACTTTCAGGACGACAGCAACTGAATATATTTTCCTTTTGGATTGATGGATTTATTATTTAAAAATGTATTATACAACCTTTTGAGTCGCTTCAAAGTTTAATAATATTTTTCATCAGATAGAAATAAATTGTTTTGATGCTATAAAAAAGGTGCAAATTATTATTACGTTTTTCCCAGAAACAACAATAACAACAATGATAAAAAAACATTTATAGCCTATACTATATTTGGTGCAGCATATTTGGAAAAACAATGTGAATGACTAAAAAGATGTTGTTGTTTTAATATCTAGTGTACCCTCTTTGACTCTCATCAAGTTGGATTTTTGGTTATTTACCACAAAACAAATAAAATTGATCCAAGTGTTATTTTGTGACCATGGCGCACTCACAAACATAGTAGAAGTCGTTGGATAATATACAATAAATAACACATGTCTTGTCGTCATATTAAGTGGACATATATGCATACCCAATACGATCTTGTAACAGTATTTTAATCTCATTTAGTCAAATTAAAACATTAACCATATATACATGATGCTCAGATTTGGAGTTTTCTATTTGGGTCAAACTTTCTATCTGAACTCCACTGAGTGACTTGCAATGAAAAGTGACTTTCAAAAGATTTCAACTTTATCCCCTAGTTATGTCCGGATCAGATAATGGGACATGCACAAAATACACAAATAAAATACGTCTAAATCCATTTCATTTACTTACTATAATTGCTAAGAAGTCAAGGTAAGGTTTTAAATTTTAAAAGTGGTCGAGGTTGATCAAGATCCATGCATAACTGCTGGGTATAATTTAAATTAACTATTTTAAAAGAATCATCAACTCATGAAATCATTATGAAAATAAAAAGTTCATTATTGTGAAGCTTTGGATTAAATGTTGCAATTATTTTAAATTAAATACTTTATTATTTCTCCCTTTTTTTTTTGAAGATATCCAGACTTCCGGAGGCCTGACTGATGTCAGGAATGGCACTCATGGAAGTAAAATGGACTCTTTCTCAGGCTAAGCTGCTCCTCTGTGCTGTTATACTTCTCTTGCATCTCTACTCCGTCACAGGTACATTTGTCCCAAGTCAAAACGCTTTTGGGTTCTGCTCTGTAAATGTGTGATTGTTTACCCGAAGGGATGTCCGGATGGGGCGGATGTTTGGATGGTCAGAACGTATTTTCATCCATCAGCGAGAACAGTCTTCCCGGAGAGGTTATCAGTGAGTTCACCACCGACACGTCAGTGGAGGGGATTCACTGGAGCCTGGATGGGAAAGATGCCGACTGGTTCATGCTGGACGGAAAGTACATTCGAATCAACACTTCAGCACAGAAAGTTCTTGACCGAGAGGTATTTTAAGACCACACCAAGGCACTAATCAGTAATCTTTACTTGGCAAACTTTTTGTTTAAAAGCTTGAACCCGAGGTTTATCGTACTTGTGTTGTTAAATAGGAACACAACGTTTTATCTCCAGGAACGATTTTAATAGCATGGAGCTTCAATGACCCTTTCAACTATTTCCAGATTAAACTTAGCCACCCCAGGCTTGGACAGAAAACAATCTGTCTTTCCAATCAGTTGTCTTACATCACAGCAGCTGTAGGGTTAACAAGATTAATGGCTTCAATCCTTCTCTCTCTCTATCACTCCTACAATAAAGGGACACAATGAAAATTAGAAACAAAAAACAAACAAGAACCATAATGAATGGAGAGGGACAAATGCAGCTTATTAAACTGAAACAATCATATTCTGTTGTCAAGATCTGTCTTCCTATCACAGACACCATTAACCCTTGTGTTATCTCAGGGTCAACAACACCCTAAGGCCAGAAAATAAACGTGTTTGTGGTATCCCTTTTGTTGTCTCTTGGCTTCCAGAAATTCATACGCAGTGGTGAAGGTTAGTTTTCGGACCACCGGGTCACCTTTACCCTGAGATAAAAACTATTTTCAACAGCACTTGTTGGTAAAATGTAGTGATGGGTTGATGTTGTCTCATGAAACAGTTGATGAGGTATCATGATACAGTGACCTCACTTTGCAAGGCCACTAGTTGTTGCAGTTTGGAATTCCAATCGGAAAGTTTATTATATCTTTTAAAAATAAGGTTTTTGTACTGATATTTATTATTTTATTCATCATATAATAACTTGTTTCAGGTCCAAGGACCAGTTCTCATGGCAGAGTTGTCCTGTTATGAAGAGGATATACTTCAGGTAAACAGTTTTTTCAAAGGTGTATGGCTCATCTGTAAGATTTGGTTTTTGGATTGGATTTGATTTTTAAACACATGTGTATTGTTTCCCAGAGTGTGTACAGGGTCATGGTGGAAGTCGTCAACGAGAACGATAATCTACCACAGTTTGTTGAAAACACAGTTCAGTCTCTTGTTGTAAGCGAGGTAGGTTGAAACAATTGCATTTTGACTTCACGTATTCTTCCCTTTTAATCCTCTGCTAACTTCCAGTTAATATCAGTGAACTCTCTGGTGTTCACTGTCCAAGCGACTGACGCAGACAATGACCAGATAATTTACTCGATCGACAGTTCATCCGTGAGTTTTCACCTCAAACTAAACAGAGGAAGAACACACAATTTATCTGCATACTTGTACCTGTTTGTCTCGCAGCCTGATGCGGATTACTTCAAGTTTGATCTCCCAAATAGTGGTAAGGTGATCCTGGCCAAACCTCTGGACTTTGAGACCAAGTCCCAGCTGTCTGTCACCATCTACGCCTCTGTAAGACATTTAAATGATCATGTTTAAGTAAACACTCACAATATTCTCTATGTGGTAAAGTAACTGTATCTGCTTTTTTTCTTCTCAGGAAATGAGTACAGAGGAGCGCTACAACACCAGCACAGATGTCACCGTCATCATTCAGGACGGAGATGACCAGTATCCACAGTTCATGCCCTGCACCATGCTCTTTTATAATGAAACTGCACGTGTCTGCATTAATCCAGAGTATATTGTCAACATCACAGAGGGGGAACAGGTCCGTTTTACCCTCTTATTTCTATTGTACTCCTATTATAACTAAGAATTGATAAGAGAATGAAGGGCATCTGTCATGTTGCAGGATTTTGTTTTAGATATTTCCCCGGGGCCCATCCATGCTGTCGATGGAGACACTGGACTCAACTCTTCCATCAGCTATGCCATTCTCTCTGGTAAAGAAAATGCATGTAGTTGTACTATAAGTTTGAAATGCCTTTTAAATGCAACTCCATGCATTTATTCACAGGTGAATTAACTAGTGCTATACAGGGACATCTACTGGGCAAAGGGATGTATAGTAATGAAAAATAAAAAATGCTTTTCTGTTTAAAGAATTAATGAAGCTGCAAATTCAATGAACGTTCATTTTAATGTGTATACTCAACTCATTCTATTTTTTGTAAACTAGATTAGATAGTACGTTGTAATGTTATTTTTAAAAACTAGAATTGTGTTAAAAGGAAAGTCATTATGTACACAAACATGGAGTAAACGATTTATCAAAAATAGTTTTATGTAGGCACAGGTCGTGAATTTAATAATGTAAGATTTTTCCTGCACATTAGCCTGATATTATACGGAATAAAAACATTTAGAAGAAAATATCAAGTTACAAACTTACCTAACCGTGCAGACCGGTGGGGGGTTAGCTTAACTACTGTCTCTGTTAGCCTTTATTAGCTAGCGTAGCTTGCTAGCATTTTTTTATCTTGTTTTTATTTGATTATTATTATTGTGTTTAAATTGATTTAACGTCAGTTTGTTATAGTTCCTATATCGTCAGTTAAACCTAATTTAATTTTCATACACAAAACAAGTTTATATTTTACAATCTGGAGGATACTCCTCTTTTTTTGTTTAGTTTTCCATTTAATAGTTTAATATCATTTTTTATTTTTTTTTATTTTGATTATTTTTATTTTTTAAACATATTTAGTTTTTTAAAGTTATTACCAGGAGTTAAAATGGATTGTGAACTTAAAAAATGTCCTATAGCTCCTGTTTTAAAATTCCCAAGATTAATTTTTAATCTAAAGGTAAAGCATTGGATTACTGCATATCATATTGTTTTGGTTTCAGTACTTGTTTTTGTTAACGTTGTTGTCCATGCCAGGGAACGATGAAGGTCACTTCCTCATGGACAGAAAGACAGGTGAGATGATGCTCACGAAGGCCGTCACAGACAGACTCACAACTCCGACACTGCCTCTTCAGATCATGGTGAGAAAGACTCTGAGCTTGATTAGTTTGAAAACTCTTCTCTTGAGTGTTCGATCTCTAACTCTTAACACAGGCGTATCAAGACGATGACACCAGGAAATACACCGTGACAACACTAGTGGTCCGTGTTTTGGCCGTGAACCACTTTTACCCACAATTCAGCATGGCCGAGTACACGGGCTTTGTGTTGTCTGGGAAGAATCCACTCTCCCTGGTGAACACGTATGGAGGCAAAGCCCTGACTCTACATGTGCAGGACGAGGACTTTCACAACGTAAATCACAAAAATAATGTCCTAATGTTGTATTGTTTCCTTTCGTAATTCATGCTCCTTTTTTTTAAATGTCCCAACATGTACAGGGCTTCAATCAGATGATCCACTTCCACTTCAGTCCATCGTCCAATCACACCGACATCTACAAGATCACCAGGGATGGACTTGTTATTGCGAGGACCAACCAGCTTAAACCGAAACAGAAACATTTCCTCAAGGTGCTTTACTTGCTTATGTCTGCCCCTTGTTCTTAAATATAATATTTCTTATAATTTCTAATTTCTTATTTGAAGGACATCTTGAACTGCGAGTTATCCTGATTAAAATCTAAATTACGTTAATTCACAATTAGAAAACTTACTTAAAAATGTAATAATATTTTATTACTTTACATAATAAGTAATCTAATCCAAATACCATTAAACTTTAAACAGAAACTTTGTTCTTATTTTTATTTTTTATTAATTATTGTCTGTAGTGCTGTGTATTGCTATTTGGAAAAATAATTTCTATCTATCTATCTATTAATTGAAACAAGACATTACCCATTAAAAGTACTATTATCATATATTATATTTGAAATTAACACTTTTTTTTTTTAACATTCGTTACTCAGATGTTAAAATGTGTTTATTACAGAACTTTAACAAAAACTAAAGAGCAGAAAGTGAAGAATATTGGATATTTCCTCTTTTTGACTGTTGTAATTTTGGAAATAGAAAAATATATGCTTTTGTTTGTTTTTTAAAGTTTTTTTGCTTAACATTGTGGAACATATGATGAGGAAGTGCCTCAGTTTCCACCTTTTGTTTGTATATCAGTGACTTCCTTTAGTCTTCCTGTTGCTTTGAAAAAACCCATACAAATCAATCTATCATCCCATCATTAAGGTGATCGCTGTGGACCAGGAGTCGGGTGAAGTAGCTCACGCATCAGTCTCGGTGGAGGTCTTACCTGAAGGACAATCAAGTAAACACAAGTCACACTTGCTTCACATGTTTTCAACGGGTCTTTAAAACAACAAACGTGTTGCGTTGCAGTTCCACACAGTGCGCTGACCGACGAGCGAGCGATCGGCTGCACGGTGGGCAAAGCCTTTTTCCTCAGCACCATCTTCATCACCATCCTCGGCTGCATCCTGTCCATGCTGATGTGGCTGAAGAAGAAGCACAGAGGGCACAGAGACCCCCTGGAGAGAGGGTGTGTAGCTCAGGGGAAACACCCAAACGTGGTGAGGAATATACTTTTTAGAATCCCAATTGTACTACTTAACTTTCCGTCAAATAATTTCTATATTTTCACAGAGCCTTCAGTGGTTCCAACTTGTAAGTTATCACTCTTTTCCGACAAATGTGTTTTACTAGTTTGTCAATTTCAACTACATGTTATAGTCAGAAATAAACTTCATATATAATTCTTATTAATGAACTTGAACTGTTGCGATTCTGACCGGTCCCTCAGGTGAATCCCCAAAGTGCCATGCCACAAATGGAAGACCTGCCCTTCAGCGATGAAGACTATGGAACCTGTAACCCTTCATTCAGCTTCTCGGAAAAGACCTCAAGCTTCGACCGACCACAACCTCTACCATCCGGCAATTCGGTCCCTGCCGTCGAGGCCAGCGTGATCCCGGCTGATCAAGTCTTCATCCCCATAAAGGACAAGGGCACCGCATCCATTCTTCCTTTCTGTGCAGTGGAAGAGATCTCTATACAAGGAGCACCTCCACCTCCACCGAGAGCACTGCCCAGCTCTTCCCACTCGCCGCCAGACACCACCAGGACACCAACCAACACCATCGCCAGCCCCACCTCCGACACCAGCCCTTCTCCTCCTTTCACGTGTCTGGATTCACAGAGAAACTCCATCATCGACCTCGTCGGTCCTTCTACCAGCGCTTCGGCTCCAGCGTCTCCGACGACAAGAGCAGCAGAGAAAGAAAAACCTCTCGTCAAACCTCGTTCCAGTCGCCCGTACTCGCCTCTGCTGTCCTCGCCCGTCACGAAGCACGAAACCAGCCCCCCGACCACCCCGGAGCACGCTCTCCTGAAGGCCACGCTGGTGCAGATAGATACATCTCCAGGGGAAACGCCTCCACTGACACCTTCTTGCGTTCCCTCAAATCCAAGCATAGAAGAAACAGAACCATCAACTTCACTGGACCTACCAGACATATCAGAAGAAGCTAAGAGTCCATCCGTGGAGCGCAGGCCTTCGGCAGAGGAGGACGATTGCTCGGTGAAGGACGATGATGAAGGGAATCAAGGTGAAGAAGAGAAGAGGAATGATAGTGAAAGTGAATTGGAATCAGACGAAGAAGAGTTGCTGAGAGTGATGGCTCGGTGTAATCCTGTTTTAATGACATTTAAAAAGCCACAGGGAAACTGAATGACAAACAGTGAATATGTTCTCTCAACAAAATAACATAGAAAACATGTTTTATTTAGCCTCTGCAAACACTCCACTTGTTCTAGTGCTTCTTCTCTTCAACAACTAAATAAAAGATTTTTATATAAATCTGTCAGAGCTGCTGAATTTACTTCATCTCACATTGTTGAGAAAAGAGTGCGTGCTGTGGCTTAAGACCACTGAGACTTGTCGCCTGTGTTTGTTCCACTTGCCACCGGTCAACCCATTAAAGCAGATCTGCCCAGATTAGAAAAGATTTCTTTACCTCCTGCTGTTAAATCCACTTCACCTTCTATTGACGAGTCCACACACATGGTTTTGTTTGGGAGTTGAATAGGTTGCCTGCCATCAGGAAAAACATGTTCATATAAATAAAATCAGAACACACTGGCAATAAAATAAAACACACATACACACATACAAATGTTTTGTGGTGTCACTACAGAATAGAAGAATGAATAAGAAATAGAAAAACAGAACCAAGCACCAAAGCAGCCGTTATGAATGATATTACCCAAACGCAACACTAAAAGATTACTTATTATTTAATCTACAAGAATATAGACAATGTCCTTACATACAGAACATACCTTGTAGAATTAATACCTCACATATAAATTCCAAATTATAACTTTTTATAATTCAATTCTCATTAATTTCCTCATCTAAGACTTGGTATGTTTTGTGTAAGTAAAAGTTTAATTTATTTTATATAAATAATGATTTATGCGGATTCCACAGATACATATCACATTATATGGCTTATATGTTCTGGCTGGTAATGGGTTTACGAGGCCTCATGAAACAGCTGATGAGGTATCATGGATACAGGGTCTACATTTTGAAACACCACTAGATTTCACTTTCTGCTTTATGGTCTTCGGCTCCTATCAAATAATTCAGTGAAACCTGACATCATTTTCAAACTACAAAAATGAAGACAATGTATTATGATACCTGTCATGATTCCTGATCATCTGTTTCAGGAAGCCTCAGCAACCCATGAATACTTGTTAGTGAATAACACTTGATAACAGTGTTAGCTGTTTATGTTGGGGTCAGATTTAACAACCTAACACCCTTGTTAAATTACGATTGGAATCTAATATAAGAATCTAGGCCTGAGGTGTTAAAATCATTTTATAAAATGTTTATATTTTCATAAATTTATTTTTCAAGAAGTACATTCTAAATAGAAGTGTTTGTAGTGTGAAAAAAACCCAGTATATATTATGTGTAACTGGATATTTGAGTTGTTGTTTAAGATAACAATGTAATATGGCCATGGAAAAAATGAGACCACCCTTGATAGCAATGGTTATCCCTTGTGTTATCCTAGGGTCAAGGTGACCCGAGGGCCCGAAAACAAGATGAATGACCTTCTGCATATGTATTTATCGAAGTCAGGAAGGTTGTTTATCTTGACCCAGAGAGACACAAAGGATAAAACAAAAATATTTGTTTTCAGATCTTTGGGTCACCTTGACCATGAGATAACAATGGTTAAACCATCAAGTACCGACTCGTGTGCATCTCACAGTAAGGAAACACAGAATGTCCAAAAGCAGTTTTTGGTCTGTGAGGACACAGGTTTGCCAATAAATTTTTTTAAATTTATATTATCATTGACTTACAAAATGTAACCATCTTTAGGTTGCTATGATAATTTAAATATATATATTTGAACTTAAGAGAGCAGCTTTATTTTACACCAACTCAAAAAAATTACACTGTTTGCAGACTATCGTTTCCATTTGTTTTATTGAAACAATTTCTCACTCAACAAAAAAACAGAACCTGATTATTCATGTGCTCACGCTGCAACACCACAACATATTTACAGTGATCTCTTTAGCGAAAGTCTCATGGCTGCCGTGAGCGTGTAAAAAACATGTTCATTATAGTTTACTGTATAAAAGCTTGACAGTGGTTATAAATGATGAGACTAGAATAACAAAAAAGCTCCCTGTGTTCTGTGTAGTTTCTTTAAAAACGTTTTTACTTGGCAAAACAGAGAAGTAGCTGAAACTCGGAACACATCAAGAATAATACCCGAAAACACAGTACACACACAGAGAGAAACAAAGCATCAATTACCAAATCCATCTCAACTCCTTCAAAAGTACACAACCTTGTGTTACCATAGTAACATTGTGGACCAAAATATGATGCTATTGCACTTGTCCAAATAGTCTTCATTGTCACTGAAATGAACTAATGTTATCATCATCATCATCATCCCACTACTGCAGGCTGATGACGAAATCAACCATGTCAGTTATCAGACGGAAAACATATCAGCATAGTCCAGTGCGTCGAAACGAGAACAGAACAAAAGGCTTTTGTTCTTGTCCCAAATACATTTCTTTCCAATCAAGGATCACAAAAGAATAAATGTGTTAATCATCTGTGTGAAGACACAGAGGACAGAGGTTAGACTTGATGTATAGAGGGGAGCACATTCAAGAAAACGTTCTCGGGGAAAAAAAATAAATAACTCATGGACTTTGACATGGATGTAGGAACAAGCACCGAGTCCACACGTGGAGGCAGAAGTTTGCTTAGAATTCATCATGTCGAGTCAAAGCTTCACCAAAGTCGGTGACCTGACTTCCAACAAAGAGGTCATATTTCTCCACAATTTCTTCTTTGGTCAGATGACCATCCTGGAGAAAAGTTTAAAGAGAGACAGTTAATTAAAAACATAAGAACATTGTTACTGTGAAAACAATTGGAAAGAAAAAAAAAAAGAAGAAAAAGACGTACGTGGTTTGCGTCCGACTCGTAGACCAAATGTTTGGCTTCGGCCTCAGCGTGGTCATAGTCACTGGGCAGGATCCAGTCTCTGGTTTCATCCTTGTCCATCTTTCCATCTTTATTTTTGTCTCTGAATTCAGTGAACTGTTCTCTTTCAGTCTTCACCCACTCAGGCTCTGAGGCGTCGCCGTCCTGGTTGTACATGTCACCTGCAACAAGAGCAGTCAAGAACACATTTAACTTACTTGGTGGTCTTGGATTTTAAAAAATTAATAGACTTCAACATGACAGCAAGTTTAAGATGTGTTGTTGCCGTCCTTTGTTTGTGACTAGGTGAACTAATTCAATGAACATTTTTTCCAGCCTCTAACGCACTTAAAGAGCAGCATTATGAAAGGTGCTAAAAAAAAGACTATAGTATAAGTTATACCTTATTCTTCCCACATTAGGGGATTTTGAGTTGTCACAAATCCATACACATGAAAATATACAGTAGAAAATTATTAAATAAATAAAAACCATAATTATATAAAGTCATAACTAAATAAAAAATATTAAAAAATATTAAATGAATTAAATAAATATATTGATTGATAAATTGATTAAAAACATTACTCTTTATATACTCTTTTTACAGATTGAGCGTGAATCATTGAAATAGAATAAAAATGGATTAAGTAATTCTGCTTTTATGACAGAGTATAATAACTAGTTTTTCTTTTTCTTTTGATGCGCTTGGATTTATCATGTCAATTTTTTTAATTCTGTGAATTGATAAACTCACCAATATATTCATCCAAGTCGATTAAACCGTCTCCGTTCTTGTCAATGTCCTCCATCGTTTCCTACAGGTAAAAGAAAGACCAACAATGTAACAATGAAAGCCTTAACTTTGGGTCTGAAGAAAAAACATGGGTGGTCTGTGGATGCAGGTTGAGAAAACCGAATAGGATAATAAATAAGCAGGTTAATAAGAGGGCGAGTAATTTTGTCTCCAACAAACTTACATGTCAAAACATGCAAAAACATACAGCTGGCAAAAATAATGGTAGTGTTTACAGCTGGTGCATTCCTGAGCTGCTCTGAAATTGTGGAGACCTCGAAGATGCGCTGGGAACAGGAGACCATAGAGAACTTACCAGGACAACAATGTCTTTCATGTGGTCGTATTCCTCAGGGTGAAGGAAAGCTGTGAACTCCTCTTTGTTGGCCTTCAGGTCCCTGTCCAGGTCAGCCATTTTAAATCTCCTTTCATCACGATCCATCATCTGCCTGTAGCTGTAGCCATCATCAGGGTCTGGATCATCTAAAGGTCAAATAAAAACAACATATGTTATAGAAAGGAAATAAATCAGCCTATATGCAACAAAGTATTCGGATGTTCAACCCTACCAAGAATGTATCCATAGGTGGCGTTCCTGTATTCCTCCCATGACACAAACTCATCTCCATTTAGGTCATGACTCTTCCACTGGCGATCCACGTCATCATAAATCCATTTCTTCTGTGCATGTTTGATCCACTTCTTCATCTCTTCAACAGTGACAAATCCATCCTTGTCGTCATCAATGCGTTCCACCAGCATGCTTGGGGAAGAAATGTTTTATTATTATTCAATTATGACTTAAGATGTCACCTTTAATGGTCTCCACTGAGATTAATAAAGGTCATAATATAAATGATGAATCACATTACAACAATCGTAATTGTTCTAATTGCATTAGAACAGTTTTAATTGTCATAATTGCATTAGAACAATTTCAATATGCCTCATAATTGCCTACCCAAGCCTCTCCTTGCTCTCCTCTGGTGTAAGCTGGTCAAAGGTCTTGGCCTCCTCTTGACCCAGAAAGGCTTCATGATCGTAGTCAAAATTATCGCCATCATCGTGCTCTTTGTTACTGAGAGGTTCGTCGTGGTGAACACGCTCCTTTTTCTCTGTGGGTTTGCTGGTGGCATAAACCACACAGAGTGCAAAGCACATAAAAAACGGCCGGAGCTCCATGGTGATTTTTTTGCAGACACTATCTGTACCAACAAAAGAGTTGCACATATTAAAAAGTACAATTACATCATTTTTAATAACGATTCTAAAAATTCGAGATGTTAGGTCATGTCACAGGCACTGCTTAAAAAAAAGTTCAACTCTACCCTTCTAGAATGACTGTGAGAAAATATCCTTATTCTAAGTGTTGAAACTCTATATGCTTTTGTCTACAGATTCTTCCGTCGTTCCCGTCCACCAATTTCAAAAAGTGACAGGTGAATGGGACATGTTTAAATCCAAATAGAATCCATGTTAAACAAGGCACAGACAAAAAAATCTCAACGACGATGTAAACAAAAATATTAACTTGTTGTACACAACACGCCGTCGTCAACTATTAATGTGACCCAGTTCAACGTCTCTACATCTCAAAACACAATTGTATACATTTTAATCGTTGTTTGACATCGACTTATTATTTAAGTGAACAAACATTTTTTTAAGACATTTGTGAACCGTTATGAACGCAAGACCGCTATAGCTAATGATAGCCCGGCCCTCTTGTCACGATACAAACTCCATTACATCTAATTCTACATCACATACGACACAAGCCTCTCTTCTACGCGCCACTTTTGCTCAAGATAAAAACATTTAAGTACGAGAATCTCCTTTAAAACTCACCGGTGTCTTCGGGGGAAGTTGGACGTTGCAGCTTCGAACCCTCCTCCCGGAAACACACCCTTACACTTCCGGTGCTGAAACACCCGCCGTCCAATCAGGTCGCGGGCGCCACAGTGCGATGTCGCGCGCCTATTGGTCCACTTCGCCACCGAGCTCTGTGATTTGATTGGTCGAGAAGCGCCACGTCCTCACCGTCAGACGCCCGGTCGTTCATTCATAAATTTGACCCAACGTCGTGTCGACGTCTAAATGAAATACTTATTTACGCTACGGAAAAATCCATCAATCTAAGTTTATTTATATAGCAGCAGTAGGTTTACCGTGAGGCCAGTTTCCCTAATGAACTTCCTGAGATCGATCCGGCAAACCTCCCAATGACCTCATTTTCTTTCCGCAGGTACAATAATAGATGGAGTCTCTCCAGAGACAAGTCGATTAAACCAGCCTCGACTGAGGATCTTCCATCACGGAAGTTCCTAACAGCAACAAAATACCTGGAACACCACATGAAAAAAGCACTTCCTGTCTCTTATGGATATAACCATCACAGCAATTTAGAAAACTAAAGCATGTCCACTCCTTTACACAGAACTCATGGTCATATGTGATTAAAGAAACACAAATAAATATATAATAAGAATCTCTATTTGACCCAGATTGGTGATGATACATTAAATTAAATAGCTGTGGTAGAAGTAACAAGTGACCCAAAGACTAGATGGATAGACTATTGTTGAATGTTTGGTTTCACAAGAGCATGACTGGTCTTTTCACGCGCTGTGAAAGATATGTTATTTAAATCAGTCCAGTCCAAGTGTTCTGGAACTAATCCAGTGAGTTAGAAATCATATTTATATGAAGGAAAATAGGGTGTTCATGGTCTGTAAAGTCTTTACAAATAACTATTACTTACTTACTTTAAATCACCACTTATATGAAAACCCAACTTTCCTGACTTACTCACATGTTTCAAATGTTAAAGTCTTCCTCTCCAAGATGCAGTATGTCCCTTTGAAGTTGTAGCCTTATAACTTCATACATTATAATATATATATATATATTTCTCCACCATCTGAAATTTCGGCTAACGTGAGGATTGAGATTATAACATTGTGAGGTTATGACGTAATAATGGCCTTCACTCCTCAAATAAATCTGAAATAAAACCCACTTTGTTTATACAACAAGTCTCTTGGAGGCGGAGTCTTCCAGGTTTGATGACACATGCAGACCAACCTTGATGCTTGACCAATTACAGCAGAGTGGGTGTGGTTGGAGTGAGGTAGGGCTTTAGCACATTTTCTAATGTAAATATTCCAATGAAAAGAGTTTTGTACAGACACATACTGATGAGTACAATAGAGGTCCAAGATCAATTAAGAGGCACTCAAATCACCAAACTAGTTGCCATTTTTTGTCTCGGTCTTATGAAGAATAATTGTTTCTGTGATAGGGCTTGAGCTGTTGTTTATTCTTGCTTGAGTGCAGCTATAATATATATTTATATATATGTGTGATGCATGCATGTTTGTAAAATCATAAATGACATGAATAGATTGAAAGTGTTTTATTATAAAAAAAACATTGTAAAAATACTTACAAGAAAAATAATAAATTATGGACAATATTTCCTTAATGAATTCAAACATGAAAAAATGTGTCTGTGACGAATTATGAATTACTGTGCATCTCTTCTTCCACCGTTTCTGTTACACCTTCACAACTTGTCCCGGCGACGTCACTGCTCCCTGCATCATAGACATATTTAGTTAACGCCTTGATATCATTTTTTTTCATTAACTTTTTTTTTTAACTTTTAAAATAGATTTTAGAGCTCACCTGAGTTAGTTTTATCTTCCCTTTTTTCTGTAAGGAAGATTCGCTGCATCATGAGTTTCTTTGTCGTACTACATGTGTAATTGAGCTGAACATTCTTTGCTTTCCCTGGAAGTAAACAAAAAATGAAGAATCACTTTACAAAATAAAAAGAAAAAACTTAAGCTTATGGTTGTGTAGATTGTACCATGAGATGAATCCTCTTCAAAGAGCACACAAGTCCCCAAAGCATCTTGAGAGAAAGAACAAAAAAAAAATATTAACCTTTTAAAAGTTGAGGTGTAAGATTTGTAAAGTTTTGTAACACATGTAAATACTGTATACAATCACCAATGGAAACGTATTAAAATTCTTCAAAATTAATAATGAGACAACACATATTTTAAATGTTTGAAAGGTATCTGAGAAGTATATGGAAAAGACAATTTGACCTTTTAAGGGAAGAGCATGTTTAAATTAAATACACTGCCCATTGCCAATACTGTTGAGGCATCGCATAGGTTTCTTACCTTCGTATTCTCCAGCGAACACATACTCTCCCACTTGCATCATCGGTGTTTCACTGTCAATGTCCTTTAACACAAAACAATTTTAGTCTTTTTAGCTGCTGATGTTGAGTCAGTAGATATTTATTTGCCTTCACCAGGAATATGGAAATGAAATTAAGATGTATTGATTTCCAAGTGAAATACAGCCACAGAACTTTCCTAAGTTGCTTTGGATGGCATTCAAACGCCTAGTTTTAACCAGTTGGAACAACCAAGGCCTGGATGTACGGATAAAGAGATGCAAAACTCACCAATATCTTACATGTTGTTGTGCCTTTGGCCAGAAAGTCGTTGTTTATGATTCCAGAGAGCTCCACTACAACGAGCTGTTCCTAAAACACAGAACACTTTAACATCCTATATGTTATACAGTCAGACAAACTTCAGAATTCAGAAGCAGGACAAGAGTTCCCACTTGAATGCAAAAAAAAGAAACGTTCAAAAGAAGAGAAACAAATCGAAGCCACATGACATCTCTTGTTTTGACTGCATGCTACGTTCTTATGACCACGGTGGCTAACTAGTTAGCATCACAAACACAGAAGCTTTGACATATTTATTGAAATTAAAGACGTACTTCCTCCTCCCAGTCATCGTCCATGTTTATGAAGCCCTGAAAATGAAGAAAAGTATAGATATTTGTAACTGAAGTCCAGATAAACCGTCTCTCGTCACATTGTTTGAATTGACATGTGTACGGTGGCCGAGAGGTTGTCCGTTCACTTCTACCGCTTGCCAGTAAGTGTCGCTGTTGCTCAGTATAAACGACGTGCACTTGAGTAGTCTTTGATTCAAGTCCATCCTTCCTTTTGTCTTCGTTTCCAATTTGGTTTTGCAAAAAAAAATAAAGTTGTTTTCCTCATGCGATTAAAATGTACATTTACTTTATCTACCGTGAAATGTCTAACCCGAGACACATGTATTTAACTAAAAAAGGCATCTTAAAATAATGGAAAAGTAAATATAAATAAACACAATGATTCTGTTTCAGCAAATACATTTAACCAGGTTCTGGAAGAAAATAAAACGAGTTAAAAAAAAAAATGAAAAGGCGGAAACCCCCGACGCACAATGAAACTATTAACATGGTAACCACCTGCCTTTAATTGTGCGCTGCCACTATAACTGAACCTTTAGCTGGGTGTTCTTTTTATGCTGTGATTAGTAGCTATTAAAAAAAAGGCCTCCAAAGACGTAGAAGCAGTCAATTAGAGCCAAGATTATCGGTTGGGTGGTTGCTGCGTGCTGGAAACAATGGCCTACAAAATGGGGCCTTTACTACAAGGTGGTCATAATGTTATCAGTTTTTATTCCACAGGATTAGTAGTATATGAAATAGATGTATGGGTTATGGCGTATATGGTAGTTTTACTGGATTAACTATTATATTTACATTTTTTATATCAATTTGTGAATAAAAATGTATATAATTTGTTAACATAATGTTTTTTTTGAATTTGACAAAAATCATATAATGGGTCATATTAATGTAAAACTTTATATTCAGTGTGAATTCTACTTATTCATACTTTGTTTAAAAAAAAAGTTTTGATAAAATAGTGTACATTGGAAACATTGAATTTTATAATTGAATTATATAATGAATATCTATGTATTTACATCGTCGGTTCACCTCTCCATGTGTATTAACATACATGAATAGGCATGTCTGTGTTTTGCCATCTATAAATATTGACTACCTGTGGGCAAACTCCGCTAGATTGACATCATTAACAATCTCCTGCAGGAGGTCGTATCTGAGGTGATGAGACGAGATCAGATGAAATGAGACGACACACTTTATTGATCCCCAGGGTGGAAATTCATCTGTCAGAAGTGGAGGCAACAAAAATGAAATGAAGCAAACACATCAAACACACGCCAACTAAAAAAAGAAAAGGCCAAACGAGGAACACAAATGAATCTTGATCAAAGTGCGTCGCTGATGAAGAACTGAAGAAGCACAAGAGGAAACCATGAAGCTTTTTAGTTGTAACAAGGTGTCTTTTTTTCATCCTTCTGTGCTTACAACCTTAAGTGCGTTGATCCTTTTTTAAAAATATTTCTTTGTGCTCAAACTGAACAGGAGTGTCTTTGTTTTTCCCACTTATGAAAATCTATCTTAATACATTTTAGTAAAACATTTATCTTCAAGCATCTTTCCATCTAATTTCATGATGGTCTTTATTCTCATCTGAGAAGTTCCGAACACAGGGCAGGAGAACTCAATATGTCTGCTGATCGTGCAACAAATCCTAATTCTTGATCTTCTCTTGCCATTTTTTTTTAACATCCAAAATGGAAAGAAACATAAATATTTATGTCATTATTTAGACTTGACAGATCAATCTTAACATGAAAAATGATGTGAACATGTTTACGGAGCCTCGTCAATCCTGGTCATCTACATGTTTTCATTTAAATAATGGAATTGAAGTTGTGGGGTTTTTGGGGGGTTTATTAAATTATTGTAATACTAATGGTTATGGGTCAAAGTTGAGCTACAATAACCTTTACTTTACTTACAATGTTGAGTTTGTCAATGATTTTCTTCATCAAATATTTTTACCTAATGTTTATTTATTTATCTTTTCTTAATGTCTTATCTTACTTATATATGTATTTAAGATTGCTAAATTTTTTATTTTTTTTCTTACTTATTCATAGTATTACAACGAATGCCATTGACACAGTTGAACACAGACAGCCATTATCTCTTCAAAAAATAGATGCAGGTTTAATTTTTTTTATTAAACTTCTACGCTTGTGTTTACCATTGTCAAACCAAAATAATATTTCATTCTCAACAGGACACTGCATTAAGTCGATTTTTTTTCCCAGACACGATAAATCCTCAATATCGCTTTCTGTAGATGATCAAGTATTTGGGATTTTGCAAGCTCAGCTTTTGTTATCGCCACGGTTTTGAGCAGTCAAGCGATCTTGTAAAGATTGTAGATGTGTTAGAGCGCATTGTTTCGTACGTATTCGTATTTATATATCATGCAATGCTGCCTCCTCTTCTATAGGGAGAATGTGGTGCATGAAATGACAATTCTGATGATTGAAAATGCAAACCAAACAACGCTCGGCAGGTCCCAAGAGTGTCCAATGAAATTTTAAGGATGATAAGGCCCCCCTTCCACCTGACGCCTGCTTTCAGGCACCCCCTTTTCTAACAACTCGTCCCACTTATAACTAATCTCCATAATTCCTTCATTATACTTATTTTTTTTTGTTTCAGTTTATCTTCCAACAATACAATATTTAACGCACATTTTAAAAATATTTCCTCCTTCATTGTATTGTTATAATTTTCCTTTTTTTTAATCCAAACAGTATAACAGGCTAATGTATCATATTTATTATTTACTTTAGTTGCGATTGGTCATTTAACCTTTTTTTTTTTTTTTCTCGTAACACTATTCCCAGCGTCCCGTATCATCCGGGGTCAAAGATCAGGGAGAGCTGGAGGTCTGCAACCCCGATCTGTTTTTGAATTTATCATCTCGCTCGCTCCTCCATCCTTTAAAAATCATGACAGCTGCAATAAAAACATGATGTGTAATGTGATTCCTCCGGGTTAACTGCCATCCATCACTGTTTTCAAACGCCTATAATTAATTAGTTTCTGTTTTAAATATGCACATTTGCTGGATTGTGTTCAACCGAAGTCCAATGATGGAACCTGCAGTTTTAACAATTTGATTTTTACATGGATAATTGTTATCCGCTGAAATGTTAAAGAATGTAAGGGGCAATTTATCAAAAATGTGAATCTGTACTCGTAATATTAAAAATATAAAAAAAGTAAATTAAAAAACAGTTTTTGCTATTGTAATAAATTCATAAATATTATAAGCTTCTCTTACATTTATTTTATTATACAATGAAAATTAAAAAAAATAAATTGGTAGAACATCTGAGAGTTTAATTTCAAAAGCACAGAAGGTCAATGAAAAATATAAGACAAATAAATGTACTTTTTTTTTAAAGTGATCAATAATTTCAATGAATAAATACGTCTTTTATTTCAGATTGTCGATTTATGTTAATATATTTTTAAATGCTTCAAAAAAGCTGCAGTGTTTTAGGAAGCATGTACAACAATACACCAATATCAACGTCACAGGCCTGGCAGTGTCTCAGCTAGTAACAGTTCACAGTTAACTGGTAAAATATAATCTTTTACGCGTGAAATTTGACAAAAATATTACACCGATGTATTGTATTCAAACAAAACATTCATTCTTTTATCAATAATAGAATGAATGATGAGTAAGAAGAGCAATTGTTGTAAAATGTTATTTAATCTGGGAATGTAAATTGCTGAGGACTGTTTTCCTTATTTTATTTTAAATTTCTATCAGTTTATTGTATTTATTAATCCATTTTATATTAACACAAAACAAAAATATTTTTTCCAGCGGGTCCGACATTTACCCCCGAACTGACGAATCTGTGGCAGATCTGAGGCCGACAGCGCCTCCCGAAAATACCTGTTTAAATGTAAAGCAGGTCGACGCTGAATGTGCAAACGGGGGAAAATAATATTAAAAAAACATTTTGAATCAGCATTCCAGATTAGAGGGGGAGAGGGGTGTCTTACCCCCAACACCCCCCATCTCCATTTCTGGCCTATCATCTATCTCTGGACCATGGCGGGGTTGTCATGTCGACCAGCCCACAAGTTACTATGACAACGGCTCAAGGGGAAGCACTTGCTTGGGAGGTTATTGCCTCCTTGGGGATGCAAGATGGACAGCAAAGACAAAGACGGACAGACTGATGAGTGACAAATGGGGTGAAGGAAGACAGAGGTCAAGTCAAGAGTTTTCGAGGTGTCGATGTTTTCGGCAGCAAATAAACTTATGTAGAACCGGACACGGGGCGCAGAGTTCCCCGGGACCAGTTCCTTGACTCCTGTACATGATGTATTACAGTTCCTGCTCTGTGCCGCACCCCGGGGCGGAGTGGGGGTCTACAGAGGGAGGGAGTGACATTAAGGACCTGCAAAGGTGTCAGATGGGCCCCAGAGTTCGCCCCATATTTTGTCATATAAATGTCATAAAGACAGTTTGGAGTTGAGGAGATTTTGGCCCTCATTTGGCCAGGGGGGGTTTACCACATTGGATAATTGACCCATTAGCACTGACAGGGTAAATTGTTGAGAGGGCTAACTATATATTACAGTGTGAACAACAACCGCTGGCAAACACCTAAGGGCATCAGAATGTGTAAGGGTGAAGCCGGAGCATGTTTGTATATGCAGAACAGCGTGTGTGAATTATAAATGATTTACATAAGAGCTTTATTATGGATAAAATATTCAGTATCTGTATTTATCATCAGTCAAAGAGCAACTACTTCTTTCAACTCCTTTATCCAAGGAACAGAGTTTAAGGGGATTCGATTTTTATTTCTTTGCACTCAAACGCCTGTTTAGTTGTTGTTAAAATCTCAATTTATAAGCAATTATCATTTCACCAATATCCACCATTGCAATCACAATTGCTGTAACATTAAACAGTCACAGGAACACAATTTTCTCCTCACGCCTCATTGATTTATTAAAATATCATATACAAAATATATATTTAGTGTTTTGGGTTTTGTATCTCCAGAAAATGATACTCTAAATGATGAAAAGGTAGATAAGGTGTCACTGAATTATTTTTTATCACCGCGTCACAACATGACAATGAAACTGAATTAAATATCAGGACGTGGTATCAAAACAATTTAAAATTACATTTTTTTGTGCACAAAAAGGTGTCTTTATGTGACTGGTTAGATGTTTGGCTACAAAAATGCATGAATGTTTACTCCCACACACACACACACACACACACACACACACACACACACACACGCACACTTTGGCGTTCAATGTCTTTGCAGGTTTTAAATGATCAAACATATCATCCAAACGTGATGATGTTGTTGATGATGATAGTGATGTTGATGATGATGATGATAAATAAATGAAAATAAATGAAATCATGAGTGAACTGAATGTGTTTGTGTGTGTGTTTGTATACATTGATAGTTATATGTATGTGTGTGTGCCTGTGTGTGTATGTGTTATAGACATACCTCTACAAATCATATATATATTTTTTACGTTTAAGAAAATCAGCCTCTGCTTACTGTTAACAATATAAAATTAATCACGTGATCTTCCCTTTATATTCAACATTTTCTCTCCGTTCTATTTATGATATTAAACTTTTGTTTTTTATTAAAATTCAAAAGCTTTTAAAAAAAAATAAAAAAAATAAAAGAAGCCGTAACGAGAGAAAAAATAATGATATAAACGAGGGTAAAAAATGAAATAAAGCAGTCTCCATACAAGGAGGATCGACAGATTGCACATCGAGCATTAAAATCACAATAGTATTATCATAACAATGGAGGCGAGTTGCGTGGATGGACGGCTTTAGAATAATGCAAGAAGTCATCTTGAGGGAAACATCAGGATGGACAGAAAACCTATACGTTCATTTGTTTTGTTCACAAACTAGCAATATGGAATAATTCTTGTTGACCTGAAACTTAATGTTGAACTATCTCCACGTTTGCATGGAATACATTAACGACACGTTTCCTTATTTATTTGTTATCGATCCCAACGTATCGAGGGCGACGTAATGATATAATATCCCTCTGCATAAATCGATATTTTTAATGAAGCTGTTCAAACGGAGACTCTTTGTTATTTATGTAACAGCACAATTGTGGTTTGAGGCGGAATAAATTAGATAGAATAATATTTAAAAACATCCTATATATATTTATTTTAAAGGGAAAAGGCCTCTGTGAACGCCCTGCTTTATTACGTCGAATTATTCGATCTTTTACGCGGAAATTATTTGACACGAAATACGGTATTCATCTTATTATTATATTTTTATTTAGTAAATATTTATTTTATATACTAAAGTCGCGACTGCGATTATTGTTTTTTAAAATATTTAAGCAAAAACTATCGTTAGGAATGAAACTCTTGCGATATTTGACGAAAAAAAATATACATATTTTCATGTCGCTATTCTTACTTTTTTTTTTTACTCAAGATTCTCGCCCTTGTCTTCTTCGTGTCCCCTCCCTCTCTCTCTCTCTCTCCCCCTCCCTCTCTCTCTTCCTCTCTCTCGCGGAATCCTATTGATCCAAACGGGCTAATTAGCGGTGTCTGCGCAATTACGCACATGCGCACTGGGCGTAATCTCAGCCATTTTTTGAAGGGAAAACTAATTAGCAGGAATAAAGAGCCAAGTGTTTTTGCCCCCACAGTGATCAGAACTCATTCTACCTCCGGAGCTCCAGCACAAGCCCCTCCGTCCCCCTCCATCTCGTGTTTACTACGCCATCTATGTAGCTTTAAATTACACTGTTGTTTGCTAACAACTCGGACCCTCTCCGCTGCTGCTGCTCCCTCTCTCCTTCTCTCTCTCCACCGCTTTTTTTTTCCTCTCTCCGGTTTAAAAAAAAGAAATCGGATCTTCCGCCCCCCCCGAAAAAAAGGAATGCGTGTGCTCTCGATTGTTTTGTGGACTACTACACGTTCGGCGCACGGAGCTTTGGACCAGAGCCGCAGCGGAAATGTAAGTGTGCCGTTTGTTTACGATGTTGACTGGAGGCAGGCGGGCGGTGATCGGTGCTGCTGCCTTTTTTAAAAAAGAGTAAAAAAAAACAAAACCTACCGTGTTGTGTGGTCACCTGTAACGAGGTCGCGTTTTTTTCCGGATTGTAGTTCAGTTTATTTTTTTGCTGCAGTCCCAGTGTAAACAAAAGGCTGAAGTAGTCCGGAGTCGCTGGACAACAGTTGCGAGAAAGTCTCAGGCGAGCCCGGTGCACCTAAAAAGTAAAAAGAACGGGCGAGTCGAGCTTCCAAAAAAAAAAAAAATCCATTGCGAAAATATTTTTACACCCCAAAAAAAAAAAAAAGTCTCTTCAGAAACCCATGTCCTCCTTTCTCCTTCACCCTTGTCTCCCCTCTCTCTCTCTCCCCCTCTCTCTCGTAGCACCTACACCCCAAAATAAATAGGGGTTCACTCTTATATACTTCTTCTTATATATACGCTTAAACTGTATGTATTTTTCAATTAACACATAATCCAAGCGAGATTAAATTGGCAATATTAGATTCCGACTGGATGCACACACTCTTTAATATCCTCACACACACACACCTTAAATTATGGTTTCCCGTACACTTGTGATCAATAGAGAGCCAGGAATGCTTGTATAAATAGTTGCGTTGCCGATAGAGCTGGTGTTATTGATCGCACTGTAAATGAAAATCTTTATCAGATTAGAGAGTGTTCTCAGCTGTCGGGGGCTGGCAGGGCTCAGCCCCCTTCCTTCACTGCTGTCCCATGGAACGCCGGACAGCTGCAGTGGGCAAGGGTCTGTGGCCTGTGACATAAACACAGTACATTAAAGCACTATCAGAGTGTCGATGTGGGCCATATATCTTTGAGCTGCAGAGTGGGGGAGAGGGTGGCTGCAGGACCCACTCAGGGTGCTCAAGGAAAAAAAGGTGGGGGGTTGGTTGGAGGAAAAAAAAAGGTGGAAGGGTGCGTTGAGGTTGCTTCTTTAATTTAAAAAAAAAAAAAGAAAAAAAAAAAGGGTCAGTAATTAGATGAACTGACACATATATCTCTCCTGGGGTTTCAAGGCCGGATTTTAAAGAATTCATGCCTGTCTTTTAGTAAATATATATTCCTGCCTTTTTAGTATCTATTGTAAGCAAATGTATTGACAGCAACTTATAATGACAAAAAGAAGTTAAAAAAAAAAGAATGGTATGGCGCATAAAACACCCGCACACAATACCACTAGCCTACAATTGTTGAGTTGAACGTTGTAGTCACAGGAATGACAAATGGCGTCACCATGAATAGTAAGAGGTTCGCCTCTTTGGGTGATTACGGGGAAAACATGAACGCTGAAATGGAACCTCCCCAGATACAAGCTTCATGATCGCGATGCCTATTGTTTGAGGCTCTGCATCATTACGGTGGTGCGACAATGAATACGTTTTTTTAACAACAATGAGGTTCTATTTTAGCCTGGGATTAGGATTTTGTATTGTTTTTAGTTTTTTTTGTTGCCAGGTGTCTCTTTAAAGAAGCGTAATCTCGGATGGTGGCGAAATGTTTATCCCTAAAGTCAAAGTTGACCCTTGAACTCAGCCCACATTGGCTCCCTTTTCACCTTATTGTAGAAACGGCTCTTATCTAAGTTGAAGAAAGTGAAATGAACCTGCCAAGGGAACTGGTCTTCTTAATGAAGGACCTCTCATTTATTCTTTACTTAACACATCTGTAGCGTATGCATGACCAAAGAAGTGGACCGACGCACACTGGCTTTGGAAAAGTGTTTTATCCGCCTCTATCTCGAGTGTGGTAATTTAGTGGAAGCCCTTTAGCTCGAGCGTTCAGTTCTTTATTTAATCCTATCCCCCAAGGAATATTATAGACCTCCTGCGTAGCCTTTACCCACATTCCTCTACCTAGTTTAGCGCTCATACTATTGATTTTCCCATTAAGGCCTAACGCCTAACCCCTCAGTAACCAGCCTTTCCCGTTGCACCCTCGGAAATCTGTATTGAACAGATGCTATCCAGGGACTACAATCAATGGTCTCTGCTGTTATGCAATGTTATTTACATGACTCATATTTTATTCTCTTTTTTTTTTCTTTCCCCCTTCTGTCTCTCTTGTCGCTTCCTATCCTTCTTTCTTTTTTTACAGGTGGGGTGATGATGCGTGCCTGCTGTAGTCTCCGGTATGGACAGCGGTGAGGGAGGAGGAGGAGGGGATGGAGGGGGAGGAGAGGAGAGAGATGCTGACCTCAGTCTCCAGGCTTTATCTCTTCCTTTCCTGACCCATGCGGTCGTTTCAGAGCAAGGGTCATCCTCTCATACCTCAGCCGTGGCCCCTGCCAAAGAGCCCCTGACCCTGCCACAGCAGGAGGAGGAGGAGGCAACAGAGGGGTCCCAGGCTCGAGGGGAGACCGACGACGGAGAGGAGCTGCCGGGCAGCGATCACCATCAGCGTAACCAAGAAAACAAAGTGTGTCAAGAGCAGGGAATGGACACGGACTTTGGGGGAGGACTTTTGTCAGGGCGAAAAGAAGTTGGGGAGGCGCAGCTTAATGCGGGGAAAGCATTAGAACCAGGCCTTCCTCTCGACACCGCGTCCAGCAGCGTTGGAGAAGAGGAGGAGGAGGAAGGGGAAGAGGCCATCTCAAACCAAAGCCAAACCAAATCCAAATGTTATTTATTACCTCATCAGAGCCAGCAAAGCTCTTCTTCCAGCACTGCAAAGGCCAGTGGCACCCTCAACAGCAAAACAGCCGCCTCCCCAAAGCCCTCCCCTTTTCTTTCCACCTCTCCAAAGCACTTCAATTGTCCATCCTTTTCTTCAGTCATGCTGAGTGAAGGAGAGGCAAAATACATTATGGGGGATCAGGGGTTGATATCTGGGTCTCCCAAGAGCTTTAAATCCCAGCAGCCAGCGCCGGCACTTCCACCGGCAGACGCAGAGCCTTCCTGTACACCTGCTGAGGAGGACGGGACAGCAGGGGTTCTTCACTCTTCCATTTCCAACGGAGATGGTGCCAAAGCTCCAGAACCAAATGAAGGCCAACTCGACACGGACGTGGATGACGACCGCGACAAAGAGGGGGAACCTAAAGATTCTGTCTTTAAAAACTTCAACCAAGAACTCTCGCCTAATTCACTGACCAGTCAAATGACTATAATGCACTCGCGCAATTCCTGCAAGACACTGAAATGCCCAAAGTGCAACTGGCACTATAAGTCCCAGCATACACTTCAGCTCCACATGAAAGAAAAACATCCAGAGAACGGAGGGCAGTGTGTGTGTGGGGTCCCCGGGGGGAAGTGTGTGTGTGGCAGCGCAACACGTGGTGTGTGTGGGTATTGCAGTTCAGGAAAACCCCATCCTCGCTTGGCCCGTGGGGAGACATACGCCTGTGGCTACAAGCCTTACCGCTGTGAGGTCTGTGACTATGCTACCTCTTCAAAAGGCAACCTCAGCATACACATGCAGTCGGATAAACACCTTAATAACGTTCAGAACGGGGGACACGCCAACAGCCAGATACACACCGCTCACGTAGCGAACAACAACAACAACAGCAGCGGCGGCGGCGGCGGCGGCGGCTCATCGAACGGTCACACTTTGGATGAAGCGGCGTACAAGCTTCCACTCTCTTCATCCACTCCAGCAGCCCTGCCCGTCAAGTCCACGCCACCCTTGCAGGCCCACTCCCACGGAAAAAGGTGGCGATGCGACGTCTGCGACTACGAGACGAGCATCGCTCGAAACCTGCGTATACACACCACCAGCGAGAAACACACGCACAACATGCTACGCTTGCAGAGAGGATACTACCTTTCCCATTGTCGAAGCCTCGCTCCGCAGCTAAAACATCTTCAGAACTCTGGTAAGAACACCTTTCTTTGTACTTTATTTTTCAAAATAGGCAAAATCATTCAGGATGTTTTTTTTTTTTTCCCTTTCAGGTACGGAGCTGTCACTGAATATGCGACTCACCGGCCAAACAACCACAGAACAGTCGGTCACCCTAGGAGCGACCCTTACGCCTTCCCCCTCCCCCTCGCCCTCCCCTCCTCCAGTGCCATCTTTATCCCCGACCGAACAGCTCTCCCATGCCGTGTTCCAGTGTTTAGTCTGTTCCTGCTTCTCGACAGACGGCTTGGAGTCAATAGAGCAGCATGTTAACACGCCGCGCTCTCTGCCGCAGTCGGAGTGGTGCTCCCTCGTTGCCGGCGGATGCCACTGCAGGCTGTGTGGCTACACCACCCCGCTGAGGGCTAACTTCTCGCTGCACTGCCAGACCGATAGACACCGCACCAGATACCAGCTCGCCGCTCATCTTCAGGAGGGAGGCGACAGAGGTCTAGAGGGCTCCGCCATCATTGCCAAAGGAAATCCGGTCCAGCTGCGGTGCAACCTGTGCGACTATATAACCAGCAGTTTTGAGAAGCTGAGAGGACATTCCCACAGTTCCCACCATGAGGCCAGTGTCAGAGTATATAGAGTGAGTATAGAGAAATTACAAAAAAAAATAACAAATGAGACATGTATTCATCAGGTAAAGCGTATTAAGTGCAATCCTATTATTTATACTCTTATCAAGTCTTAATGTTGTTCTCCAATAATTGCTAAATAACTAGCATGCTTGATGAAAAACATTAAAAATATGTATTTTTTTCCGCCATGTTTCTCTATATTTAAAAACTAAATAAGAGCTTGCACTTTAACCCAATTATTCAATTTATTTTATTTTGTACGGACGCCTCAAAAGATTTGAACACTGATTTCTAAAAATAATGGCATGTTTAATAGCAGAAGAAGGTTTTTTTATGTTGTATTTTAATATCCAAACATCTCCAGAGAAGATGTTATTTTTAAGGTTTTTTGAAATTCAGGTGTTTCCATTAGTGCCTATTTTTAAAATGCATTGCTTTAAAGGGGTAATGGTAACACAGCTACATGCGTATATAAAAAGCTAGACAGTAGAATTATACATTGTTTTATACTAACAATTTTTCCCATTTGTAAGTAAGGATTTAAAAGATAAGGGGATGGAACTAATGTTTGATTCTTTTCTCTTTTCCTCCCCAAGTTTCTGCAGCAGTATGACGGCGAAGTGGACGGAGGGTCGTGGTTATTCCACTGCCTCTTGTGTAACCACTCGTCCTCTTCGAAGCTTCAGGTTCTGAAGCACAGTCAAACCCCGACACACCAGCAGAGAGAGGCGCTCCTCCAATTACAGCCGATGGACGGAGAGGAGCTGGCTGCCATTTTTACCATCAGGAAGAGTCAAGACGGCGTCACAGGTGAGAAGATGAATGGTCGTGTATATTTCACGCCGCACGTGCTCGCTGTCAGTGGAGTGCGGCAGCGGCCAATTGAGATGAAAAGTGTGAGAAAATGAGTAATGGCTGTGGCTGCGATATTGATCACGTAAATTGATTAGTCAATACACATTCTTGTTATATCCCCAATCACCCTTGACAACAGCTAACTAGCACCTGCTAATCAATGGCTCAATACAAATCCTCAGGACAAGAAGACGAGGAGCGGTTGTGGGGGGGGGGGTGCACGGGTGGGCTTCACTCTTCTGGCAGTTTTATGTTGTGCTAGGTGTGTGAACTGTCACTTCTGCTGGCTGAACATTAGCTTGACACACTTCTAAATTAACTCCATCGCGCAATTTGTCCGGAGCCGGATTAAGACTTATCGAGGTGAACTGATGAGTTGTAAGTCCACATTACCACTACTCCACCTCTGAGGGGGGAAACTAATGGGGAATCAATACTGGATCGATACGCTATTGATAAAAGCAAGAGGAAAAGAAGTGCACTCCACAGGCTGCTTCAGAGAAGGATAGAAAAGTCCCGGTGTTTTAATAGGTTGTGATTGTCTGTGCGTGAATAATAACACGGTCTCCTATGTCCTAGATGAGCTCATTGAAGATATGGAAATGCCCTGTAAGACAACACCAGGTCTTCTTGACCATGCCAAAGACAAGTTGGGAGTACAGCCGATCTCTCGGGAGTCAGGTAACAACATTATGGAAGACCTTTTCTCTTTTTTTAGCTGTCCATTTGTAGTTTAGTTTCTGCCGATCAGCCTGAAGCAAGGTGTCACAACTGTTATTGCACTTAGTCTGAAATCCAACAGCGAGAGCAGGGATTGTTTTGGCACTTTCGCAACCTCCTAGATGGAGTGAAAATGAATGCAACTCAACGGCATCTGCTATTTTCAGATGCGCTGAAAAATGATAAAAGCAGATGATGAAATTCACCTGCACATCTTGAAGACTACTCCCGTTTCTCAGGCATTCATGAATGCCTTCTTTTGTTGAGCGAATCAGCACTGTTGAGATAATGTACTCTTGGCTTTTCTGGCCATGAATAACACACCGTATACCCATAAAAATGAGATGAACTGAAGACCTCTTCAGGTTTTAACCTCTTAGCCTGATGTCAACGTGGTTTTCCAACAAGATTCAGTAAAGTCTACAGAAAGTGAATCTTATTAATGAGACATGAAAAATTCAGCGTCGAAAGCTTCTGGGGTTCTTTTTTCCAGGCGATTCTATGGCGACGGAGAAGGAGAAGAAGTGCTCGACAAAGCGTCCATTACACGATGATACTGAAACTGAAACCAAACGGGCCAGAACACACCAGCAAAACGAGAACCAGCAGGTAAGCCAAGGAGGACTATGTACGGTGTCTGTGTCCTACTGCATTAGTTTATAATAACTAATCTAATCATCTTAGCTGCGACAGCCGGTTCATATTTAGAATTAATAATTATGTACATTCATTAATGTTACAGGACTTTATGTTAAGCTGTGTATAACCGAATATATCCAAGCTATTCTTTTGTACCCATTGTGTATCCTTTGCTTATCATTAATCATCCCCTCTGCAATTTAGCAACACCTCAGTCCGGTGATTAATTGGCTGACCAAAATAACTAATCTCGTTTTTTTTCTCCAAATTAAGACCTCATTTTCAGGCTTTTCCTGCAACCTGTCTCAATGTTTTTGCTTCTCTCCTCCAGACTGTCCAGTGCCCCTTGTGCCAAGTGAAGGTCCAATACCCACAGCTGCGGCAGCATCTCACGCACATCCACAGTGTAGCGCAGGATTGTGTTGACAAACTCATCAGCGTGGTGAGTGTATGCAAGTGTGTATTTGTTTTTTATGTGTTCTTTTTTTTTTCTGAAAAGCCAAAGAAAATGATAAGGCAACGAGATGTGGGGGTGAGAGGGGAGGCGAAATGTAGGGAGACAATTCCATTAAGAAGGCACCAGAGAGAAAGGCAGCGCTTTTTTTAATGCATGTTTAAGTAGCTACTCGCTATCATCTTTGATGCAGCCGTGCATTCTCTGTGTATGTGTCTTTTAGAGTGGTTTGACCGAATGAGTGAGGGAAAAGCCAGTCTTTCTATAATGCATGTTTAAGTAGCCCTCTATTACCAGAAGTGCAGTCAAGCTAAAAAGGGGCCCCCATGCTTTTTACTGTGTCTCTCCAACTAACAAAGACTGGTCATCTATCCACATCACCATCCTCCATCTCCCTGGCCCATATGCTAAGTGGCCTTTGTCTCTTGCTCTCTTTGCCTCCACTTCACCGACTGCTTTTCACCCTTTTTCCCCTCAGCCTTCCCTCCCTCCCCCCTCCAGCTACACTTATATATTCCTATTCTACAATCTCTCCTCCCTTCCTGTCTTTTAATTTCTGATGTTGCCCCCTCTCTCTCTCTCTCACTCTGTCGCTCTCTCCTTCTCCAAGACAGCCTTTTTTGTCACTGCCCATTGCATCTTCCCTCCCAGTCCCTGCTCTCACTTTTTCATTTTCTTCACCCCTTTTCCCCCACCAACCTTCATCATCTTCCCTCCCCCCCCCCCACTACACCTCCCTCACTCTCTCTGATAGTAATTGAGGTTCATTAATTCAGACTGAGGTGATGATGGCCATTATGTACCTTGCTTTCCAATTACGCTTTCTAGATTAAGCCTGACCTTCAGTTTTCTCTGCAGCCTGTGCATACGTGTGTGTGTGTGTGTGTGTGTGTTTGGGGTTGGTTGTTCCTTCTTTCTTTCATGTGGAGCGGTTAAGCAGAAAAAAAAGTCTTGTCATTTAAATCTCATCTTTGGCTGTCCATCCTCTCCTAAGGGTACCTAGCTGTTCATGTAGATAGAGCACTTGCTCTCGGTGCTCGGAGCTGTGGAGATGGAGGTTGGCTATATGAAGAATGATTCTGAATAAATTCATTATTCAGCCCACTAAAGTTTTATTAAACCCCTGGGGCTTGCGGGAGGGTGTCGTTGGAGCTGAAGGGCAAACCAACCCATCTCCGCTGCGTTTCTCTTATTACCAAGTTGACGTGGCTTGCTTCATATGTTGCCATGCATGCAGGGACAGGGGTGTAGCAATACTCTCGTTTAACATTTTAATGTTTTATGACATTAGGACAGGCAAGAACACACATTGTGATAATTGCTTTCTATTATACAGTGCAATCACAATGTTTTATTCATAACAATTGTGAATCACGCGGTAAGATTACCTAAAACTGCTGAGTTGAGGAAAATATATATTTTGTACGAAGAAGATATTCAGCTAAATGCTTTTTTTTTATTTTTAGGTAAAACCCCCACCAGACGAGCAGCAGCACCTGGAGACTGAGCAACAAACTGATGTAAATGAGGACGACTCTCAGAGAAATGAAATGATAAAGACTGAAAAGGAAGACGCGCCGATCAACAGCCTGACTTTGAACACAAAAGGTTGGTGGATGGTATATATTTATTAAACTGGTGTGGTTAATGTTTGAGCTCGGTTAATCTGGTGTCACATCTTTTCATTGTCTATCTACACTTCATATTTTAGGGGAGAAAGCAGATGGAGATGTAGTCCCACCCAAAGATGTCACAGCTCTGCTTACACCACCCCTCGAGGAAAATGCTGGTCACCCTTCAAATGAAAGACCGGCACCTCAATCCCCGACTCAGACCCCTCCTTCCTCACCCCCAACTTCCCCTCCAAGTGATCCTCCTCCCCATTCTGATCGCCATGGTTACCGGTTTCGTTGCAGCAGGTGCAGCCTTGCGTTTCCTACTCAGGAGAAGCTCCAGCTGCATTGGCAGTACCATGCCATGAGGGCGGCGACAGAGTGTCCTCTCTGTTCTAGACAGTGTCGCAGTCAGGAGGCCCTGCAGAGACACATCCAAAACACCCATTCACAGATGGACACACAGGGTCAGAGTTTGTCCTTACCGTCTGAAAATGGTCTGAACCAAGAGAATAATTCAAGTCCACATGACCTTAGCTTATCACCTGAGGTGGGTCAAGAAGCAGGAGTAGAAGATGACGAAGGAATGGAGGAAGAAGCTGGCTCAGAAGGCAAGGAGGAACAAGAAGAAATAAAAGAATGTGGCTTAGCTGGTGGGAAGGAGACCGCTCTGGACAGTTTAATTGAAGCAGAAAAGGGGTTACAAATAGAGTCAACCACTGAACCTTGTATCGCTTCTGTTGTGAAAAAGGGTTCTAATCCAACCATGGATCGCTATCTTGATCCATCAAGGCCCTACAAGTGTACCATATGTTCTGAATCCTTTACTCAGAAAACAATTCTTCTTGTTCACTACAACTCTGTATCCCACCTTCACAGAGCCAGACGAGCTCTGCAAGAGTCGAGCACGGGTGTTTCAGCACCTGAGACCCCTCGTGGCCCAGACCCCCGACCTTACCGGTGCAAATTGTGTGGAGTGGGTTACAGTCAAAGTTCCACTCTGGACATACATTTACGATCAGTCCTTCACCAAACAAGAGCGCGGGCCTCCCAGAACCCTACTACTCAGATTTCTGGAATAGCTCCTACTAATGCTTCTTCTGTGACTCAAAAGATGACCAGTAGCGATGAGCGATCCAAGTATCCAACTTCAACCAAGAAGCAGGATGCGTCAACCCATTCAATGTCTTCACTAACTGGATTTGGCAAAAACGGTGAACATCTGAATGGCAAAGCAAAGGTGGCGGAACTGATAGCATCCAGAAACCAGCTAATGCTGCTACAACAGCAACATTTAGCACAGGCACAGGCCCAGGCACAAGCTCAATTACAACACAATGCCCTGCTCCAGTCTCAAATACTGCAGCACCTTCCAATCGGGGCAGAAAACCTTCTGCAGCAATTGAATTTAGGACCAGACAACCTGCTTGCGCTGCAACAACAGCTACTTCTACCATTTTACTTATCTGGAGACATGACGCCTAATTCTGATTCCTCTTTAAATGTACCAGAACTTGGCAAGTTGGAGCTTGGTAAAACAACAATGGCAGAAGATGTCAAAACAAAGGCAAAATGTCATCCCCAACATGAGGTCGATGCAAAACAAATGACAGAAAAAGTGGAAAATGCCAACAATGTCTCTCCTAATCAGAAGGAGGCTAAACCCAGTTCTGGTTCAGGGGATGGAAAAGAGGAAATGCTTGATAAGAGTATGATTCAAACTGAGATCACAGCTACTTCAACAAATGGAATTCCGTGCCCTCCTCCCAGAGTGCCCTTCGCTGCTGTGAATGGAGAATCTCTTCGAGCTTTGTTGCAGAGTTATGGCTATGAGTTAGCGCTGCAGTATATACAGAACAGACATAGACACCAGCAGCAAATGCCAAGACAGGAGAAAAGTGAGAGATCTATTATTCACAACATGGAGTATAACTCAGAGGAGGAAAAAGAAAAGTTGAAAGGATTACTGATGGAACAATCTGAGCTGTTTGAAAAGGACAGTGAACAGAAAAAATCTCAACAGGATGAAGGCAGCCCCTCACAAAAGCAGAACAGTGAACAGGATGTACTGTCCCACAAAAAGAAAGGATGTTGTAAGAATGGTGAAAAGTGTAAGGAATGTGGCAAGTTTTTTTCCGATGCTATGATTTTGAAAAGCCATCAAGAGTACTTTCACAGGGCCTTGTTTCCAACTGCAGCACTGGAGAGATTCTCCAAAGAATACAGGCTACAGTATGACCAAATGTACCCCCTTGGAAACTCAAACAACAAACTTTCAACTCCCACTAGCCAACCCTCATGTGCATCCACAGCTGCAGAATCAGAACCAGTCGAAGATACTAAAGCCCAAGTGAAAACAAACACACAGATTCGTGCATCCTCTATTTCTGATGCATCGTACCCAATCGACAAATCTTCAGCCCAATCGCCTCCCTCTACACCTGAACCTCCACAATGTCCTAAACAGGAGGTTGACAATATGTGTGCAAGTTCTTCTTCCACTTCTCAGAACGCACCACAAATGAAGGCCTTGCCCCTTTCACTTCCCCAAATGCCGATGATCTCTCTTCCTATGCCCCAGCTACAAATTCCTCAACTACCTTTAGCAAATCTACCTTTTCCAATGGAGCTACCCTTTATTCCACCTGTTGTGATGCAGTCCATGGCTCTCCAGTCTCAACCTTGGTTAGATTCAAGTATGAGTCCAGAACTTGCAAAACTTTTCCAGTCCCAACTTAACCCGGCCCTTTTGGGTCAACAGACCCAGATGAGTCAAGCTATGCTTCATCAGCAGCCCCAGCTCAGCCCTTCATTGCTAGGTCAGTCTCCACAGCTAAATCCTGCATTACTGAGTCAACCATCTCAACCAAGTCTTATCCAGTCTGGACACCAACCCCAAGTTAGCCCATCTATACCTGAACAACAGGGTAAACGGACCCGTACAAGGATATCTGAAGACCAGTTGACTGTTCTACGAAAAAATTTTGACATCAACAGCCTTCCTAGTGATGAAGAAATAAACAAAATGGCCATTGAATCTGGTTTGCCACTTAAAGTAATTAAACATTGGTTTCGGAATACCCTATTCAAAGAGCGACAACGGGACAAGGATTCACCCTACAATTTTAACAACCCGCCCACAACAGAGCTTGAGGAGTGTAGCGATGAAACGTCTCAAACTCAAAATGCGTCTGTTTCGCCAGCATCGCTTTCACCAGCTCTACCGACCAATTCAATTCAACAGGCCCAGATGGTAGATTTCCAGAGAGGAGAGCTTAATAGGGGCAGAAGGTCCTCTCGCACTCGCTTCACGGAGAAACAGTTGGAAACTTTACAGGATGTGTTTGAGGCAACCCCGTACCCTAGAGAAGAAGAATATGACAGGTTGTCTGCACTTCTGTCTCTTCCTAACCGGGTTATTGTTGTATGGTTCCAAAATGCCAGGCAGAGAGCCCGCAAAAGCCAGGATAGAGAGGCTGATGATGACTCTGAGGGAAAAAAACAGTACGACTGCAGTCAAAATCGGAAAAACGACGGCTACAAAAATGATGACGGTAATGCTGATAACAGCTGTGGAGATGATGGACACAATGACTCAAACAATGAGAATTCAATGGATCTAACATATGAGTATTATACTCATGCAGAGTCCCCTGCTCCTGATTCTTCACAGTGTGCAGAAAGTTCTCTAACTGCCAGAGAGGAAAGCTTTCATGTTAAAAAGAAGCAAGAAAGTAAAGTAAGCTCACCAAATAACAAAACCCCCACTGAAACAAAAAATGCTAAGATTCCGGAAACGGCAAAAAAGGAGCATAAGGAATCCCCGCCAGTCTCGAGGCACGATCCTGTTTCTCAAACATCTCATGAAAGTACACCCACCAAAAACAAGTCTCACTCCTCATACCCACAAAACACGGTTCCTAAGATCAAGTCAGTTTCAAATGCCAGCCTTGGGCTTATGCATAGTCCTCCAGCTGATCCTGTTGTCGAAAAACCAGCAGATATATCACCCAGTCTACCTACTGCAGTTGAGTCTGAAACGAACCATGGTTGGCAATCCGGAGTTCCCTCTGAAGGTCATCTACAACCCCAACATAAACCTGCAAACCGGGCTCAATTTCAATGCAGTCTCTGTCCAATGTCACTCACAACGTTTCAACATTGGCAGGAACATCAGACCAGACATCTGCTGGCGGCTCAGTCCCAAGTTCAACTTCTCCATTCTGGCTTTACTGATCGAACTATGCCTTATATGATGCTTCACCCCAACCATTCTCTTATGGCTAGCCAAATGCTCTCTGGTGCTATCTCCCAGATGAACCCTAATGCCACACATCCCTTTATTTCACAATTAAACAGTATGCAATTGAAAAACTCACTTCCTGATCACTCAAGCAGCAACCTCACAAGCCTTTCTCAAGGATCCATGACGCCTATGAAGCAATGTCCCAAGGTGATGTCAGATATGAGCTTTGATCAAAGTTGTGCAAAAGAGGCAGAGGAAGAGCACCGTAGGGATAAACGCCAGAGAACAACAATCACGCCAGAACAGCTGGAAGTGTTGTATCAGCGTTACAGCTTGGACTCTAACCCTACAAGAGGAGTGCTTGAGGGCATTGCACGAGACGTGGGCCTCACAAGACGAGTAGTTCAGGTACTTTGTCAAGTTATTTTTAAAGAAACAAATGAACATTTCTAAACTCTCTTTCTTGTTATTTCTTTACAGGTTTGGTTTCAAAATACAAGAGCCAGGGAGAGAAAAGGACAATTCCGGTCAATGGGACCAGGCTCCAGTTTCAGTTTGGGTTTGAACCATCTACGCTGTCCATTTTGTAGGGCTCTCTTTAAAGTCAAGAGCGCTCTTGATGCCCATATGAGGTCACGCCATTGGGCTGATGCCGAAAGAGCAGGCTTTAACTTGTCAATGGCTAATGGTCTGCATGGTCAGATTACAATGTCCATGTCCTCACCAATGGAAAGGCCAAGTCCATCGGTTTCCTGCAACCTAAACTCAAGTTACTTGAGCAACGAGTTGGCGATGAAGCCCACTGTGATGCCTTTTTCCTCTCCTGCCGATCTGAACAATGCTGAGGAGGAGGATGACTATGACGAGGAGGATGAGGAGGAGTTTCAGTCTGAGGAGGGAACCAGTATGGGGGATCAAGGGTGTCTAAGCCCAGAAGGTGCTGGAGGCCCGAGTGTGGATTGGGGTGATACACAGGCGATGCATCAACACCACCATCAGCAGCAGCAGCGCCAGAGGACACAGATGAGCCACTTCCAGGTCCTGCAGCTAAGAGATTTCTACCGAAGCCACCGTACACCTAACAGGCATGAGTGCGAGTCTCTTGGTCAAAAGCTGGGCCTACCTCACCGTGTCGTACAGGTAAAGCTTGGCCAAATCCCACATATCATGGAGAGCGTGTAATTAATACCTTCAATATTTTCAGGTGTGGTTCCAGAATGCCAGGGCCAAGGAGAAGAGGGCCAGGAGCATGACCTCAGATTCTGCAGAGAGAGAACAGGCCGAGCTGACTGCAGTGGCAGGGGAGAGGGACAGAGCTTAGAAGGACAGACTGGATTCACTTTGCTTTTCTATACATATTTCCAAAACTGTTTTTGCACCTCCTGTCAGCTTCTAGGCCAAGTGTCACACTTCGCTGCCAAACATGTTACCAGAACACCCCAAAGATAACAAGCCGTAGTGGCCCAAAGAGAACCTGTTTTAAGTAACAGAGTCTCTTAAACTACAAACTTTGTTCTTTTCATATTGTTACCAAACCTTGTCTGGTCTGTCCTTTCTTGTTGCAAAGAACTCCTCTCCCCTCTTTTTGTCCGATAACCTACTACAACCAAAAGCCACCTTGATGAAAAAAAAAACAACCAACCAAGAACACAAGAGGCCAAAGAGCATTCTCCAAGTATGTGACCTCACTGCCCAGCTAGACCTGCAGTCTACCTCTCAGTCTGCACGACAGACGTTGGGCCCTCCACCAGACAGTGCTAGATGACTAGCTGTGTAGCATGTAGTACCAGTCCCTTCGTGGCCGGGAAAAAAAAATTGTCAAAGAGATTTTAGTGTAAATAGAGAACTCCAAAAGATAAACTTGAAGAAGAAAAAAAACAAACAAACAGGGGAAAGAAACAGAATATCTTCAAATAGATTGAGGTATCTGCAAAGAGCTTTTGTAAAGACTGACTCAGATTCCAAAGCTCGTAACCAAAATTTTACACGTCTGTGAACTTTTGTTTTTCATTTTTGCTTTTAGTATCAAACTGCAGAGCTGACGTCTGTACGGTGAAAGGTGTGAACTGCAGCTGGCGTCAGTAAGCTGAAAACCAATAAACTGATCCAGCGCCAGACCGCAGCTTCACCCGCCACAAGCCAATGATGAGTCTTCTGTCGTACATGTACACATTCTATGTCCTCTTAGTTGACAATAGTCCAAATAGCACAGAAACATAAAGGTGGGTTTGTCTTGGAAAGGACAAACTATTTTTATAGCACTCAACCATTTTACTGTATATGGAAATTTTAACCAAACTCGAATTTACGTTGTGTGTGTTTAGTAATAGTTTTCCTAATATAAATCCTATGAATTGAGAATAACTGTCTTGCTTCGATATAATAGTGTCATGATTATGAAAAGATTATGACGGCTTTGATATGTTCAGGCAAGGACTCACTGCCTTTCTGTCCTACTTAAATATACCAATGGCTCACCAATGTTGTGTAATAAATATAAAGCTTTCTGTGCTCAGGTCCACAACGGAACATGGCTCCACTTCAAACCCGATCCCAACAAACCCCTGTTTTTGAAACGGAGGGACATGGTTTACCTTTGCATTACTCCCAAGACGTGTACAAAAACCACCTGTATTTAAAAGATCTGAGCTTTTCACCACCGAGTAATAGATTGTCACAAAAAACCTTATTGAAACTGAAGTGTTAAAATTGTGTGAGGGGTAAATGTACAGTATTTAGCTTTTGTATGGTTGACTCAAGACTTCATTGGATGTTTAAACAGCTTCACTTCCCTCCAAAAAGAAATGGAGCTACTGCTCGGAGCAGAAAAAAAACTATGTTATTGATGTTATTTTTGTACTCTTTAATTTATTCTCCCTCCCTATCTTTGTTCCTCGTTCTTGCTACCCTTCTCCCTGTGTTCATTTGCAACCGGTCCTTATTCTAACTGTAATAATAATAATATAACAATAATAGCTAAACAATAATTAATGCTTTAAGACAAATATCCAAAGACGTGAAAATACTTTAACCATGTGACCTACAAAAAGAAGCGCTACTGTTTACTTGACGATGTATTGCTGTTTTTAAAGAAGGAAAGAGTCCCTGTATCTAAGCTACTGTTTCTGCCTCTCAATAGCACACTGGAGACTGTAACCAAAACCCCAAACTAGAGCCATGGCAGTTTGTAACATAGCGGTTGAAGAGTTTTACTTCTCTTGAGAAATGTTGCCGTTTATTTATTTTTTAATTCTTTTTTTCTTTTTTTTTCTTTTTATGTTAAACCATAGTGTTGAACTCCAGCCCTTAAGGATGTCCAGTTTGCTGCTAATGTACTGTAGTTTCTAACAAAACTGTAGAAAAATGCATGCTCTGATCGCTTTACCACTAGGCTTTAATGACTACAAACTGTAATGATACCTGTGATGCTGTCGATTAACTGCTACTGTTATTCAGTCAAAACAAACGGGCATGTGGGGCTTAATTCCGTCGGATTATTTTTAATTGCCCGTAAATTGCTGAAAATTCCAGGAAGATAAATAAGACGTACTCCGCTTCCCCAAGTGATCGGATGCGCTCTCGGCTCATTGAAAACGAGTTAAGCCCCACGTCTCCTTCTGGTATGCTTTCCGTGCTGCATTGTCTCGAAAGTCCCGCGGACCAGCGTCGAAATACCCATCGCTTGGTCTCCAGGCGTAGATATTACAGCCAACTTTTCCAAAGGATGTGAACATTTTTATTTATTTATTTTTCCTCCTCAATTCAACCAATGTTTACGACAATACCAATGAACTTTTTTCGTCTGCGCAGAAATGTGCATTCCAAAAACCACAAAGGCAGTTTTTGTATACCAATTGCTTTAAAAATTTTCATTTCTCTTGTATTCTCTTTGTGACTGTAAGATGTACATATTGGGGGGTCCCCCATGGTGAAAGGACTCCGCCATCCTTATTGTAGGTAAAACTATTTTCTTTTTTCTGGATATGTTGTTGCCATAGTGATGACCAAAAAGATACCTGTGATGTGCACCTGTCCTTATGTCCTGCTCCAGTGGTTTAATGTGTCTCTATACTCTTCCTCATCCCCCTTTCTTCCCCCCCGATGGTGTGTTTTTTCTTCCTTACCCCTCCCGTACTCCACTGAGCTAAATAAAGTCTGCTTTGGTGCACGCTCCCGCCTCATCTCTTTGGTCTCCTCAGAATCCATTTTGTGCATTGCAATGGTGTCTGCCTGTTCCTTATTTTTCAGGTAGCATGTTTCGCTGTGGGGGGAGCTGGGGGGGGGGGCGTCTAGATATTTTTCTTTTTTTTATGTGCGTCGATGTGTATGCAATGCAGTATCGTGTCGAAGCTGATTGGTGAACGTAGCGGTGACCTCTGGGGTCACTTCATTAATTACATCTGTGACATTCAGCCAGATGAGTTTCCTTTGTGACTAAATGATATGATGAATATTAACGACCTCCGATGAATTACGCCGCGGCCGCCGCCGCCGCCGTCGCCGCTGCTGGTGATGATGACGATAATGTGTTTTACGACTCGGGGATGGGGGGAAGAAAATTGCACAGCGCAGCACATTTGCAACATTTTCAAATAACTACAGAGAAAGATTGGCAAAGAAGAGTTTATTTTATTGCTTTTTTTTTTTTTTTAAACTTTCGTGCCAAGGAATGTTTTCCCCCCCAGACGAGGGTTTTTTCCAGAGGAAGAGGTAATAGATGACAGAGATACACAGAAAACAGCAGAAAACCCAGAAGTGGTCTTTAGATGGTGGAACCTCACAGCTGATGATAGCCATCTTAAAAAGTCATCCTGATAAAAGTGATCCCCCACCATTTTTTTTTTCCTTCTCCCTGTCCTCCCCCCTCTTAATCAAATGAGCACTGTGCAGCTGGTGGGGTTGCAGCAAAGAGGGTACGAGTGTGTGTTGAGAGAAGGTGGTGTGGTGGACGAGGGGGTTTGGGGGGGGGCTTTGAGGGATGGCGTGAAATTATTGCCTGCTGGTGTATATGTGTCGCTGGGGGAAGTATGGTTGAGTAGGGGGTTGGGCCGGGGCTGTGGTGACGGAGGGGGTATAATGTCATTGCCTGCTGGTGTATCTGTAGTGGGGGCTCATTTAGATTTAGATTGGTTATGTGAGGAGAGAGCTGAAAGGCCAGCTCATGTTTATGCATGAATCCCAAAGCATGCGGCGGCGGCGGCGCTGGTGCAGCCCAGAGTTAAAGAGACAGAAGCCCAAATAAGATTCAGCCACAGCCTCTGCTTCTGACGATAAGGCGTCTGGCTCGTGACGTCGCTTCAATCACGCCACATCTGATGGTGGCGCTCGTAATGCACCGCGACTACTTAACCGTCCCCTTGTTCGTCGCCAAATATATGACGTTTATTTTGTTATCGGCTTCTGGTTTTTTTTTTTCCCCCTCGCCGACTTATTTTCCACGAGCTGACACAGAAATACGTGCGGCGCCGGCAGAGAATCCTCGATTCCACTCAGTCACACAGCAAAAGTAATCAGTACATGTCTTTGAAGGAGAGTTTGTTCAGCACTTCATCAGGTATAAAGTGGTTTTTATTTGGAAATGTGGTCCCTATCCATCTTTTAAATGACTTTTTAATGGTCGTCACGCCACCCTAATCAATCACGAGGCAGAGCTAGCCTGCAAGCAAATACACGCTATTTATAATTCCTACATTCGGGTGAAAACCTGATGATCTGTATCTTTGCTGTACTTGAGAACGAAACAGAGGAACATGTAAATCTGATTCTCAAGAAAAAAAAAAGCTCTCCAGCATATCCTCCACAACAACAAGGGTTTGCTCGTACCATCAATAACACCGAAAGCTATTTTAGAAATCTCGAAAAAAAAGGTTGCCCGGGTGGAGGCTTTTGAGTTTTTGTGACTCCACGCCAACCCCCCCCCCCCTCCCTCACACGCGTCCCCCTCGTACTTTACATCTATAATGAGATACAAATACGCATCAGCAGGACAATGTCTACGCCACGCGTCACTGTGTGAATATTACTCACACTTATTAGCTGGATTATGTTAATCTTTACACCCTCTGCTCGCAGACAACAGACCCGGCATGATATGGGGTGGTCACGGGCGGAAAAAAAGTGTGGCGCCGTCCCCCCAGTGTGTTTGTGTGCGAGAGTGATTGCCGTGTTGTCAAAACTGATCTGCATGTGAAAAGGCAGTCTAATTACATCACTTATGCAAATGCAGGGCCACGCACGGGAAGCGTGCACACGCATACGCCATTGACGGCTCACTATCCGGGGTCAGGAGCCCAGCGTGAGTTATCCACTCATTGACGAGATGCGTGGGTTTGGCGTCGCCACCTGTCAGCGACCGATATATACGTCTTTGACTGGACGCTCTGGACGGACGTGTGGCTTCTATACTTCGGATGAATTGGATAAAGAGCACATGGGTCAAACTCACAAGTCGACTGACGCACTTGCTCGGTTATTGGAAAATGTCTGACTGATGACACTTTTTTTTTTTTTTTTAAACCACCCCCCCCCCCCCCACCTACCCCCGACCCTGCGTCTGAAACATTGATGGTATCCCTGTTGGGATGATTGATTGAGTCTGACACATTTTAATTACGACCAAATTAAATGAATCGCGCTGGCCGACTATAAAACATTGCTGTTTAATAAACGGGCGCCTCCATTTGCCTTTTTTTTTTTTTTTTTCATCCAATCCCATTTTGGCCGCCCGCACCAAATAACCTCTCTCTATTTAATGATATGCAAATGAATTTTCATGAACCCCGTGATCCCGAGCGATGATTAAACCCGAGATGACATTAGCTGCCATGCTACAACCGCCGTCCCGTCCCCTCTCTTTTTTTTTCCTGCTATCGCCGACATCTTCGAAACTACAGTCGAAGCGCCTCATATTAATATGTTCATTGTCGCGGCTCCCTTATGAATTTTTCTTTGTGGACGTTGTGCATACCGTGCAATATCACAAGTGATTACTTTTTGGCGGCGAGAGATGAAGCCGAAAAAAACTCGTCGCCGATTGGTTCTTCTCGATAGCATGTGGTGGCGGAATAGCAACAAAAAAAAAACAACAACACCGATCTATAATTGTTTGTAAAATCATACGGAGGATTCCGGGGGTAACACCTTCCGCTTCCAGGGATCTCCGCCTACAGTTCCCCGAGTCTGTATCCAGCTCCACCTTTCGCTGTCGTTTATTGTACTCCATTTGCATAATGTAGCCCAGGCTTAATTAAGATCCCACTGGAGTCTGGAGCCGAGTATGAAGGAAAAAAAAAGGACGAGGAGGAGGGGAGCGAGGGATCCGGCGTTCCATAGCTTATCCGCACGTGTCCAAATCGGAGGCGCAGTTTAAAGGGGGGGGGGGGGGGAGCGTTGACGAGCGATTTAATCGCTAATTATGATCGGCTGTTAGAATTAGTGTGTGGCTGTTAATTAGCGGCGGATGAGATGCCCAGACAGTTTCCCGCCCCCGACGACTGCAGCGCCCTCCCTGACTGGCAATACAGCAACACGGTCTGACACCGGAGAACGATGCCAACGTGGTCCTTCCCTTTAAGAGGCGGGGGTGGGTGGGGTATCCCTTTAAGAACATCCCAGGTGTGCGAGCGCTGGTAAGAGGCGCTCCATCATCCTCGTCCTCCCAACTCCCACGGTTGTTCATTAAGCGCCAAAATTTCCTTCCATTTCCTGTATCGCTCGGGCTCCGAAATCGTCCAAATGATCCGTCTTTTGTTGGATCCGGATTTACAAGACGATGTGGGCAGAGATTCCGTTTAGCCGTTGGCAAGCGTGCAGACTTGGCACGGGAAAGCGTTGTGTCTTTTATCCATCAATAAACGCCCGGGTTCAATAGCGAGTCCTTCTGCTGCTATTGTCCTAGCCGCTAATAGTGTTGTAACAGCTACTAATGGAGCATGGTTGGCGCCTCCCCCCCCGTTTGTGTTGGCATGGTGCCATCTCTGTATTGGGTCTCACCCCTTGGGGGGGGGGTGTGCCATCGCATCAGCGAAAAACACACAGGGGCACCCCGAAACAACCTGCTCGCCGCATGGTGATTTGTTTGTCGTCGTGTACTTTGGGATGGCGTTGGCAGCGTGCCACGTTTGCCTCGCGCCAGCGACTGGATGCCAACAGTGAAATGCTGGCAACCCGCCGCCCGGGCACCCGCCGAGGGCTTTGTCTCTCCAAAATGTCGCGACCGCCACCGATTCCTATACGAGGGCGATTCTCTTTGCCCAGTGAAAAAAAACGGGCACAATCGCCACCGTCACGTTTCTTGAAGCCTTTGGCGCCCGCCATTTGCCATATGGTATGGAATAAGAAAAAAACAAAAAACGTAGAGTCTCCCGTTGGCATTTCCCGATCGTCAAATCAATACTCGCCTATTTTGTCCCCTTTGTGTTATTCCTATTTTGTTCGTCGTCATGCGTCGATATCCAAGCTGTCCCTTCTGCTGGCATCGTCTCCGCCGCTCCGCCGTCGCCCGCCTGCGTCTGTGCCAAGGTGGCATCGGGTGTAGCAGTATATGGACGTCTGTTCCTCTTCCCTCTTTTTCTTATTCTACTCGCCTCCATGCCCATGCCCGCCCCTGCTCAAGTCCTGACTGGATGGCACTGTGCCAACCTGCCACCGCCATCGCTCTCATTTGTAGCTCATCCCTCGGTTGCCCTTCCCCCTGTCTCCCGGTGAAATCGCTCTCTTTTTCCCCCGTTTCATTCATCCCCCTTTTTTTTTTTTCTGAATCATTAACCTCTTCGTTAGTCTAAATTGTAGATCGCTTAACTACTGTGGCAACTTTAAAAAAAACGGTTGCGATGATGAATTTTTTACCGTCGAAATGAGACGTTTTTTTTTTTTTTTCTTTCTTTCTCTGGCACCTGACGGAATGCCGTGAGTGACCGTCCGGTCGTTAATTAGCGCGAGCGCTTCCTTATTCCGCGGAGACGGGGAAAGGAAAGATGAGTTTCGAAAAAGGAAAGCCTGTTGTTTTAATTAACTTTCCGCAACCCCAACCCCCCCACGCACACGCGTGTCTTCGACTTGACTTCGCTCGCACAAACAGCAACACAACTGATGCGATTATCGGCACAAGTCGATTGTGAGTCATTGACCTCGGCCACTTTAGCGAGATGACCCCGGCGCTCTCGTTTTTCTTTTTCAACGCCTCCTCCCTTTTAAAATATCCTGTATCAAACAAAAGCCGCGCGTGGAAAGCCGAAGCTATTAAGCAAATGCTCATTAGTACACAAACATAATGAATATGTAAATGGCGAGAGTAATTTATGCATGGGCTGAGAGCCTTGTTCTCTTTTTAATCCTCCTTTGTATTCTATTTATACAGCACGTTTTCTTTAAAATCCGACCCTAAATTGGCTTTCTTATTGGACCCCTTCCTGTGATGAAAACCACGAGGGACCTTTTTTTATTTTGCAAAAGCGTATTTTTACTCAATGTTTCTAGTTTCAAATAGCGCCAGGTGTGATTCTTCTGTTCCCCAGTCCCTGCTCTTCATAACAGACCCTGCAGTGACACAGAAAACCAACAACCCATTGTTTGAACAAGGTTTGTCTTCCAGGGATATTGAACAATCCGGCTCCTAATTCCGACTGTATCCTTTTTTGTTGTCGTATCTTTGTTGATCTGGACGTGTGGTCCGAAAAAAATGTGCGTCGGAATTGAAGTGCGCCTTGATGGACGACGCGACGCCCGCCTCGGTCTACGATAAACACCTACAACACACGGCGGCTCCCCTGGCGATCACCATAGCAACAAACCGCCGTACCCACGTGAGTTGCATAATAAGAAGTTCCCCCCAAGACCACAGAGCGCCAGAGACGGTGACAAACGACACATGAGACGGCATCCGGAAATTATTTTTTTTTCAAAAATGTATAAACTTCTCCTTCCACGCCATCGCTTCTTATGTCAACGCGCACACATGCAACTTCTCCGTCTCCCCGGATCTTAACAGGTGCTGATGAGCCGCAGTCAATGATTGTAATGAGCTATTGATCACCGTGGGAAAACAGAGGGACAGAGAGGAGTGAGGGAGGCAAGAGAGGGAAGCAAAGGACACGATAACACAAACAGAGAGGTGGACTGCTTCTGGGGAGGGGAAAAAAAAAAACTTAAGATGAACTGGATGGCGGCTTTAGACAGAGCATCGATACTCGCTTTAATCAAGTCCTTGTCGACTTCTGGTGAATGGAGGTGCAGGGGGTTTTCGGATGTGTGTGTGTGATCTGCTCGTGATGACCGTGCAGACATGCTTGTCATGACCAAGTCAGGATGCCAGCATATGGCACTGACGCAGTATCTCTATTTTCTTCTTTTTTTGTGTGCCGTGTGTGCTTGGAGAGGAGGCAGACAGCTTTAGGGAAGGGGGAGGTGCGTTTTGTGTGTGTGTCGTGTGTGTGTGTGTGTGTGTGTTGGCTGGCGCTTCAGATAATGAAATGCAGCAGGGAACAAAGAACCGGGGGCCCCTATACTCGGGGCTGCAGCTTCATTTTTTACTGCCGTCAGTCTATGATTCTTCCAACCCCTTCTTTCTTGTGTCCATGTATGTATGTGTGTTTATGTTTTTGTGAGTAGGTTGTGTTTGTGCGTCCCCCCCCCCCCTCACTCCCCCTTCCTCCTGTTAGTATTCTGCATGGCGGAGCCCCCTAATGTAATAACTGTGTCTGCATGTCTAATTTACAGCAGGAGAGAGTAAATAGCCTGTGGTTAATTACAGTACGTGAGCGTGTGTGTGTGTGTGTGTGCGCGAGTGTGTGTACATGCGCGTGGGTGTGTCAGAATGATTTATGAGTTGCAAATAGCTACACCAGTGGCCCGTTTCTCCTCACTTAGTTTTTAATCTGTCCTTCCATTAATTTTCCCAGAGACGTTATTATGGTTTGAGAGCGGCGTGCACCTGCGTGTGCGCGGACGCGTTAATGAGACGGAGAGGCTGGACGCTTGTTTTTTATTTTAAGGATCAAGGCCGAACACACACACCTGAGCTGCACCTTCTCCACGCGTTTACCTCTCCAACGGCTCGACCTCACTCTTTCTTTTTTCCCCCCCCTCTTCCGGTTGCTTCATTCACTCTTCTCATCGGGAGTCACAATGAAGCGAGATCTTTATTGACAGTACACGCTAGAACATGGAAACAGCGGGTCAATCCGTTTAGCCCAAGGGCCGATACACCAATTCACCAATTTGTCAGTGTTAGTTTGAGAGAGAAAAGCAGCTAATCTCTCCTCTCTGCTCTCTATTGATCACACACTTAGACTCCACTTCTCTGTCTAAACACTATTGATTCTCTCTCTCTCTCAATCTCGTCCTCTCTCTCTCTCTCTCTCTGACCAGGCGCTCCCTCCATACATACTCCCGGCTTTTCAACGCAACTTTTTCGTCCCGTCTCCACGTAAAGCTGACATCACGACGCCGCGGTCGAGGCGTGCGCAGACGGAGAGAAAGTCATTATCTAAATCAACGCTGGGAGCGTCGGTAATGAGACAACCAGACAAGAAAATATAGAGTTTTCCACCCAAGTGTCTCAAATGATCAATCCCTGCTGTGCACACTCAAAGGCAAATGTTGGGTCTCATTAAAAAAAAAAAGAGAAGCCACCTCTCCTTATTGTGAATGCGCCCCATGATTAGAAGAGGAATCAAGGCTTGGTGGCTACGTTTTTGGCTTTGTTTTCCTGCCTGACATCACAGGGTTCACATTAAAAGAATCACATTCAGGCCGAGATGAAGGCGATTCGCCCCCCATTTGATCATATTTGGATTAGGGAGGGGTGAAAAGATTATGGATAATCCTTTATCGGTCTCTCAGGTACAGCGGCGGAGAGTGGAGCGAAAGGACAGATAAAATAGAAAGATTCAGAAAATAAAACCGACTGACGGATCAGCTTGGTTTTAATGTCAGGGGACACAATGAAGCAGAGTTAGGGACATTTATTTGTCAGACTATTCCCTAGTTTCCCTGCTTTTATGCTAACACTGAAGTCACAAGATAGAGTTGAATAGAACACGCTATGTTTATTTCTTATGTGGTCTACATGGGATACAGTTATAAGATCCTAGATCTACATTTTACCTGTTTTATCAGAGGTTGCTACAGCAAGTCCTCCACCTGAACCCATCTTAAGCCTCCTCTCTAGCCACTCTTTTCCTCCTCATGTCTTCATTTACCACATCCACGAAGCTCATTGGTCGCCTCCCTTTTTTTTTCTCCCCTTCTACCTCCATCGCTAACGTTCTTCATTCAACATGGCCCCCCGTTTCCTCTCCTCAAATCATTTATTCGTTATTCGATTTGCGTGGCCGCAGGTTTAGTGCTCGAGGATTCAGCGACACATTAATATTTAAGACTGATGCGGTCACAGCTTTTGCAAGAGTACGCTTTTGTGTGTCTAAAAAGGTTTTGCAGAAAGATGTTATACGTATCTAGCCGCCCCTTGAATGTGTTATTTGTCAACACCTATCTTTTGTAGTTTGAAAAATCACATCATCAGTGGTTAAAACCATGTTTTGAAGACGAGATGAATTCACAAGTTAAATAAAATAAAGCTTTGACTATGATAATGTGTAGCACATACAACACAAAGGAATCTTTCTAAAGAAAATGTAGAAGAAAGTTAATTCCAAAACAAAGAAGCAGGTATTATTATATTCTGTATGGAGAATATTCATATACATTTTATAATGTAGGTGCGATTAAGCATCATGTCTATTGAGTACTTTTTGACCTGTAGTGTCCGCTTATGTGAAAACACATTTTTTCTATAACATATTTCACTGTGGGAGCAAAAAACGTTTGTAGAGAATTATAATAAGAATTATCACGTGGTTAAGCCACGCAAAAGTCGATTCTAGGATTAAATTCCAATCTATATTTATATTGTTTGCTGTGTAAACTTAAATTAATAATGTTTACACGACAGCTGGAAATCGAGATTTTTTTTTTTTTTTCAATTGTAGTTACCGGGAGGGACTCTTCAATTTATTTGACTTTAGCACACCCTAGTGGCGCAAACGTGTAATTACGCCACGTGTTACAAAACTCCGGCTTGTGTAACGTAAAAATAGCCGTTTTGTAACCGGTAGTTCGGTTTTTAAACCAACAACCAACTCTACCTTCTAGAGTTCTGTCCGTCCGAGTCGCATGGTCTGAGTAAACGGTCACCTTTTGTTTTGGTTCGGACATGACTTCTTCAGGCGACAGCAAAGCCGAGGTGAGGAAGCTACTCAGGGAGGTTCTGGTGGGTCGAGAGGATCCGGAAGGATTCTTCGCGATGTGCGTCTCGCTGCTGGGACACCAGGAGACCCGGTCCCAGTTCCTGACCGTCATCCAGCCGCTGAGCTCGGCCAACAGGACCTTACACGCCAGGCTCGCCTCCATCTACGAGGAATACTTCCCCCAGGTTAGTGCTACTAGTAACTATAAACTGTAAAATAAATAACATTTACTCCCCCAAAGAAATCAGAAAAATATTCAAAAGTTTTGTTATTTCAATTGTATATAAACAAATAATTATAATAATAAAGTTAAAAACGCCTGGTTTGTATTATTGATATTGGTTTGTTTGCATCATTATTGGTCTGTAGCGCCCCCCATAGGTAATCTGTGATACTTAAATAACATTTAAGAAAAATAAGAACTCATTCAAAACAATGTAAGGGGTGTGTATTGACAATAATCTGGTGATATATACAGTATATATCAGGGGAGACGATACAATATATTGTGATACTTAATGAACAATTTCCCGAAGGAGACCTCCTGAGGGATCAATAAAGTTTTACCTTACCTTACCTTATCTTTACAGTATTGGCCGAGTACAGACTGCATAAGAATTCTTAACAGCTTTAACTTGTTTTGAAGCCAAAATATGGCCAAACATAAGCTTAAAAAGCTGCTGGAGTCCAACGTATCCTCTCGTCCTCAGTCACCGCATGGATCTTGCAAGGTTTCATACTTGACGATGAATGCAACCATGTAGCGACGGGGTGTGTAATTGTCACACAAAAATGAACAAATCAGTGAATGTTTGGATGTTACTTGTAAACAAATGCTATAATTTAAATTACACATTTTATTGAAATACAAACGATAAAATAACTAGTTTGGAAGCACAATATAACAAAAAATAAAGTGCTTTTGAATATTGACTTGGTTTGGTCAAAACCCTACTTTTTGCAGCCGTTACGTGAAAGCATTGTTTAAAATATTGATTGACGCTTTCAATTTCTATTTTTTTGCTGATCAGTCGGATACATCTCTGGACGAAGAACTGGATGAAGCTTTGGATGAAGAGCTGGAGCTGGCACTGACTCTTTCTCTAGCAGACGTTCAGCAGCGACCGAACCTGAGCCATGAATCCACATCTCAGCCGTGGCAGGAATCAAACCTCACATGGCAACCCAGAGTCCAGCTGTGTGAAGGACCAAAGACACCAATAAGCAGAAGATCTGATCCTCAAGAGAACCAGCCTTCCATTTCAAACGGGCTTCAGGCATCAGAAGGGAACCAGAGTTCCTCCGTCTCAACCTCCCTGGATCCAGAACCGAAGCGCTCCAAGAACCGGCGACAGCGACGTAAAGCATCTTCTCAGCAGCAAGTGGTTGGTCTCCCCGCTTCCCCTTCCGCGGCACATCCGGTTCTGCTGTGGTTCCGCCGGGACCTCAGACTCTGCGACAACCCTGCTCTCATTGGTTCCTTGGAGGCGGGCGCTCCGGTCATACCGGTCTTCATCTGGACTCCTGAAGAGGAGGAGGGGCCTGGAGTCACTGTGGCGATGGGCGGAGCTTGTAAGTTTAAAACGGCTGGTTTATATCCTTAACTAGGTTTTGACTTCCACGCTCTGATTGTTCTCAGGTAAATACTGGCTGCATCAAGCCTTGTCCTGCCTGAGTTCCTCCCTGGAGCGCCTCGGCAGCCACCTGGTGTTCTTGAGAGGTTCTGCGTCGTCTCTCTGCTCCCTGAAGGAGCTGGCCAGGGAGACGGGAGCGAGGACGGTGCTGGCGAACGCTCTGTATGAGCCGTGGCTGAAAGAGAGGGACGACACGGTGGCATCGGCGCTGCACGAAGACGGGATCGCGCTGAAGATGTTCCACTCGTACTGCCTGAGAGATCCTTACACCGTCAGCACAGTGGGAGTGGGTTTACGAGGTCAGTGGTCTATGAAATGTGTGTTGTGAAGTCAAAACATTTGACCCAGCATTGTATATTTTTGCGTTTGTAATCTGGAAACAAAAGCCTGATGTTCCGATTGTAATGTTTTAAATAGTTGTTAGTTTAGATGACCAAGCAAAGGAAGTATATCGTAGAATCAGATGTAAAAATATGCTTAACCTTAAATCACAACAAGTCAAAGTACAAGGTTGACGGATTTTAAATACAATTTCCAGATATTTGTACGCAGCCACAGGTAGAAATTGATCTCATCTCTTTTGTTTAAGCTTTTTCTTCATTGCGAGAGACAAATATTTACTGAAGATTCTCATATTTCCAATGAAAAAAATCAAATGCTGTAAATCAGTGTAAACGACCAAGTTTAAATATGCCATTACATAGTATGAATAATCTTGTTTCATTGTATATCAATTCATTTAAATACATTTTTATTCATATATAAATCACAACTGTGGACAAAAAAGTACATGTACAAATGAAACTAATGCACTTAAATGTTAATGTTCAATTTTTTTATTAGTATGACACGTGATAAAATGTCCTTGAAAGTTATCAAGTAAAGTGACTTTGCTCAGGTCTGCAATATTCATTCATTCATTCATTTTCTATCGCTTTATCCCGGGGTCGGGGTTACGGGGAGACTGGAGCCTATCCCAGTATCATAGGGTGAGAGGCAGGGGACACCCTGGACAGGACGCCAGTCTGTCGAAGGGCAAACAAAGACAGACAACCATTCACACACACTCTCATACCCACGGACAATTTCCCAAAGTTCTCAATCAACCTCTGTACGTTTTTGGACTGTGGGAGGAAACCGGAGTTCCCGGAGTAAACCCACGGAACACGGGGAGAACATACAAACTCCACACAGAAGTTTGTCTCATGGATCAATGTTTTCATTTTTTTTTTTTTCGTTCTAGGAATCGGTTCAGTGTCTCACTTCATGAGCTGCTGCAGTCAGAACCCCGGGTCAGCGTTGGGGGCCCCACTTGAAGCACCGGCAACTCTGCCCGCCTCGGTTCACTGGCCACAGGGAGTCTCGTTGGACCAGCTGGGACTCGCACGAATGCCACGCAGGAAGGACGGCTCTACGGTAAATGAGCAAACGGTCGAGTGTCCTCGTCTTTACGTCATGAACCATCATCCTTCTTTCTTCACAGATCGACTGGGCCGCCAACATCCGTGGATCGTGGGACTTCAGCGAAGACGGCGCTCATGCCCGCCTGGAAGCGTTCCTTCAAGATGGCGTCTACAAGTACGACAAGGAGGCCGGACGAGCGGACGCCGCCAACACCAGCTCTCTGTCCCCGTACCTTCACTTCGGTCAGCTCAGTCCTCGCTGGCTGCTATGGGACGCCAAAGGGGCTCGTTGTCGACCCCTAAAGTTTCAGCGAAAACTTGCATGGAGGGACCTGGCTTACTGGCAGCTGATCCTCTTCCCAGACCTCCCCTGGGAATCACTCCGACCTCCATACAAGGTGAAACGACTCACTTCAGTCGGTCTCGTCGTCATTATCTGACGGTTTCGCTCTCAGGCTCTACGCTGGAGCACAGACCGGAGGCACCTGAAGGCCTGGCAGAAGGGTCACACGGGTTACCCACTGGTGGACGCGGCCATGAGGCAGCTGTGGCTGACGGGCTGGATGAACAACTACATGAGACACGTGGTGGCGTCTTTTCTTATCGCTTATCTCCACCTGCCCTGGCAGGAGGGCTACCGCTGGTTCCAGGTGAGAGGAAATGGGATGGAACACCATAACCTTTTTTGATGCTTCCTTGAGTTACCTCTGGGTCAAGGTGACCCGAAGGCCCGAAAACAAATGTTTTGGTGGTATCCCTTGTGTTGTCTCTGGGTCGACAACCTCCACAACTGCATATGTATTTCTGGAAGCCAGGGAGGTCGCCTGACCCTGAGATAACACAAGGGTTAAAAATGGAATCTTGTCCACATGTAACTTGTTAAAGCTTTTGAACCTGAAATAGTTGGTTCTTAGTGTGGACTTGAACAAAGGGTGGCCTTTTTTCCATTTAAAATTTTATTTAAGAAGTTTATACAAGGGCTTGATTTTCCTTTTTTCTTTAATTTTCTTTTGCATATACTAGACAGAAAATACCACATACTAATATAATGCTGCCTCTAGATGGCGCTCTTAAGTTTAAAATGATGCCAAGGAGAATATATTCAGCATTCAGATTTTTTTTTTTTTAATTGCAGTTTAATTGGAAAAAAAACCTTGAAGAAGTAGTGATGTATAGATGATGCTTCATGAAACAGCTGATGAGGTATCATGATACAGTGTCTTTGATCCACTAGGTGGTATTTTTTGCTTTAAATCTCAGATTTTCTAACTCAATGTAACCTGTCATTATTTTTCTTCCAAAAAGAAGACACTGTGTCATGATACCTCATCAACTGTTTCATGAAGCCTCATCAAAAACATCACTGGTCTCCATTTTGTGCATTAATTTCCTTCTTAAAAAATCTTGATAAAATAATTTTTATTACATTATAATATCCTGTGCAAAACTCTTTCCACAGCCATTGACGTGAATCCCTCATTGTCTTACAATTGAAAAAACCTGATTTCGGTGCAGGACACTCTGGTCGACGCGGACGTCGCCATCGATGCCATGATGTGGCAGAACGGCGGCATGTGCGGTCTGGATCACTGGAACTTCGTCATGCACCCGGTCGACGCAGCGATGACCTGCGACCCCTGCGGCGCCTTCGTGAGGAGGTGGTGTCCTGAACTGGCAGACTTGCCCGATGAGCTGATCCACCGACCGTGGAAATGTCCCGCCCCCATGCTGCGACGTGCAGGTGGGTCTCAAGAGTTAAAGTGAATTATCAACTTGAGTTGATCGACTTGTGGTTGTTTCAGGTGTCATGTTTGGCAAGAACTATCCAGAGAGAGTCGTAACAGACCTGGAAGGAAGGAGGACCCAGTCTCTGCAGGATGTGGCTCTGGTCCGGAAACGATTCCCCAAATACGTGGACAGAAGAACAGGCTGCGACCTGGTGCCTCTGCCCCCCCGCCTGGTGTCTGAAGCTCTGGGTTCGTCCAATAAAATCAAAGACGACGACTTCCTCCTGCCTCTGATCACGCGCATGGAGTTCAAGCATCAGCTCGACGACCCCGACACGGACTCCGCCTCCAACCCCTACAACGCCGTCCTCAAGGGCTACGTGAGCCGCAAGAGAGACGAGACCATCGCCTTCCTCAACGAGAGAGACTTCGCCGCCAGCGTGGTGCACGAAGGTACGCAGAGGAGGGAGAGGCTGGAGAACGACCGGCGCAGACTGGAGGGGCTTCCTCCTCCTCCTGCATCACGGGGGAGAGCCAGGAGAACCCCCACCGCCAAGGACCGGTTCTCCATCGTACCTGGAGGAGCAGTGTCCTCCCGCAGGTGACAGAGGGACATATTGAAGTTGTTGGATTTCAAATAGACTAAGACTAACGCCCTTTTGTTTACACATGACATTAATATTTATTTTCTACCACGGTGCCTTTGATCTACCTCACAGTAAGCTTGGTTAAAAAAAGGACGATGACACGGACATTGTCAAATGGAAAAGAGGGATCATCTTGAAGTGAACTAAAGGTTTCACTTGTTTTTAACCAATAAAAGTTTTTATAAAGGAGGTCTAGAGTGTTAATACTGATAAGACTTGACGCCATTGAACCTGACACATGTTCTGTGTCTCAAATCGCATACTTCTCTTAGTATACTAGAAGTTAGTATGCATCAGGATAGTGTACATACTAACTAGTACGCAAATTCTCAATGGATAGTATGTCTCAAATCAAACTCTGCTGCTACACACTAACCGGACTTGAGGTGACAGCTTCTTCTTCTACTTCTATTTAACGATGGTTGCAACCAGCTGTTTGAACGCTATCGCCACCTGCTGGCAGCACGTTTTGCAAGTTTGGTAAAAAGAAATAAAGAAAAAATGAGAATCGAAATATTCGCGAGATATTTAAGCTGGTATCAGCAGCGAAGACGCGTCATCCTCCTACTGTTGCTGAAAATGCACCTGTAAGTATATGCATATATATGCATATATATATGACATAACTTCTGTTTAAATTTCGCATACTAAGAATTGAGACGCACTTACGCACTAAAAATACTAACTTTGAGTACGCTAGTATGCGATTTGAGACACAGCAATGGTTAAACTGGCGAGCGATTCCATCAAGGGGGCTTCAGAATGACACAGAAGCTACAATATTTTAGGATGTTTATTGACCTTTGTCCGCAGTGCATGCGGTGGCGACCGACATCATCATGGAGAACAAAGTGCAAATCTAACAGTATCGTGACATTTGTGTCTCTACTAAAATACTGAAGAGTGAATCAGCAGCCTCAATAGTATTTGTCCAGTGAAAGTACTTTCATGATTCACAGTTCTATAAAGGGCATGTTTGACACCCATGTGGAGGCCATTGAAAGTAAAGGTCACGGGGGGCATCAGAGGTTACTCCTCAATTGAGCGAATGTATCTCTCGTATGCTGCTTCGTCCATGAGCGCGTCGAGCTCGGTGGGATTAGAAATCTTCATCTTCATCAACCAGCCTGTGTGGTGGAACGTGAGTAAGAAATCAAAGTGTCATATATATGGAGATCTGTAGCAATAAATAAAAAAAATGCATCTCTAGTTAGATGTAGCCTTAATATACGACTCCAGGTAACTTCTCTCATGGACCACTAGATGGCATCAATGCTTACATTACCCCTAAAGGGTCGCTGCTCACGAACATAACGTTACCCCACAGTGTCACGTGATTCTCGTTATTATTTTAACATTTTCAAAACATATTACTAATCACAAACAATAAAATTAGGCATGTAATGCCAAAATGCATAAAAGTGCAAGAGCAGTTTGTTTTCCACAAAGGAATAATTTACTGCTGATGTCAGTTCAAAAAGTGAAAACTGTGAAATTTGCTCCATTATTTGTGAATGGAATAATACAAATCCTTAAATCCAGTAATAAGAAAATAATGAAAATACATTAGTTAAGAATTTGGATGAAAATGATAGGATAAGAGGGATGAACTTTCCAACCTCAGATGTGCTGTGGTGTTTGAAACACATTCAAAACGTCTTACCGTCTTTGTAACAGGACTTGTTAACCAGCCCAGGTTTGTCCTCCAGAAGCGAGTTGATTTCTACAACTTCTCCTGTGAGAGGCGAGTAGAGCTCGCTGGCCGCTTTCACACTTTCTAGTGCTCCGAACTCATCTGTGGGTAAGAAAACACAGTGTCTTAAAAATGTAAAAAATTGACATTTTAACCATTTATGCACTGCACTGAGTTGATTCGATCCCTGCTATCCATAATGCGAGACAATTTACAGCACCTTTAGATGGCAACTAATGTGTTGATTTAAGTGTGTCTTAAACAGACCTTGAACCTCTATTGTACTCATCAGTATGCGTCTGTTTGTACAACACTCTTTTCATTGAAATATGTACATTAGAAAATGTTCCTAAGCCCCGCCCCCTGAAAAGATTATGAAATACATATGTACTGGAGATTAAATCTTTTTTTTACCATAACCACACTCTCTGCTGTGATTGGTCAACCATCGGGGGTTTGCAACCAATCTCATCAATCCTGGAAGTCTCAACCTCCAAAGGACTTGTTGTATAAACAAAGCAGGGCATGACTAAAGCTGGCTGGAGGAGGAGTGAAGCCGTTACTACGTCATAATGGACTCCGCTTTCGTAACCTCTCGCTCGCTGAGATTTCAGACGAGGGAGAACTTTATAAAGTAATAACTTCAAACATGGTCATGATGAGATACTTACTGCATCTTGGAGAGAAAGACTTCAACATTTGAAACAAGAGAGTGACTCTGGGGAGTTGGGTTTTGACATTGCCCTTCGATAAAAATCACCACAGACAACTTTTTGATGAAAGCCGTTACCTCGTGGTTTTTCAAAAATTTACTGTACTGTAAACTAGACGTAATTTAATCACCCAATCTCAACATTTTAATTTCCAGTGTTGTAAACACAACACAGGATTTTTTTAGTGGTGGCAGTAAATAATAAAAGACTGAAATAAGATAATACTGATTATATTAAATATTTAAAAAATATTACCATTACTATCAACCTGGTTTCTTTTTCCATTATTTTTCTAGAAACAACTCCTCTGCATCTCAACGAGCATTCAGTTAGCATTCCTACCTGATGGTGCACTACACAGAAGTTTTATTTGGTAAAACATTTTTCTAACACATTGTGATAGTTCACCCAAAATTTAAAATTAATTCTACTCAGCCTCGTTTCATCGAAGGATAGGAATCGTTTCTATTCTACTGTTAAACGGGAAGCACTTGCTATATTTACCCAGAGTACTTCCTGTCCGTGTAGCAAGTTAAGCTTCTGCTATAAACAGAAAACGAGTAGAAAATGAGTGAATTTTGAGTGAACTTTAAGTAGAAAAGTGTGTTGTATCTGATGGTAGACACAAATTAACACAAATTAACATTTAAATGCATTTCCGCGACAGTTTTCTTTACTCATTTAAATGTATTTTATTTTTAAATATAAACTGATGAGTTCCTGATATTGAAGTGAGCATGTTTTGTTGTTTCTTAAAAGTGACACAACATGTTTAACAATGGCGAGGGTCCAGATTCCCACGTTGACAGTTACCTTGCTGAGCCAGCTGTGTTCCCACCTCTGGAAGTCCACAGTAGACAACATCTCCCAGCGCCTCCTGGAGGAACCAGAGGAGAAAAGTGTCAGAACTCAAACCTCAACAGAACTTCCGTTTCTTTTTGTTTTTTTTTACTTGTGCAAAGTTGCTGATGCCAACTGTTCCCAGTCCATCATCTTCTACTCGAACCCATTCGTGCTTATCCGTGAATTTAAGTGCTGTGGGATGAGAAAGAAATATTTAGGACATAAACAGAAAGTTTAAATGTATTTAATACATTTAGCGTCTGCTATCATTTTAGGTAAACAAGCGGCTGCTTTGATGTCCTCTAACTAGCCTAAACCGTTAGCTTGCGAGCAATGTTTAAACACATTAGAAAAACGAGGAAATACCTGCTGAAAATCTACAGGATGTTGCTAAAGTTCTTCTCAAGTGTGGATGTGGACCAAACCGCGACGATACGAGCGGCACCGAGCGCCGTATGAGAGGCAGAACTGTGGAAAAGTTAGAAGTCATGCAGCGGAGTAGACCACAGGCGGCCATCTTTCTTCTTCTCTCGAGTCAATGTGAGCTCACCCGCTGTCATAAATGCATATTTACGCCACCTGGTGGCTCTGTGTGTCAATGCAAGTGTTTATAAAGGAAGTTGTTTTTACGTTCTAATTTGAATTTAAATGATTAAAATCTACAGGATTCGGTTGTAAATCAAGCAGGATAAAAATAACAACGTATTTAAATTTTTGTTTCAATATATTTATATTATAAATATATTTTCATTGAGAATACCAAATAGTATTATAATTTGATGTGTTGCTTTTAACAATTGATTAAAGTTACTTTAATAAAATTATAATAAACATCTTAAGACCTATTTATTTGTGAAGGATTTTTCTTAATGATCTTAGAGCTGCTATGTTTGCCGTGTTGTAAGTAAGTAAGTAATATTTATTTATATAGCGCTTTTCCAGACCAGGGTCACAAAGCGCTTAAACAAACAAAACAATACTCAAAAAAGTATATACACTTTAAAGATCAAGATAATACTGAGAACAACACAGGAGTTCCAGAAAATCAAGGAAAAGCCTGAACAAATAGAAACGTCTTAAGATGTTTCTTAAAGGAGTCAGTAGATCCATCAAGCGCAAAGAGAGAGAAGATTGTTCCAAAGCTTAGGAGCAACAGCCTGAAAAGATTTCTCTCCTCTGGTCCTGAGTCGTGTGCGTGGAACCATAAGTAGATTCTGATCCACAGACCTCAGAGCCCGAGCTGGGGTGTAAGGCTGGATCAGATCAGTGATGTAAGGAGGAGCCTGACCATGAATAGCTCTGAAAGTAAGAGTTGTGTTGACCTTTTAAAGTTTTTACATTTGTATGTACTTTGTTCTGTTGTTTGTTATTTGTGATCATGGTCTGGGAAAGTCACTTTACAAATATAAATTACTTACTTAATTAACTACTACTTAATCTACTACCACTACTACTATGACTACTACTACTAATATAGCAGCCTTCTCTCTGTGTTCAGAGTCTAAAAATACAATATAACATTTAATTAAAGTCTACCAGCCGAAATGGAGGAGGTACAGATTCCTAATAACTGTTGGTCCTCTCCGTGTCTATATCATATTTTCAGGTCTGAGGGAATTAACATCTTTGCATTTAAGTGAATTTGTAGATTTAAAAAGCAACGTTTCTAAATCAAGGAAGTAGAACTTAGGTTGGTTACAAAGATGACTTTAATCAGGCTGAGTTGTAATTCTGTATACAGTATCTTTACGACCCATAGTCAATGCATCTGGTCTTAATCTATATACAGTGTATATAATGATGAACATATCTTTAATGGTCTTTGTTGTGGTTTTCACTTGCATTAATGGCTCCGTCTTTGCAGCAGCTCTGGTGATCAAAGTTAAAAGAGTCAAGATAGAAAACAAACTATATCATAAATTCAATCAATCACAAATAAAACTATATGACTTTTTGTCTGTAAGACCTAAAGAGAAGATCGCTGAGATGAATAAAGGATTATTAATGGAGCATCCCGTAACACTTGAGAATGACTTTGATCCAGTGAGAGGTCGAATAGATATTACAGCCGTTATTCAACCACCATTATTGCAAGTCGATCATTGTTGAGGGCTCAATGTCACCCTAGTGAGGTCATCACACAACACTCTGTTTACAAGAGCAACTATAAAATCAAATGTACAAGTTTTTTTAACAATACAATTTCCACAACTCCTGGATAATTGTTAATACCTTAAATAATAATTTATTTCTTATTAAATAATCATTTATTTCTTATTTATGTTTCTACGTCTTTAAAATGTCTATGTCGTTGGATTCTCCACCTTTGCTGCTTAACTGTCATCATCGTGTGCGAATCTGTCAAACACATTGTACTATTTAAACTCTTTAAAACATGCTGAACATGCTGTATATGATATTATTGCAATTTCTTCCTCACGTGTAATTCCTTTTTAATCACATATTATATTTCTACTGCCAGTTCAACATGTTGAAGCCAAGATTCTAAGATGTCCACAGAGCACAATGAGATGAGAAGGAAAAAAAAAACAACAAGATTTTATCTTTTACGATCTCTATAAAATAGACGAGTGAATATTTAGAAGGGAGTTCTTTATTACTTATCATAGTATTTCTCACTTTAAATGACTTAAAGAAGAAAAAAACATTTTATTTTCACACCACCAATTGTGTTTTGTGCTGAGAGTAGATACAATTCTCAAAGGCACTTTGTGGTTCAGGAAGATGCTTCTATTTCATACATTATGGTCACTTAAAGTGCAGCTAATGTGTGGATTTGAGCAGCCACACAAATCAATCCTAAATAGATGTTGGACTCTTTTGTACTCATCAGTATCTGTATGTTTGTACAAGACTCTCTTTACATTGAAATATATACATTCTAGGCTGTTGCTTCTAAGCTTTGGAACGATCTTCCTCTTCCTCTGTGTTTGATGATCTACTGACTCCTTCAAGAAACATCTTAAGATGTTTTTATTTGTTCAGGCTTTTCCTTGATTTTCTGGAACTCCTGTTGTGTTATCAGTTTTATCTTGATCTTTAAAGTATATACTTTATTGAATATTGTTTTGATTTTTTAAGCGCTTTGTGACCCTGGTCTGGAAAAGCGCTATATTAATAAAAATTACTTACTTACATTAGAAAATGTTCTTAAGCCCCGCCCACTGAAAACACTTTGTTTTTCTGGAGATTACATCTTGGTTATCATAAGTCTGCTGTGATTGGTCAATCATTGAGGTTTGTCACAGTGTGTCATCCATCCTGGAAGCCTTCACCTCCAAGGCACTCATTGTATAAACAAAGAGGGGTGTGATTACATTTGGCTGGAGAAGTGAAGCTGTTACATCATAATGGGCGTCACTCTCATAACCTCTCATTCGCCGAGATTTCAGACTGCGAACTTTATTAAGTAGAAACTTCAAAACATGGTTATGATGAGGACTTTGTGTCCGTTTGTGTACAAGAGAAAGAAAACAAAGACAAATAGTAACATTAAATTGAAGTTTATTTACAAGATTCTGCATCAGGAAGACACAGGATTGATTTTATTTAAAATCTTTCTATTCAAATAAAATTAAAAGATAAATGCAAAAGAAAGGATAGTTCACAAATAAAGTCCAGCAAGGCCGATTGAGTTAGTGGACAGTTCCTTTGTCACAGAACTATTAAAAATGCACTTTTTGAACGCCTTGACCGTTAAATTAAAAGTTGTTATGAACAATAAATGCCGAGAACGAAGAGAACCTTTAACAGACGTGTCACATTATTGCCCCGACATTGATCTAACGTTAACAACCTCAACGAGCCATCGGAACTTAGATGATTTATTTAGCAACACTTTATTCATTAAAAAAGAGGAGAGATCGCTCTCATGCCTGGGAGTTTTGCTATTGCTCAAAAAAAAGGACATGAATTGAAGAACAGAGGAAAACGAGAAATGAGAGCTTCTCAACTGTCCTGTTGTGGCTTCATGAACTATACTGTCGAACTAAAAGTGGTCCTCCTAAATCTGGGCTACAAACATAAATAATAAAAGTTTGTTTGGCTTCTTTACAGCTTCAAGAGTCCATCCAGTGTCCACTTTATCTGATTCTGGAGATGAAAACACAGAAACAAAAACAACAACAATGACGACACAGACAACGGAAGAGAGAAAACAGAGAGAGGAGGAGGAGGAGGAGGTGCAACTCCTGTGTGTGTTTGGTACTGTCTCATCAGAGCTCATCGGAAGCTCCTGTTCCGGGGGTGAAACATGTCCACATGCGGACCCTCGTGTGCAGCGTGGATTGGGTGCGAGAAGCGGAGATGAGCGCTGGCTGGTCCGTGGCAGGCAGACAGAGGGGGGTCTTTAAGTCTGTAAAGTCTCTCTCTCCTCACTGCAAGGTAGGAACAACCGAGGTGGAAAAAAAAAAGCCAGGAAGTTCATCTCGGACCCGCGGTCGATCCGCCCACAACAAACACGCACTCGTGCACATGGACGTCGCTGTGCCAGCCAGACCCCCTGCTGGTGATTAGGTGCTTCTCTCCTCCCCGCCCGCCTCCTGCTTGGTCCGGCGCAGGTTGCTTTTCATCTTCACAAACTCCGGGGTGTTCTCCTGCTCCTCCTCGATCTTCTGGCTCTCCAACTCCAGCTGCAACGGACATGGTGACGAGAATTTAGATCCAGAACGAGGCACAGATGCTTCACTACAGTGTCACGTTTCTTTTATATAATAAATCATAAGGATTAATCATTCATTCAGGTTGTGTTTTTCACTTCACTACCAACACCAGTAATAATACAGATTAAAGACAACCAGCCTAGTCAACACATGACTACCAAACATCTTCACTGTGGGTGGAAGACGGTGGTTGCATTTATTTCCATCGTGGATTAAGGACGAAGCTTTTAAAAAGTACTCTAAGGAAGACAACAAAAGATATGTTACACTGTTCCAACACTAGGGGACCCAACAATTATGTTAAACTTCTGTAGTTCTGCTTAAATAAATGTTTCTTTTACTTTCTTCCGTTTAAACGTGAAAATATACAGAACTTTTTAGTGATGGGTTGATGAGGCTTCATGAAACAGCTGATGAGGTATCATGATGCAGTGTCATCACTTTATAAGACAGGGTTTCATTGATTTCTTTTCGATCAGAGCCAAATGTTATAGAGCACACAGTGCCATCTAGTGGCCTTTCAAATTAATGTACTGTATCATGATACCTCATCAGCTGTTTCATGAAGCTTCATCACTAGAGTTATTCATGACAATAACTTAATATAGTTTAACAAACTCGCTACCTGCTCTAGTTTCTGTTGCCTCTTCATGAGCTCAATCTCCAAGTCGCTCCTCTTCTTGTGCGCCTCCTGCTCCTCCTTCTGAGCCTTCAGGACTTGCTCCCGCTTCCTCTTCTCCAGAACCTTCTGGAGCTCTGGTTTGTTCTGAGGAGCCAGACCCCTGCAGAGAGAACCAATGTTAGCCGATGATAACATAGGCACAGGTTACATAACAACTTCAGCCGGAGTGGCACACACACATTACACGCCATATCCACATTGTGTAACCGATGACGATGATGACGATCGTGACCTTGTTCAACAGTCCTGGACTGGATTAAATATGTCAATCTTGTTCAGAAAGGGCAGTAAATGAGCCAATAGGACATCTGCTTACAAATCGCCTGCCAATAGAGAAATCTGTTGGGGAAATAAGGGGGAAAATCCGATCTTTTCCAAACCATCACCGCCCATATTTTCCCCGAATAGATGAGCTCACACATTAAGAAAAGGAATGACGTAACCCTCCAGAGTCCAGATGACAGGCACATATTAGTGGCTCGCAAAGACAAGACAAAAAATGTTATGCAATGCAAAACCCTTCCAAAACTTCAGAAGGGTGGGAGCCGAGGAGGAGTGTTGAGATTAGGAGAACTTAATCCAATTGAGATTGAAGCAGAAAAGGCAGGAAAAAAAGGCTCAAAGTGAGAGAAGAGGAGTTGAAAGCATGTAGTTGAAGGAAATGTAATACAGCAAAGTGGAACATTTATAAACAAACTATTTATTAAACCTACATGCAGTGTTTGAGACACATGTGGCAGAACGTTACGTTAACTAAACTATAAACAGCCATTATCTTTTTAAACATAAGCATTATATTGTGGTTGTTAGTAACTAATATGTAAATGTAAATGAATTTAAAAATAAAAAAACCGACCAAATCAAATCCCATTTTGACTATAAACCCCAGGTCTGTATATAAAAGGTGTAAAATACAGAATCAAATTTAAGTACATATTAGTAATGCGTTTAAACATTTAGGTGAGTGATGGTGCATTCAAGGACTTTTGTAATGCTTACTCATATGCAATGCTTTAAAAATGTGATAGACATTGAAATAGATCAGATCCCGTCATTAAACTCTATGGTGTCTGCTTTTTTCCCCCGGGTGTTTGACAATAACGATTTTTAACGCCGTAAAATGATCCATCTGTTCAACGTCACTACATTGTTGTTGTTAGGCTGACCGTCATTATACCTTTTTGGAGGGGAATATATTTATACATGCAATTGTTTTTTTTAAATTACACTATATTTTGTCTAGAAGATTGTGTATTCAATTTACAATTTTAGGTTTGTCATAATCTTGACTGGCAGAAATGATATTAACATATTATAGAATACAAATGTTCTCAAAAACGATACTTTAAATCTCTTGAACTTCTTCATTTAAAAAAATATTTCACCTTTTACTAATGTTTTTGTATTTACATTATTCAATGCGTTACTTTCTTAAAACAGAAAAAGCAGCGTTCAGTCTGAAGCTGCGATTTCCTCCACACTAGTTTTCCCTTGGAAGAAGAGATAATGAGGAATTTGACTCTCCATTAGTCAGCAGCCTGCGTAGGCTCCTTCAAACGCCGCACAATGTGCCCACCTGACACAACAAGCCCTTAATTAAATACATTATTTAATGGTGTGCATTACATAACTGGCTCCTCATAAAAAAAAAAAATGAGCTACACAATCTATGACTCTGACTGTGAAGGTCTCGTGGAGGCACTCGGGCCGGCAGAAGGGAGTCAGGAGAGGGAGGAAGGGTGAAGGTCTCCAGGCGGGTCGTAAAAGACGTCCCTGTGTCTATATTGTGCTTATATAATCAACGCCTCCCTGCAGCGGTGGCGATGAGTACGAATAAACCCCCGGAAACTCCCTCTGTTCTCGCACCTCGCTTGTTCAGCGTCTGAATTTCTCAAATTCCTGCGCACGTGTTTGTGTAGGACGCTCCAGCGAAGGTAGCAAACCAGCAGAGAAAATGCTCTCAGCAACAAAGTGTTTTGTAATCTTGATTACATAACCATTTTTTTTCATACTTCCATCCCTCCATGCATCCCCCTCTCTCCTCTCTTCCCCGCCATCATCGTGACTAATCCACTATGCACAGAGCAAGAAAGAAAAATCCCTCTGCTAACAAGCTCATTCCTCCATCAAACCCACTGGATCTCCTGCAATATCCAGCGTCTAGACGTCCGTGTGAGTCTCAGCAGACACTTTGTTTTATTATATTTATTTCCTGGCATCTGCGTCCACTCTTCTATAATTCATTTAAGTGTCCATCACTGAAAAGACTGACCTGCGGAGAGCATCTCGGTGTGATGTAACGAGTGTCAGCGTCTGCATGTTTGTCCGGCTATTTATAGCGTCGCCACAAAGGGGGTCGAGGCCGCAGTCAGTCAGAGACAATGAACACGTTCGGTGTCAAAAAGTGCTGGTCAGAGGCCGGGCGGCCACAACAGAGATCTTCTCTGGGGTTACGCTGAGGCGAGCACAAGTTCTTCTGGAAGAACACTCTGCTCATAGAGAGTTGATCAGTAGCGAGAAAAGTAGTCTGGCTCTGGAACCTCTCATCTCCCTAGATGGCAGAAGGTGTTCCTTAAGGCCATTTGTTGTTTGTTTTTTCCAATACAAATGTGAAATAAATTTTAATTCTCATAAGATCACAGAGTTCCATTTTCATTTTTCCAAAAAAAAAAGAAGAAAGAAACTTAAATAATTAAAGACCATCTGATGAATGACAGTAACATTTAGTTTTAAGATCAAAGGAATTAGGTGCTCTGTATTATAAAATAATAATAATCCTCCTAAGTATATTCTTTAAAAAAAAGCACAATTTAAAGCTGATTTTAAAGCTCTTTAATACAAAGTTCTAAATGCAGAGAAGATCAGAGCTTACTGCTGATCCATGTAGAGCATCGTGTCCCACTAATAAAAAGATAAACAACATTTTTTATTGCCAGAGTTGTTCCTTTCATTACCACTTTTCTTAATTTTTTTTCTTTCAATATTAAACCATGCTTTACTTTCTTTGTTGTTTAGTTCAGTTATTTTAGAAATACGTTTTATTTTGATCATAATATACACACATATGTATGTATGTACGTATGTACGTATGAATGTATGTGTATATATATATAATAATAATAATAATAATCTCTATTTATATAGCGCCTTTCTAGACCAGGGCTATCAATAAATATATACATACAAATATAAAGAAATAATTTCAGTTACATTATAGAAAAATAATAATAACTAAAATTGATTTTAATTTACAATTGATTGAAGTGTAATTTAATAATAATGACAAATAAGTAAATAAACAGCAGCAAGAATATTTATTTTTTTATAATAAAATTAAAATAAATAACTCCAAATCAATCTGCTATATTGATCCTCCCCACATTGCAGTTGCCTCTTTGTCTTCCCATGTTTGTTGTTGTTGTAAAGTGATGGCCAGCTGGCCCTTCACCCCCCACATCTCACCCCCCACCATCGCTGCCATCACCTCCATCTGACATCGGACATTTACATAACAAATTATTGACCCACAAATGCATTTGCAGGGACATATAAGAGCTGGTATGAATGATTTATCATCAGACTTTTATATAACGCCACTGATGGTCTGACCTAAAGTCTGCCTCGATACAAACACAGATGTTTTCATTGGCTAAACTGGAGTTGTGTCGTATCTTCAATAACGGGTTTAGACGGTTTTGTCTTGGTTAATATAAATTCCTTGTTTGAGGTCTGCTTAAAAGAACACCTGAAGTTGTGCATTGATCTTCGCTGCAGGCTTTTTTACACATTAACTAAGAAAAAAACGGGGGTGGAAAAAGCCCTCTGACCTCCTCTGGTTCATGAGTAGCTCTCGGTGCAGGTCCTGGTGGTTCCGCGAGTTCTTGACCGGGTTGATCAACTTCTTGGGTTTGATGAGCTCATCGCAGTCTCCATCCAGATAGTCCGGCTCTGCCATGACGCTCCTCCCTGGTGAGAGCGCCAGACCTGGGTCACAAGGATCTGTGGGAACAAGTGATGTCATTAAATCGAACATCTGGAATCATGTGGATCACATTATCCTGTTGGGATGTAACAAGTTTACATCACCGACATGAGGAGGATCAACATGACAGTCTGGAACAAAGTTATCGAACAGAACAGTGATGAGTGGGCTCATCGCTGGAGTTACATAATTGTTCTATGATTTCAGAGAAAGAACACCATGTGCAAATACAAATTCCAACAATATATTACAAAATTAAGTAAGTAACTAAGTAAGTAAAGGTTATTTGTAAAGTGCCTTTCTAGACCAGGTTAAAAAAGCGCTTTAACAATAAAAAAAATACACAGCTAAAATACAAACTTTAAAAGGTCAAGACACATAAAACAAACACAGGAGTCCCAGAAAATCAGGGAAAAGCCTGCACAAATAAAAATGAGCAACACATCATTTTAAATAAACATAACGGATCATTAAAATTAGAAGGTTTTTGCTAAAAAAAACAAAAAAAACAATTGAAATAAACAAACAAATAAAAGTAAATTATACAAACATAATTGGGCTCATAAAAATGAAACCATTTACTTTGAACATGTATAACATCTGTAGTATTTGTACATACAAAAGGTAGAAATACAAATGAAAATAAAGCCAAATAAAAAGAAATCATAACAAAAACACTGTAGTAAGTAAGTAGGAAGAACTAAAAATATATATTTCTAAATGTTTCTACCCCTTTTTAAGTATTATTTAGTTTGTGGAAGATTGCCAAGTTTTTTTTTTTTTTAAACAAATAGCAATATAAATATATAACATATATACAAGTACCTATAGCATATTTTTCTTCTTGTCTATATTACATAATATGATATAGTATAATATATGCATATACTAAGCAGATATCAATATAAATACATAATATACACTATATATACAAATGATGAATGATGATTGATGAAGTAATTTATCAAGGTAATATTACAATTTAAGTTAAGCATTTACAGTATCAAAGCTATATCAAAAAAGAAAGAAAATAGCAGCAGTTGGCTTAAACTTATATTTAGACAAAAAAAGAGCAAATATAAAAAGATTTCAACAAAAAAAAAGTCCTCATAAAGAGAGGTCCTTATACATACAGATACACACACGACTCTAAATAACAACCATGTCAACTCACTCTTCAGATGAGGAAAGACGGGGTATCTGAACATTGTAGCCATCGCTGCTCTTTTTGTCTCTTAATCGGTTTCCCTCCAGAGAAGAACTATTAAAGAGCGTCAGATGTTGCAGAGCGTCTGACTGTAGAAGTCTTCTGAGCTAGTGGGAGTTCAAAGTCTGTTTTATAGCTCCGCTTACGTCCACACACACAGCCCCCTCCCACCTCTAGCTCACTGACTCCACCTCAATAACAAAAATAACCCCTTTTAATAAATAATAAAGAGCCTCAGAGTCAAGTTGCGTGTCACGGATTTGACTTAATAAGAGGATTGCTTTTCTATATTCATAAATATATATACTTGATCTGAAAGTATTTGTGTGTTTGATGTCAGGGTATCATAGGTTAAGTCCTTTTAAAACTTGTTTTGAGAATAAGGAAATTCAAAAGCTGCTGGTTAACAATAAACAGTGTTCAATAGGAAAGAATATCACTTCAATTTTACATACATTTTTTGGTACATTTACTTCATTTTTTGTCCAACATACACGAGACATATCATAACTTAATAAGACCAAACAAGACAATTAGATATGGCACATGAAATTATAAAAGTGAACAAAGTTTAAGGTATAAAACACATTTTTATAAGCTCTCTCAGAAGTAAAAGAAAAATAAAATAACAATCAGAATCACAAAAATGATATTTTTACTGATATAATAATAGAAATAGTAAACCTAAAATTAGCCTTTGTAGCCACAACCAGACAATTTTAAATACAAATTAAATATTCGTCTCAGTGAACATCAAAAGAATTTTGAACAGAGAAATACTGAAAAATGTTCTCGCTTTTCGTGTCACGTATTAAAGAAAACACGTAATTTCAAAACGAAAAGACAACGTAAAACAACACACCAAAACTATACAATAAAAACCACACAATAACTAGGAAACAACTTGAGATCAAATACAAAGCCCAGATCAAGTTAACTAAAAAAATAAAGGACAACTAGAACCAAAACAAGACAACTAGAGATGTTATAAAATAAAAACAATACAGTGATAAAAAAGATTAAACCCCAAAAATTGCATTTACATCTAATAATTTAATAAAAAATTCAGATGAAACCGATGCTAAAGGTAACACGAAATAAATCATTTTGAATCACACAGTTGGATGATCAAAAATAGCCAGAATAGCAAAATCCATTAAAATTCGATAAATTATGTGTTAAGAAAATTTCTGTATTGTTTTGTGGTCATTTTTGAAATTTCCTATTTTGTCTGTGTTTTATTGAATTCATATGACAGGAAATAAATATTCATAGATATAAACACTACATCCAAATAAAAATCATGATTAAAAAAAATGCCTCTTTTCTATTTTTCTTTTCCCGTTAAAGGCTTTAAAACAAGAGCCGAATGTATATTTAACTCAATCCTTGACGATTTGGAACAAAAACAAAGCGTGACACAACACGTGCAGGAAACAAAAGGTGGTGGTGAAGGGGGGGCGGTGGGGGTCCTCAAAATCAAAACATCCTCTCGTGTTGCAATGATCCACGTCCACCACTAGAGGTCGACACATTCGCGTGTCCGTTACATAACAAAGAACCCTCAGATAAACATGCCGCTTTGACTGCAGAACAAAGAGATAAATTCCACCTCGGAAAGATTTAACACGTCGATGCCGATGTTGACAAGAATAAGTCTGTTTTCATAAGATTAAGTAGGGCATAATCCCACTTAATCTGAGATTTATCACAATTTTTAAAAATGGGATTAAATCACAAACCCAGCATCAAAACAACATTTGAAAAGCACAAAAACATATTATTCCACTTGTAATAACAAAGACAGTTTATTCCTGATTTACTAGAAATAAGTCACTGTGTGACAGCAGAGGTGAGGCAACAGCCCTCCTGCAAACACAGACATGCCGGCTGCATCAAAGGTGCTTCTTGTTCTCGCCAGTCCTCCGGGGGGTCGAGAGACTCAAAGGCTGGTAGTGTTGTCAAAAGTGTCCGTTAGTCTAACACATATGCTCCTACTTCCTGTGTGCCCCGGGGGGAGAGGGGAAGTGACATAGGGAGTTCAAACGGGTTCTACAACCTCAAATTGGAGCCCGGTTTAAGGACCCATCACTGCAGGCTCTCCTCGTTTTATTCCAAGTCTGTCCTGGTTCTGTTTAAAAAACCTGCTGGTAAACTCTGGATCGCAGTAAGACTGGGGGAATTTAGTTTATAGGTGAGGTCTGACACGAGATGCCCTGGCTGTAACCAAGAAAACATCCGGGCTGAATGTTAACAAGACACAAACGACCATGACAGCACTACAAATACAAAAAATATCAAACTAAAATGCATTTAAAAACCATCCTTTTAATACATTCAACAACACTGCGACTAATTGTTGTTCCGCTGAAAAGCTCGAATGTTCCTCATTTCAAGACAACACTTCAATATTTGCGTAATCATTTCCCGCCTTCACTTCCATTTCTTCAGCAACAGACTGTTGGCTACAACAGTTACTGTTTTCCAGGAAACCCATTAAAGCAGATTGTTTGGATTTTGGGGAACACACTCATATTACAGACCTCACGTACGCACAGAAATGTAATGAGTTTCCTAACGATGGTCTTGGATACTTTCAACTCAAAAAGTTGACCCATATATGCAGCCAGTCGTATAGTTACAGATAACAGAAGAAAGTGGAAGTAAACAAAGAGGTGAAAATGAAAAAGGAACATTAGGGAGTTGTTGTTTTTTGCTTTTATGATCACATTTACATTTCTTTTAAGAAATAAAATGATCGCCAATAGACAACATTTAGCTTATTTTGTTATTATGTTTTGGAACGAACCAGTTTTATCATTTTGTTTAACTTAATATATATATATACACAACTTAAACATTTTCTTTCTTTGTCCCTTCTTTCTTTTGGCTTGGTGGCCCCTCACAAAAGTCATAGTTTAAAATGTGGACCAAAATCAAATTTAGCCACGCCCCTGTTTTAGAATCACAAACATAATCATATTAACACCTACATTTTTCTCTCAATATTATTTCTGAATGTCCTTATTTAAGGAACACAATGTGCAAAATTATATTTCTCATAAATAATGAAACACAATCAATTAATTGTGTGAGTGTGTGCGAGCATGTGTGTGTGTGTTTGATGTAGTAAGTTGAATTAGCTAAAGTGTATATTTTGGGCATTCCGCCATGAACAGAGTTGCCTTCGCAATTCATTTCTCAATTTTTCACTCGTCATCCGTCGGTTTCCCATGGTCGTCATGGAGACCTGCCAGCACGCCTACTTAGCCTGCTGTAGTGACACAGCATTCAGGAAGTGGAATGAGCTGATGCAACACTGACAATCAAAGGCCTACAACAGGCTGCAGAGATAAAGACGACCAAGGATGGAAACACAATGTTCGGACAGAAACATCATCTAATATTCACCACTGATTGCAGCACGTCTGCTTATAAGCCGCTCCTCAAACCGTATGGAAGAAATGACACAACAAAAATAAACAACTATAATGAGACCATTTTCAAGTTAAATCAACAACACATTCTATTAAATCGACTTAATCAGTTTCTAATTTATTGTTGTTTATCTATTTAAGAAATATTTCAGGCAGATTTATGACAAACATTTATATAAAAGCACCACTAAATAGGATTTTGCAATATCACCCCCATATATTTTTAGTCTAGCTAGGTTCGTTGATTGTCCACCAACCGTTTACAAGAAGTTGGCTGGAGACGGTAGTTGCTTTCATTACCATCATGGCTGAACAGTAAGTTAATAGATATTTTAAAATGTAGGAAATGAGACAAACAAAACCCGTCTCTTGTTATGTGCATGTCCTTGCCGGGGCCAAGAAAGAAAGTGATTGAAGAACTAGTTTAAAGTAAATACTGCAACTGAAACCCGCAAAAGTCCTCCAGTCATATCAAGATTATGATTATGAGTCACATTAAAAGATTGTGTTGATTTTGGAGGTGAAAAAGGTTTCGGTTTCAGAAGACAGTTTATATCTTTTTATGGTGAAATACCAGAAGCTAGAATCGAGCTGTGACTAGAACGTCTCTTCGCTCAGAGACTAATGTGTTTTGTTGACTTAGAAACAACAAATTAATATCGAACTCTGTAAATAAAATGGTACAAAATAGTAACATGAAGTGAAAATACATTTTACCACTACACTAAGCCAGCTACGGTCAATCAAAGTCAACTTATATAAAGCCCACTGACATAGATGAATGAGTACTTGCCAAAGTACAGATTTAAATAACACGAATGAGTCACAATTGTTCGTCAACAAGAGTTCGTTCTCCAGCTGCTTTCTAGAAATGAAGAGAGGATGAATTTAACAGCTGGGGGTCTGCATCACCATCTGACCAATGTGAAGCATCCAGAGCGAGCCCACGAGGGCGGGGCTTGGCCTGTCAACTGTCTATGAACACATGGCTGACCACACCCACCCAATCAGGATTCAGCAGGAAAGTGCAAAGGGTCGGATTTACCAGTAAATCAGTCTTTGTAATCCGACGGTACATTCGACTACTTAAAAATCTACGAAGATATGACATGAAGATATGAGACCAGGGCTTGCGCAACATGTTGTCTCATATTGTTGATTAAAAATGTGTTTATAGAAGGATAAAAAAAAAAATTAACGGTTGATCGTACTTGATAAACATGACCCACATAGGCAAAAAATGTCACATTTTAATGTCACACCATATTCTGTCCATTTCACTCACAGATGGGAGGTCCACCCCTCAAGGGATCTTGCGTCATCAATACCCCTTGAGCAACCCCCACACCCAATTCTCCTTCCCAAAACACTATACCCTTTCCTGTGTGTTACAAGCGGGACAGATCTGGGTTTTCCTCTTCTAGCCTTTCTGTTAATGAAGCGTCCATTCAGCTATAAACAGAAGAGGCCCTAATTAAAACACAGGGATGGACGAGGGGGCGTCGGGGGTGCCAGAAAAAGTGAAAGACAGGCAGGGACTTTAAAAGGGGAGGAGGGGGGTCTTCTACCGACAATGAGCTCATTTCCCGTACTTGCCCTGCCTGGAAACGCACATGCTTCTTTACAAACCCTTCCTCGGTGACGACACGTAACAGTGGGACGCACAATGACGTACTCTACAGATTTAAAGAGCTTTGACACAAACAAAAGGAGTCCTGAAAAACGGCAAACCGAAGACGGCCAGGAGTAAAGGCAGTCCAGATTCCCACAGTATTCCTCTTCAGTGGAGTGCTGGCAGGGAATGAATGTGAACCAATGGGAGCACAAATGACCCCCGAGCTACCCTCAGGAAAGAAACTGGCCTGCCAGGGAAATCCAAGGGAAGAAGCAGCCAATCAGCCAAACATGCGCAGACTATTAAATACACAAAAACAAGTCTCTGTATAGGCCACACAAATGTTGCCAAACTTCCCACAGAGCTTGTCGCCAGTACTTCCAATACTTTTGACTCCGTTGGGAAAGTTAAGAAATATTCAAGCATCCATCAACAACATGCCTGATTCGTCCGCTTCCTGTGCGACCGTCTATATAGAATACGACATGATGTCCTGACCCTGTGTGACACCCACTCGGCTCTCACCACACGACGCCACCAGGGAGATGTGGGGGTGTGGGAAGTTACAGTCCAGCTCATAAGGGTTCAGGAAACACTGAACTGATGCTCACAAGGATACATGTGGGGTGTCATGTGAGGGAGACGTGCTGCTGCGATGTCACGAGGGCATTCTACTTCCTTCTTTCATGCAAGATTTGAGGCTTTTGAAGACTTGCCGTGTCTGACAAAACAAACTTTGTATAGCATTCCTGAACAAGTAAATCGATTCCACTCCATTTCTATTATGAAACCAGCAGGCATATCCAAAGCCTGGACCAGGGACAAAATATGACTACGGTATGAATACAGTAGCCCTTAATAGACTAATAATTCATAGGATTATGACCTAAAATTAAACTCAAGTTGGCATCATTTGAAAAGACCCACCAAGATATGCCATTACTTGTTATAATTAATTTATATGAATCTTTAACTACGCATTTCCATGAAGAATAAGAAAGTGCCAATGACAAACATACATGTTTCTAACTACTGCGTAAGATATTATTTTATACAACGACTGAAAAATGTTAACACTTAATCTTCTGTTACTTCTTAATCATAATAAACCAACTTTTTAATTTGTCAAGAGCCACATATAATAAGATAAAACTTTTATACAGCGCACAAGCCCTTTACCAATATATATATCTATATATAAGACTTCTAGTGTTTTGCCAGAGTTATCATTGGTGTGACATCCATATTTTGTTCGAATGAAAGGGGAACATTTTTTTTCTCTTGGATTATACATTAAATAAATTGGGTTTATTTACTTTTAAAAACTTGATGAAATTATGCAAAACGTTTTTGCTAAATAAATGTATGCAAGGTCTCCATATTTAATCTAACAATACTCCTGCCTCCTTCACTTATATAGAGCGGGCTGTGGGTCCGATAACAGTGAATGACTTCTTGTGCTGCTCACATGTTCAGCAAAGTCATCGAATGCTGTTGCGTCGTCCTGTTAGCACACGCTGTGAGCTCCGGGCAGATTACCGAATGAATGGGACGGTTTGAAAAAGCAGAGACAACACTTTGAGTCACTCTGTGGGAATGTGATGAACCTGCAAAGCGATTATCAGTTTTGGACGCTCAAAGCCACAGAACATGTACGGACAAACACGGCGAACTCTCCAAGTGACGGCAACAGTTGGATAAACACCGAGGTCATGTCGCTGTAAAAGGTAAAAAACCAAAGTGCCAAGTCAGACTCACTTCTGAACACATGTGTGGAATAATTGCTCTAGGGGCGCAGTTTGGGGTTTGCACCTGCCAGTCGTATACAATAGGCGGGTCTATCCCTTCTCCCAGCTGACCATGACACATGTACTATACGTCCAACGTGAGACCTGGTCGTGACAGGTGGGCCGACATTTAGGAGGCGATAAATGGGTCGGACACCAGATTCCATTAGCACTTATCATTAATTCCTGACTTATTTTTAACTGGACTGCAGTTATCTCTCCTTTACAAAATGTCCTTTCGGTCGGTGAAGAAAGGGCCATAAACGCAGGTTCTTTGTTATGGTTTCAGATCGGTAGCTTTGTGCTCGCCTGCCGTTTTTCCTCCTCGTGCTGAGCACCCCCCCGCCCCCCCCAACCCTCACCGTCTACTGGCTGAGCCCAGCTGGCAGCTCCGATCTCATTGGCTGTCAATAACGTTGGAAAAGATTTAAGGGGTCTCCTTTGTTTACATGCCTGTAGAGAAAACCCAACAACAAGCGTTACCTTGGGCAACCGTAAGATCTACAGTCAGACTCTCACACACCACCAGGGACGGATCCATGCACACAAATAGACAAGACGTCTTTGTTCAACCGATCTTAGTCTCCTAGCCAGAAAAACAATTTTATCAAGTGGATTTTTTTTTATTGAAAGGCTGTTAAAAGGTAAATAGAGTCTTGATGTTTGAATACATTAAGCCGGTTTTATTTGTCAACTTAAACAATATCAAAAGGAATATTGGCTTTAGATCAGTGATTTCAATATTATTTTAATGTTTACGATTGTGTATTAAAAGTATGTTTAAAAAGTGTTTTCTGCATCTAGAGTCATTGGCATTATATAGTGTACCTAATATAAGCTAGAATACAGCTTTTCTAAACAGTATTATGTCACTCAAATTAGTGTATCAGTTTACAGATAAACTGGTAACTTCTTAAATACTTTTTGTTTTACACAACAGTGTTAGGTGTGATATTGTCTCAATTTAAAGTCTAAAGGATTACAGAGTTAGCCTTTGAAAATGGTAGTAAAATGTAGACAGGCAATACCAGTCGACTTGTATAATATAACATTTGTTTGTCAACATTTTACAAGAGCACATGTATGTGACAATGTCCGTCAACCTTGAGTGTACTGAGAGGTCTTCAACTAAATGACATGCATGTTTCTTAAGATAACAAGAGATCATATACGTCTTCTGTCCGCTTTACAAGGAACTTAATTCAATTCTAATTTCAGTCACTCAATAAATCAAGCAATTGGATGTTGGAGGAGATTGAGAGTCTCTTTGCTTGTGTCATCTATTCTCCACGACTCTGCAGAGTGGTCGGTACAGTAATGGTCCTTTATTGTGATTGAAGCTCGAGCGTGACATCAGAAAAAAAATCAATGATATTCTCCGAGAAGGCCCTCGTATGTAGGTGGGGACTGAGCATTTTATCCTTTGTGTGTGCTTCTTATCTTATCTTCTTTCAGGGAAACCAACATCAAGTACTGAGCAACTCAAATAAATGTCAGACTGAAGTCTTAGCTGGACGCTGTCCCACACGTGGTCATTCCTGTAATACGTATGGAGTACACCACTCCAGCTGCCTGGGAGGGAAACTCAATACCTTAATCCTGATGTCATAATGTCAAAGCATAGCAACAGAAGCAAAGCGTAAACGCTCCCTTTATAGTATGGGGGGAAGTCTGCAATTGCATCACATCATAATATTTGAACAAGCCTCCGTAGAAAAGAGCTCCAGGAGGTACAGTTGTGACTGTTAAAAAAAAGGGACCCTAAAGAAAAAGATGAAACCTAAAAGCTTGGTTTATGCAGTTACAGGAAATGGTACAAATTCAAGGGGTTCACGAAAGAAAAAAGGGTGGTTGCAACATAGTAAAAGAGGTTACAACAGCTGCTACATTCAGGAAGTATGCTACTAAAGCAAGCCTATTTACACTCAGTTTACCTTTGAAATTCTTAAATAACACAGTTCTGCTTTTAATAATCTATAAATGTGCATTTGGAAAAGTATTTTTCAAGCTGGAGATGCACTAGCATATATATATTTTAAAGTATAGCTGTTCCAATAATTACATTTAAAGAGTGTTAATAACCCAAGAAAAATAATGACTTTACTGGTGATTTTTCAAATATACAGTCTGTGCAAAAGTTTTAGGCAGGTGTGGAAAAATGCTGTAAACTAAGAATGCTTTCAAAAATGGAAGCGCTAATAGTTAATTTTCATTGACAAAATGCAGTGAATAAACAGAAGAGAAATGTAAATCAAATCAATATTGGGTGTGACCACCCTTTGCCTTCAAAACAGCATTCATTCTTCTAGGTACACTTGCACACAGTTTTTGAAGGAACTTGGCTGGTAGGTTGTTTCAAACATCTTGGAGAACTAACCACAGATCTTCTGTTGATGTTTCTCAAACCCATCTGTCTCGTCATGTAAACCCAGACAGACTCCATGATGTTGAGATCAGGGCTCTGTGGAGGTCATACCATCACTTCCAGGAATTCTTCTTCTTTACGATGAAGACATTTCTTAATGACATTGGCTGTTTGCTAGGGGTCGTTGTCCTGCTGCAGAATACATCCTGGGCCAATCATACGCCTCCCTGATGGTATTGCATGATGGATAAGTATCTGCCTGTATTTCTCAGCATTGAAGATACTATTAATCCTGACCTGGCCTTGTTTACTTGTCTTTTTGGCTGCAACTTTTCCATGAAGATTGATTGATGATGATTAGCACCCATGTGGTATACTTGGTTGATCATACACCTCACTATAATCTTACCCTTTGTGCAAACATACCTTTAAGAATTGACGCTGGTTTGAAGGCAAAGGGTAGTAACAACAAATATTGAGTTGATTTAGATTTATCTTTTATTCGCTCATTTCGCATTTTGTAAATTGATAAAAATAAACAATTATTATTGATATTTTTGAACGCATTCTTAGTTTACAGCATTTTTCAACACCTGCCTAAAACTTTTGCACAGTACTGCACATCCAACCTACAGATATTTCCATTAATAAACTGAAAGTAATGTGACGTCTGGGGTCCATCTTTTAGAATAGAATAGAATAGAAAATGTTTATTCATCCCCAGAGGGGAAACACACTTTTACAACAGCACAGTTGAAAAAAATCAACGTGTATCCAATTTTTGGCAAAATGTACAATTCTTTGGAGCTTCAAAATACAGTGTATTGTCAAGTTGGTACTCTTCTTCTTTACCTCTGCTTGCTAACATGTGGTATTAAACATGTCATTATGACCATCAAGGTGACTAAGCTACTTAACACAGCCTTTTTTTTCAGGGATTTACACATTTCATGTTAAATCATATAGGAATACACCTATATAACAAGGATTTACCCTTTAAAAGTGCCGTCGTTACAGTAAAATAAACTTTTTGAGATGTTTTTTCTTTCAAATGTTTCATGCCGAATCCTATAAATACACAAATATTACAAGGATTGGTCCCTTTGAAAGTTCCATCCTCACAGTATATTAACTTTAAATAGCTAGCTACACATTAATCTGGTGTTGCAGTTGCACCCTTGGTTGTGTTCCTCATAAAAACAGAGAGGAATGCCACTTACTACGCACTTTTCATTTAGCCAACCATCAAAGAGTAGCGAGTTTATGAAAACACATCTGCTCCGAGGCGTTACTTCACAACTTTAAAAAGGGGGTCACGAAACTCAACAGAAGAACAGACTCTCGTGCAGACCGGGGCCTTGAGGATCAGTACATTCTGCTGACATCTCTGTTTTGGTGCCCACAGACGAGACCGGCTCGACTGTCTCGACAAACTTCTGTCGACACACATCTGGTGCCCCTCCTGGACACACACCCAGTTCTGTCAGAAAATACCTTGATTTCCCGAGGTCAGGTTAAGTCTCACATTCCATAATAATATGTTGGAGAAACACACCAGAACCACCAGTGATAACATTGCTAGTTTATAACGGAAACTTGGACATTGCCTTGCTTTTTTTTTTTTTTTTTTAAATCCCCGGAGAGTATTATTAAGGGTTGTAGCGTACACATGCAGTGACAGCTTTGACTCTTCAGGGAAACACTGGACAGCAAGTGAGACAGAGTGAGAGAAACAGTAAGGGTGGGTGGGGGGGGTTCAAAGATCAGAAAACAGATGTAAAATGCTCAGCAAACTCCCCTCTAAATGACTAACATATGTGAAAGAACTTTCCCCTCCCTGTACACACACTTACACAAGCACTCTGGACTTACGACGGCAGATCTTCACTCATACCACCTGCTAATGTCAATCGCCAGCTAAACACACCTGATGCAGACTTTTTTCCTGGTCATGCAAGAGCTTTCTATTTACCGAGCAGCTGCTTCACCTCCACCCAGTAAAGCACACACTCGAGTGGTTCTTATGAAAGTTCTTACAGGACAAAAAAAGGACACACAATCAGAACGTATATCTATAGGCATGTGTGTTTGCTGGACTCTGACGACAGCCTGTGTGTGCGTCAACTCTGAGTAAAGCCATGTGCTGCGCTGACACAGTCATTGCTCTGCTGTTGCACTCGCAGTCTTACTCACACATGATAAATTCAGCAACTGCTCATCTATTAAAGATGTTCTCCGATCGAGCCGCATGTGAAAAACACGTCTGACACAGAAAACAAAGAAAACATTTTTTTTTTAAATGTCATTGATTGTAAGTGTTGCAGTGTGTAATACATATTGCTGTAGTGTTATTACAAAATAAGTGTGAATACCAGGTGTTTCAGTGAAACCAATAACCGCCTCTTCTAAAAATAAATCTAAAAAAAAAAAAGAATATATAAATAAAAAAACAAACTTGTTGGTCTTGTTTTTAAATTATCTGATGCGTGTTGAAACAGAGATGGTTTAGTGCTCAAGATCAAGACCGGTTTTGATTCCTAGTCAATTCTCACTTTCTTCTGCATTTAAACAGCAAAGCATCGAAGAAAACAAAAAAACAGTATAAGATTGAAGTAAGAATCAAGAATAAATACAGTTGAACGTCTTATGTAACAGGTTGGACATTGTGTTATCGATTCAAAAAACAAACAAAGTATTAGAAGGTTAGCCTGGGGGGGGCGTTAGTGTGCACACCAATACCTGCCTATGAGTAAGTAAGTAATTTTTATTTGTATAGCGCTTTTCTAGACCAGGGTCACAAAGCGCTTAAACAATCAAAACAATACTCAATAAATTATATACTTTAAAAGGTCAAGATAAAACTGATAACACAACAGGAGTTCCAGAAAATCAAGGAAAAGCCTGAACAAATAAAAACGTCTTAAGATGTTTCTTGAAGGAGTCAGTAGACTCCATCAAGCACAAAGAGAGAAGGAAGATCTACTCAAAACTTTCAATAAGCAAAACTATAGAGAGAAAAAACAAGTCTTTAGTGACTAAGTACAATACTGAAATGAGCAGGTTTCTGTGTTACGGGAAGTCCGTTGCCACCCTTTTCTCACACCGCACCTTAAGTTTCACCCTGTGGTCGCTTCACACATCAGTGGTGATCAGTTTGCATACTTACCGTTAGAAGCTAGTACACTTGATCACATGGTCCAACAGATTTGTTTAAAGCTCAACATCTTTTGAGTATTTCTTTCATGTACTTTTATATAGTCACATATAAACGACATTTTAGGAAATAAATGACACTTGATTTTCTGGAACTCCTGTTGTGTTATCAGTTTTATCTTGACCTTTAAAGTATATACTTTATTGAATATTGTCTTGATTGTTTAAGCGCTTTGTGACCCTGGTCTGGAAAAGCGCTATACAAATAAAAATGACTTACTTACACTTCATTAATAGATTAAAGTCAAATAGCCATAAGCTATAGTGAACTATTATTAAAAAAAAAAAACAATTTAAGTCTAAAGCAATATTGACATAAACAAAGGGTGGTGATGAAATTGTCATGTGACTGATGACTGTTTACAACAACAACAAAAGACTAAAGCAAATAAATATATAATTGAAAAGATGTATTCACCAACAGCTAAATTCAATGCAAAAAAAACATAAACATCATCATGTGACGAGTCACAAAATCTTCTCTAATATGAAGATGACTTTAAATATGGTTTTCCCAAGGTGACGTCTAGACGTGTCCTGCTGTACTCTCAGCATCTCCCAGGAACATGATATTGTTGTTCTCACAGGCAGAAGAACCGGACAGAAGTCAATGGAAGTGGACGTGCAGCAGGAGCTGCTGTGTGTTCTCTCTCTGTCCCGTCACTATCACAGGCGCAACAACAAAAGCACACAATGAAACTACACTTCCCATGAAACGTCACCCTCGTCTACCCTTTAAAGTTTCTTTTCTCCTCATTTTTTTTTGTTTAAACCTTCAAAAAAATAAAAATAACCTGCTGCACGTAGCGACGTGGACACACACACAGCCCCAGCGTGGACCGCTTTTGTTAGTGGGAACCCCGTCCACGCACACACACACCTACCTCTAAAGTCGACTTTTCCAACTCCGCGTGTAGAACCGTTGAAGGGACTAAAGTGGTCCACAACACATCGGCGCAGGTCCCGGTCTCACTTCCCTTGGGGGGGGGGGGTCGAGGTTGTGCCTGCGAGCTCGCTCTGGTGGGCTTTGCTTTGGTCTCCCTTACACTGAGTGGGACTCATAGAAAATGTAAATTTAAGCTGGGGTGGGACGGCCCTGTGTGACGTCACAGCGCGGCCCCTCCCCCCTCTTCTTCTTTTCTTCAGCAGCCCCGGCGAGCCCAGGGCGGGGTGAACCCGGATATAAAGTGTATCAGTAAAAGTATGTTTTACACAAATACTATATTGCGGTATATTTAAAAAATAATAATATTTAAAATACTCTTTCAATATATATATTAAAAAAAAAAAAAAAAAAAGAATTGAAAAGCTACTTTTAAAAAATAAAATTCGAATTCATTAAACTACAAAAATGTACATTCATGCTAACGTAGCAACTGGATCTCATAGTCTTCTTCATTTTAGTCCAAAAAAGACACATTTAAAAAAACATCCAAATACCATTATTTGTTCAGGCTTTTCCTTGATTTTCTAGAACTCCTGTTGCGTTATCAGTTTTATTTTGCCCTTTAAAGTATATACTTTATTGAATATTGTTTTGATTAGTAAAGCGCTTTGTGACCCTGGTCTGGAAAAGCGCTATTCAAATAAAAAATACTTACTTACTTACTTACTCCATAGTGACCGTCTTTAATGTCAATCTCATATTTAAGCATTGACTACAGATAGAAAGTAGTATTGTGCTAAATCTGGTGCAGTCATTTTTTTTTATGTAACTACACATTTTCCTTTTAAATTAACTGAAATTGTAATTGAACATGAGGAATTGTCCTGAAAAAAAAACTTAAATTAATTTATATTGAGGTTGTTTTAAGAGGACGCTATCAGTCTCTCATCTTGACGTCTTTCCTCATAGAAACAAACTACAAGTGCTAGAGCGGCCGCTCAAGATTTTGGCGGCTGGTCTAGCAGCTAGCCTAGCAGCATCCGCTAAACAACAAGCTTGAAATATGACTTAATTTTTTCCGGAACAATTGATGTCCTGGCTTCAATACAAGATGGACATTACAGAAAAGTACCATTGAGATATTTGGATGTTTTTAAGTGTGTGTTTTTGTGACGAAGATGAAGACGACAACTGAGCTCTAGTCGCTCTAGTAAGTGGACTTACATTTTTTCCTATAATTCTAAAAATAATAATGAAAAGATCATTCTTATTTCAAACTATGACTTGACGTTTTTTTATTTGTTTATTGTGAAAATTCAATTCAAATTATTATTGCTTCTGACAGAGGCAATGTTGATTTTTAGGAAATGCTTGTGTTTGGTCTTAGGATCTAAGATGTTTTTGAAGAAATCCTCATTCACTTTTATGGCTTTTGGCTTTGCTCACTCAAAAAGCATAGGTCCTATACCTGCTGCCCAGAATGTTAGGCATTTGTAATAGTACACAAAAAATAATATGTAAAAACATGATTTTGTCCTACAGAATTAGCTATAAACATGTTTACTGGGAACAAGGGATGCAACTGATTGTTTTATATCTGCTGTATTTATCTGCTACACTTTAAAGGCAGATCTATGAAGGAAAACATCCAACTTGTTCAAAAAAAGGACCCGTTGGTTGCTGGTCGACCAAGGTGGAGCTAATGTACATAGCCATTAGGTATTCACTATATGGTATCCTTTTTTTTCACATTTGTGCATTTATTATTGCCTGAAAGCACCATTTCACATTTGTACTCTTTTTCTGTTGTGTTTCTGTTTTTTTGTGGCGTAAGCAGAATTTTCCCTGGTGGGACTAAGGAATGTCTTATCTTACGCTGAGTAGAGTCCATGTCTCGACATGACTTGTTTTGCCCTAAAAGATTAAATTCTTCAATCCTTGACTTTTTTCTCATCAAAGATTCAATTCGATTACATGTTTTTGACAAAGTCATGCGAACCAAGCTCTTTTATGAAGATATTTACTACTACAGTCCTTTTATTTTATCTTTTAGATTTTATTTTGATGGATCTACTGACTCTTTCAAGAAACATATAAAGAAGTTTTTATTTGTTCAGGCTTTTCCTTGATTATCTGAGACTCCTGTGTTGTTCTCAGTGTTATCTTGACCTTTAAATTATATACTTTATTGAATATTGTTTTGATTGTTTAAGCGCTTTGTGACCCTGGTCTGAAAAAGCGCTATATGAATACAAATTCCTTACTTACTTAAGAATTGTTTTCCCGTCCTTTAGCTTTTTAACTAGGCTAACAGTTAGCATTTAGCTTTTTTTGGTCTTATTTGTAAATCGAACAATTCAAATCAAGTTCTGCAATGTTAATGTTAAATCTAACTAATACAATTGCTCCTAAGCTTTGGAACGATCTTCCTCTCTCTCCGCGCTTGATGGAGTCTACTGACTCCTTTAAGAAACATCTTAAGACGTTTCTATTTGTTCAGGCTTTTCCTTGAATTTCTCGAACTCCTGTGTTGTTCTCAGTATTATCTTGATCTTTAAAGTATGTACTTTTTTGAGTATTGTTTTGATTGTTTAAGCGCTTTGTGACCCTGGTCTCGAAAAGCGCTATATAAATAAATATTACTTACTTACTTACTACTTACAATGCAACTGATAGCATGTCACATCTGCCTGAGAACGTTTTCAATAATCTTTGGATTTTTTTTCAACTTATAGTATGCAGGTACTTGTGCCGAGGTTTAAGAAAGTACCGCTTATACGTGCGGTTGGAATATCCTCAGCCTTCTATGCTGCTTCCTGTGTGCCCCCCTGCAAGGCTAAATTATTATTGGACGCCGCGTTCATATTTAGAAACACAGGAAGTGCAGGATGTAAACAATGTAGAAGTGGAAGACGTTCAATGTCAGCTTTCCATATACAACTAATAATAATAACGGGAGTGCCGTTCAACATATGAAGATTGATGGATTCTTTCTTCAGATCTTTAAAGTAGCGTTTCATAATTAACGGTTTCTTAGAAGAGTGGAGATTTTCCACCAGATAAGTCCTCCATCCTTGATTGTTTCAAGGTCAGTCGGGTCATTCTTCACTTTAATCACATCACTGTTGTTGCCGTGGACAGTACATCCCCAGCATTCTTGGTGATAAAGAGTAATCTTCTTACTGATCAAGGGTGGTGGTGCATCTGCTTATCCACCATCCTTCTGTTAAATCGGCTCATCAAAGCCCCCCCAAGTTCTTGTAGTGACATGTCACCCTCATATCCAGGCGTACAGTAGCTGAGCTTTAAGCCGGAGTAGATCTCATCAAACGACCTACTGGAAACAACGTCATTAACTTTTTCCATTGAGATTTAAAAAAGGCAGAACATTCCACTGATTCTTATTCTTCTCAGAAATTTTTTTAAGAGGGGTGACTAAGAGTGCGAGTATCAACAATGGGATGAGTCATGACAAGGAACGCCGGGGAACAGAGATGTCTCCCCCTGTAACAATTGCTCTGCACCAGGCAGGAAACAGATGTAGGGTCATAGTGTGCATGCTTGGTTGTGTGAAAGAAATGTTCTTTCCACGAAAACACAACAACAATAGCTTTATGTGGCCCTGCTTGACTGCCCTCTGTGGTTTAATGGAAAATAATACGTCGTAGTTTGGATCCAACGTGAAATCTCCAGAGAATTTTAATGGTATAATATTGTTATTTTACTCAATACTTTATGTTATGTATTGAATTTATTTTAAGTTATCAATATTTTTATTTGATTATTTACCTTAAATAACTTTAACAAACCCAATATATCCCATTTTTTAAATTAGTTTATAGTTTAGTTAATATATATTTATATGATATATGGGTATGTTTCCCTCACCTTAATGTTATCTCAGGGTCTAGGTGACCCAAAGACAACACAAGGGATACCACATACATATTTTTTTTCGGGGCCTCCGGGTCACCTTGACCCTGAGATAACACAAGGGTTAATTATCGATGAAATGATCTAATATTGAAACTGTTCCTTAATTATTTTAACATTATAGGTAATACGTCTTTATTAAACACATTTTAAAACATAACAATATTTTTCATAACCTATTACTTTACTTAACCCTCCACGGTTTCAGTAAAGGGGAAGTCAAATTTTTTACCCCTTTTATATTTCCTGTTTTCTCAAAAGACAGACCTTCTGACTATAATTCTAAATTCAATGCCACAACCTTTGACCAAAACAAATCCGAAAATAAACCTCTTAATAATTTATTTTTATGATCCAAAGTAACAAATTCCATTCATTGACAGTTTAAATTATTAAATGATTGTCATATAAACACATACATCTTTATGAATAGTCTTTGAAACAGAACTGGGCAGTTGTAGCTGCTGAGAGGAAGTAACAATAATTAAAAATAACAAGATTCAAATTTAAAAAAATTAAAATAATTGACAGTCTAACAATATTGATAACACATACATGTATTGTTAGAGCAGTGTCTTGGGCTGTTATTGTGACTGTTCCTACACAGTAGGTATTGCTCTCATTTCTGGGACAGATGTTTCTGTTATCGTCGCTGACTTTCCCACAGTTCTCATATGTTCATGTGTAAGTGGCTGTTTTGAGGTGAGGCCCCTTGTTTTGTTTTTTCTTCTTTGGCCTACAAGGACCTCCACTTTAAACAGGATATGGAACTTATCTTGATAGTATGGTTACAGAGGACTCTTCCTGTGAGTGAGGGCAGGTCCGCTCATCAGATAAAAGTCAATCTCCTTGAGCTTCTTCTTAATCTCTTCATTAGGAAACGCCAAAATGATATTGAATTTCTAGACAGTTTATTTGTCGTTGCTCATTAAAAGTTCAGATCCTCTTGTTGTTGTTTTTCTTCAGGTCTGTCAAATAAACGCCTTTGAAATCATAGATAGTTTAATCTGCTACAGAGTGTGCTTTCACGTAAAACATTTGATTTGGAGTGTTAAATGTATTTAAGGGTAGAATAGTTTGGTTCAAATTCCATCTTATGCTTTAAGATTCTCTTCAGTCAATCAAAACAATTTAACCATAGAAATAGAAGTGAGGGGTTTCTTAGTAAGAAATACTGAAAAAAATGATATATATAATATTATAATTTATAGTATAATAGATATATAACTATAACATGTATTAATAATCGAATTCCAAATATTAATTGACATACATTAAATAAAAATAATATAAAGTTCTGCTCTTAACTTTAAATTATTCTTTTTTCCCTTTTTCGCATAATGCAGTCTTGCAGGTGCTGCCTACAGGGAGGAGACTGGAGTACCCGGGGGACTTACGAGTCTAATTTTCATGTGAAATGTCTTATAGTCAATCTCCTGCAGCATTTATCATCATTAAACAATTCAAACCCGGTCTTTGTCACATGAGTTTTTCCTTTGAACAATGCTCCAATATTGATGATGTCAGTAGGTTTAGTGTGAACACATGAGAAAATTAAACACAGCTTTCAACAGTTGTCTTCGTGTGTTGTGTTGCTGAGTTGACTGTTGCCAACGTCTGTTTCCTGCCAACTGTTAAACCTCTGCGTGTGGTTTTCTTCTAGATACAACATCAAATAAAAAAAAAGGTAAGAAATAATCTTTTGTTTCCACAGAATGGTTTTCTTTCCATGTACAATAATAATTACATATTTTCCCTTTTTATTTTCAAAAAAAGAACACAGTTATAAAGATTCTTATAATCATTTTCCAATTGATAAATAATAATTGATGCCTTTTTTTGTTGTTGTAACAGCGTAAGGTAAGTCTTGGCGTTGTGTGGTTTTTGTGTAGCCCTGATACGGCCAATGCAAAATATAAATTATAATAAAAATGGTTCTTCCACAAATAAAATTTCTATTAAAGTTAAATTAATAGATATTTACAGTTGAGATAAGAATTTTTGGTGCTTGTTTTTTCATTACCGGTTCATTTATTTAGACTGTTTGAAATAGGAGGAATTTTTTTTTTTGTATGAATTTATTTATTTTTTCTAAAACTTTTGAAAAATGTTCTATAATCTTTCTTAGGCTGAAGTCACATCTCCTTATTATGAAAGAAAACTTTGAAATAATAATTATAAATTGATATGAATGCAATTTTTGCTAAACAATATGCTGGATTATTTTCTGGTGATTCTATAATCTAAGAAAACCTAAAACCTAATGAAAAAAACAACTTCAACTCACACATACCTTAGTGTTCCACTGAGCCGGTCACACCTTTTACATTAAGGGGAGATTGTAAATAATGATGTGTAATTGTAGCGTGTAAACATCTCTGCGAGTGACCTACTTTCTAACAACCGGATCTGAACACAGCCTATCTAAAAATCTCAATTTGGTACTTTGTATCTGAGTAATGTAGCATTAAAGAATTTCGTGTTTTGTGTAATTGCAACAGTTGTAAAAAGGGGTTGTTGCTCTTTTTCTGGTCAAAGTCATGTGAAAACTAACATTCAGAATGGAAAATACTATCAGTCCGTACAACTTTAATGAGAGGTGCTGGAGTCAGAGTGGGATTTGACTTATCTTTCATTAGGGCCCAGTGATTGTAACATTGTGTTTTCTGGAGCCCGCTTTCCTCGTAATAAAAGTTTCCAAATGGTTCACAACACAGCTGAACGTTTAATTAGAAAATTACAACATTACACCATTTTTACCTTCAGAAAATGTGTTTCCTGTTTGCATCAGCTTCCACTAATGCCCTCTAAATGTTCCAAGATTCAAAAAAACTTTCACAGGGTTTTACTATCAGAACTCACCATGTTGGAACACAATCCATGTTGACTGTAGTTGAACCAACTCTGGTAATCCGAACTTCAAACATTTTAATTAACTTTGAATTCCGGTTAATCTGTTAACTGAGCAGCCTGGATAGAGTACAAACAACCTCCCGCCTTACGATTCTGTTAATAGCCTGATTTAAGATATTTAAGTATAATCTGTATTAAAAATCCCCCCCAATTCCCTTCAGTGATAGAATCTGAGATTGGCTGCAGCCACCGGGGCCAGGGTGCACTAAGAATAAGAACAAAAAACTAAATGCATATTTTAAGAATACATTCCTCTTATACAATACGACACAACGGGCCAAAAACAGTCAAGGCTGAACAAAATCAACATGTGCAAAAGTGATCTTCGAAGGATTACTGAGTCTTATTATGATGTTTTTATTTTCAGTTTTTGGAAGCTGTTCTTATTTTTACCATATCTTTGTTTGTTCTCCTTTGACCATTCAAAATGATTTTACTTTGCTATTTTGCTGTTTCTGGGAGTCTCTGTGAAGTGAAATTGTTGACCTCCATAATCTCTCTCTAAGATATGAATCAGATTTTAAACATTGGTAACTGTATAGGAAATCAACATGGAACATTAATTGACTTTGATTCAGAGCCAACCAATCCGACGGGCCACATAGAATGATTTGATGGCCCTGATTTGGCCTCCGGGCATTGAGTTTGATACAAGCTCTAGTATTTCTCAAAATAATTAAAGTGAACCGAAATAACATTTGTTAAAATGATTTCTTCGGAAGGCTGATACTCAATTGAAATGGTTATAATAGTGATGCCAATAGCTTCCACTCGATCCCGTCCTAGAACTAGCTAACAACAGACTGACAATGCTTTAGAATCTGGATCTCTAGTTCTTGATGGATTTACTTTGTTGATCCCAAGCTTTGAAATAACTGGCACACAGTAATATATAACACAAACAAAAGCAGAAATCCACATCAAATTGTAATTATAAATACAGGAAGTACATAGATATAAATGCTATTGATGCTAGCATTAGCATTATTTGTCAAACTAGCTAGATAGCCTTACCCAATGTCCACAAAAAAAACCCTGCTTCATTAGAAGCTACAATGCTTATGCAAGCTGTTTTGGGGATCACTAGTTAAATCCATTACCTATAATAGATCCATTCAAAGTCCAAATGTGGCCCAGAAAAGACCAATAAGTGGACTAGCCAAGAGTTCAACGTGCACAGAAAAAAAAAAAAAAAACCCCCAACAACAACAATCTGGGAACATGGTGCAACACTTGGTCCAATTTCAACAAAGGGTGTAAATAGTGTCCACACTGGAAGAAAGGGGAGCGAAAAGAGAAGTTTGTAGCATAGTTCCGATGTATTATTTTAATAAAAGCTACAGTAAGGTTCACAACAACTGTGTGACGTTAATTTTAAAACTGGATCTTAAAAGTTTCTACAGAGAATTTGCTTTTTTTTACATGAGCTATAACTTAATTAGGGATGTCCCTTGTGTCCGGGTGTGTTGTCACATCATATCCTGATGTCACTTTTATTGAATTATCCAGTATTTCTATTTTTTTTTTAAACAAGGGCTTAGACTTTGCTGCAGATTAGTCTGTACTCCCTAAATCTTTTATGAATTATAAAAATTTCAAAAACAAAAGTGTAACCACAGGAGGAAACAATTTACTGACGCACTATTACACATGCATGACACATGTTTTGGAAAAGACTAGTTCGGTCACCGCCTGAGCGTTTGCTTGCAATCGTGCGAGGCGTGGCGGTGTCACTTTAATGAAGTTTGATGAAGCGCAAGTGCGTCTGTTTTTTTGGAAGATTTCTTTGCCAGATTTTGGGGGTAACGTAATGTGTTCGGCCTTCGCAGACGCCCATTTCTATCACAGCCAAAGTTCACCTAATTCGATTGCTGTCGGATGACTCACGCCGCAGAGCTTCATTCTTTGCTCAGAACTCGCACAAAAGGCATAAACATTTGCACAATCACAATAGCGTTATAAATATCTGGACATCTGTCTTGCATCATTGCACTCGAGAAATGATCTGCACACATTCCCTGAGTTTCTCCACTGAGATTTGTTCCCGCACTGTTAAATGTATCCTTAAGTGATTCATAAATGAGCAGTAAATCCGTTAATCCACGTTTGAACCTGCACATTAATACAGTCGAATGTCTCACTCAAGCGAAATGATTGACTTAATCTGATGATGCGAATCAGAAAAACCACATGTCGTTCTCTTCCTTTGCATGTTTGTTTCCACGCGTTGGACTTTCCATGCATGCAAAGATTATGACACAGTCATATCGGAAAAGGCTCACTGAGTCGTTGTCTCTTGAACTGTGATTCCTGCGGAAGCTTCGTAGATGTGTTCAGCTTTACAGTCCATGGCTGCTCTACTTAACCTAATGACTGCCGCCAGGAATGTGAGCAGATGGTTGTGTTACAAGAGAAGGGTGTAGTAACAGATTTGCTGTAACATGTTAAGTATTAACTCGAGCCCACACGCGTTATAATGAGTGCTGTCATTTTGAAGTTGATAGTCTTAAGTTCTTATTATTTAAAGCAGGGTGGGTCCCTGATGTATCTGGACTGGTGCTAGATAAATGTGTCTCATGGATTACATAAACATGGTGTAGTTTGTAGATGTGTGTGGTTTCTCACAGGGAATTTAATTTTTCATATATTTATCGCCAACGATATGCCTGAAGTGTATAATATACAAGTGTCTATATTGAAACATTTAAACAATGGTGATGGTTTTACAATATTATTCACAGCAGATTATTTAGTTATTAATTTAAACATTTACCTAGGTTTCACTAATTGTAAATCGATAGAAGCTTTCTATTCTATTTCCTAATAAAAACTGTATTACTTTTGTTCTGTCAATCGTTGCTCGTACTGGTGGTTTGAATTATTATGTTGGAACTTGTTTAGATTGTGGTTTCCAATAAAGTTAATTGAAAGAAAAACTTTATTGAAATACCGTACAGCGTCAAAGGGATCGCCGACAGTGACTTAAAACACGTGTCTTAATGCAGTAAAACATGTCTCCAACAGCAGACCTTTGTTCATTTTAGTTGTATATCTTCATGTTGGTATTTTCAAAGTCATAAATAAACGTTTGGTGAGACACAGAATAGACGCCAAGTGGTGACTTTGACTAACTGCAAGATATCAACAAGACATTTGTTTAAAATGAATCGATTAATTCTGAGCTTTATTTGTATTAGTACATTGATGGTGTACAAAATATTAATCTCTATGGTAATTGATATTACTTTTCATTTTCATTCTTTGAAAAGTGATGATACTATATAAAAAATAAAAAAAAACACTGTGTCCAAATATAAAAATACTTTTTTAAAGCACAATATCTAAAGTCAAATAAATACAATAACTGACATTATTTCATTGGAATATAAAGGTTTCTTTTTAGATTTAAAATCTGTGACACTCACATATATGAGTGCATATATAATATGATTAATTAATTAAAAAACATGGTTAAAGTCAGCATGTGAGGTGGATGTAAAGAGATAAATGAAATGTGACAGTCATTTTACAGTAAAACTGACTTTTAAATGTAAATAAGATGACGATTCTGTTTTTGATCTTTTCAGTTAGTAGATCTAAATATGTGAGTTTTATTTTATAAGATTGATGTCCCGTGAATTGATTGCTTTTGCCAGTAGTAGTGATAAGCCCAGGATATTTAGCTTGCTAATGGTTAGATTATAGTAAATTAAGTAGCTTGCTTTCGAATTTTAAAATGTGTTTTGCATATATGTAGCCTTACATTTAACAATCCCTTTCAAAATCACGTAAAAAATAAATGTATGCTCAAATTTGCCAATGAATGTCATTAATTGTATTTTAACTAATATTTATACTGTTCTGTTTATTGCTATCGCTATATCATTTTAAATGCTTACTATATATGTTTATATTTGTATATATATTACTTATATATACTATTTTAATTGTTCTATTAATAAACGTTTTTCCACAATGCAATATGCTGAAGTAACAAAACCCATCTAGATCAGTATTTGTCATTATTACCACAAGAGATAAACTGAACTAAAACAATCTCATTAATCCAGAAAGTTTACACTAAGCAAGGAGGAAAAAGACAAACAGATCCAGCTGCCGAGTGTTGTATGAAAAAGCTGAATAAGCAGGAAGTTCAGCAGAGAGGAGCTGGACGACCTTTCAAACAATACACACACCATGAAAAGAGGAAATCAAGGTCAGTGTGACAATTGTGTGTGTGTGTGTGTGTGTGTGTGTGTGTGTGTGTGTGTGTGTGTGTGTGTGTGTGTGTGTGTGTGTGTGTTAAAGAGGCAGACACAGGGGAGGTCCTGTACTTAACATCCATCCCAACTGGATCACAACTTTTTCCACTTAAGTTAGGAGGTCAAAGATGATGCTTTCATCTCAGAACACAACATGACTGTAGATAAAATGTAATGTTTTGTCAACATTCCATCTGGAAACTTCTTTTCAAAGGCAAATCTAATTAAAAAAAACACACCTGAGCCCAAAATAAATCAACAAAAGAAAAGCTGGTTGAGCCACAGATGGGTTATCCTCGATTTCCTCCCACCTCCCAAGTCTTTGTTCAAAATCTGTCATTGAGGTCTGACCCAGCCTACATTTGCACGCACACTTATCCAGACACACATGCTACACACTGAATCAGATTAATAATCGGGCACTTATCTCTACGCTTTTACCGTTGCCCTCCCAATATCACCGCTTTGCCCCAAGACTTTATTGCCAAGGCAACCGCCATCCCTCTGCTGCTCACAGACATCCTGGCAAGGTTGAACACACACACATTCACACATAATAAAATAAAAGTTGCATCATGAAAGATACGCATAACCTCTTCCCACACACTTCCTGGGAAAAGAATAGGAAAGCAGAAGAAAAAAAGTTTGCTTTTCCATACCTGATAACCCGGCATCCTCTGTCTCGTGATAGTCCGACCTGTCGGATGCCGCTTCCTGGAATTCTGACTCCTTTCAGGAAATGTGTGGGGGAGAGAGCAAAATAAATCATCAGGGGTGAATACGTTTGTTTAAAAGTAGCACTACACAACATTTATTTATCTTATAGTTGCATTCGTTTCAATACTGACTTAGGTACTCACAGTACTTAAAAAAAGACTTTCTGTCTTCTTGTGAATAAATGCATATACAGTTTTGATGAAAGCCTTTATTATTACCTGTGCTGCAGCTTCGTAGTATTTCTCAGGGAAGGCCCCTGACTACGAAGCCTAGGAGTACTACCGAGTCTATAGGTGGAGCTTTGGTCGGACTAAAACCTTTTTGACAGACTTTTGCGCACTGTGTTTAACAAAAAATGGGTTCATCGATTTTAAGATTATTTTAAAGGGCATCTAATGTGAAAACTTCAACTCTCCTGACTCACTCTCTAATTAAAATAATGAAGTCTTCCTCTCCAAGATGCAGTAAGTTCCTCATCATGACCATGTTTTGAACTTATTTCTTTATAAAGTTCTCCCCTGTCAGAAATCTTGGCGAACAAGAGGTTACGAGAGAGAAGTCCATTATGATGTAGTAACGGCTTCACTCCTCCTCCAAACAGCTGCAATCACACCCCGCTTTGTTTATACAACGACCCTTTTGGAGGTGGAGACTTCCAAGTTTGATGACGCGCAGTGACAAACATCGAGCTTGACCAATCACAGCAGAGTTGGTGTGGTTGGTTGGGGTAAAAGAGATTTCGTCTCCAGAGGGTTTTTTAGGGCGGGACTTAATCACATTTTCTAATGATAATATATTTATTTAAAGAGGGTTTTGTACAAACAGACACATAGTGATGAGTAAAATGAAGGTACAAGATCAATTTAAGAGAAACTCAAATCAACATCAATTGCCATTTAAGAAAACTTAAGGATTTAAGGCATAGTAAAAAGAAAACCCGGTACAATAAATCCCTCAAAATAACAGTAGAGGGGAGAAGCAAAACAATATATTTCAGTATGCCATAGTGGTTCTTTAAACTAAGATATTTTCTAACAATGATGAATACACATGGACTTTTATTTTTCACACATGAAAGAAATGCCTGGAATGTTCAGCTGGATAGGTTCTTGTTTGGAAGTGGAATCTCTTTTCCTTTTAAATATAACCCATCCGTCCGCCTAATGATAGATCTTAGTCCTGGAGTCAGGAAGCGTGTGAGGCATTCTTTACCAAACCCTATAATCAATGCTGCGCATACAACAATGAAAACACTGGCGGGTGGGAAGCCTCCTGACAACACGTCAGCTCTGGAGGTTTGGGAGGGATCAGGGACTGATGACACACATAAACATAAGCATTAACAGCAGAGATAAAAATCTAAAGACGCAGTGAGATCAGTGCTACATCTGTTGTCCTCGCCCAAATGAGGTCAGGAGTGTCACACACAATTGAGGATGACACAAACCCTGCACGTTATGACTTACTCTCCTCACAATATTGCTCACATTTGGTTGACTTTTCTTCAATTTCTTTGACAAAATCATGTTTTAAACATTCAGCATCGCGTCGTATGACTCAACATTTGCTGGTAAGACCGTTTAGTAATCGACGGTGTGATTTCCTGGATTCCTCCCACTCCTTTTCTGCTGCTGGTCAGCATTATTGATCAGCCCCTGTGGAACCCGGTGTCTTACATAACGTGTGGTGTTGTATGAAGCAGAAGCAGGAATGACCTCGAGCTAGAAGAAACAATTTTATGAATGAGACACTCTCAACTTTAGACAGACCGTGAAACATCAGCTCGGAGCAACATTTCACTGACACCTAATCTGTTGCTCCTCTGACCGCAGAGCGTGTGTGTGTGTGTGTGTGCTTTCAGTTTTAGTAAACACGTCTCAACATTAGAAGGGTTGTTCTGTGGTGTGTTCACAACGGTAGGCTTCATCTAACGGCGGTTGAAATCCCCCACGTGGCCTTGAAAAGTACAACTATGCTCATCAAATGTATGTTAAAGGACCTTGCAGAAACCTCAAACTCAGACAACACGGAAACATAAACCATTGTAACGTGTAGATATTATTATTTTGTGGGTTTTTTTGGGGAAAAAAATACATGTTTTCTTTGAGAACAAGGACAAAGACAAATATCCATTAACCACCTCACTTCATACTTCTAAGCTTTGTCCAAATGAAACCCTGTAGTAGTGACGTGATCGTTAGGCTGCGTGAAACAGTGTCGTTTCTATTGAAAATAATATGAGGTTTCTTTGAAATGATTGTTCAAGGCCAAATATTTTTAGACCAAAGGGAACAACCCGGATGAAATAAACACACTGTTTTATGAAAACCCCAACAGCACACTAGCAAAATGTACACAGCAATAGTATAAAACTCTTTGGCACCTTAAACTAGTAACTCAATACTACTACAATTTCTAATCATTAAGTAGTATTTACAGCAAAGCCTGTTAAGTTTGTATGTAGGTAAAATAAATGTATTATTATTAAATTCTAGTAGTCATTTGACTACTAGTCAACTTATGTCTGTGTTCAAATACAGTACTGTGGGTGATATATCTACCAGACTGCCCAGTAAGAAAAAACAATTTGTGTAATTCTGGTTGTGAGAACCAATAATGATGTTTGAAATGTGTTTGTTTTTAAAAAGACAGGATTTTCTCTGAAGTAAGATAAGCCTGCGACTCTTGACACATCGGGTCGCTTGTTTCGATCCTTTTAACTAAATTTAAAAAAAGGATGTAACCTAGTGAAAGTGAGTAAAACACAAACTTTATTTTTTACTTTTTGCAGAGAAATACTTGTTAATTTGCCAGTCATGCTATTTCATTTTTGTTAAGATATCAAACTAGTCTGTGGCACAAAAACGTTTGAGGACCACTGTTCTAGGAAAGATAGTATTATATTTAAGGCTGAATTTGGGCCACAGGCTCTGAGTTCGATCTTTAGCTGACACTGACTTGAATTAAGGGAGTGAAGTAGAAGAAGTCATTGTGGATGATGACAAAGACACGAAGATCCTCAGAAGATGGTAAAGAAGGAAAGATGGGGATAAATGTAAGGGTAAGAGATAGAAAACAAGATGTCAATGGATTTTCAGAAAACGTGGCCTCAGAGTATTTTATAATATTACAGTACTAATAACTGCCGGATTGGAAAGGACAATAGCACTCCTCAAACTGCCCATACTACCCCCTCACCATCCCCCGTCACACCTCAGACTCCCCCCCCCCCCACCCCACTGACAGTGAATGTAGAGGAGACTAGACTGTTTTTTAGACAGAAGACCAGGCAAAGATGGAGTGTCACCCTCCTGCCTCAAAACCTGTGCTTCTGAGACTCAGTCTTCATCAGGATCTTCAACAGCTCCCTGGAGAAGTGTGAAGTCCCTCCATCTTCAAGCGCTCCACCATCATCCTGGTTACCAAGAAACCCTCCATCACTGAACTTAATGACTACAGACCGGTGGCCCTGACGTCTGCGGTCATGAAGTTCTTTGAGAGCTCAACGCCAGGATCCTGTTTGTGGACTTTAGCTAAGCGTTCAACACCATCATACCCGACATCCCCTCCCGCAAACTCTCCCAGCTCCATCTGTCACTGGATCACCAGCTTCCTGACAGGCAGGAGCCAGCAGGTGCGACCACGAGAAGTCTCCTCCACCACACTGACAATCATCGGTGCCCCCCAGGGATGCGTCCTGTCACCACTGCTCTTCTCCCTCTTCACCAGAGACTGCTCCTCTGAACACCTCGCCGTCAAACTCCTGAAGTTGGCAGACGACACAACCGTCTTCGGCCTGATCCAGGTCGGCGACGAGTCTTGAGGTCCAGATGCTGGTTCGGTGGTGCGGCACGAACGATCTGGTGCTGCACACGCTCAAGACTGTGGAGATGACAGTGGACTTCAGGAGGCACCCCTCAACCCTATGCCCCCTTACCATCAACAGCAGCCCTGTGGCAGCCGTGGACTCCTTCAAGGTCCTGGGAACAACAATCTCCCGGGACCTGAAGTGGGACACAGCAGGACAGGAGGAGACTTCAGCGGACTGTGAAGACTGCACCCCTGACCTCCGTCCAGGAACTGTAAGAGTCCAGGACCAGGAAGAGAGCAGGAAACATCATCAAAGACCCCACTCACCCCGGATCCTCCCTCTTCTGCCCCATACCCTCAGGCAGGGGCTACAGAGCCCTGTGGACAAGAACCACCCACCACAAGCACACTTTCTTTCCCTCCCCCGTCTCACTCTTACAGTTAATCCCCACCATGCCATTTATTCTCATTCATTGCTTGTTTATTAGTGTTTATTAGTATTATTACTATTTCTCTTGTATATTTTGTACATATTGTTTATACCTGTGAATTTTTGTTACAAATTCCGGGGTCGTCCAGAACCACGAAAAATTCCACGTATGTATAACAATATGTACTGGCGAATAAATCTGCACTTGAATCTTGAATAATAATAATAATAGGTTCATTATTGTCAATTATTTTTGTTAATTCTGCTTTTAAACGATCTCCATGAAGCCTGATGAACCCTTGATACTCTTGATGTTAACACTAGGCAAATAAAGAGGATTCTGGTGCATTTACTATTACTATTACTTACGTTAAAAACCTACCTGGGAAAGTCTAAAAACAATAGATGGTCTTGGAATGGAAGGGTGTGGTAATTCAACTTCGGATTCACCATTATCCGAGCCTTGCTTGGAGATGCTAAGAACATCGAGCTCAGGCTCATTTTCAACATTTTGCTGCAGGTGGGAAATGACGATCGTGCCGTTTGGTTTTTCAGTGCTGGAAGAAGTAATGGAAACACAGCTGACAGTACTTGTTGGCTGTTCTCGGCTTCTAGATCGGGATTCTGGCTGGGATGTGACTGCAGCTGGAGGTCCATGTTCACATGTGGAGGTCCTTGGCTCGTGCGGAGGTCCTGGATCAGTGTCCACATCGGGAGGGTTACCAAAACAGTGTCCCAGTGATGAGCAGGGCAATCCATGCATGCTGGCTGATGGCAAAGTTGCCAAAAGGACCCAAAAGATGACGTCAACGATGACATCAGGTACGTCTAAGAGATTTCAAGAAGGGCCTTCACATTCCAAGAAGAGTTGCAAAACGTTGGTTTTGTGTCCATTTACGAAGAAAAACAACGCCATTTATCCATTTGAGTCTTCAAATTAGAAGTCGGAAAACAGCTTTCTAGCATCAGATAGTTGATCCCAGTCGTGAAACCTGGACATCCATTTCTTCGTCATTCTTTCTTCCAAATGAACACGTTGAGCGCTGGGTTGAACCAGGAGCAGGTGTCTCGTTACTTTTGCAGGTAGTCCCTGGTTTGTTAGAAGGAGTCACTCCTCCTAAAAAGAGCCTCTGGTTACAACCTGACTCAGGGTCAGATGGTAATACACCTGCTGCACACTTCATCAGTATTCATTAATAAAACCAACTGATCACAGAACAGCAACATGTGCTCTAAAGGTTACAGATGGGTGAACTAGTGGGGTCACATAACAGGCAAACCTGGTAAGCGATAGGCCTCTGGCAGGAAAGAGAAAGGAGGGGAGAAAAAAGGAAAGTGTGTATCCTTTCCCACGCAGACGAAATGTTCCAATTCGAAGCCTACCTGAAATTTGCATTGACCTTTGAAATAGTGTCTCAGTTACTCACGCCTAAATGAATTATTTTTAAAGGTACTATGACATGACGCTTCTTATTTACCTACAAAATGTATTTTTAGCCGATTAAATGGGCTTTAAGTTCTGTCCACTAAATATAGGAAGAAAAACACTAATGGTATTATGAAATAATGTGATACACGCACAACGAATAATGCCAAACTATAGGGATAGTCTGACATCTAGTGGAGTTTTGGGTCTATTACATTAGAAATGGACGCTGCAGAGTAGATGACGCTCCCCTGGAAATCACGACTTTTTTAAGTATAGCAGTAATTAAATGTAATTGAATGAATAAATAAGTATTAAGTTATAAGTATATACGTATATTTGATTTACTTTCTTTTTTTTTTAAAACACGAAAACAAAAAAACATGTTCTAGTGGGTATTTATTAATAGTGCACTCTTAATTTATAAATATTCATTGACAAACCAAACCATTAAAAAGGCAAACTGCTTAAATCATCAGTACAAAATAAATAATTATAATAAAAATGAAATTAAATCAAAAGTAACAAGAAAATAAATCGGTCAATGTTCATTCGACGATTAATAATATTAGTTTACAATTTAATAACACATTTAAAATAACTCAAAATAAACAATACTAAGAAAAAAAAATCTTTTGTACTGTCGACGTCATGAAGCGTCCAAAGAGGAACGCGAGATGAGATCAAGTCAACTAAAATGGGCAAGAAAAAAACATATAACGGTTTACCTTCAAAATAAATTCTTGATGTTCGAATCATGAGTTATAAAATGACTATAATGGCATATAAGTACGTAATTGTAAGTGTTAATTAATTGTATGTTAATATTACGACATTTTATCAATACAATGAATTGATTCTTTGAATCCTTAACAGATTATTTAGAATTTATTTTGAAAAGTCTGAACGGAAGTATCCTTTTGCACGTACTGACGCTTGACGACTATCGGTCAGCGCTCAGCCGGGATTATTGCAGGTGGGGAGGCTGATAATTTGGTTACGAGAACCGACAGCGGCAGGTGTACATCGGTTCCTTGTCAACGCAACGTCTCGAATCGTTTTTTTTAAAAATTCCGGATCCGAATTGTCGTTTGGTGGGCCCTCCATGACCGAAAAATGCGCGCCTCGGTTTGGGTCATCGCCAGTTGCGCTCTCATCGTCGGTGCTCTTGGGCTCACCGACGGGGCGAAAGGACAGCGACAGTGCAGCGAGGTGAGCCACAAAAACATCTCAACATTTACCTCGTTTGAATCCACTTAAAAATGGAGGTTTTGTCATAATATAAAACGATGTAAATTCGGCGACCCAATCAAATTAACGCATCTCGATTAATTTCCGGTGCATTGTTTTTGTTGTAAGTCATCACGAGCAATGGCGGCTTTTATTTATTTATTTATTTATTTATTTCGTGCTGATGTAAATCACAGAGATGAGGACCAAGTGTGTCGCGGTGCGTGAGTGGAACTCTCCAAACGAGAGGTTGTTATCAGTTTCCTGCACGGACTTTTCCTTTTCCTTCCCTCTCTGGTCTGGCACTGCTCAACTCCCACCTCGGGTCCAGAATGGAACAACACTCCTTATAACTTAGGAGATAGAAGGACAAGCATTCCTCTCAGTGTGACTCACAGAGAGGGCATGATGTTCACAGGATGAATGACCACAGCCAACATTGAGGAGGTCCTAAAAATGAAGCTTCATTTCATTTGTTTTTCCTGCTGGCAGCTGCCTCTCAACGGTTACTATGGAAGTCCACCTGGAATTTATCAGGGAGTTTTCCTTTGATAAGGATTTAATGAAAGATCAGATTCTCAATCGTACTTGTGAAAATGTTGAAATAATAATCATTGACGATGATTCTAGGTCAAAAATCATTATATTAACTTCTGTTTTTTTTAAAAATGTATTTCAGACTGACTACTACTACGAGTACACGGAGTGTGACAGCACGGGATCCCGGTGGAGAGTCGCCATCCCACACAGCCCGGGAGCGTGTGCCGCACTACCAGAACCAGTACGCGGGACAGAGTGTAGTAAGTATTGATCCAGCTTTTTCACTCTTAGTATTGACACATTCGAGGGATCAATATTCATCTGACTTTTAGCGTTAAAGCAAAAAATAAATGAAAAAAGTTTTTGATTGAGTTCCCAAGCCAGAGTGGAGATGTATCTTCTCCATCTGGTTGCGATTGTGGTTCAATTCCAGCTGCTTTTTTTTTTCCCCTCCAAAAGGAAGAAGCCGAGACAGTTTTACAAGACACTCAACCACCTCAATTGGTTACTGTTTACAATATAAAGCCTGTGTTTGAGGATGACTGAGCTTTGCCTTTGAAATAAAACTCCTTAAATCTTTTTTCAAGAATCAATATTGTTTATGATGAAGTGATTTTTATCTGGTCTCCAATGCTGGTGACAGCGAGACGGTCTGATGTGGAAAAAGAAACGGAAAGAAGATGGCTGTATCTTTTAACCTTATCAGTTGTGTGGAATTTCCACTTGTCCCGCTGACCATATTTGTATCATCTCCAGCCAACCACAGAGCAAAACCACAGGCCAACAACCTCAAACTCCAGCTCTGTCACTTACTTCCTTTTCACTTTTCTTAATGGACCTGACCATGAAGTGGTTCTCAATGAACAAGGCTTTAAAACACTGGATTTCGGTGGCTAGATTGAACGGTCAACAAATTAAAATTATTTTTAATTTACAAAAGTCAAACCTCACATAAATATCCTGTTTTAAATGGTAACAAATTGTCCCTCTTTAAAAAAGTATTTATTCTTTCTAATTCATTTAATATTGCTGTTAGTTATGAATTATTGGGTACAAAATTAATATTTTATACACTTTAGTTTTAAACATATAATAATTGATCTTATAAGGTAACATTTAAGAGCCTAATTAATGTTTTATTATATAAAAATAAAGTATTATTTTTGATGGAATTTAAAAGTGAACACAGGTTCTGTAGTATATTCGGCTGAAAAAAAAAACAGGTTTGGTTAAAAACTTTTTCTCGAGGTGCGAGATGATCTTTGAATGGAATTGTTTGACAAAGACATCAGAATGAGGAAGAACTGCTTGAGTTGCCTCCTTGTAAGGGTCTGCTATTGTATGTATGTATATTTTAAAACCAGTGATAAGGTAAACCAACAAAAACTCAACTCATTTTAATTTTAAAATTCTGTTTTAACCCCCTTATAATTTGTGTTTCTAATTCAAATGTGTCACGGTTTGAACTTTATTTATTTGGCTTTCCCACTCAGTATTCACAGGACATGGTCAGATAGTAAATAGTGAATTAGTATTTATTTACTTTGTTTGGATTTTAAGACTGACAGAGCGACAATAGAGCCTACACACACCAGATGTTAACTGACAAATGCAGACTCGGTGAAAAAAATACGGATTGACAGAAAGTCTAAACGGATAAAAGGATAAGCCTTTGTGATGTTTCCCCTCCAACATAGTAGTTTCCTATTTTCAATATGTATGGATTATTGTTGACATGTCGGACACGCTCTCTCGTATCTTCAAGCCTTCTCCTGTGACTCCGGTGAGTTCCTGGAGATGTCGGCTCAGGAGTGCACTCAGTGTGCAGCAGGAAGCTACTCCCTCGGCAGCGGTATCCGCTTCGACCAATGGGATTCCATGCCCGCTGGGTTCAGTAGCCTAGCAACCTCCCTGGAAAACAGCCCCCACGGAGATGATAAGCTCACTTGCAACAGGTGAGCGAGGCCAACCGAAGAGCCCAAAGTGTCGAGAAGACCCATGTTTCTTTGAAGCTTCTGTCCCGCAGCTCCTCTTGGGTTCCTCAAGGAAACTACCTGGAGTCCAACAGGGACGAATGCACGGTGTCTCTCATTTATGCCGTCCATCTGAAGAAGCAAGGCTCCATCACTTTTGAGTACCAGTATCCAGACAACAACCTGCTGTTTGAGTTCTTTGTGAGTATTGGCTATTCATGTTATCTTACTGTGATGAGATTTCATCATTCATTTGCATTCAATCAAATGGTTGATCAAATACTCAAATATTGAAATAATCAATTGCTGCGCCCGTAGATTCGTGCATCTAAATAATACAGATACATTCAGCTCATGTTTGAAGCTTTTTTTAAATAAAACCGAGCATGATTAAGAGCGAATAAAAGTAACCTTTGCTCTCGAGGTAAGGAAATTACATGATCACCTTACGTTGGTAAGTGAGATTTTTGCCACTGTTATTCTCAGCCTCATTCCTTCAAACCTGAAACCCTGAAACTCTAAACGGATTTTTTGAATTTGCGTATTAAAGTTTCTTTATTGCAGTGTTGTCGAACTAAATCATACAAGGAGCTAAAATATTAATCACGGTCCAAACTATTTTGAAATGTTCTATCTATAACAAGGCAAGTAAAAGTATTACTGTAAATCCATGTGTAATTTGATCAAATATCCTTCTTAGTTTTTATTTTATTTTATATTTATAATCGCTGACATCAACAATCTCTGTTTCTTAGCTTATCTTGAACACTATCATCTTCAAAGGTCACTATATCAACATGGACTTAAATCTGTATTGACTAAAAATGTCCCACTTGCAGGCCACACAACATGGGTCAGAATTGGGTTTGAGTTTGACACATGTGAAACATTGTTCTTATCATAAACTATATCAATATGTTTTCAATAATCTCCTATTTCTTTTGTTTTTCTTTTAGATCCAGAATGACCAATGCCAAGAGATGGACCAGTCCGCTGACACAAAGTGGTTGAAGCTCACCAATCACGGCGAATGGGCGACTCACACGGTGAGAGCTTTATAACGATGCGAGGGAAGGATTAAGAAAATTAGAATCGACGATAGCAGCTTCAGTGTATGACGTCTTTCTTTTTTCAATTTAAAATAATGTTCCTTTGGACAGAGAAGAGGTCTCGGAAAAGCCTAATCTAAGTATTGACTTTATAGGTCAGGATCATGTGACCCCCAAATATGAATGCACTATGAATGATAAACATTAGTCTGAAGCAATATTTAAAATTAAAAATGAATTTGAATGAATTTGCATTTTGTAAACCACACAAAAAAAAAATCTAATAACTGTTTTTCTGATACTCTAACAATCTTAAAGGTGAACCTAAAGTCTGGGACCAACATTCTGTACTGGAGGACGGGCGGAGTCCTGATGGGCACCAAAGTGGTGAAACCTGTCCTGATAAAAAATGTCAAAATTGAAGGTAATTCATATTTCCTTTCTCTTATCTCTGATTATTTCCTTCCTTTTTTTTCATCTTGTTTATTCTCTCTTTCCCGGGCCAGGCGTCGCTTATACGTCGGAGTGCTTCCCGTGTAAGCCGGGAACGTTCAGTCGATTCCCCGGCTCCTCCTCGTGTGAGCTGTGTCCCAGGGACACCTTCTCAGGACACGGGGCCAGTTCCTGCACCGCCTGTGACACCACAACACAATATGCAGGTAGAGACGCACTCAAGTTGACACGGATCAGGTGAAGACTTGAGTCTTGAGATTCCAATATTTAGCTGATGAGTCTTTTTTAGCAGTTTATCCTACTTTTTGTTTTAGTTCTATTAGCTTTGTAGTCTTATAAACAACCCAAACTAATACAAAAAGTGTGAAATGTGAGTTTATTTAACCATTGTTGTGTTAAGACATCTGAACATTTTTAAGGTTGTTTTCAATAGGTTTTCTGATACAAAGTCCAGCAGATTTTGCCTTTAATATTGAACAAAACACACACACACACGTACTTTTGGAACAACAAAATAAACAACAATAAAAAGCAGCTGTTGGTAAGAGACCGTGTTTTCATATGGGAACTAAGAACATTTTAGAATTTACTGGGAAATTAAAACTAGAAACTGACAGAGAAAAGAGCCTTAATTTACTTCTATAAACAAGCTCACATGTGGTGCTGGTTCACTAGGTTGCAGTAACGCTGTTCTAACACTGAGAGGAGCCAGAAACATGTATTAATTTGCTACGTCAATGTGCATAATTGACCACGTTTCCAGTTACATAAAGCTTTCAAACTTGTTTTTTGAAGCTTATAAGTCCATATGAATTTATTATAGTTATTTCTCCTGATTTTTTATTTTTTTTGGTAAAACTCACAAATGGATGAATGAAACGGAGAAATTATTATTTAATTTTTATTTATTTTCTTGTTTCCTGACAGAAATCTAATGTATTATCTTTTATTGTCATTCTTACAGCTGACGGTTCTGCTGTGTGTAAAGATCGTCCTCCATGCTCCCAAAAAGACTTCTTTCAGATCCACACAACCTGTGACCATGAAGGAAAGGTAAACCTTTTAATTACATTGAACATAAATAACCAGAAGAGTTTTTTTTAAATTGTCTTCTTACTTAAAGACTCGAGTCATATACAAGTGGGCGGAGCCAAAGATCTGTCTTGAGGGAGTGTCAGGAGCGGAGACCCTGCCCCCTAGTGGAGAACGCGAGCCGTGTCCTCCTTGTAACCCAGGATTCTACAACCATGACACGGCCACTTGCTCCCCTTGCCCGCCTGGAACATACTCTGACGGAAAGAAACGTACTGAGAGAGTCTCCGTCTTTTACCCATGTTGCAGTCGGTTAAATTGACTTGTGTTGTTGTTGTTGTGGTGAATCATCAGCGTGCAAGGCTTGTCCAGCGGGAACAGAGCCCACGCTGGGCTACGAGTACAAGTGGTGGAACGTTGTTCCTACGAACATGAAGACCTCCTGCTTTAATGTGGGAAACTCCAAATGTGACTCCATGAATGGTGCGTTATTCTTTTTTGTACAAACAGTCAAAATCATTGTTAGAAGGATTCGGTCCTTGATTAAATTGGTTGATGTTCTCTGGAGTTGAACCTCTGTTTCTGACTGTCTTTTAGGCTGGGAAGTGGCTGGTGATCATATCCAGAGTGGAGCAGGAAGTTCGGATAATGATTATCTCATCCTGAACATCCATGTCCCAGGATTCAAGTAGGTGAACCATACATGGTAACAGTTGACTAGTACTGGTGATGTGTTGATGAGGCCTCATGATACAGTGTCTTCATTTTAAAAGACCACTAGGTGGCCCTCTAAGTTTACAAATAACACAAGGTTTTATTGAATGAGTAAATCAGAGACAAAGATTATAAAGCAGCTAGTGATCTAGAGGTCTTTCAAAATAAAGACATTGTATCATGATACCTCATCAGCTGTTTCATGAAGCCTCACCAACCCATTACTTATTAGTAGCTATAAAGGCAACATGTCATGGCGACACTGCGGTCATGTGTCTTTCTTTCTTTTCCTCTGCCAGACTTCCCACGTCAGTATCAACACATTCTGCAACAGAGTTTGGTCGCATCACGTTTGAGTTTGAGACTCTGTGCGCGGCCGACTGCGAACTTTACTTCATGATGGTAAGAAAAGGCATCCTTTTTAATCAGGATGTGTTTTATATTTATTTACATAACATTTTTGTCCACCAGGATGTGCAGAGGAAGAGCACCACAGTGGTGGAGTCTTGGGAGCGAACCAAGATCAGACAGACGTACACGCATGTCGTCACTAAAAATGCTCCCGTTTCCTTCACCTGGGCTTTCCAGAGGACTAACCAACCCTCGGATGTGAGAATCTCTCCCCACTTACTGCTCTAGACTTCTGCTTGTAAATTAAGAGACGAGTCACTTCTACTAAGAATTTACTGTTTTTTTTTTTAGTCGTGTACTGATCGGCATGATTCAATTATGAAGTAATTTATTTAAGTATTAATTAGTAGTAAGATATTATATTTCAATACTGTAGGAACGTTATATTTGATTATTACAAATTTACAAGCCGCGTTGCTCTTGAAATTTTTTTTCCCCCATTGTTTTTTAAACTACTACTTGAATCAAAGGTATCCTCTCGTCCTCAGTCGGTCGTGTGATCTTGTAAGAGTTTATTCTTCCTTTAGCTACAGAGTACTACTGCTACTGAGTGCTGTCTTCTACCAGCCAGAAGTTTAATTGCAATACAAAAATGAAAAAAATACTGTGAATTTCATGTTAGTTAAAAAAAAAGAAGTATAAATAAAGCATTAAAGAACTACGATAGAAATAAAATATGAAAATTATTGAAAGCCAAAGATAATAAAAAAAATGTAATTGTTATGTTATATATCTATACAGTGCTGTTAAATATCCCCTTTTTTTTTACAATACTGTATCATATTAAAGTGTATATAAGTGTGAGTTTCTTAATTTAATTTAAACATCCCAAAGTCATATTTATTTGTTGCCAAGCACATGGTCAGTAGATGGCACTGCAGGTGTGCATTTGGGGTCACGTTTCATTAGAAAAGCAGCGGCACTAATGAAAATTGTAGATCCTGATCCTGTTTTTTTGGACTTAACATTTGATGTATTAGATTAATATTCCTTCTAATGTGGTCCTAAGGTGCGTCGTTACATCAATGATGTGGCGAGGATCTACTCCATTACTGTCACCAATGCGGTGGACGGCGTGTCCTCGGAGTGTCGAGCTTGTGCCCTCAGCGCGCAACCGTCCAGCTCCACGTGTGTCCCCTGCCCCCCCGGGCACTACATAGACCCCCACTCCAGCCAGTGTACGGAGTGTCCACCCAACACGCACCTGATCTCCCACAGCACGCCTGGTCCAGACGCCTGCAGAACCTGTGGACCGGGCAGCCGGAGTGACAAGGTTTGCTCTCGGAAGTTCAACACCGTTGGATTATTATGATGTTCAATGTTGTGTTGTTTTTTTTCCCTCCAGGACCACAGTTTGTGTTACAGCGACTGTCGCTTCACGCACACGGACGGAAACGTCACCTTCACTTACGACTTCACTTCTCTGGGCCCGGTTGGATCCCTGATGAACGGGCCGAGCTTCACATCCAAGGGAACCAAATATTTCCATCTGTTTAACATCAGCCTATGTGGAGGACAGGTGAACACACTGTGACACGAACGTTCAAGACAATCTTGAATACACACAAACACACATGTATAGACAAAAACGGCAGAGGCAGATATACCAGTGCTAAGGAATTGGTGCCAGACCTTAAATGGTGTCTAAAGAATAAAAAATAAATAAAAGTAAACCTAAATAATTCTAAATCATTCATTTTTAGTTTCATTTTTAACTTCACTCTAAGTGCAGTTACTTTCTGTCAGTCTTAACCGAAAATGAGTTGCATTCTTTCAGAATTACTTTGGGGTTAGATTTTGTTGTTGGTAACAGACTGTGTTATGTCAATATTGGAGAGGAAAATTCCCAACATTTGCTGACAAAAGGTTTCGTTCTGTTAGTATAATTTTGAGACCAAATCTTGTCGTTTTAACAGACTCTTTGTTGTGTCAATATCATGTCGGTATCATTTTGAAGGAAATATTTCAACGGATGTTAGCACAAAAGTTATAAGGTAGCTGATAAATACACAGGGTTACTTAGACGCACACAGTCTGCCTCATGTGAAAGTTAACTTTCGACTCTCACACGACGAATCCACACCCAGAACCATCAATTTCGGTAGTTCATCTTTTTTCCTTGATTCATTGATTCCAGGATCAGCTGGCAGTCTGCGTTGACAACGTGACAGACCTATCCGTCTCCGACTCCCAGAGAGAGAAAGGTGAAGGTGCCAACTCCCTCAAAACCTTCATCTGTCAGTCAACCATCATCCCAGCCAGCGGGCGAGGCTTTCACACGGCTGTCACGTCCCAGTCCATAAATCTGGCCGACACCTTCCTCGGTGAGTCTGGACGACTCCCCCGATCCAGTCATTTACATTTATAACATGTTAAACGACCTGACAACTCCCCCCCCCCCCTCGAGAGAAACGATTTCTCATTAATGCAAGAATTGTTTTTGTTTTTTGTTTTTTTTGAAGGAGCGTCCGTGGAGTCTTCTCTCAGTGGAATTAAGGCGAGCCCAGAAATGTTCCCTCAGACTTCTCAGAAGGTTCCTGACGTTAACTTTTTCTACAGGTATTTAGGATTTACTACCTAAATTATGATAATCTTTATTCTTTCTGCTTTAATTTTATTGTTTTTAAATGTAAATTGTTATTGTGAAGTCATTTTAGAATTACACAGGTCTTTTATTCAGACTTATGGGACTAATCTTCATGTATTTATTTGTTTCTCTGATAAGATCTTTGGAGAAGACGGCATCATGTGCTACAGGGCGCAGTGTGGTGTTGACGCTCCGCTGTAACCCAGAGAAGAGCACAAAATCCGAACTGACGCCGCCCAGGTATCAAACCACATCTTTTTTTTAAATTGAATTCCACCTATTCATTTAGTGAAATGGTCTTTCTCTGTAACCTGTCCAAGCTACCTGGGGTGTAAGCTGGTGACAGACGTGTCATGTTATCTGTAGTACAGCCCTGGGGAATGTATGTTCAATTCTTAATATAGCTTGTTAAAAATCTTTTGTTTAGAACTTTATTTTTCACTACTTTTCACTTTTTGTGAACATTTCCTTTTATAATTCACACTTAAAATGTTTCTAAAATGAAATCATATTCAATAAACAGGCTAATATACTATAATATACTATAATTTTGTCCTTGATACTTCAGTTTTCCCCAAATATTAAGGCCCATATTCTTTGTTTCTTCTTTCTTTTAGCTTAACCCTTGTGTTATCTAAGGGTCAAGGTGACCGAAAGCCCAAAAACCAATGTGTTTGTGGTATCCCTTGTGTTGTCTCAAGACCTATCTGGCTTTCATAAATACATATGCAGTGTTGGAGCTCGTTCACTTTGACCCAGAGTCAACAGAAGGGATACCACAAACATTTTTTTTCAGGCTTTCTGGTCACCTTGACCATGAGATAACACAAGGGTTAAAGGCCCCCCAAAACACTCACAGTATATGATGTGGCCCTTGGAACGTTTAATGGTCGACCCCCTTCATTTGCACATTAAATGTACCTTTTCATGTAGTTCTTAAGAATGCATTAATGCGGCAATATTGATATTTATATAACTAAATTCATGGGCACCTGTTAAAGCTTGTATCAGTGGGATTATTAATGGTGTTTCTGGCTCCCCCTAGTGTAGTAACGGGAACATCGGAAGTTGTCAGTTGCACTTATTCCAATCTTCTGTGTGTACTTTACTTTACAAAACAAGGCACTTGTTGTGACAGTTTCTGGTTCATATTCCTGATAAGTACAAAAAAGTCTCTCAGTAGTTGATTTGAAAAACACTGTCTCTGACCCAGTTTGGTGTTCGCATGACACTCATCGAGACAAAGTGACAAAGCAGAACTTCATTAAACAACATCATTAAAAAAAGAGTCATGAGTGAATTAAACAGGTCATTGCAGAAAATATGAAACCAATAATATTAACATTAAAATATTGCTTTAGCAGGAAAAAATGTATCCTATTATCAGTATAATATAGTTTGAGAGACTTTTAAGCCATCATGGGTCTCATCACTTTGACATATTAAAAAATCCTTACCCGCTGCTGTAACAGTCGACCTTCCTCGACTCTTTTAGTTCTAAATATGGAAAACCGTGACATGTTCTGAAAAGATATCCGTTATTCTTGCACTGCCACTGACGAATCACTATAATGTCGAAGCAGAATTATGTCAGGGCAAGTTCAGGGCAGATTTATATGAAAATATATTCACAGCGTGCAGAGTGTGATATCAACTGGATTTGAATATCTTTGGTTATAATAACGTCTTAAACCTTTAGTGTGAAGACGTGCAACATTTACAGTAGCTCCCATTTTTGAAGTAAATGCAAATATGTGAGGAATAAATGACAAAATTAATGGCTATTTGTGTCATTATTAACATGCTTAAGTGCTTTATCTTGTAATTATTATTTTTTACTGTAAGATTAAAGCTTGTTTTGTACTTTTTAGGACTTGCATGATTAAGGAAGTACAATTTTTCATGTGGTTTCAGTAAGTGTCCTGCTGGAACCTGTAATGGGTGCGAGTTTTTCTTCCTGTGGGAAAGTTCTGGAGCTTGTCCCACCTGCACAGAGGGAGACTATCACCGTATAGAAGGAGCCTGCAAGAGAGGACACCAGGTAAGTGTCTGCGGTGGAGAAATAATGGGACAATTTGGTTTCCAGTCCAAACAGTGAATTAGATTTCAAATAAAGCCGACTCAAGTGCTGACTCAGAGCCTCAAGTGTGCTTAGTCTCTCGTTCCACAAACTTTGTTTAAGTGATGGCTCATTTTTCACAGTGTCTGCTTTAAGCTGTACCTCAGCATTTGTGGAAGAGAAGTGCGAGCAGGGATGCTGCCATTTAAGAAAGACTTAACATTGTTTTACATTATTACACACAATTGTTATTTCAATGTTTTTTTTTTCAGGACCTCCTCTATGTGTGGACGGAACCAAAGCTATGCATGGGAGGCGTGACTCTGCCCGAGAAGACGACGCTGCCGTGTGAAGGCATGGAGTTCTGGGTCCGTGCCGGTGCAGGACTCGGGGCGTTCACTGCAGTGCTGCTCATATCTCTCACCTGTTACTACTGGAAGAAGAACAAACGGTGCTCTTTTCCTTCTTTACTCGTTTGTGTCCATAGCCTCTATTTGCTTTCTAGTTAAACCTTTTTTGTATTTGCAAGATCATTTACATTTTATTTCGAATATATTCAACATTTAGTTGTTTTTTTTTTAAACTTGAATGACAGTTTTAATAGAAAAAAAAGGAAAGGTGGTAAGCAATTGGGTTGATGAGGCTTCATGAAACAGCTGATGAGGTATCATGATACAGTGTCTTTCTTTTGAAAGGCCACTATATGTCACTCTCTGCTTTATGATATTTGACTCTGATCTACTAATTCAATGAAACTTGGCATTATTTTCAAACTTAGAGTGACATCTAGTGGTGTTTCAAAATGGAGTCACTATATCATGATACCCCATAAGCTGTTTCATGAGGCCTTATTTCACTATTACCAGTAAAAGTCTGAAATACTATTTTTTAACGATTCCCATCTTTCATTCCTAGCCTTTTATTATTGAATCATTCTGCCACTAGATGAATTTCCATTTTCTTTCTTCCTTGCGTGGCAAGACAGAGTTACGTCTGTTATCTTGAAACTCGTACGGTTTTGAGTAAAAACAAAATTTCTTAACTAGGCTTCTTACTTAAATCAAATCCCTTCCTGAACACTTTCTCACTAAAAAAAACCTCCCAAAAAAGCCATGATCCTACACCGCTCTTCTGTCATCTCACTCCCTCTCATTGAACTCATCCTTGTATATGTATGCAAATCAACATGTATGTCACTCATGCTTCTTTTTTTTCGGAAACTGTTCAAATAGTTTTATAGCAGAGAGAAGTCTTAGATGCATGTGCAGGTGGTCTTTGGGTAGTTAAAAAAGTGCATGTCAAACCCTGTTGCCGAGGCAGGATATTAAAGGGTTAACAAAGCTGCTGTTCCATTAAAACCAAATCAAACGAATGTGTGACTTGATAATTAAATCCCACCTCCTCTCCATCATGGCAGGCTGGAGTATAAGTATTCGCGGCTGGTCATGTCTGCCAACAAAGAGTGCGAGATGCCCGGCGCTGACAGCTGCGCCGTGATGGAGGGGGAGAACGAGGCCGACCTGGAGGACGAGGTGGTTTACTCCAAACCCTCTCTGCTGGGCAAACTCAAGGCCATCGCGTCTAAGGTGACCTCCACAGTCCTGTCGTATTTGTCGGATCTGGGTTCTTCTCTATTATTCATGGATTCATTGTCACCAGAAATGGAATCAACAGCTAGAAGAGCACGTACGAGCGTGATAAAAATGGGGAATGAGTGCAGACACGAGCGTAATATGGCCACTGGCGACCCTTCCACATCAAAAATATAGTCGGGGGGGAAAAAACTATAAAATGTTATCACTAGTTTTATTGCATGCATCTTGATTTAGGGAGTTAAGTTTCTGGTTTTCCTTCTCAGAGTTTGTCTTGACCCTGAGAATATGAAAACATTTAAAAATAAAGTGCTTTGTTATTATGTTAAAATATTTTGTCCACACTTGGGGTATTAGAAAATATTGATTATTAAAAAAAGGTAAAGTAATTGTGTGTATATATATATATATTTATAAACCTTTTGAAAATCATATGTAATGTGTTACCATAGTTACCATACCAAATGGTTTGTCCACACTAGGGGTATTATAAAATATTGATTATTAAAAAAAGGTAAAGTAATTGTGTATATATATATATATATATATATATTTATATTTATAAACCTTTTGAAAATCACATGTAACGTGTTACCATACCAAATGGTTTTTCCACATTAGGGGTATTATAAAATATCTATTATTAAAAAACTTTTGAAAATCATGGTTACTGTTAGTTTATTTTATGATTTATAGTTCAATAGTGTGTGTGTAAAATAAAATAATTCTATATTCATGCAGTTTCTGTTGCGATTAAACTTCCGGCCGCTAGATGGCAGTTGTCGTCTGTAGCTCGTTCTAAGCGATGACTGAGGACGAGAGGATACAGTTGACTCCAGTAGCTTTTAAAGCTGATGTTTGGACTTATTTCACCAGAGGAAATGCTACAAAAATATCATTCCTACAGTATCGCAATACATTGCAATATATTGTATCAATGCCCCTGTATAGTGATGCATTTGTATCGCTTTCATCATATTTATTCACAAAATTTGTTCTGTAACCCAAGTGTTTACTTTTCCTAACATTATATTATTAACTGTCAGTGCATATAAAGTGGCCCCTTAGGCCCCTCAATGGAGTTATTAAGATTTTGAGTCTTTGGAGTTTAGATACATGAATATTCTTCTGCAAAGTGCATTTTGCTTGTATTGATTTCTAATTGTATATATGTTACCGTTACTAATATTCGTCTGTCATTCCAGGGGAACGGCGAGAGTTATGAAAATGTGCAGCTCAGCTCGTCCAATTCAAAAGCGCTGGTGTGGAGTTAGAGGTGGATCTCTAAAGACTGTTAAGACCAAAAATCCACAGTCACCTCCTTTCATGAGCTTTGGTTTTTGGGGAAACCAGCTGGGTGTGCGCGCTGCACATACCCAGAAGTTCAGAAGTCACTCGATGGCCTTAAAGTGACAGAAATTGACGTGTTTTGTGAGATTGGTGACGCCTCCTAGTGGACGTTTCTGATGCGGAGCGATGTCAGAACGAGCTCAGGGTACGAAGAGGACCTAGTTCACGATTTATTTTTGGTTTTGTATTTATTTCTGTGTGTGACTTGCTCGTAGGGATCCTCCACAGAGCGACGCAGAGACAAGATGCTCATTTCTTCTGTTTTCTTAATGTCACGATAAATACGTTATTCTTGTGTGACGATGATGTTCTGTTGTGACTGGTTAAAGTTTCCACCCATGCCAAATAAATAATGGTGTATTTATGTACAAGAATTGATCTGTCATTCAAAAAGGGCAGCAGATGAGAGCTTCTACAAAATACTGGTTGGGAAAATTTGAAGAATTTTGAAATTTTGCAAAGCATATATTTATGTATGTGTGATTTACCACATTATTACTTCATTTTAAGTAAAGTCTACATATCGTAATTTAAATTGACGGGTAATCAAAGTACATTTATCTTTTGTGGGTCATCTAGTAAATAATTTTGGAAAGAAAAATGAACTTGATATTCAAACTACAATTTATTTTTTCTAAATTGTTATATTTTTATTGAAGAGATTGCGCTAACTTATTATATATTATTTTAAAATATTATTTTAACTCAAAATGTATTTAAGGAACATATTCATGTTCCTTAAATAACTTTTATTGAAGTCAGTACAAAGTAGTTGCAGACTGCACGCTTAAATTAATGTTTTCCTAACTATGGTGGCCTCAGGAGGACATAAGGGAAATCTCGCAACACCGGTTAAATATAAATTTGTGCCAAAAATTGAATCTGTTGAACTCTCATTGCACGAGCCCATTATGGTCAACTGTCTGGCTATTTCCCCTGAAGCTGAACAATCATGTCAGAAACCTTTTATAAGCTATTTACTTTATTATACTTACAGGATTTAAAGATGTATGGTTCCTGAAGCTAAATAAAGCGTAAAGGCTGCTTAATTACCTTTTTTAACTTTTAATAGTTCAGCCAAAATTCAGTTCCTTTTCTACTCAACCTCATGTTGACTAAGAGTTGGGATTGTTTTCAGAGTAATCCGTTCCTCAGGCAAACTTCAATACAAGATGGATGTTACAGATGAGCACCATGGAAGTACATGGATGTTTTTAAATGTGTTTTTTTTTTTAACGAAGATGAAGACAACTGAGCTCCAGTCGCTACATTGAATGCATTTTCCTAGAACTCTAATCCGGAACAGTTTACTCTGAATATAATCCCAGACCTCAAACTGAGTGAAGTTTGAATTTTCTTTGAACACTTTAACTCTGAAGAAAATGTATTCGATGATTTTATCACCGTCCACCAGAGGGCGATCGCGGCTTTTGTAAGTGTCGTCAGAGGTTGGAAGGAAAACGAAGTTGACAGAAGTAGAACTTTCATGCAACACTTTGTTTGGCGAAAGGAAATCTGCGTGTAAGCCTTTTAGATCACACTCTATTTTAAGGCCAAAATCCTAATCTCCTAAATTTTGTTGAGTATACCGTCTTGAAAAGGGGTTTTGGAACCAACCAAAGGACGAAACACTGATCTGCCATAACATTATGACCACTTACCTTTCATAGTGTAGGTCAAAATAGTCTGGTTTGTAGTGGTTTCTAGAAAGATGGATAGTCTTGAAGAAGAGTTCAATGATATCTATCATCAAACTTTACATTGCAATAAACTTCACGGATTCACTAATTTGGGAGAGTTTATCTGAATAATTGTAAGACATTGTTTTGAAAAGGAGTCCCTGCATATATTAAACCCTAATTCAAAGCTTCCTACACCATCTTCTCACGATCAAACACTGCTAGAATCCCATCCCTACAAAGAGGTAGTTCATGTTAATGTCCATAGAATTGACTCGATTCACCTCGGAGTGGTTTAACCACCGAGATGTTGTTTCCTTCCAAAGATGGAGGCCAAAGACAAGGGATTGCAGAACAGAGACCCTTGTAGGGCACATGGTCTTTGGCAGTGGCTGAATACAAGTGTTCTGCCGTTGAAGGGTAAAACCAATTAAGAGAGTTTCTGCCACGAAAGGCGCGGACCACACGGAGGTTGAGAAAGAGCAGCACGATGGTCTATTTCCAGACCATCCTTTACATCTACTTCCCATTTTTTGAGTTTGGCTTCCAGCATTTGAAGCGAAATTTGTCATTTATCCAGCGTCCTCGAAGCTGCAACGTGGGCTGGTTCTCAGGTGGGCAGCCAAAATCCGAACGCTTCACTTTAAGTGCGGGGCGACCAATCTGTTGTTCTGGCTTTAGGTGGTCTTTTTGGCAAGAGACGGAACCGGGGGCGCCTAGATTCACACACTCGGTGGCTAAACGAGGCGGACAAAAGTGGCGAGGGAGAGGTGGAAGGGTGAAGGAAGGAGGGCCAGAGGAAGAGTGTGGGACCGCTGTACCCGGGACTAGTCTCTAGACTAAATAACAGGAGAGTCCGGGGTTAAGTGCAGCCATTTAAATCGGGATTAGAGTACAGGACCCGAGCCAGATCTCATCCGTCGCTGCCAATTGGGATCGGAACCAGAACGCTTCTTTATGTTCCTCCGCTTTTCCACCCCTCCTCTCCTCGCAGACGAATAGACATTCCGGCTGCGGATGTGGCGCTGGTTGTCCGTAGCAACCTGGCATGCGGGGTGTATCTTGTGGGAGCAGGAGGATGGCGGAGTGAAAAGGCTGAGCCTTCTGCTAACAAAGACGGAGAATCTCTCAGATGCTCTTCGGGATTCGTCTGAAGGCGACGCGACTTCTGGGCTGTGGGAGTGCTTTTACATAATCCGGCAGCTCCCCGACACCTCTGCACCTAACACACACCTCGATGTAGGTCGTCTGGTCTCGGCGCGTCAAAACTCCCCTTAAATTCCTCAAATCTATCATTCAGTGTGATGATCAGAAGCTGTGTTTTTTTTTAAGAGACGGGCGCCTCCGACCAGATGAACCTGGTTATTCATGTGACGACGCAGACTTATTATTCAGTTCTGATAATGGTTGAACCTTCTGATATACAGTTTCTCCTGTTGTTGTTTGTGATGACCAGCAGAAAAACAACCTTTAAACGCGTCGCCGATGTGTTCCAAGACACGATGTACTCGACGTAAAGAGCTTTGATGTGGGAGTGAAGTGCAAAGGTTCGCTCGAGAAATGTGAACGACTTTCCCGCCAACAAGCGGTCTGTGTTGGGTTTTCCTCCGCGGAACAAGCAATCTTACATTTCTGTGAGAGGATGATTTGAATTCTAAAAAACAAACAACTGTTCTGAAAAAGAACCAAAAAAATCTGTCCACTTAAGTCGCTTTAGTTGCTAGCATTTAACATTCAATTACTTGTGTGAGTGAAGAAGACGTTTCACATTTCAGTGCAAAAGGTTAAACAAACAAAACGTGAATTTGCTTCTTCAATCGTAATTGAGTGTTTTTTTTTTATTCTGGCGAAGATATCGAGGATATTTTTTATCATTTTCCAAAATGTTTATGTATCATGGGATCGCTGGACTTTAGTAGAAACTAAAAAACAACCTGTAAATCACTTGAAACAATGTTTACGCCACCAACATTAGCAATTCAGCAAAATAAATACGTAAAATAAATCATATTCAAAAAACAAATTTCTTTTCTCTATGACGAATGTGATCTTATCTTATGTAGATTTTTAAAATCTTAAACGTTTTCATGTTTTCATGTTTAAGAAAAAAAAGATGCATGAGCTGTGAAGATAGTAATAAAGCTATGTTAGCAATAAAGCTAAGCTAGCCATTCCAGTTTGATTTCAGTCAAAACTTTTGTTTTTGAATAAATTTGGGTTACATCCCTATTTAAAACAAACACATTTGCACATTTAATTCGTTAAATGAGTGTACATTTATTTTATTCGACTCAATGATCAGTAAATACAGTTAACCAATGGTAAAATGACTTTAAAACACTATTCTTCTGTAAATAGTTTTTTGCAAGAAAGATCGTTTCCAAGTAAAAACCTCAACTCCATTATTCTGGGCTCCCTGTGATTCTTCTAGAAAAAAAAAGTCAACACATTTGAATCGCTCGGTGAATTCTGCTTCACAATGATAGGAAGAGCCGACATCGAAGGATCAAAAAGCGACGTCGTGTTCATTATTATTATTATTATTATTAATTATTTTAAAGGAATAAATCTGAATCTTAACAGACTTTAAAAAAAATCGTATTTATTAGCAAATACCTTTAGAAGTGCGTCAACTCCATGTTGTTAAATTGTGGTCTTAAATTAAAGTTAATCGTGTTCAGGGAATCATCCTCCACTTTTACTTTCAGCCAGATCTTTGCTCAGTGACATGGACATCGTCAAACATGCGAGTTTCTCTCTCCCATCTTTTGTTATCTGCGACGAGGCAACAGCTGACACCGTTTGCTCGGCTTCCTCTTGCGAGCCGCCGTGGGACGGCTGGGGCCAGCTGCGACTCTCTTGCCTCCAAACGTCAACACATTTAGCAAAGACACGTACAACCGCTCGCTCCGATCAACCCGAGTCAACGCGCCGTCAACTCAATCATCAAAGAGATTCCCTGAAGAAGACGACCGCGGTACAGTTGCCATGTGAAATATCCACTTATTGTTTTATTTGCACAGAAAATGAAGGGGTTTGGGGGGGGGAGGTTAGAGAAATTCTCTGCAGCCTTATAGTTCCTCAGATTTAAACGGGTGAACAATCGATGACAGCGAGCTTGCGGAGGGGGGGGGGGGACACGACAACCTCCGTCCACCCCTCAAACATCTATTGTGAGGTCACACACAAGCAGAAATGTAAAAACCGATCTCTCTCGCGCTCCACCTGGAGCTCCTATAAACATACATTAAGGCACATAGCCGTAATCGAAACATCACCATGTGCTGTGCCCGAGGGCACAAAAACATCAGCTACCACTTCCCCTTAAATAATTCAACATGTGTTCATCAAACTGTCTGATGGGCAACTGGAACTCCTGCTACGTTGCTGTTGTGCTAGCTTGACTGTCAATGTGCTACTTTCTACCATCCACCTCACAATCTGCCCTAAATCGCTCAGAAAACGTAATAATAATAATAATGATTACATAGTTTATTTTATTGCTTTGTCTTAATCAGGACCACTCATATAAACCAGTGCCTTTGGATTATTAACATTAATAATGATTTGTATTCCTTTTATTTTAATCTGCTGTCTGTGATGTAACTTAAAGAAACAGTGTCTTGGTAAAAACGTTTACAGAATAGACTTTTGTTTAAAAAAAAAGAAAGAAGATAATATATATTAGTTTCTAAATGGGACTTTCCAACAAATTAGAACAAAGAAAACCCCAACATTTATAATTGAATTATCCTTAAAAAATGCATCATGTTATTCACCACATTTAAACATTTTGGATCACTTTATATATATATATATATATATATATATATACATAAAAATGTTATAGACTGTTTTTTTCCTTCTCTTTTTATTCATCCCTTACATGAGGTAAACCTTCATTCCGGAGCATTGTAAACACATATTGACAGAACAGTCATATTTTTCGTAAACGTCAACAAATCAAGTGTAATTTTAATTTGAATAAACGCTAAAATGTTACGGGTCTTGTGACTTGAATCGCTTATGTTTGATGAACACATGTTTGAATCTATGGCCACTTCCATAAAGGGATTTAATGATTAGCAATAGAAAAAAAAGAAAAAAGAAGAACATTTGTATCAAAAAACACATTTTCCAGTAAAACGCTTCACAGATCAAAGATGCAGGACACACCTATCAAGATGTGAAAGGGTTAATTCCTAAAACTAAAAATACTATTGTGCCACCGTGATGAGCGGGATGGGTCGTCATGTACAAGAACCGTCCTTTTCTGTTCCAAACATCTCAGTTCTGCGTTGTGCTGTTTGAACCATCGGTCATAGTATTTACAAATGTACAGGTAAGACAATAGAAATGCAAACATTGGTTATTACAATGAGATCTACAAAAAGAATAAAAACTCTGTGGGGTATTGCAGGTGAGGCGAGCAGAGCCACGTATGTGCGTCCACAGCGAGGGGTCGTCGCCCTCCTAACCTTGATCAAGCCAGTCATGTCTATTTACATCATAACAAAGCTATCAAAAAACAAAGGCTCCAAAAAAGTCTCTCCTAAAAACATTTTTTTTTTTGTTCTTTTGATTCTCTACTTACAACAATGTTCCAAGTATTTACATCACTAGAAAATAATTTAATTATAGTTACACACTTTCTACATTTGTAAACGATACGGTTTCTAGTCCACAAGGAGAGTGTTTGTGGGAGCAGGAAGGAAGGGGGGGGCGCTGACGGTGATCGGGGGTAACAGTCGCGGGAGCAGGACTGGTTGTGCTCACAGGGAAGAGGTGGTGGAGTCAACGACCTCTCGCCCGTTGCACACGGTGGGGACGAAGTGAGCACTGACAGAAGCTGGAATACAGAAGAAAAAATAAGAATATTTCACGTGTATATCTCACAAAAACATGAAAAATAATCCCAGTATAATCAATCCCTTTCCATGTACTGCTATATTTGAACTACAGACTAGTGATGTGTTGATGAGGCTTCATGAAACAGCTGATGAGGTATCATGATACAGTGTCTTCATTATGAAAGGCCAATAGATGGCGCTCTAAGTTTAAAAAAGTGATGCCACTAGTACATAAGAGACAATTTTTATAAAACTGTTTTAGGTGAATTATAATGACACAAACTTACAAAAACAAAACAAATCAAGCAAACCCACTTGCTCTGGACAAAACATACACTAAAATCCAGAAATCTACACTAAAATATACCATGACATCACACACATTTACACACTCCTTCACTAATATATGTTGGTCCTGTCCTGCCACAAAAACACAAAACACCCACACTAACACACACTACCCTAAAACCACATTAGTTCAGGCTCACACACACAAACCTCTTAAAAAATATCATGATAAATGGAAGTGCTAGACACATATACTAAAACACATTAATCTTTACACAAACAAGTAGAGTGACTGAGCTAGGCACAATAAACCACCCTAAGCAAACGCACACCAAAACACAATCTTCTAAACCTACACGTATACAAGCTAACATGTGTACACAACCCTTGAAAACCCACACCAGATAGTATGTAGCTATTTAGCTAACTATCTAAATGGAGATCCAGAATGCTAGACACCTACACTTAATGGCAAACACTCACCTACACAAACACACAAATCTTTAATACATAATCGGCCAAATAGGAGGAAAAAAAATCAAAAACACAATTGCGCACACCTACGCCAAGGAGAATCACAAACACTTAAACACAAACTAGATGTCATCCCTGTAACACACCAAAAATATACACACTCCAGGCATTCAAGCCCACTTTCAAAAAACATAGACACAACAAAATACATATACACACACCAGGGATTTTATCCCAAAAAACACATACACAAAGACCAAGGATTTTAGTACAGTTTTAAAAACATCAGTGCAACAAAATACATACACACACACCAGGGATTTTAACACACTTTCATAGACATCAACACAACAAAACACATACACACACCAGGGATTTTAACACACTTTCATAGACATCAACACAACAAAATACATACACACACACCAGGGATTTTAGCACACTTTCATAGACATCAACACAACAAAATACATACACACACCAAGAATTTCAGCACACTGTCATAAAGTTGAACACAACGAAATGCAAACACACACTCCAAGGATTTTATCACACCTTTAAAAACATCAACACACCAAAACACACACCAGACATTCTAGCACACTTTGAAAGACATCAACACACCAAAACACACACCAGACATTCTAGCACACTTTCAAAAACATCAACACACCAAAACACACACCAGACATTCTAGCACACTTTGAAAAACATCAACACACCAAAACACACACCAGACATTCTAGCACACTTTCAAAAACATCAACACACCAAAACACACACCAGACATTCTAGCACACTTTGAAAAACATCAACACACCAAAACATAAAAATGCAAATACACACAATACACCCACACATTTTTATTTAATAACAGATTGATGATGTGACTATATGGCAAAAAAAGGAAAAGTTACACAATATTATTGTTAAAAAGTGAACCCAAACAGAACAAACACTTCCAGGCGACATTATTTTCCGTGTATTTCAAACGCACCATGAGAAGCGTACGTAGTCGCCGCCCCGCTGACGCTGAATCGGTTCAGGTTCAGACGATGACTCGTCACGTTCTTCTGCGGCTGGAACATGATGATGTGAACTTTCGGAGCAAACATGCACCCCAACACTACGAAGCCACTCAGGCTGACGGAGATGCACATCGTCGTGGTTTGAACCTGCAGAGAGAGAAAGAATTACAAATATAGATAATATAGATATATATTTGAAGCCAATTTATGTTGTTTAATTGCATTTTCGACAAGAAATATAAACTCTGTAAAAAACAACAACACTGGTTAAGCCAGAATAACAAGAGTTTTGGTTACACGGAAGTAGCATCTTGGTAAGTGACGTTAGCATGTAGCCAGTTGCTAACAGCAGAAGCTAATAGCATTAGCAACACATATAATGTTTTGCTACAAATTCTGTAATTGAACAGGTTCATATTCCGCTCAGGTCGTTGTTATTATTTATTTTTATTAAGTATTGTTCAACAACATTTTCATGGACTTTTAGTTACATATGGTGATAGAAGTTTAAGTTCTTTAATTGTACAATCGCCAACTACACTTGTAAATTAAATGGCCAACCTCAAATCAATGTCATACACTTCTGGATCAATAGGTAGTTTTTTTTACATATGTTGATCATTTGGTCAAGTTGGGGAGAAATTCAAGTCACATAGTATCGCAATATATAATGAGATATAAAATATTTTGAAAATTACAAATAAATTCAAAACAATTTGAATGAAAACAACAATTATTTTTTTTTGGAAGCCGAAATGCTTCAAATTGTGTGGGTGTTGTTTTTTTGCTGGCCATAGTTACTCTATTTGCCTGTGCAATCTGAATCTGAAATGCCACAGTGACATACGGATGTTATATTTGACTTCCAACATGGCTAATAAAGCCAGGTTTTAAAAAAAAAACAAAATAAAATATTTATTAATAAATTAAGTATCAATTTAATATTGGAGGTAAAATAGGGATTTATTTTCACACCTATTGTCAATTTCCTCTTCATGTGCTCATTTAACCCGTCCATAAACTTCATGTTCGTCACCCTCTTCTTCTTTTAGTATATATTTTAGTGAGTATTGTTTTGATTGTTTAAGTGCTTTGTGACCCTGGTCTGGAAAAGCGCTATAGAAATACAAAATGACTTACTTACTTACTTTTATCTGGTTACCTGATTTCTAATGTCTCCACTTCACAAATCAGCACAAACAAGATCAAAAACTACAAATAAATCTGACTTTTGGTCTACAAGAGTGATTAAAATAGTAACTACAGTGAAGTCAGTTTTGATAACGATTTTCCTCTAATAGAAAAAAGGTGAAAACAGCAGAAACGTGCAATCTCGGTGTGAATCATCTTAGTCAGAAAAAGTCTTCCCAGAAATGAGGGGCAGGAAAAAAAGAGCGAGAGTGTGTTTCGTTCTCATTTCTTATTTTGGGATCAAACGCGTAGTCCTGGAGTCAGCACTCTCCTCTCAGACCCTTTGATACGGTTCCTCCCATGTGGTGTGTGTACGTGGAAGATTTGTATGGATCAGGTAAACACTCGCTCCCTTTTCGCCGGCAAATCTGGACATGTGTCAGCGTTTTGACAGAGTCTGGCTCTTTTGTCGTCGCAGCACTGCGGAGCTGGGATGTTTGCCAGCCAGATTAGGAAGTAGCAGCAGTACCTGCGCTCATTGTGACCCGGGCGAGTCCCCCGGGGGGCTCATAATGAACTAATTATATCAGCTCAGAAATGAGCTAAAAGTGCTTTTATTGAGCTGCGTTTTGAATGTATCGGTACCGATAAAATACCCTGTAGTCGCTGGAGGTGACGTAGAAGATGGGCAGGAAGGCCAGCCAGATGATGCAGGTCGTGTACATCGTGAACCCGATGAACTTCGCCTCGTTGAAGTTCTCCGGGCACTTCCTGGTCTTGAAGGCATATCTGCAGAGGAGACATCTGATCAGAACTCTCAACTCAACTTTAAGTTCAAATCCAACTAATAAAAGTTGATGGAAGTTTGCTCGATGGGAAGCTGTGTAGAACTTTCAAGGTTATTTTGTGAGTCATTTATTAAACACATCCTAAATAATTATACGGCCTGACAATACTCTCAAATCATATTTTGAATCATATTTGAAGTTATAGTCTTACTTCAACTGTATAGTGTCTTGAGATAACTTTGTTATGATAAGACACTTTAAATAAAATTGAATTGAATTGAAATCCTCCAAACTTCATTTAATTAATAACTGACATATTTTGTGTTTTTACCTTTAGTGTAAACTTACAATAAATAGCTTCCTCTGTTCAATAATCATAGGATTTTAATTACTAGTTAAATGACTGTACATCATATATTTACTAGATCTTTCCCTTCCGTACAAATATCATTTTTTTTTTAATTATTGCATGATCAACATTGAACGAAATGCTGTAAAAAATGAATTGGGATATGTAAATGGTGTTTTTAAATAACATGCTACTTTGTGTTTCTTTTTTTTTGTTGCATGAAAGCTACTTACACCTTTTACATGATAGACATTTTATGATAACATATTTGTTTTGGATGTTTGCAGGTCTATATTTGATATTCAGGTGGTGGGTCTCCGGCAGTTGTCTTGCGTGGAGACAGACAGTATTTTGACCTCGATCACTCACTCTGTCTCTCTCCTTTGGATTGCTTGTTCTTCCTTGCTTGTTTATTGACAAGGTTTTGTAATTAAAATAGCGGACCGCGATATCTTTCTTTATATTTTCATAAACTTCAAGAAACCGAGGACTGTGTTTCGAGTTTATAGGGGATAAAGGAAGACAAGGGAGGAGAGTGTCTTAAGGCTTAAAGCTTCTCATAAACGGAACCTTTGCTTCAATTCATCCAACAAATACCTCTGCCTAGGAGGTCATGTTATCTTATTTTGTTTGTTCTTTGAAAGTATTTGTGAAAAATAATTGATATTCCCTTTGTTAACATTTTTTATTTTATTCAATTTATTTGTAATTTGTATTTGTTTTATTTCTAATGTTAAAATGAGGAAGGAAATCAAAGAATGCTGTGTGTTGTACACTGCGATCTAAATTCTAATTAAAATAAATTTAAATTAAAAAAAAATACATGCTTCATTTTTGGAATTTTAATTTGATTCAGGTAGGTTTTTAGGGTTCCTTCTTTTGTTTGGTTACTACTTGCTTTTCCCGATCAGTTAGTTAAAGTGTGAATAGCTGGAAAAAAAGGAAAGTAAAATACAGTTTATAATCAATTTATTTAAATATAAGCCCGGTTGTGGTGGTACAACAATATCTACACAGTATTCTCATGGTAAAAATGGCATGAGTTCAATATATTTCTTGAAAGTTGTGTCAATGATTTATAAATAGATAGATAGAACTGTACTGATCCCTCTGGAGGTCTCCTTTGGGAAATTGTTTAAATTCAAGTTAAATCAAAATATAAAGTTTAAATATAGGTACTGTTTCCATATATACTGTACATACATATGAAATGAGATCCTTGTGGCACCATTCCAGTGCTTTTTTCTAGCGGCATACACGGTGGTCATAGTCAGGCATGTTCACTCACAGAGTACACAGGATGACCAGCAGCACGTCGTATCCCAGTGACAGCAACATGCTGGAGTCTCGCACGTTGCACTTGAGAATGACCGTCTGCCGTCGCTCCGGCAGCGTGAACCGCCTCGTCCCGGGGACCTCCAGCAGCAGCCACACGGACACCATCACCAACTGTACTGAGATCAGACTCAGACAGATGAACACCTGAAGAACAGGAGGGTCATTTGTTGTCCGTCCGAATGAGTGATGCCGAGGGCGAGGACGCCCCGTGCTCCCCGATCGCTCACCTGAGAAGACGGGCTAATGAAGCGTGGCCTCACCGCGCCCGCTCCGTCTTTCACCCCGTTGAATATTCTGGCGATCCGGTTGGTCTTGGTGAGGAGGGCGGAGTAGCAGACAGCGAAGGATGTGCCGAGGCCGAGGCGGCGCAGGGCGCAGATGGCGGGAGACGGTTTGGCCAGGAACAGGAAAGTCATGGCGTAGGACATGAAGACCCCCAGAAGCAGGATGTAGCACAGCTCTCTGCCGGACGCCTTCACCACCGGCGTGTTGTTGTGTCGGATGAAGACCCAGAAGACCAGACCGGTGCACATGAACCTGAGATCGATAGAAGGGAATCAAGATCACTCAAAGCATCTCCAGACCTTGTTTTTTTTTTAAGTGACACCGAAATAAGCTTAAATCTAAAACGCTGTAATGCGACACATCTATCATGTGACTGCGTAGAATCTCCTAAATTCTGTTACGATCCTCTTTCCAAGCGCCTGCCGTGACGTCGAAAAGCATCCCTGCATTAATCCAATATTAGTCTAATAAGGTTCTAATTTTGCTAACGTGTAGTTGAAAATCTCCTGATTGCTCATTGAAATGCGTTTAAGTGCCAACAGCAATCGTAAACTCATTTATTAGATTCGGCGTGACTAATTTTGCAATCATGTTTTAAGCCTCTCCATTTTCTCCCTCTTTCGTCTAATGCTTCTCACAAGATTATTACCGACTCCCCTTGAAAAGCCACATGTGACAGTGAGCGCGGCCTCCCGAAAGTAAACAGAACAATTCAAGTCGGTGAACACGGTATCCAAATATATTTAGAAGTTCCTTGCTGATTTCATAATTCCTCAGAGAGCAGTTGCAACTGTTCCTCCCCCCCCTCACCCCCTCACCCTGGAGAGCTCAGATTAAATTTTTTTCATCCTTTGAAAAGAATGCCTCAGAGCTGAGAAATGTCAATAGACACAACAGATATTTAGACGTTTTACGGACATTTTTTAACAAACAATCACATTTTGTAAATACCATAAATATTAAGACTAATATTAATTCAGATCGGACATCATAGCTGACAGTAATAGCAGTATTAAAGTGTATAATCATGTAATGGAAGTTGTTTGATACCATTTGAAATCAAATTTTGGCCAATTCAGAATAAATTGTTGTCAGTTCAGTTGAGTTTAAAGATCATTGTAATGAGTTTTTCTTTCTTTGACTCATTGTCGTCCTTTCATTCCCTTAAAAGATTGAACGACTGAAGACTTTTCCAGCTACATAGTTAAAAAAGAAAGTGAGGGATACCCTGGACAGGTTGCCAGTCCATCATCAGGAATCAAATTCACATATGCAAAAATAACTGAGAAATCTAAAGTGTCTAATGAAACCTACACAAGCGGCGTTTTCTACAGCTTGAGTCAGAAAACCTGAATTGTCTCCAACTGTCGTGGTTAAATTAATGCCTTAGAGAGTTTTTTAATGATCAAATGTCCACTTGTTCGAACTGTGTATTCAACCTTGTAAAAATGGTAAGTACACTCAAAATTCACTCATCACACATCTAAGGTAATAATCTGTTTCTTTTTATAGATGAAAATGTATGTTCATTTTAACGTAGTGACTGGAGCTCAGTTGTTTTCATATTTATCTTCCTCCAAAAAGACAAATTTAAACACCGGAAAACCTCTAAACTGCTCGTCTGTAACGTCCATCTTATATTGAAGCCTTGAAATGAGGAATTGTTCTGAAAAAAAACCCCCAAATAAATCTGGATATTTTAAGTTTGTAATTAAAAGGTTATCAGTCTCTCACTAAAACACATTGAAAGTGTCAATGCACGCAGTGGCCTCGGCTATAAGAAAAAAAGCTTAAAATACAGACTTGTTTAATTTTTTAAGGAACAATTCATGATGTCGAGGCTTCAAAACAAGATCTACATTACAGACGAGCAGTGTGTTTGGATGTTTTGAAGTGTGTCTTTTTGGAAGAAGGCGCCTAGCAACATCTGCTAAAACAAGCTTAATTAAAACTTGTTTTATTTTTTTTACGGAACAGTTTCTCTCTTCGAGGCTTCAATAGCACCATGGAGATAGTAGTTAATTTTTGCCTATAACTCTACAAAAGAACGGATTACTCTGAAAATAATCCCAACCCAAAGGGCGAGTAAAAAAATGAGTGAAGTATCTCTTTATTAGACAAATTATCAACGATAATATTTCTATCTAAACTGGCAATAAGAAATATTCTACTGAATGAAACCCCCATGATGTGGATGTAAACCTCTGACACTGTGTGACATGATAGGCTCTGATCACTCACCCCACACAGGCGATGCTAATTGGACCGATGGCCCAGGCATCTTCCCACATAATATAGTCCTCGGGAAGCTCGTAACAGGATGTTAGGTCGTCTGTGGGCCATTGGCCCGGAGCGCAGGGCGAGCATGTGAACTCATCAGCGAGGTATTCATGAGGCTCGCAGGCGGTGCAGATCCAGCAGCAGTATTCACCTTGGAAACAGGATTACACGTCGCACAGGATGACAATTTTGAAAAAGTGTCCCAACATCGCTACGCCCGCTGTCTCCCGGGGGAGAAAAAAAAGATCGACATTGTTAAAAAACTTCCTCCTACCTGCCTGCATTTTCTTCATCTCATTGCGTTCGCAGGGGTCGCTGCACTGAGAGGTGGGCACGGCTTCTTTAGGCCAGTGGATCAGATCGTTGCTCAGACTCAGGGTCTCTGCCCACTCCCCCACAGGCATGTAGCTGTAGCGGTCGCCAGTGTGCTGATAGCTGAAGATGTTGTATCGTCCTATCCCGTCACCCTGGGAATCGAACTTCACCGCCGTTTCGGTGCCCGGGGGCGAGAAAGGGGCTGAAAAAAGGGATGAGAGATGGGGGATCCCAAAAAGAGAGAGCGATTAGTTGAGTGCAAGAGGAGATTAAAGCGAAAAACAATCAAGCTATTGATGTGTCATTGATGCTATTTTCAAAGCAGCTTTGAGGTGGAGACAATAACTCCTGCTTTTAGGCCCGTGGGTCAGAGACGGTCATAATAACAACCCTCGGTGACGTCTCGTTGTATCAATGGCCTCCCGTTCACCCCTTCGGTCGCATATATTTCCAGACACCTCTCTATATTCCGATCCAACAGAGTTTATTACCAAATGCATCATTAGCAAACTGCCGATAAAGTCATACGTGTGTGAATCCCTGGGCAGCGCTACAGCAACCCACACATAGATAGAATTAGCTCTGGGGTCTCTCATGTGAGGGAGGTACACTGCTGAAACTGCCAAATTGGTTTGTATACAAGTTGTTATGAGAGGATTACCATCTACCCCGAGGATGCAGAAATTGAGGAGATTGAAAAATTGGCAGGGAGCTAGAACCATTAAAAGCATCACAGGAAAGAAAAGAAGAACCGGGAGAAAAACAGGCACTTGTGCTGTTTGCGTGAGGACAGGCAGCGCCGGTTGTTTTGACAAAGACAAAGTGCATGTCAGTTCGACAGAGACATTTCTGCCAGTACAGTGGAGCAATCAACTCATTGCTGCTGAGACCAAGAACATGGCTGCGTATTGTGAGCCGCCTCTTCTCCTGCCAAATGATGATGTGGCCTGGGAAAGTGCGGCGGGTTCATCGTTCCCTACCAGCTATAAAAATGTGTGTTTGGTCATCAGCCCGACAGTTTCACCGGCCATTTATTTATTTATTATTAGTATTATAGTTCAATGTAAATAATGCTCAGTGGAGGATCCTATAGACAAGGGGTCCACAACTCTTTTTGACAGTGTATAATCCAAACTGACCTTCATATAAAAATCATTTTCCACTTGTTTACAGGTTTATTTTTGAGTATATGTGACTGAAACAAGCGTCTTGATGTATAAAGAGTCATTGGCTAATGTTACCTAAGAGAAAATACAACGTTTTTCAGAAATTTAATAAATTATTTTATTCTTTCTTTATTATGTCTTAATTACCGGTAATGGTTCTTGGACTGGGGATCAGGGGCCACTGCTATAGGCCATCCTAACCCCTGGCGTTTATATTTACAGTTCATTTTAATACACTGCAACAGTTTTAAAAGTTAAAGAATGGGATGACAACCAAGTCGCATCAAATGAATTAGTAAAAAAATTTGGTTATTACCAGCGATGGGTTGATGGAGTCTCACGAAACAGCGGATGAGGTATCGTGATACAGTATTTCGTATCATGTTTCGTGAGCCCTTATCAATCCATCACTAGTTATTAAAGGATGGCAGACTCATGTATCACTTTGAGTGGAGATCTTGCATATACATTTAACTGAATCAGAATCAGATTTTTTTTTATTGCCATTATCAGTGAAGGTTTCTACAATTTGGAATTGGCTTCAGTAGAGTTGTGACACATTTAAACATGAAATAAAATCATGAACATGAAAAAAAATATAGTTAAACTATTTAAAGGTTGCAGGTTGAGATATGAAGGTGTGTGTGACTTTAAGTGTAACAATCAGGAAGTGTAAAAGGGGGGTTTATACCAAACAAGACAAGCAACTAGTTTACATTTAACTAGTTAACTAGGTCACTATAGAGGCATCTTCAATTCATTTTCTGTAGTAAATGGGCTCAGACTGAAATACTGCTCTTCATCATATTATAGAGGCGAACTAACCAATCGACGCCAATCTTTTACGGTGACGTTTAAAGAGAGGAATAAATGAGAGATACATACAAATTTAAAACACAGTTCAAAATAAGGGGCCAGACAATGTTCATACCACAAGAGTCTTTCCGCTCATTGATTCTGCACCATAGAACAAGAATTTATTTCCACAATGGCAGCTAGAAAACAGTCTGTTGAAGGGCGATGTCGCACCACTGTGATCTGAGGAGGTCATACGAACGACCTGGTGAACATGTCATCAGTATTTCATTTCATCTTAACCCACTTATTGTTAATCAAGCTCTTCCACATAATATCACGGTGAGGCAGATTGGCCTCTTGTCCTTGAGTTCAACAGATGTGGGCAAATGTGCAGCTACAGCGATGTTGAAAAGCATCAGGGTAAGACATAAGAGGGGAGAACAATATTCTTGTTATAAAAGATCAGTTGAAGGAAGGATCTTATTGAAGGAGGCTGTTGCACTACGATAAAGCTCATTCTGGAAAAGCTGCTAATCTCAGAGGAAAGGGTTAGCTGAAGCATGCAGGGAACACTGCTGCATTCAAGGGGTGCAGGAACATCTGAGATCCTGAGTTGGCAATCCTCTTTTCCTGGTCCTGGTCCTGGATCCAAGATGGTTATTTTGAACTATATTTCTCCCCACAAAATAGTAATGATTGTGTAGTAGACAATCGCGAATATTGAGGACCATTGAGAACTCAAGGCCTAGTGCAAAATCAGGTCTAATTTTTTCTCCGCTTATCGTCTTAGTCTTAGACTTAGTCTGATTTTTTTTTTAAGGCATAACGATTATCACATCAAATGTTATCATTTATTTAGCTTTATTATTATTATAGATATAGAAGCTGGAACATACTTATAAAAGTAACATTTCACAAACAATCTGACAAAAAGACCCACATTTACAGAAAAACCAAAAAGAAAAAAAAAGTATAAAACAAATAAATAAAATCTGTTAAAGATGTTCAGATAAAACCACTGACTCCAAAAAAGATGGTGGGCTATCTGATGAAAGATGGGTATGTTTATGTTATTTTGTATTAACTTCCTCTTCAGTAAATGTAAGGAAGTACAAGTAATATTCTCTCTAAAATATAATACATTTAGTTTTGTTGGGTTGATGATTTGGACTGAGTTAAAATGTTTTAGTAACATTGTGTGCGGTCTTGTATTACATTATAAGTGTTCATTTTAACACCTATTTACTGCTCATGAACTCTCTTTGGCTCGAAACAACCATGTAAATCTAACATAAAGGCGCCTTAATACGGAGCCGCGGAAGTGACATGAATGTCATTTATTTATTTTGTGATACTTGTTCACGAGATATTCGTATTTCATGACATTAACATCTTGCATTATTTTGACACACTTAAGCCTAAAATAACCAGGGATATTCTCCAGTGGTGATGGTCGACTAGTTCTTTTCACCGAACACATGTTTTTGTTGTCATGTAGTTAATGTTCGTAGCTGTTTTTTTTAGTTTAGCCACTAGATGACTTCGTTCCATCTTAAAGCGTGTTCACGTCGGCATGGTAACGGGTCGTCTCGAACTAATAAAAACCCAAGAAACAACAAATAACATCACTTTGTCAAATCATGAAGCAAGAGTGGCGCAGATGGTAGAGCGGGTTGTCCTATGATCGAGAGGTCGGGGTTTGAATCCCGGCATGCTGCATGTGCAGCTGTCGTTGTGTCCTTGGGCAAGACATTCACCCACCTCGCCTGAGTGAATGTTGAGGGACAGTGAATGTGTGGTGCTGGTCAACCCCAGGGCAGCTGTGGCTACAATAGTAGTTCCTACTATGGAGTATGGAGTGAATGAATAATGTCACCTAGTGTCAAAAAAAAGCACTTTGAGTAAGATTTGATAAAGCTACTTTACTTCCTTTATGTCCAAAGTAAGAGCCATTATTATCATTGAAAGTAAGTAAGTAAGTAAGTAAGTAATCTTTATTTATATAGCGCTTTTCCAGACCAGGGTCACAAAGCGCTTTAACAATCAAAACAATATTAAAAAAAGTACATACTTTAAAGATCAAGATAATACTGAGAACAACACAGGAGTTCCAGAAAATCAAGGAAAAGCCTGAACAAATAGAAACGTCTTAAGATGTTTCTTAAAGGAGTCAGTAGATCCATCAAGCGCAAAGAGAGAGGAAGATCGTTCCAAAGCTTAGGAGCAACAGCCTGAAAAGATTTCTCTCCTCTGGTCCTGAGCCGTGTGCGTGGAACCATAAGTAGATTCTGATCCACAGACCTCAGAGCCCGAGCTGGGGTGTAAGGCTGGATCAGATCAGTGATGTAAGGAGGAGTCTGACCATGAATAGCTCTGAAAGTAAGAACCAGAATTTTAAAGTTGATCCTGAAAGAAACTGGAAGCCAGTGAAGAGTCTGTTGTCTGTGATTAAACATAATGTTTATTATTGAAGCCGAAGAAGATGGAGCTGGAATAGTTATTGAAAATTGAATGAGAATGACTTAAAGAACTGCATTCGTCGCACAGGATTACCCACAGGATCAAGCTCTGAAACAAACATTTTCCAAAAATCCACCTGAAACCAAGGCCTGTTAGTTGCTTGTCAATAAAGTGAATCACTTCCTTTACGTCCAAATAGTGTCAACGGCTTAGTTTCTCTGCTTTAAGTATCCTGATTAGGTTTCTCCTGCTCAAGAATAATACCATTTCTTGTTAAGATAGAAAGAACATCTTCATTTCCGTTCATTCCTAAATGAAAAATTCCCGCTGATAAGACGCACCCAGCCCATAATATTGACCTTTTCCTCGTGTAAATGTGGCGAGTGGTACTTCGAGAATCCGCATGATCATGAGATACGTAAAGTATCACAAGATAAAAAAAGAATTTGATTCCTGTCACCTTCAAGGCTGTAACCTGTAAAATGTATTATTATTATTATCATCATTATGTTCCACTGATGCAGTGCATGATGGGACTTGTGGCATTAGAGGTGGGAGCGGACATTCATCACCTCAATCTGTTAAACAATATTCTGCTTTAATTGCTTTCCACCACGCAAACTCGGAAGACGAAACCATTTATTTTATAGTGCAAACGTGTCTCTTCTGAGACAGTGTGTGTGTGTGTGTGGGGGGGGGGCTTTACTGACCACATTGACGCACTGAGCAGTCCATTAGTGCCATTTGTTCACGTCCATGAGTGTGTATGTGTGTGCGCGTCCACACCAAGAATGGTGTGGCAGGTAAGAGCAGACGGGGGTTGAGCTTTATGAAATCCATAAATCACAAAGACAGCAAAGCGCTTTATCTCCACCGTCTCTCTCTGTCACAGGAAATTTTATGTGTCAAGTCTTCATTGGATTCGGGGGCTAAATGTTTTTGGTGACAGCTAAATGAATATGATTCCAATAAAAAATGTGCTGATAACATCTTCAGACGGAGATTAGATATTAATCCATTATATTGCAAAGTTGGCAGATAATAAACTACTGCCTATACGGGAGCTGGGAAATGAGCGCCCCCCCGCCGCCGCCGTCCCCCCATCGTTTGCTAACACAGAAACACTTGGCCACTGGCTGATTATCATAACTGCACCTTATTAGATGCTTGCTTGTGTGTAGAAGCCTAATTAGCTGAACGCGGTAACTGTGTGTAATGTAGACTAAAGAGATAACAGATTAAGCCCACAGACCTATTTAAAAAAGGGGATGGGTTCGTCCTTGACTTTCGCTTTAACTGAGAAGAGTCTGCTCTCGGACCCATGAGACTTGTGGGTTCCTCCCAATAACCAACAACGACCTTGCTGACACGACGGAGTCTTATTAAGGAAGAGTATCAAGCTAGGTCGACAAGGCTACCGAGACCGAGTGCTGATATGGCGGGTCCAGGACCTTCAACGATGGACACTCTCTGACCAAGTGCAGTTGACGAAATGTGTGACGACTAAAATAGTGGTGAATGGCTCTTACTTATATTGTGCCAGCTCAACCATCAGGAGCAATTGGGGTGAAGCGTCTTGCTCAGGGACACAATCTTATCCGGAGCTGGGATTGGACCCGCAACCCCTCCTGCCTCAAGCCAACCATTCTATCAACTGAGCTATGACGCCGCCATGGTGAGTGAATAATGTTCATTAAACTGCTATTTTTTATTGTTAGTCATTCATAGGAATTCGTGAAACATTATTCTATGTCTCATTTGATAAATTGACATTTGATTATGAGTCAAAAAACAGTTTTACTTTACAGATGTTATTTTTCATACAACAGATTAAATCAGCTTCATCAAACCTTAATGGTCAACATATAAACTAAACAGTGTCTTTGTATTAGCCAAATTATGTAAGCCTTTTAGAGTGGCCTGTTCAACGGAAGCACAATTGTTATTTATACAGTATATATACTGTATCTATATATATATAGATATATATATATACTGTTTTTTAAAGCAAAACATATTGTATATATACATATTGTATATATAGTATATAGTATTAAGATCATATTATTATTTTATTATTTCTTTATTTGAACAGCGCACAATAAAACATTAACCCTGGATGAACAAGGAGAGATGCATTGCACCAGGTTCTAGCAAATTGCTTTTTTCCACCCGTAGTCCCTGAGCAGGTAGATGGTACATACAATTAATTAGAAACAATTTCAAAATGCATTTCAATTACAAGGTTAAGAGGTTAAGAATACCCCCATTCCCACATCATAACATTACACACACATACACACACACCTTCAAGTACACACACTCACCCTCACATCCAACATTTTGTGTGGCATGAGATATTTTTAAATATATAATAAAAGGAATGCTAAAAATACCTTTAATGAAAATATTAGTTAGGTAATAGCATAAGTTGAGGGTAAAAGCCGACTCAAAAGCGTACATGTAAACTTACAATTACAATGAAACATTATTAAATAATTCACAATTAAGTATTAATCCGTCCTAAAATTTACCTGACACAAAATACCAATTACAACAAACATTTTTGTTCTTCACTATGGAGGATACACACAACTGATATCTTAATGGTAGACATATTCCAAACTTATCCAGCAATAATTCGGGTATTTTACATTTCCCTTTAATCTGCCTAGAAATGTAACCAGACTATTAGACTACCACCTCCATCATGGAAGCATCACCGCAGCTTCTGAGGGAACCCAGTCATGGATCCTCCTACTAATTAAGGAAGTGCAGTTCTATAGCCAAACTTGCATCACTCACCTGATCAAAGTCTCTACAAAACAAAGCCAAAGCAGTTTGAACTGATATGAAGCTCAGCCCAAGTTCAATCAGGAAGATTGTCTTCGTCGTCACCCTCTTCCGTTCTACCTAATCTCCTCGTCTTCCTTTTCTCTCTTTCTCCCCTCCACAGCAAAAAGCCGTCCACACTGAGTCCGGTTCTGCTCGAGGTTTCTGCCTGTTGAAAGGAAGTTTCTCCTCGCCACTTTCGCCAAGTGCTAGTGATTCGTCGGGACCTACTTTTTCTTTCCTCTTATCAACTGTGGTTTGAACAGTGAAGCGCATTACGATAACTCTGCTATAAACTGAATTTAATTCGAGTCGAGCATTTCTGCAGACTTCGTCACCGCCAGTGTCAAGACATAATGCTCTTCCGTTGGGGTCACACGGCCAAAGTCTGTTACTTCTTGCTAATCATATTACATCATATGATCCTGTTTCTACTTTTTTCTCTTTCAGCCTTAACAGAAAAAATGTGGTTTCTTAAGAAAAAGAGAAGATTCTGAAACCTTGGATCACTGTTAAAGGATTTTTCGCTAATAGATTTATATAACAAGACATTCTTATGATTCCACGATAATTAAACCGAGCCAAAATCAACTCTATATCAACTACAATATATAAATATTTGTTACAGATACTGTACTATTGAGTTAGATACTCCTAATAACAGTGTGTTGTTGGTGCAACATCTGGGTCTAACAGCATGAGTGTAAAGGGACATAAACCCACACCTGAGCATTTACAAATATAGACATGGGGCTGCAATCATGTGTCACAAATGTACGCACAAATAGATGACATTGGTTTTTATCTGTCTCCCTGCAGATTCAGTCCTCGGGGGACGGTGCACAGAGCAACAGGACACAGAGGAGCAGCAGGCGAGGGAAAACACAGGTCACACATCTAGGTTGAGATGTGAAGCGGCAAAGAGCTGAAGCTTGACTGAGAGGAAGGTAGTGAGATAGACAAGATAAAGAGACAGAAAGCTGAAGGTGCTGAGAGGGAGGATGAGCCAAGAGACAAGATAAGAGCGAAGAAAGGAGAGAAGTGACAAGAGAGGCGATGGCCGAAAATGTGTGTGAAAGAGAGAGCAGATAAGAGGGCGGAAGCAAAAAAAAGACCGGTCGGACGACAGTAACGGCGAAAAGCTGGACTTCTTTCAAAATAAATGGATGTCCCTGAAGGATGTTCGAGAGGACGATACCTTTGCTTTCAACCTGATCCAAAAAGCCTATGATTGGCTTGATACCACTTTTCCATGTCCATGTTCCTACTGACTCCACTTTAGTAGAGGCTGATACAGATAACCATCCCCCTCACTCACAGAGACGATATCGACCCAACATTAACAAATCCAACACATTTGGATGTTAACGGGTCACATTAAAGCGTAAAAAAAGTCCTTGAATACTCCGATTAAATCGCTAATATGTGTGTTTCCTTGTCCTCACAGAAAACTGAAAACTGCGTGAAATCGGTCTGAGTTTTGATGATTCCATGATAAAATCCACCCTTTCCACGTATCCTATATCGAACAGCACAGGTGTCAAACTCATGGCCACGGGGGCCAATTCCGACTCCTACCTCATTTTAAGTGGCATGGCTGGACTCTTTTCTCAAAACCAAAGTAGGTTCATGTATTTGGTCACAGTGTTCAACATGAAATAAAGGACAGAGATCATGGATGTCAGGCAGAGACTTATAATAAGAGCTAATCAATCAAATTAATGAATCAAGTAAAATTAATCAAGAATTAATCTTTTAGGTGAAAAGTAAATTTGTTTAGCACACGACTCAAACTGCTTAAATAGTTTCACCTTTGAGTTTGACAGTTATTGACGATATCAAGGATTTCCGAGCAAAAAAGACTTCGATCCGGGTCTGGGTTAGTGTTGTGTGATCCCCTCCTTTTTTAACTTAAAGCCCCATATACAGACACTATTCACACCATCTAGAAGTTGTATAACAACATACACTAGACAATAGTTGATGTACAAGGACATATCTTACTTTAAGTTAAGTCTAGTTATAGCACCAATACGTTAGTTCGAAAATGTCGTTTCTGGCTCCCCCCAATGTCGGAATATTGTTACTGCAATGTCATAATTTCTCCAATTTCGATTTTCTCGTTGTGACACAAACCGACTCTAGTGAAAAACATTCCTTATATAAATATAAATTCTGCGAGTGACAGTTGAAAAATTAAACCAATCAATTATGGATAAAGGTAATATCTTAATAATCATACCCATAAGGTCCTCCTTATCCAAAACCCAAAATTAAAGAATTTAAATGAATTAAAACACTGGAAAAACTATCTTAGAAGGTTAAAACAAGCATTATCTTAAGGATGAAATAATAAAATGAACTTTATTTGAATGAAACGTAAATAAAAATTGAGGTTTTGTATTAAAGTCTGAGATTAAATATGTGCAAAACAACTGTTTGTCATCACTTTGTCATCATGAGAATTCATGGTTTGGCAGAGAGAGAAAAAAAAAAAGCTTTTGTTGAACCAAACAATGTGAAAATGTGAAGGATGGATGGAGGGATGAGCAGACTGGTGCAGAGAGGGGGTGGAGGCAGGAGAGCAACCTTGTGATGTCTGAGTGGTATGTGCTGTTTTTGAATGAGGGGAGAATAGAAACTCTTTTTTTTTTTGGGTTGGGAAAGGGAGACGGTGAGACGTTGGGAGCTGACGAGTAGCAGGTGGAAGAAGACTGGAAGACAAGAGAGTGACAGAAGAGACCGTGAAAAAGTAGTGACGGTTGTTCTCTTGAATCTAAACGTTGCAGTAAGCTCCCCGCTCAATATGGCCCCCGAAGGCACACCGCCTCTGCTAACACAGAAATATCACACACACTTCTATATTTGTGAGGACATTCACTGATGTGATGCCTGAACCCCCCCTACCCCGCGCCGCCCCACCCTCAGTCCTCGGTAACACCACCTCACCCCTTAAAAACACGCCAGCCCTCAGATCAATACTTAGATAGACCGAAACAGGGGAGAAAAAAGGGTGTATCACAACCATCACTTGTAGTTGCACAAAGACACTGTGCATGTGTGTTTATATACTGATCCGCTCGCTGCAGATCAGGGAGGTGGGTGGGTGAGAGTTGAATGATGGCTAGAAGAAGTGTGTGGGTTGTGGGTGTCTGCGATTTTATACTGGAAAAAAAAAAGAAAGCTTTTCAAGCTGCCGCTCTGAAAAAAAACAGTTTCGCACATGTTTGTCTACAGTGTGCGAAGGATGAGTGTGATTTTTTTGTTAGAATTGCCTCATTTAAATGCAGGAAAATGCGCCCCAGTGTTTGGTTGGAAGGGACCAGTATCCACCATCAACCAGATCAGTTCAACAAATGGCAATAGTGTCGACTTCATTACCATAGCAACTAGCGAGACCGGATTAGGGGGTGCCGCGTGTAGAAACACTCCTAACATGAAATGCAGCCTCAGTTCACCAATGTCAGCGACACAAAACAAAAACAAAAAACAGGCTTTCATCCATTGTGCAAGGAGGTCATGTCGTTTTTTTTTTTTAGGAGGTTTTCCACCACAACACGTGGAGATGTGGACCATAGCTTCATACGTGGTGCTACAGTTCAGACAGTGAGCACTGCGGATGGTGATGCTGCAGTATTTATACCCCACATTCAACCTCATCTCACATCTTTTCTTCCTCCCCGGAGAGACATAGAATCATGTATACGAAACAGACGTCAACAACTTTCGAAAACCACCCTGGTCTGTGGCGCTGATATCAACTCTGCTTGAAGCCGTCCCTAATGTCCCAGGTCTGAGCAATAAAGAGCTATAGATCCCTGTTCATACTCTCAGTGTCGGGCGAACACCTGTCTTATGGCAGCCGTCGAGGAGGGAGCGAGTGGGTAGTTGACGATGGGATGTGCTCCTGATTGATAGCATAAAGTCATGGGGGTGCTAACGCCTCTCTGTTTGCTCAGAGGACGTCCAAATCCTTCTGAGAGACAGGAGCCATTATTGAGGGAGGATATCCGTAAAATGTGATGATGGCAGAACTTCAAGAAGGAATCTTTGGAAACCAAATTCATTCGGGATGCTTTGAAACATGTTAGAATGAAGACGTTGAACTGAATTATACGCTTTTTATCTCTATAGCTCAACGTCAAAATGGATACTCTTGAATGAATGCATCATCATTTAATATTGGGAATGAACCAAAATGAAAATTTTTGGCCAAAACCAAAAACACAAATTAAGGGTAACCAAGACAACTGAAACACTAAAAAAAGCATAATGCTACATTTTAGAACTGTTGATTTATTTATAATATTTTGTGCTTTGTATTTAATGTATCGTGACAAATTGAACTTCATTGTGTTTTAACTGAGGATTTAGGATTAATTATGTGTTTAAATAATACACAATGTGATCAATGTTAGTTTAACGCAGAATACGAAATAAAAAGAAATCCAAAACTACCAACTTTACCTTACTATAATAATGTACAAGTTATAACTCTTTGTGGGCCCTTGGTATAATAGTATATTAAGACAAAGAGATATTTCATTTATTCCAACATTAAAATAATGATCTCAATAATGCAGATCATATAAAGTCAGACTAAGACTGTAATTTCATTGTCTTTACTACGGATGTGCAATATTTTCTTCGGTGAATCCATAATATCTTACATATTAAATATTTCAATGATCGATGTTATTCCTTGGGATTAGTTTTACCTGTGGACCTTTGGTGATTTGTTAATAACCTCCTACCTCTGTGTTATTTCAAGTACGTTTGCACGGGATAAGCGACTTCTGTAACAAAGTATGTTTTACTGACATTAAGGACGGATTTGTCGTCACATCCTATTCTACTTCAGGCAATGACAATATGGCTGCGACCGTTGTACCTCGCGCTCCGAAGAGTAAATGCACAAGTAGGCACTAGACTCGAGAAAAGACACTCAATTTAATATCTTTATGGGGCGAGGCCCGACACCAAAGAATATTTTCAATCTATGGTGCACAACCATACGTGTGGGAGCGTATAGATGCAGAAAGAGAAAGGTAGCATAAACAAGGCAGATGGAAATGTGCGCCATAACCATAATAAACACCAGGATGCAGATTCGCACTGGACTAGTATTATCACCTGACACCTGTGTTAGGAGAAATACAGTAGGTAATTTGCGGTGGAATTATTACATTACAAATCACAGACATGGTGATTTCGCACAGGATTAAATCTCAGACATTCTCGGCAATGATTACAAAGCACCTTTGATTCACAGGTGATACTTATCCTGTGCGAATCAGGCTTAAGAATAAAACTTTGGAAAGTTAAAACATCAGTGACAAAAACACTATAATGTTTACTACCTAATTTATAGATGTAGAATGAGGCTATAGATTTATGAATGTCTACTGTTGGCCAGTACCCTCTATTTTGTTTCTTATGTATTGAGGGCAGTCTATTGAGCACAGCAAGAACAATGTCGAAGTACAATAACATCAGCATCCTGCGATTGACAGACAAGACCAATGTGAGCCGTATAAAAAATAGTAATACTTCTCTTACGAGAACTTTTGCTAGACGACAAACAGAACCATTACAGCCAGATCCACATCACCTATGGTGACAAAGGTTAAAGTTATAGTTAAACCAAATTTGAAATTTCACTCATTTTCTACTCACCCTCATGTCGACTGAGGGATAGGAGTATTATTTCTTTGTCTTTTTGGAGTAATTGGCAGAAATGAATGTCTGCATGTCAGAAGTCATTTACTTTGTCCCCGTCGTCTTAAAGACACCCTTAAAAACATCCAAATACATGCCCATACTGCTCATCTGTAATGTACCTCTTGTAACGATGCTTTAAAAAAAGGAATTGCACCTCTCGTAGGAGGACTCACATTTTCCTGATCCTTAAAACTCTGCATTGGCTGCCAGTTCTTTCAGAATCAATTTTGATATTCTGGTTCTTACTTTCAGATCTATTCATGGTCAGGCTCCTCCTTACATCAGTGATCTGATCCAGCCTTACACCCCAGCTCGGGCTCTGAGGTCTGTGGATCAGAATCTACTGATGGTTTCACGCACACGGTTCAGGACCAGAGGAGAGAAATCCTTCCAGGCTGTTGCTCCTAAGCTTTGGAACGACCTTCCTCTACTGACTCCTTCAAAACATCTTAAGATTCAAAACATTTTATTTGTGCAGGCTTTTTCTTAATTATTTTGGGGCTGCTGTGTTTGTCTTATGTTGTCATTGTTTTTAGAAGCATGTTGTGTTGTTTGTTATTGTTTTTGATTGTTTGGGCGCCTTGTGACCCTGGTCTAGAAAGGCGCTTTACAAATAACCTTTACTTACTTACTTACATCTGATGGCTTCAACTCTACTCTACGACAGTCTCAGCATTCTTCATTTTTTTCAAAACAAAACACTAAGACCACTCAGGGCAGCCTAGAAGGAGCCGCCCGAACGACCAAAGCCAGTTGAATGAAGCCTCAATCATGTCAGCCAGTTCAATCAGATTGTAGCTGAACAGGTTAGAAAAAAGCACATAATCATGTGATCAGGCATATCTCCTGAAACACACATTTCTATAGAAGCACCATCACATGATGAGTATGTGAACTGTATGTAAACGGGCACTTAAAATCAATGTAATACTTGTGTTCTGCAGATTATTCCATCTTAACATCGTCGTCACTGCTAAGGGCAATCAGTTATTGATTTGTTTTTCTTGTTAAACTTCATCTTAAGATGTTTCTAAAAAGCCTTTGATTTAACTATTCATGCTAACAATCATGTCTGGAAAATCAAATCATTTTCACTGCAGCACACCTGAAATAATATAAATCAGTATGTGATCAATGTCAATAAAAATAATAGTGTAAGTGTTAACTCTCGGGATTTCAAGAGGGCTTAATAAAATCTATCTAATCTAATCAAACTCTAAGTCATGTTTTCATCTTGTTTTTTTTTTCTAAAAGCAAAGAATGAAATCCCAGGTTCTGGGTAATTTAATATGAACTACTTATTAAAACAGAGGCGTGGAAAAAGATGACTTCAGCGCTGAATTCCACGTTGATGGGATGTACAAAGGAAAAGTTCTTGGAGGGTGCACACGTACATATTAGTAGTAAATCCATGAAATTCTTCTTACATGATGCCCAATAATTTTAAGGATTTGATCATCATAAAGATTGAGACATTTGTTTTCTTCTGAATCCCAATTTCAAGAAAGACCGTTTGAGTTTCAATCACACAAGATATATATTTCCATTGTCAAGATCAGCAGTGTCTCGAAAACCCAAGACTTTAATCAGAGCTATAGTATCCTGATAAACGCATATACCGTTGCCACAAATCTGCTCATTTTCGTCTTTGAGCATAATCTTTGAGTTTTCCTTCCGCCTCCCCTCCATATGTGATATGTTTTTTTCCTCCCGCCTGTTCCCTCTCCCCAGCGTCTGTGGAAAATCTGTCCTGTTAGTGCTGTTTGTCGGCCTGTTTTGATGTCTGCTTCTGGTCACGGTTGGTGGAGAAATAAGCACCTCTAAACCTGTGTCAGTCCCTGAGCACAGGAGTTTATTTATAACGCTTCCTTTGTACGCCATCTGTCAGTCATGCCAATCCCCTCTCTCTTATTTACAAGCTCTACAGAGAACCCAGAGAAACAAGCAGCCCGGCTATAGGAGCTATTATAAAACAGACAGAATCTCATTAGTGCGAGAGAGAAGAATATGTTTAACGGATTAACTCAAGAACTTATTGCTCAGAGCAACTTTGTACTGCCCTATCATTTTACGCATGGGTACAAGTTGTCAATAGCTGGCTGCTCTGACAATGCGTTGAAATTAAGAGGATTTGTTTCAGCGCTTTTCTTTCTGTGCATGAGAGGACTACTAACTAGGCCGGCGTCCTCTGCAATACCCATGTAACTCTCTGGCATCATCCCCCTCGCGCTCTTGGTCTCTTACCTGGGAAGCTGACGTTGAGGATGAAATCTCGGTAGAGCCTGCGTCCGTCCAAGGCCTTCATGCTGTCGCACAACTTCGTGGTGTTGATGCACAGAGTCTGTTGCATATTATGAAGAGCGTATGCCATGGCGTACACGGCGTTCACCACAAACATGATCTTGGACTCTGGTTCAAAAGTACTTTTGTTCGTGACTAGGTCCTTGTCGCATGGTGGGGGAAGCGTCCCCCCGATGGCCGCTCCATCCTCAAAGGAGCACTGAAAGCGCTGCTCCCAGAATTCCCTGAACCATGGATTTCGGAGGTTTTTGACTGGGTTTAGACTGAGAAAGTAGCGATTGAACTCTGGCACGTGATTGGCTGCCAGCTCGAGCGTGATGGCTCCTTCAGCTGTGACCTCGTTTCCCTTGACGATGCTTTCCTGGGCACCCCAGCCGTCACTGGCAACCCAGATGAAGGAGGCGTTAAGCCGGGCAGCAGCTGCCAGCAGCTCCCTGGCATCGTCGCTACGCAGGAAAAGGACGGCCACACGAGCGTTTGGCTTTTGGAGGAGCTGACGGATCACAGACTCGTAGGACTTCTTGGCATTGGATCTCCCCACCTGGAAAGGAAAAAAAAGTCATTGGTAAACTTCTTTTAATTCTTCGTGATCAAAATTCAATTGTGTTCTAGTATGTACCTGATGTCACTGACTTACCTTTTCTGATGTAGCAATGCAGATGTTCCTCATGCGAGCTTCCTGCTCGAAGGCCTCGATACCAGTTTCCCCGTAATCCCCCTCAGATGCGACGGTGGACACGTATGTCCAGTTAAAGAAGCGAAGGATTTCGGCCATGGCCTTGGCCTGGTAGAAGTCTGGCGGGACGGTGCGGGCGAAGTAGTCGTAGCGGGTCTTGTCGCTGAGTTTGGCACTGGTCGACGCATAGCTTATCTGAGGGATCTGGAAGAGCCTGAGAAGGTTGGCCACCTGTAGAGAGACAAAGAGTTAAGTCGGGGGAAATTCTCCACTATGGGGTTCTACATGAACATTTGGGGTTTTTACTCATAGGTTTGTTGGAATGAGTGACCAAATTAAAACTGTTGACCATATCGCAGTAACTTTTTAATTTTTTTTTACTTTTGTTTTTTTAGTTTTCATGTCACTTTACAATATTTCCATTGTGGCTCTGTCTTATTTTTATAATACTAAAGCTAACCAGCAGGGGGCAGGACAAAACGCCCCTTTCCAAGTAAAGTCTTTGGTCAAAAACTGGTTTGTTGGATATTTGTGAAACATACAGTTAAGTCTTCAGAATCAAACCCACAAACTTCAGTCCTTAGTGGCTTGTTAGTAGTACTGTCTCTTCTTCTTCGCTTCTAACCATCTGTTGCAACCCTAGATGTATGTTTATTATTATTATTGTTTATTTCTATTTACTTTGATTATTTGCCATTTTTGGCAGTGATCTACTTCAAAACGCCCTAGAGTTTAGGAATTGCACATAATAAATACATACCGAACATGGCAAACAAAGACAACCCTCAGATCTTTATTATAGTTCACGGAGCTCGGGGACACACTTGGGGAACCTCCGTTCATAATATCAACCAGAAGATAAATAATCCTGTTTATGTGAAATATTCATAAATTGCAGAGTTATTAACGTGTGTACCGTATCATAGACCATTCTGCTTTGAGCGCCAAGCTTCGGGAAAGTAATTAAAGTTTGATGAAAAGTGACTGGCAGAATTTCAAATGTACGTCGACTAAAGGAAATGATAATCCTGCTTTAATTAGTGGCATTTTCTATCATCGGAGAAAAATGCCGACATATGTAGACGGTTGTTTGTAGCTGACGATGAATGAAATGACTTCATGCATGATGGGATTATTTTGGAAAAGGACACACAAGCTTACGTTGGTATTATTAGGCTTTCATTTTGTATTTAAGCAAAATACGTTTTTTTTTTGGGACATACGAAGAGCACGAGGAACAGCCGTTATACACATACACAAACACACACACACAAACACACACACACACACACACACACACACACACACACACACACACACACACACACACACACAGTTCAATAAATCACTGACTCATGCATTAGTGATGGACATCATCTGGGTCTACCAATGTCCATATAATATTCCCTTTCACTGTTGATTGGGGTTTCGCTCATGTTCACCCTCATTGCAAATTTGGTCACATACACCAACACAAGCAGCTGAAGTGTATTTGCCTCAAACACAAAGGCTTTCTAAGATACATAGTCAAATACTGGTCGCAAATAAACACAAACTGCGCGGCTCCGGCTCTGTTCTCGCCTCGCTTTAATCCAGCTGGAGAGCATCACTCTGGGCTTTTCTATATTTCAGTTGACGAGCTGTTTTGACAACTTGTCAGCATCTCATTAGAAAAATAATGCGGAAGATTGGAGTACACGCTCGGTTATGCACACACTCCAAGGACAGGTCTACACAAAAAATAAAAACCAACCTGCAGTGATGGACACGAACGTGCGCGGCTATTTAGGCGGGTTTTATGGTTTGGAAAATGGCAGTTGACTTAAATGTCAGGGAAGGTCACGCCGCGATATGTGACCGCACGGCTCTATTACCTGACGCTGACCAATGACCAACGCTTGCTAAGAAGTGTGTCTGCAGGGACGCCCAGAGTTTTCCCTCTGTTCATGAAAGCCGCTCTCCTCCACCGAGTTAGAGGGAAGGGGGAACATGCTGTCGGAAAGGGCTGAATATGAGAGATGGCTCGAGAAAAAAAAAATGTAAAGCTTCAGGAAAAAAAAAAAAACTGGTGCAGTGCAATGATGCTGTGTGTTTTTCTGCTTGAAATGCAAGTCACACACTTTCACACACACACACACACAGTACACATGTTCTGAAGGTAAGAGCGATGTAAACACCTTAGAGGTAATCAGCATCAACAGATATTTGCTCGGAGAAAAAACACAAGGTGTAACCGAGGAAAAGAGAGGGAAACGGTTTGACTGCTGGTTAACAATTTTGACGTGTGATAAAACAGGCAGGAGGAGAGAAAAGATTTCTGTTAAGGAGGAGAGGAAGGCGCTGAGGTCAGCATACATTGAGCTCTCCCCAAATAGCCCGGAGAAATGCCTAAAGATGCATACATTACAGATGAAAACACATAGAGGAGGAACAAAGCTACGCTCTGAGAGAGGGAAATAAAAAATATAAAAATAAGAGAGTGAGGGGAAAGAGATGGAGGAGGAGAGGACAGAGAGACCGAGATTAGGGATTTAAGGACTGATAGGAGGCTTTTGTTCAGTCACAGAGGAGTAAAGGAGAAGAAGGTTTTATGCTAAACTATGCAAATGACCCAGCTCTGTGACAAGAGCTACAAGAGCCGGAGAAACACAAGAATACATCAGCGAAAGTCTCAGAAACACACTGGCATTATAGAACCGTCGGGCTTGAGTGGACACCATACTTCGAACATTCGGCCAAAGAAGTTTTGGAAAATAGCTTCCTGATGCCAAGAAAGACTATTGTTGCGCCTCCATCCTTAACTTTTTTTTTTATTTTTTTATATATTTTATTTATACAATTTTTATAACAAAGTGCAAACATGTTCAAGAGTACAAAAGAAAACCAGGTTATTAAAGCACAGGAAACAAAGAAAATTAAAATCCATCCTTAACTTTTGATTCAGGTTGGAAGAACAATTTAATCCAACCATGATTTTTAACAAATGCAAAAAACATAGCTTTATGATGCCCCACTAATAAAAAGGAGGAAGGGTTTACTATAATTCTCAAAATCAGTTCCACACCCTGAATTTTCACCAATTCATTAAAATCTAGAACACTGAAATAAAACATTTCAGTCACCTGTAAAACAAAAGGAACTGTAAAAACACATTTAAACATTCTAATTTCACAATTCCCCCTTTCTCAATAACCACTTTCTAGACCTAGAAGGAATGAGCTTGAGACTTACTTGCCCCTGGCGGTGTTGCTTCTGGGGAAAGTCTAAAGAAAGTGGTTAAGAAGTTTTGAATTTAAAATCGAGCTTGATTTTCCCAAATCACCTGCCTAACCTTAATGCTCTTCTTCCAACCTTCAACATCATCATCATCATCATCCTCTTCATCATCATCATCATCATCATCATCATCCTCTTCATCATCATCATCATCATCATCATCATCATCATCATCATTAGATTACCTGTTGTACTTTGTACACATATGATGTTTCTTTAGCTGAGCTTTCAGAATGTTACAGGGTCAGTACATGAAGACATGTGAAAACAAGGAAATCTATAAAAATGTTCAAAACCTAAAGCACAAGGTAACCAATTGAAAAAAAAATACTATTTTGTTTTACCAAGTTACAAGAAGTCTTCTACACAAATATGTTTTTTTTTAGTTAAGAATATTAGAGCCCCATGGAACACTATAGTGTGTGATTTTAATAAAATAATAATTTTTGTCATTATCTTGACCAAACTAACTTTTTCGTGATTGGTCAAAGGCAGAAAGATTCAAATATAAAGTAACTGAAACCTGAACTATCAGAATTGTGAGTCAGATGGAAGTAAGTAAGTAATTAATTTGTATTTATATAGCGCTTTTCCAGACCAGGGTCACAAAGCGCTTGAAAGATTAAAATCAATACTCAATAAAATATATGCCTTAAAGTTCAAGATAACACAGAGACAAACACAGGAGTTTCAGAAAATCCAATATATTTAAGGGTCAAAATAGGTGGTTCATGCATATTTTCCATCCATGCTGAGGCTTGAAAGAAAAAAAATTACATAATTTTCTGTGACAATAATTTTTTATTTGTTACATCAACACTAATGACGAGATTAGTGGCGTGTGATTGCAATGATAATAAGACTCGGGGGTTAAATCAGGTGGAACTTGTTACCTGTATCGAGACGCTGCTGAAGGACCCTCCGATGACCCCAGCAATGGCGAGCGGGCTGTCATCCTGCATGGCGTACGATCCATCCGGGCAGATAAATTCTGTGTCGTCCACCTTGGTGAGGGAAGCTCGGACAAACTCCAAAGCCTATAAAACACGATCACTTGATGGATTTCTTTCAACCAGTAAACAGAAAATGTAACATTAAGATTCTATGACTTATTTATTCCCACAAAGGGACCCTGTTCATACTTTTAGCACACGTGCCAGCTTGTGAATGGTCTCCCTCTGGGCCACTATTATACTAACGTATTCCAGGTCTGGTGCCAAATATGTAACAGACCTGAACCCATTTCACGATGCCACCATCAAGATGTGCGCCAGACTCATCACCTTTAACAAGCTCAGCAATACAATGTAATATTCCTGTTGACGATTACTGTCCCATCGGGAGTTTCGGTTCATTTCCAAAATCGCAAATAGCTTCTATCCCTATTTCTCATCAAGTTATATTTGCTGATATTACTTCTGGCAATATTCTCCACCGACTGGGGATGAAAATCAATTTCGAGGTCCATTTACTTTACCTGAAATTCACAGTTTGATGAAAATCTGCCGCCCTTTATTACACAAACAAGATATTTAAGACTTAAAGATGCTCTAAGATCATTTGTGTTTTTAGAAAAGAAAATCTTCAAACTTAATCAGTGCAGTGTGAGGATATAAATACAGCATAAACAATACAAAATGAAAGTTAAATAATGATAATTGAGAACAGCAACACACAATTCATTAAATGATAAACAATTAGTTAAAGTTATGAGGCCATTGGAAACTGAAATAGTACTATAGTTGTAGTGCTTACATGTATTTTGAGGTAAATATAACCCTAAAAAGATATCAGATTGGTCATTATTTTTTGTGCCTTCCAAATCATTGGATCTTCAAAATGTGTACAATTAGATTTATATTTTTACAATTAGATTTTAAAAAGTAACTTTCAACAACTTTCCTAGGGATGCACCGAAGTAAAAAATGTAATCGAAAACAAAGGCTGAAAAAACAAAACATGGAAATTATTATTTCAGGACAATCGGGTAAATGGATAAAAACTATGGGCTTATATCCAAAAAATGCATTGCTATTGCAGTATGTATAAATATATTAATGAATAACAGGACAAAACAAATTCAGATTTCAACATTTATTTCGCACTGACTATGCCACTACTTTGCCAAACACTATCCATGTGTCTTTCTCAGGTGTTTTGAAACACTTTCACATGTTGACTGGATCCAAGCGAGCACAATCTGGCTGCGACTTTTAATTACAGCGAGTTTTTGCCAAAATACATTTTTTATTTTTGGAGCCTAAATGTCCAAAAAGTAATATTCATTAAAAAAAACAAAAAAAAAACTTTTAACTTGTCATTTATGAATACATTGTTCCTTTTGGTTAAATCACAAAAACAGATGTCAACCTTTGTAGGAGCCAAGGTTCCAAGAAGGTGTGTTCCCAAACAAAAAAGCCTCTATTAATTAATTAATATTTTGCTCGAAATCAAACAATGGCTGAGTGAAAACACTTTACAGCTAAATGTGGACAAAACTGAAACACTGGTGATAAGATTCCAGGGTTGAGTCAGTATTTGGGTGACTTAGGTCAGTCTGTCAAACTAAGCCTGAGAAACCTGGGTGTTGTATTTGATAAAGACATGTCTCTTGTTCGACATTGCAGAAAACTGACCAGAAATTGTTTCCTTCAACTGAGAAAAATCTCTAAACTTAGGAAAATGTTGTCGGAACATGATCTGGAGCTTGTAATCCATGCGTTTGTTTCTTCTCGTCTGGACTATTGTAACAGTTTGTTTTCATGTCTTAACAAGAAGGATCTGTCTCGTCTGCAGTTGATACAAAACTCTGCAGCGAGAATTCTGACCCACTCAAGTAGGAGAACTCACATTTCTCCGGTCCTTAAAACTCTTCACTGGCTTCCAGTTTCTTTCAGGATCAACTTTAAAATTCTGGTTCTTACTTTCAGATCTATTCATGGTCAGGCTCCTTCTTACATCAGTGATCTGATCCAGCCTTACACCCCAGCTCGGGCTCTGAGGTCTGTGGATCAGAATCTACTTATGGTTCCACGCACACGGCTCAGGACCAGAGGAGAGAAATCTTTTCAGGCTGTTGCTCCTAAGCTTTGGAACAATCTTCCTCTCTCTTTGCGCTTGATGTCTACTGACTCCTTTAAGAAACACCTTAAGACGTTTGTATTTGTTCAGGCTTTTCCTTGAATTTCTCGAACTCCTGTGTTGTTCTCAGTATTATCTTGATCTTTAAAGTATGTACTTTTTTGAGTATTGTTTTGATTGTTTAAGCGCTTTGTGACCCTGGTCTCGAAAAGCGCTATATAAATAAATATTACTTACTTACTTACTATATTTGTTGTTTTTTGTGTAGTTAGTAAGTGTCTGTTAAGCTCAACATTACCGGCTGGAAACTGTTCAATAAGTTAGTTAGTTTCTAATGATCGTCATTAAAAAGCCGTAATGTTGGAATGCTTTGAAAATGACGACCTTAATTCTGTAAAGGCGAAAAAAAACAACTATGATTTCTAATATTGAATTAAAGACATTTTATATGGAGTAAAATGTATAGTTTGCATGTTTTCTGTTACAGTGTCATAGTTACACTGTCATAGTCACAGTAAAAAAGGATGATATTTACAGAAAATAGGCCTGTGGTTTGCTGATTGAATGCCTTTAAAATTATTCTAATTCCTGATTGATTTTTGGCAAAAGAAATTCCAGTGATTTCATTGACCTGACTGCCCGCTCAGCCGTACTCAAACAATCATAGTCACTCACCTGCTCCAGTGCATAGGTATCCCTAGAACAGGTGTCCAGGATGTGGACCCCCAAGGTGATGCCGGGCAGTATGGAGGGATCCGTGTTGATCCGGTCTATGGCAAAAAGCATGGCCTCCAACCTCTGGATCCCCCGGTCCTCGTTCACCCGCCCGCACTCCTCGATTCCGGCTCCTTTCTCGTGGACCGGGAACAGGCCGCCGAGCACCAGGTCGCCCTCGATCCGGATCTCCCGACGGGACTGAGGCGGGTCTCCGACCGACAGCAGGACGCCCTGACACATCAACGCCAAGACTAAAGCTTGGAGCAACATGTTCTGGGAGGGTGTCGGATGACCAGCGGAGGAAGGTTATGGTAAAGGTTGGGGGTGAGGGGTCACGGGGGACGATTGCGAGTAAAGCAAAAGCTGCAGGTGCTTCGGACGGTTTGACGCCCATGAAACGGTCAGGGAGAGAGGAGTTGGACCACACATGGACGAGCACAGCATCTGGACATCAGTCCTGCACACAGGGGAGAAGAGGGGAGGGGAGAAGAAGAGATAGATGCATAACTCAATTTAATCCAGGTGCCAAAGAAATTGCTTGTGCTGCCGGAGCCGCCGGTGAAAAATGGAGCCGCTCCTCTGAAGAATGAAGACCGCAAATTGGCCCTTTATTGGAGTTTGGGGATGCTTTTAACGGAACTTAAAAGTGTTTTTCCACTTCACGGCTATCACCCACCATGTAGGAGGAACTTCTATGGAGTGTCTTTGAAGTCCTCCTTACCTGACCCTGCGAGTGAGTTTGCCCTCTGTAACGTCAGGGCGACAGAGTTCAGATGGATCCTCGATACACGAGCCTCCTCATAGCACAAATGAGCAAAAGCCTCTCTAATCTGATCCCTGTTCCGACAATTCTCAGCCAACGCAGAAGTTTAAACCCGTCTGTGTGTGTGTGTGTGTGTGTGTGTGTGTTTGCGTGTGCGTGTGTGAGTGTGCTTACTATCAGATCGAGAGCCCGCCCTCTTTAATGCATAATTACAACGTGAGCACAGAGTGCAATTTACCATGAAAGACACTAACTGATAACACCAGGTCCCGAATCAGCTCATTTGACTTATCTTAACTTACGACATGAGCCCAGCCGTCACTCATCGTGCGCTTCCTTCCCATCGACTTTCACCTGCACTTTACTTTTAGAGGCCTTTAACGGGAAAATTACATTATGGAATCTACGGCAGGCATCTACTCGATGTATGTGTGTGCCCTGATCTGTTTGACTTACATTCGTTTTTTTTTGTTGTAATTCTTGCAGTCTTTGGACTAGTCTTGTTGTAGTCTCTCCAATCTCTCGAATCTAAACAACTTGGAAAATTCTGGACACTCTCTGGACGATGAGACAAGGAAGAAAAACCTAACGTTTTGTTTTGTTCTGGACCGTCATCTGGATTAAAAATAAATAGTTTTTCTCTCACACCATCCTACCCTCTGAGTTACAGATTTGATAGACAATCTGAGAAACACTCAATAAAACAAATCCACCTTCATGTTACTTTAGAGGTCAAATTTCTTAATTAAACAGCATTTTCGAGGTTCTACAACTAGAAAAATAGACTGGATAAGACCAGACAATTGTCTCTTATCTCTTCAAGTCTTTACCTTTGATCTCTGGTTTCTCTCTGCCGCGAGCCAACACAATTCTTCAACAGTTTAAGTGTTTTTTTTCCCCTCTTCATTAAACACTGTTTATATGAAGTCAACCACAGCTACCACCAGAGTAACCGAGCAGGATAATAAAAGTTTTGTTGCACATTATGATGTTTACTTGCACATTCCACTCAAGTTTAAACTTATATTCACCTTCAGGCTGCCCTTGCTTATTCGTGTGTTCCAAATAAAAACAAATCATTTGTTAAATACAACTAAACTACGCAGGCAGTTCTGTAAATCAATAATACAGCAATAATGATGTAAAATTGTGAATTTTGGGCTAACGTTGTCGAATGGAAAGAGTTATCAATAATCAATTATAGGTGAAGTGCATGGATTAACCACCCCAATTGTCTATGATAAAAATATTTATACAAATATATATATATAAAGATGAGTCAAAGACCGTTATATAGTAAAAACCTTTCCTGAAATTAAACATTTAAACTCCCACAATGCACCTCAACAGTTCCAACACTCCATTGGTTAAGGCGCATATGTTGAATTAAAGATAACCATTTACCTTAATCATGGATGAATCTGACTATTTATTCTCCACCACCCTGCTCAGACGCCGCTCTAAACTCTTCGACTGTCCAGTCAACTAAACCTTTGTTATTGATCTGGCTCACTCATGGGGACCAAAATTGATTTTTAAAAGGAGAGAAAGCTGAAAACAAGTGTCGTGGAGGGCTTGACGTAAATATAGCAGATTGACTGTGGCCGTCGGTAAACATCAAATCTCTGGGTCTGTCTTTGTCTTTACACCTGGCGGGGATGCTTCGTCTCCGAGAGCGGCAACAATCTTTTATCGACCCGTGTGGATCAATGTGGTTTCTGGTGTGCGCGGCGGAACATTGCAACAACTTACGTTTTTCTTCAGAGCTATAAATTGCGCACTGACACTGGGTCAACGTGCCATGAGTGAATCCCACCGCATTGATTCAAACCTTTAACACAACATTATGCAAATCCAGCAGTGCACCACGATCATCGATTTCCTACAAGTCTCTCCCCTTTCGGTTGTGCTCTGTGATGTTGAAATACTGTGACAATAACCCTGCTCTTGAACGCTCGCTGTCGTCTCTCACACTCAGTATTGCTCAAGAGGGATCTGACGGAAGATGGAGGTTGACAGCCCTGGTATAAAAATCAATTTGGCCCAAACCTAGTTGAGCTTTGGTGGTGAATGTTGGCATCCCTGGTCTGCACCCTGTGTGTGTGTGTTTGTGTAAGAGAAAGAGAGGCATGCAGGAAGAGAAGAAAAGCAAGAGCATGCCTCCTCACTTTGGCTGGCAGGTAGGAGGATGAAAGTATCTCTAGATGCAGCAACTCAGATTTTTCTGCAGGCAGCTGCCATACCTGTAGCAACAGTAATATGACACACACATACAGTCAGACATCCGCCCACACACACAAACACACACGTACTAGCGCGCACCTCGGATTCTTGGGGGTCTGATCTCGGAATTTGTCTCTCACTAGGTTTAGTAGTTCCGCAGGTTCATGTATCATAAATCACAACTTCATCTTCCTGGCTCATCTTAGATCCCGGATATAATATCATTTGTATAAGAGTCCACAACTAGTGGTTTCGTAACAGCTTCAGGGCTTAGCAAGGTACTGTTTTTTTTACTTTTGCGTACTTGCTAGAAGATATAGGGCTTTACCTTAGCCAAACACTTGGCGTCAGGATTCTTGGGGATACTTTCCACATATATCTTAAGCAATACTTTCACCAACATTTTCTAAAATGTATTTATTATTCCACAAATAAACTGTAAATCCACATATTTTGAACTGTAGATTTCAAAGTGAAGGCCGCTAGGGGGCGCTAGGAGAGCCTCAGAAAATTGCTAGGAATAGGGAAGAATAGAATATACAATTTAAAAAATATTTTATATAGATGTATTTATTTGAAGTACTTGTCCTGAACATACAACACGAAAACTGCCTCCGGTTTCCGATTGTACCTAAAACACACCACCTGTGATGATTTCATGTTCTGTGTAACTCCTGCCGTTTGCATCAAGTAGCTTGTAGTTAGATAGTCAAGTTATTGTGTTCTTATCTGTGGAAGGTTCATTGAAATGTTATTCAATAGGACTATACAGTACTAAAAACTTATCCGTTAACAATCTATTCTTCCTTAACAAAAAACAAATAATGAAAAAGTAAATAAAAGCAAGGAAATGCACTCTAAAAGTTGATATATATACATTTTTATACAGTATATTTTGAAGCATTTGCTGTGTTTTGTAAAGGGGTTCCCTGGCCTGATTGTGATTGGAGGGCTTTATTATGGTGAAGTTTAGAACCCTTGGATTATAACTTAATATAGTATTCCATTTTCTGTCAATTTAAATGTGTTGTGTGAGGTATTTAGTTTTATTTTATTGAACTTAAATTACAATTTATTATTAAAGGGAAACAATCTGTGACTGTTTCTGAAAGACAAAACATAAATTAAACTACTACGTTCCTTATTTGACTTAAGAGTATTTTAAAGCCCAAGTGCTATAATAATAATAATAATAATAATAATAATAATAATAATAATAATAATAATAATAATAATAATAATAATATTCATATATCTTAACAAAAGCATTATCAAGCCTTTTTTTTTAAATGGACCGAGTAGTTGTTTGGGTTGAGAATATAGATTATTTAATCAGGAGTAAATGAAATGTATTATATTATATTCAGCTGTCGCATAGCATCAAAGGAAAAGTAAATCAACCAAATAATGGGCCACATGTAAAAATGCAGTGGGCATGATCTGGCCCACAGACCTTGAGTTTAAACTATATGATAGTTGTGCAGAGTAAACCTAAATCATAATACAAATGTTTGCTGTTTTTCCAGCTCAATAGTATTTTGCAAACATATGAAATAGTTCACTACCACTTCAGAGAGGTTTTTTTTAAGTACAACATCCCTCATGATTTCCCAACAAGAGTGGTCGGAGAAGGTTCAAAAGCGACAGCATCTGTCTCACTGCAACCTCACCACCGGCGCCTATTAAAACAGAGAGTGTGGTCGTGATTCACCGAGCCGCAAGAAGAAACAGGCCGGCTGTCAATAGACGAGAATATCAGATGGATGAGATGGCTGACTACTGACCCTTCTCTCTGGGAATAACATCTGACAGACAAGCACATTTCACCTCTGACCTGGTTCAAATCTAGAGCCAGCGAGGAGCATGCATTCACACCATCACACTCTTCCGCCGCTCGTGTTTCATCCGCTTCATTCTTGGTTTCTTCAACTGCATATTTCCCTTCTTCCCCATCTGTGTCCTCCTCCCGTGGTTTCTCACCTCTCCCCATTTATTTCCACATCCCTTTACACCCTCCACAGCCTCCTCATTCTCCCCCTAACAGGCAGAGCTGCTGTGGATGACACGTATCCTGCTGAGAGCAGCCATGCAGGGTCGATGGACCACTGTACACTAAAACAGCCTTCTGTGTTTGTGCGTGTCTCTTTCTGCACATATATCTGTGTGCGGCGGCGTATGTGTGCGTAATGCACCTCAAAACTGACAGTTCTTGGATCCTGCAACAAAATAATTCACAAATAATTCAATAAACGTAAAGTGTGTTTTGTAATCCAGACAATTTGTCAGATTACAGTGTCGGCTTCATTCTATTATGTTCCTCGGATGACGAATGTTCTAGTGTCGAATTCAGCGCAGGATTCGTGTGTCATCATTCTTCTCTAGAAATGTGGAAAACAATAGACATCAAATATCAATAATAAATGTTGAAAATAGTCAGAAAATGGTTTGCTTGTAAATTTAAACTCTCCCAAGAGTGTTGTAACGGGTATTTATGTTTTCCCATGATCCTCTCACCCATTTTGGCTTCTTTTTATGTAGTAAAACGGCCACTCTTATTTGAGTCATAGGTAAATGAATTTGGCGACACAGCCAAGTAGTCATCTGGCCGTAGGCGGAGGGTCTAAAATTGGAGGAATGTCAAAACAAATGATCGTAGAGGAAGATTTATATTTCTTTATCCAACTGAAACTATGAAAATATCCAGAAAACATTTGTTTTTCCGTGTTTCTGGGTCCACGAGAGGATCTGTACATTTAATTTATTATTGTCTTCATTCATCTTGCATATGTTGCTATACACTCCGGGATGAAATTTATATTTATGTGTATATTTGAACTGGTTTGTTTGACACTACAGATGTCGCAGAAAACCTTCTGCTAGAAGTGCACAGAAGCAGCGACACTTCTGCCTTAAACGTGTTGCATCCTACGCATAAGATCGTAGCGTAACACCTGTCACGTGTAAAGACTCGTCTGCATCGACCCGTATATTTCAATTCATTCATCATTTTTGGTGTGAAAACGAGTTTTGCAGTATTTCCAAAATTGACTTTTAAAAAATTAAATAAACCCCTTAATACCTTAATTATTTAAGGGTTGGCAGTTTGGTGGGTTATCCCACCATATTGATTACGTCTTTTTGGAAGGAATTTAACCAACCTAAACATATGTACACACATATGTATAAACCTGGAGTTGTTCTCTGGTTAGACACAAAAGATGTTTGTCTCAAAGATGTCGCCATGAAATCTTAAAGGAAGTCATTTGAACGTTTTTACTATACAGCTTGAAATGTTCACACCCGAATAAAACAAATGAAAGCATTTGAATCCCCCCTGTACAATACTCTCTCTCCTCCGTGTGTTCTATCAAAGAGCTTGCTCACGTCTCTGAGGAACACCTACCTCTCCTTTAAGTACACATGGAGCCTAGAGTGAAATGGCGAATGGCTCTTCTTCAGGTGCAGGAGTAAGAGCATCACCTCTACGACCTATTGTCTATTTTCATTTGTGTTCCACTGCGAGAGAAAATGTTAATCTTATAGAAAAAATAAATGAAACCCTGTGATCCCGTGAAATTTCCTGCTATGAGTAATAATAAAAATACATAAATCTGCAATATATCAAGGACACAAGAGATAAACCGCCATCTGCCTGGGGATTACTGGCATTCCTAGTCTTCCTTTTTCTTTCTTATGTTGTCCTACTTATGCACCGCATAATATTGATCTAGTCTCTAATTAGTATTTTCCATGTAAAAGGTCGAGTCTCAAATTTTAAAGGGGCGTTGATGTATCAAAGTTCTTGTGCGAAATCTGTCTATTCCATTTTAAGAGCCTTGTTTATTTGGCATCGATGTGTCTTCAGCTGAGTCTGTCAAAGTGCAGCAAACATGAATTATTTAGGTGCAGGTAGAGGCGAAAAACATGAATGAAAGTGGAAGACACACACACACACCCTCGTGTTAGCTACTTTACATCAGCTGGCAGTTTATAAAGACTGGATTAATGGATTGTGTTTAAGTTGACGACAGCTAACCTGAGCAGGAGCCTCATTAATCAACATTAACCGGTCGACATCATTAGGCTGCTCCTCTGATCTCAGATGACTATTGATGTTCTGTTAAGACACAAATACTAAACAGTTCCTGTATTGATTCATTCCTTCGTTTTCTACCTTGCCGCGGTTCAAAGGTTAAAGGCCGGATCATGCTAGGAACTTCAATTATGGATTTTTTTGGGGACCACTTAGACGCCTGTAATGAAAAGAAGCGCATTATTTTTTTAGTTACCGCGAGGACAGCAGCTGCTTGCTATTGATAAAAACAATTAATGTTTTAAAGTGGAAATTTAGATCGACTGGGTAATGACCCGATGTGCTTCATATTTTAAAACGACGCACTCATGTGCAGTAAGTACTCGGGACAAGTCCACTTAAAAAGCGTTTAGCTTATAAGCACGATGTAAAGTCTGCAGTGGAAGTACCTCGAGCCGGGGCTGCTTTGAAATTCTCACTTTGTGACTTTTTTCCCTGAAAAAGGACAAATATCATCGTTCAAATATGCTCTAGAACTGTAGCTGAGAGCAGGACGACCAATTATATACCAAATAATGTCAATTATTATTAACATCATGTCACTTATTATCATATTTTTGTGTCACAGATCGTTTTGCTTCTTAATATTTTTGCTAATCAGTAAGATTTTGGATAGTTTACAATCCAAAGGGAGCCGCTTTCATCAACAAAAGTCTTTCTCTTCGGCCATAATCTCCTTTTATAGTGTCGTCTTCTCTTTGCTGAAACAAATCAGCCTTTTGGAAAAAAAAAAAAAAAAGGTTCAAGAGCAGGATAATGTCAAGTCTGCACAAATAAATTGAATATTATGGAAGTGTGAACAGGTCTATTGCCAATACCCCGGTGTCATCCACTCCGATGACCTCAGTCGTCATGGACTTAGTGGCGCCTTCCTCGACTTTCACTTGTTCAAAACTTGCCCGACAGGAGCGATTAAAAATGACAGTTGAGTCTAAAAACAGACCTGGTTTGGAAAATATGTGAAGCAATTCATCAGCTTCATATTTCATCACTGTACAGGGCAGCGGGGCCTGTCAGAAGCAGAATTACCCCTCTGTGGATGGTATCTATCAACTTAACTGTCATGTAATGACCCTGGGAGTCATCAAGGAGCATCAGTCAACTTTGTCTTGGCGTCGCAGCATCCACTTAATTCATGTTCACACCCCGCCGGTCTGCAGTCAACACAACTGTGTAGAGCTGTTGCACCGGGAGGACGAGAAGTAATGGAGGCCATAGACCACTGTTTGTCCCTGATAAGATTATTTCTACTTCTGTGGCGTCTTCAACTTTATATGGTCCTTTAAACAGTAAAGAACCTGAGAGGGAAAATCTCTCACCGACTACCAACCCGAGAGATGGAGTTTCACAATATTAGGAGTTTGTTTTTCTCTTCTAATCAAGAAGGTGGAACAAGTTCAACTGTTTCTGGAAACTCAGCCAAACTGTTGCAGCCTGACTGGTCCTTAGACTCTTCCACATGACACCGCTTCGACATTAGCAACACAATTGTGTAAAAAATACATTATTTTCCTTCATAGCTACAAGTGGACCAAGTCCAGTTTTTTTTTTGCTACGTTTAGCTTTATTGGCCTATAATATTTTTGCCCTGGATGATATACCAAGACTTTTAACAATAAAATGTATGTATTGTATAGAAATCATCCCAGTAAATCCGTATTAAATACCACCCCATAACACTGAGCTGTTATATTACAAAGATACCATTTCTTTAATTTACTTTACATTACTTAAACTCTCGCACGTCCCAAGGTACTGTAAGGGGAAGTTGATTCAAGTGTGTCTTAAATAGATATTGGACTCTATTGTACTCATCAGTATGTGTCTGTTTGTATAAAACTCAATTTTTATTTAAATATTTACATTTAAAAAATGTACATAAGCCCCGCCCACTGTAAACACTTTTTCTGGAGATTAAATCTTGTTTACTACAACCATACCCACTCTGCCGTGATTGGTCAAAAAGCAAGGTGCGTCACTTCGCGTCATCAGTCCCTTAAGTCTCCACCTCCAAGGGACTCGTTGTATAAACAAAGCAGGGTATCATTACAGCTGGCTGGAGGAAGAGTCTAGACCATTATTACGACATAATGGACTCCGCTCTTGTAACCTCGTTTTTGCCTAGATTTCAGACAGTGGAGAACTTTATAAAGTAAAGTAAAGATAAAGTTCAAAACATGGTCATGATGAGAGACTTACTGCATCTTAAAGAGAAAGATTTCAACATTTGAAACATGTGAGTGAGTCAGGAAAGTTGGGTTTTTACATTTGACACGTTACTTTAAACCCAGCAACACAATTGTCACCCACACTGGTCCTACGCCCTTAGGCGCCCCTAAGGAGCACTGATAGTGCCTGTGAGGCATCTTGTAAAAATAACAACGGTCACAATAAACCTCTGTTTCATAAACAATGCTTTTCATTTATGAAAAAAATGTGGTCCCTTATTTTCAATGGCCGATAAACCAATAACCGTTACTTCTATTACTCTCATTACTCTCTTCATTATTGTTATTATTACTAATAAAATGTGGTCTGTGTAGTCTTTTTTAGAATGTTCATCAAACAGGTCTTGGTAGCGCTGAGTTAAACCATGAAGGATCCCTCAGTCGGGAAGGGTTTGTGACCTCCGCTGTAACTCACAATAGAAAGTAAAGTGCTAGTTTAGCTATTCGCTAACATCGCTGATGTCTTAATAATTGGCTGGTCATAGGTTATTGTTATTAGAATTTTAAAGTGGAAATGGCTCTGGCTTCGAGTTGCGCAGATACACAGTATATTTACAAGCAAAAAATTTAAAGATAGCGATTTAATGTAAAAGTAAATTGGACTCCTACGGCAATAATATAAAATGATTATTGAATGTTCATAAAACTCCTGCCTATGGTATTTGAACACAACCGGCTTCTCAACGTGATGCTAGCTATCTATGAATTTGCAACACAAATACTCTTTTAACATTAATTCACCAATGAGCAATCCTTTTTGTAAATTAATTGTGCATTGGGTTGAATGCCAAACAGAAGAAAACATTTTTTTTTGGGCCACCACATGCATATTCCAAAAAACAGGAATATAAAATGTGCTTGTGTTTACTCGTTTTGTTCTACTGATTGCTCGTCCACAAACACAAAAAACTAAAAAAAAGACCCAGTTTAACATCGTGATGACGCAACAATAATGTCAATGATGGATCTCTGAGCGTCATCAGATATAACAAGTCTTTTAATTTCAACCGGACGCACGTATGACTGTAGTAAGCACGTCTTCTCCAGCTCATCCTTTATTAAAGAGGCTGATCTCTCTGTGAGACTCACCATCACAGCTGTACATCCCACTGCCCTTTCCTTGTCTCATCCCCTGAGTGCTGGGATGTGTGTGGATGTCTGTTCATGGAGAGAGGGGCGTATGTCACCCTTTGGAAGACCTGTTTATGAGGAAGTGTTTTTTTTTCTGATGATGGGAAGTGATGTGTTAACTTCAGACGTGCAGTGATGAAACAAGAGTGAAAATATGAATGAATACATTTGTATATAATTTATCGCAATTTTGACTTTCTTCAAAAATGAGCCAGAGAATAGACTCAAGACTGTAACTTCATACCTGTTGACAGTCAAGCTTCTCTCTCTTATTACTCTGATAGCAGCGTTTCACGGTGTTACATCACACCTAACTTAAGCAGTGTGGTTGTAAATCTTAAAATAGTCAACGAAGGAAAAAAAAACAACACTAAATGTCATCTTTCCTGACAGGGAGCAGTGGCGGGAATTTGTGGAAGTCAAAATATTTTATTTAGCAATTTCCAGCAAACCAGCGGCAACACACAAAAAAAAAACAAGGTCAATTTCAAGATTGAGATGAAACTACAGCCTTTATATCCACGATCACTAATCCAAGTATAAAAACTACCTTAAAAAAAACTGTACAAAATACTGAATTTGACTAGATCGAAATCTCAAAAATATTTGGTAAGATTCTACTTGAAAACATAATAATTTTAGAACAAACTTATAAACCAAAATTGATGTTTTGGATTTGACCATTATCTACTTCCTCCCGAGTTATGGATTTTTCAGTCAAATTTCAAAGGGTTTCATTTGCAACTTAGGTACTCTCTTATAATGATTTTATTTTTTATTCTTTTAAGTTTTTGCATTCATCATTCAAGCAATAGATCCATTTCAAAAGCACAATATTTGCACCAGTATAATATAAAAACAGAAATGTATCCATCCATCATCTTGAATAGGAACTTAACTTGCATTATCGAACCACTATTTGACCATGTTTCACGTTGGCATGAAGAAGTTGAAAGTTAATCAGCTTATGAAAATTGACCATTTGAAGAATAAAAAAGGTATATAGTTTAAATGAAAGTTGAGGTTTTCGCAAATCTTAAAAGGTTGAAAATCTATTTTGATTTAGTTATCAAGAGTGGTAAGGAATCGGTAAACTCAGAAGATATTGGTGTTTTTAAGTTACATCTGGATCTAGAACGGTTTTGCAGGGTTTGTCATTTACTTGTATGGATTTTAACGACTGCTGCTCGGTCAAGAAACCAAGTTTACAATCACCGACAAAACTTAACGAAACCCAGAATACAAGAGAATCAACTTATACATGAACAAAGTCAAGGTTTATTAGAGATCTGCCAGCACTTAAACGTCCCCAAATGCACTACAATAGTTGAAGATTGGTGTTACTAAAAGAAAAAATCCTAAAGAAACATGTTCAGATTAATAATTAAAGAGGCAGATTTGTAAAGCACCAACTGAATGAATGGACAATAAGAGGCATAACTCTCCAAACAATTCAAATTCATGCAAATTCGAACGAAGACAAAGGAATTAAACAAGCACACTTGGAGCTCTTGTGCTACTTTTGAATCTCCCTGTGCACGATTTAAAAATAAATATACTTCACATACATACATGACCAGAGTGTGTAGGGACGACAACAGCAACAGCCGGTCAAGTGTCAATCCTCTAATTCAAAATGACCAGAGTGGGAGGGCGAGGTTACCTATAGCTACGCTGCTGGTGGATTTCTAATTTTACAATGTTAAATGACACAACTGGAACATGTAGTCACACATATTGGCTCAGGTGTATTTAACACAGGGCGCACAGTGTCGGCTCCCTTCATGCCCGAGGCAACCTGTGGCCTTTCTGTGCTGAGTTTATGGAGTTGATGTTCACCATGTGTTTGTCAGTTTACCCTGCAAAAACCCTCAAAAACTGGTTTTCAAAAAGTTTTCTGATGACTCTGAATATAAGGCGCACAATATTAACTTTAAAAATGCGCAACATTTTCCCATTATCATGATTTATTTTTTAACTGAGCATGAAGATACAACCAGAGACACAGCAAGTCTTTCTATTGTGCACATGCTGTATCTAGGGTTGGTGCAACAAAGGAGCTATGACATTGCAGCTACACTGTTCTGACACTAGGGGGGCTAGGGGGGAAGGGGGGTCAGCAAGGACATCCTGTAGCTAGAGCCGAGAGGGAATTTAAAGACCTCTCAAAACACACAAAAAGAGTTTGGTAACACAATTTCCTGTCATGGAGAGCATTTAAACTTCAAATGGGGTCAAGGGTCGCTCCAAATTAAACTCAAAAGCAGTTTTTTTGTGAGGTTTGGCATCACCTTAAAAAGTACGTAATAAAGGTACATTTTTGGGCATCCAGCTGCATTACGGCCGGATTCCTTATTGGTGCCTGAAAAATGTCATTAAAAAAAGATATTGGCTTCTTAACTACTGCAACATATAATTTAGTTTTCATTTTATTGATTCCATAATATTGCCCCCCCCCCCCCACAGTTGATCTGAAATGGACATTAAACTGTAGTTTTTGAGGGATTGTTTCAGTTTGTAGAGTGTCTTTCTTCTCTCCATTCAATGTCTGCTATAGAGCAGAAGAATTTGCTGCCTGCTGTGCCGTTAAAACAGAAGCTGAAACCAGCCGCCTTGTCTATCTCCACAGTGGGCTATTGTCCTTTTTTAGATTGTCACGCAGTTGAAAACAGGATTCTGGGTTTGGTAAATGGTTCTTAAAAATCTTAAAATGTGTTATCTGGCTGAAGCACTTGTTAAAAGAAGGGGGGGTGTGATTAGTTGTAACCGCAATTGTCGTATCAACATTTTTAACTCGCTACATAAGCAACAAAAGCAGCGTTTTTATATCTGTTGGATCCAGTGATGATGCATTCAAAGCTGTTTAAACCATCAGAACGGTGCTTTGTACTGATCACCTTTCATACGACGGACGGTGAACGAACAGAACCAAACAACCCAAAGGTGTTTTTTTGTTTTGGTCTCATTGAAGAGGGTTAACTGAAGCACTCCACCGCTTTCACATTTTTAATGATGGGTTTCTGTGGTCCAGAAAGAGCCGGATGGAAGATACAAGGCCATTACAAACAAGTGACCACGTGCTCAGGTAGGAATAAACCCCCCCATCCTCAAAAAAAATTGAAACCCAAGGTTAAAACCCATTCATGGACTCACAATGATTATCACAATTGACACAGGAAAGTACTGGGTGTACTTTTTGAAACCTTGAGAAGAGAGATATGGGAAATGGACTAAACCAGAACCAGAAATAAAAACACTGTTCTGTTTTAAGGTGGGATAGAGTACGGACTTCTAAAGAAAAAAACTGGTGCATTTCTATGTTTTTCATCACTGGTATTCAAGGTCTTTTTGTGTCACACTCAAGGTCTAGGGGCGAGATTCAGCCAGCCTGATCAACAATCTAGACCCATGATCCTGTTTTTCTGTTCAGCAAGGTATCGAATATGGTATCAATGTTCAGAAAGAACAAAAGCAATGTCATGCAAAAGAAGGTTGTTTGATGAAAGATGGAAAAGAGAACACGTTCTTGCTAAAAGGATGATTTTTGTGATGTTGGAAGGCAGACATGTTCAGATCTATTTTCTGATAAACAATGGCGTACACAGAAATGTGAAAAAACAATGGACTGAAAAATGTTTTCCTCATCTCTGATCGGGTTTGACTCGCTCACCACCTCAGGGACATTTATTTCACCTCAAATGTTAAAGATAAGTAGTTGATTTTTCCTTCTTTTTTTCGGTCATCCATCAAAGACTCAGACTGGAGCTACTTGTCTGACATACGTAGAGCAGAAAAAAGATGAGGAACCCAATTCACTCGTTGACCCGTGACCCCTCGTTCAGAGCCTTTGTGAACAAATGATGGAACTCTTGTCTGTCTCAGGATGAGATGATAAGAATAAACCCCCTTAAAGTGATGACAGCCGTGCAACCTTAACAACCCCACCGTTAAAAGTGATGACTCCATCTGATTGTAACGTGTCAATGAAGGACGGATGACTGCAATCTTGGCTTTCATTGTATCTAGTTTATCTGTCTGTTCACCCTCATGTGCTCTATGGTAAACACCGTCAGCGTCTTTCTCAACCTGGGTGTCATGATTGATGACCAGAGGTCTACTGCTGGCCATGTTGCAATTCTCGCTTCGTTTTGCTTTGAAGCGGAACTCAGTATTGAAAAGGACACACAATCTTGATAGAAAAAAAAACGACAGTCTTGCAATTTCATTTAGCGAAAAGCATTCCCGAGAGTCATAAGGTCGTTAAAAAAGATTGTGTAAATTCATCAAAGTTTGATAATTGCTGCGAATAATCTCCGATGACGCAATAAAGACAAATAATATCCCTTGAACATCAAGCCTGCGATAAAAAAAAAGTTCACATCATACATCACTTTTTTTTGTGCGTAATCTTTTCACGCTTGTAATGCTGCTGTTAACACCAAGTTTTCTTGTAAGAGGATTAATAGCGGCAGGGCAGCTGCCTTAGATGATGACTCGCACCCTTTGCTTTCTACTTTTTGTGTAGGACAATATGATGAAGGTTTAAACATCACCTGACTAACACGTATCAGCCTTTATTCCCATATTAATTCATCAGTATTATTAATTATTATAATATTTGCCTGCGGTTTAGTGCCATATCTGATGTCAAACTCTTTATCCAATATTAGAGACGTGGTCATAATATTATGATGTATATGACTCCACTTTTCGAATCGGAAAATGTCTTCAAATTACCTGACCTGCTGTACAATGTTTTTTATAAGCTGAATTCATTCATATTTTTGCAACACTTTTGCACATGTACTCCAGACACTCACGTTTTTTTCCTCCCACAGAGGACGGTTTGTGACTCTATATGTATGATCTATCGGTGTGATGTTCTTGGAGTGTCCCCTGCTTCCCACCCAAAATATCTAGGACAGACAGAAAATATAAACTGAAAGTCATGCAGTTGCAGTTAATTTAAAGTTTAAAATGATCATAAAGTGAAGCTGCTTTAATACCTTTCAATTCAATTATTGCTGCATGGGAATGTTGAGCTGGAGTCTATCCCAGCTAACTGGGGTGAGGGCTTGGGACACCCTGGGAAGGACGTCTACAGACAACTACTCACACCTTTACAAATGAAGCCAATAATTAAGCACCAGGAGGAAACCTACAAAAGCCAAGGATAGACGGACGAACTTCACACTTAAATTGATATAAATCCTAATTCAATTTAAACTCTTATTTTGTTAGAAAATAATCTACAGGTTAAAAGCGGATTTAAATGCCTCAAATGTGAAATTCAAACGACGCAAAGTCGTCGAGGATTTTCCACAGATCTAATTTCCCAAAAGACACCTGTGTGTGTTTTTTTCTTCTTTTTCCTGCAGACAGAGAACACACAGATCCAAAAGCTCCGGGACAATCCTTGTTATGATCCGAACCCCGAGAAGTTCTGCAGCTCGACTCTCTGCAGACTCTTTCATCTTTTTCTCCATCAAGCATCTCCTGCGGTGATCCGCCAAAAGGGCGTTTTATTTGATCATAAACCAGCGAGCAGCGGACGCTCTGAGATGGTATCACATCAAATCCAAGTCATAAATCGACATTAAAAAAAAGTGACGTTAAAAACGCTGCGCAAAAAAAGTTCAGAAAAAAAATAAATTAAAAAAAATCTCTCCCCCCCCCAACTCTGGGACCCACTGACAGTCCCGGACCGTCATCTAAGAAGAAGAAGAAGAAGCAAACATGTGGAAGTGTGACCTACCTTCACGTCTTCAATCCTTCAAATGTCGCGCACAGATCTGCAGGAAGTTTGACTTACTCCTGATCCCTCCGAGGAGTCGCACTGAGAGGGAGAGGATGGGCGCCACAGTCCGGGTGTGTGTTGGTGTGTATTAGAGTGTGTTAGTTTGAGAGAGAGAGAGAGAGATGTGGTTCGGAGAGAGAGAGAGAGAGAGAAAGAGAGAGAGAAACAACAGAGAGCTGGAGCCCCCCCTTTGCCAAGGGATGCTTCAGTCTCCTAGCAACAACAATCGATCTGGCAAGGAGACATTTTTATTGGATAAAAAGAAAACTTAGCCATTCACCCCTCTTCCCTTTTAGTCCATGTTTACCCCTCAAGATGACAACTTGAGCATCTCTCTGATGGAGGGAGAGCCACAGATCCGTCCTGGTGTCGACGAGATACATGTGTTTGAGGTTGACATGATGCTCAGACATCATCTCCTTCCATCTGTGCCTGCAAACTGACTGCAAATATAGGAGGAATGCAGAGCTTTTTCTTTTTTTTTTACATCCTGCGAGCTGCATTAATGTTTCAGCACATTATTAAACAGGAGTATGAGGTCAAAGAAAAAAACTATTCAAGCAGTAATAAACATTCTGTCCGTGCTCTGTCTATCCTTGGCATATTTGAGAGGCATGGCGTTGGTTGTGGAGGGAATGTGAAGCTGGGAAAAAAACACGTTTTGAAACCCAAATAAATTACTTTTGTAAGACATTTTAGAGCATGACATTAAAACAAATACATGAATACATCTCAATGATATAAAAGATAAATACATTATTACTCAAATTTTATGTTATGTACGGAAAGAAACACAGGTATAAAAGAAGACATTTAAATATTTGCTTGAGTGGTATGTGGCTGAAAAACAAATGATTCAAACAAATGTGATTAACAAGGTGATAAAAGAGGAAATAAGTTACATACAAATATAATTAAATGATACAAACAAAAAATGCAATGAATACATGTAATAACAAACTAGAAAAGCACTGATATATGGCATAACCCCACCCAGGAGATCTATTTGAAGAAAGAAAACAGTCAAATTAAGAATGATTGTGGCTCTAAACATGTTGTTAAATACCTTTGTCGATAAAAACACGTGAAGGTCTATTCATTATTCAGTGATTCCATCTGTATGCAGCGTCTTATCTTGGACTGAACGCTGATGAGTTTTTGACCAGCAGCAGAAAGAAAACTTTGAAGACCTTTTAAAATTCAGATTAAATTGCCGAACACAATAATCTTCAACCTGAATTACACTTGTGACCATTTAAATGCCAAAAAGCAATTATTGTAAAACAAAACATGATCTTAGTTTTTCATCAAAGGTTTGATATTCAGGAATATTTTGCTTTTATCTGTTTGTATTTTCTCTCAATTCTACGGATTATTACACAATTTTGGTGCCTTCTGCGTCTGCTGATTGGCAGAAAATGTTGATTGGCATTTTTTAATGTCCTAAATCTACACTTTTGATTATTTCTTACCATCAAAAAAGTCAATTTATTTGTGCAGAAAGTCCCTCATAGATTTTTCACTTCAATGGAAAATACAGTAATACATGAAACACTGTGTTTATATAAGTGACATCACAGACAACAGATCATTGTTTTCAAAGCATAAAAATAGCAATAAATAATATCCCTTTAAAAAGGTAGATTTACTTTTTTATCGAATTATTGAGTTCAATAATTAGCATTTTGAACGGCTAAAAAGGAAGACAATTTAATTAAATTTTATTTTAATATTTTCTATTTTTTTTAATTTATTTTTTTTACAGATTTAACAGATAAAGTTTGATCTTTTAAATCCAAAAAATAAATAATAAAATGTAAAAATTTAAGTAAAAAAAATTGCTGGCACTATACTAACATTCTTTTAATAATAAAAACCAATTAAATATTTCAATACAGAAACTATTCAGTGATTAAAAATAATTAAAAAACATTTAAATAAAATGAATTATTATGTCCACATTTGAAATGTTTAATTCAACCATTCATTATTCTGATGGCACTGATATACTAACATAGATTCGTGCAGGAGCCAAGGTCTCAAGTAGCATCCTGTGAGGCATAATAAATAAAGAAACTAAAAGTTTTATAATCATAATGTAGAGTTAAGACATTTTAAAGTCAAAACTAAAGCCTAAATTCTGTAAATCTACCAAGAAAGTAACGAAATCACAATATTTCACATTAATTCGATACAATACAATTTTATGATGTGTGAATATTAAACTAAACCAAATCAATCAATTTGTTCTTCAATAACGGGTGAAGAAGTTTTCAGCTTTATCAAGATGAAAAAAACACAGTATTTATAGGGTTATAGTACATTATCTAAATAAAGATTCTTTATAAAAGATGATTTTGAAAGAAAAAAAAAAAGCATCATTTTGTAGAACAGCCTTAGTAGTACTATCGATACACTTCGTCAAGTGTATTGTTGTGTGTATATATTCGAGGAAGTGCGGGCGCGTGTACACACGCACACATTCGTGGCTTTCTAGGAAGTAATTATACACATAAAGTCATTAGGATGCAAGTATGCAAGTGCAGCTCCTATTGAACAGAAAATCCTCTTCATGCATGATTGAGTCACCGAGCGCCCTCACTCTACGCAGCACAAACACGTGCACGACAACACACACACACACACACACACACACTCTGGTCCAGTGGAGGCCTGATTACAGCATTGTGAAGTTAGTCGAGCGCATAGAGATACACTGTCTGAGAGTTTTGCTCCGAGCAGTTTTGTGATTGCAGCTGTAGGCATCGTGTTGTTTTATACGCAGACATGACAGGAGGCTGAATACCTCGTGTTTTCTTATGAAGATGCCGGCGGAGAAAAAAAAAGAAAAAAGTACGGCCGGCGAGAGACGATGACAAGCGTCCCATGGCCCGGAGATTGATGAATTAAGGGTAAGAGCATCTACTTCGCACCTCTGACTCACATAAAAGCGCAGACTTGAAGTGGGAAGTGCACACACACACACACACACACACACACACACACACAAGAGTGTCAGTCACAGCTTCATCCCTCATCCCTGCCGTTCCAGTCCGGAGATGCTGGCTCCTCTAATAAGGGGCTCATTGTCTAAATGGCATGCATATATGCAGAAAGCCCAGAAAGCCAGCTTTGTCCAATAAGGGTCCCTCAGTGAGAGGGCTTTGTGCCCAGGCTTTCCCCACAGACACAAACCCGCCAACGACAAAAAAAAAAAAAAACTTCCAGAAAAGAATGACAACAAAATAAGCAAAGAAAGATGTGATTGAATTAAACATACACTTCTCATTGGAGGATTATGAAAGTCGGTGTCAGCGGAGCTCACGCGGCAGGAAGTGGAATCTGCTGGGATTATTCTTCCGACTTTGATTGTCCGCAGATTGTTTGTGTCCCCAGACTAATGGAATTAGCCATGCTTCATTTCCCAGGGTCCTCCGTCCCCGTCTTCGCCCTCGTGATGGATGGAGCGTCACACACACACAGGGGTGAGTGTGTTTAGACGTGTGCCCCAGTGTGCGTCGGACAACAGGACCGGTCGCTGCCACCAGCTTCTGTTTCTTTTTTTTCGGCGGGTTTTTTCGGGGTGTTTGCGGAGAGGCCGAGAAAAAGGAGGAAGTCCGAGTTATGTAACTGGAATTCATCTGATAGGTCATCGCACAAAAACGATGACGCCAGAGGTCCTCAACTAGGACGGTACGATTCCCTGCTAGACAAAACAAACTGTTGCTAAATTCCAAACAAAACAAAAAAAAGTTTGATAATCTGTTACATTTTTATTTGAACAAACTAACAACTATTCATTACTAGTAAATCAAGATACTGCTGGTTTTCTCAACAGGAAACTACTGCAATGCTTCCTTTTGTCCTGGATAGAAAAGTATCCTGGGGCTTTGCTCAAGAGTGATGACATGTTGGGTGAAGGGCTGACTCGTCACAACCAGGATGCCCTGACAAACAAAGAGGGCTAAGTTAAAATGCTTCGTTCTCCATAGTCGTGCTTATTTACCACTGATTGTTAGCGGAAGGTAAGTAAGCAAGTAAGTAAGTCAATTATATTTATAGAGCACTTTTCCAGACCAGGGTCACAAAAAGCACTTAAACACTTAATACTCAATAAAATATATACTTTAAAGGTCAAGATAACACAGAGAACAACACAGGAGTCTCAGAAAATCAAGGAAAAACCTGCACGAATAAAAATGTTCTTAAGATTTTTACAATATAATGGATTTTTCCCCATAGTGTGTTTTATCTGTAGGATTGGATGATACTTTAAACTATGGTATCAATGTGATACCAAATAAATACTGGATTAGCGATACAGATACTGATACGTTTTACTTTTTTAATCGTTAAAAATGTATATTTTTAAATGACTTTGAAGTACACTTAAAAACACTCGTCAGTGACAAATCCTTCAGAAAAAGTCTGGGATCCAGATGGTATTCCACAAAAAAAAGACAATTCACAAAAGTTTTATTGAAGGATGTTTGTAACTTTCTTTTGTCATCTCGACCGAGATAAAGAGGCGACGACACAATGGACACACAGTTGAAAGTCAAGACATTCTGACGCGGAATATTTGGGATAATTGTCGTTCCATAAATCAGGAAGTCGTTCCATGTCGACCCCTGTGGTTATAAAACATGTTTCTCATTACCAGGATTGCAGACAAGGTGGATTAAAGGACATTTTTGGAAAATCCCGATACCACCTTGGAATGAACCGTTGAAGTCAAACGCATTAAACTCGTGGCATGTTAGCTGCGATATGATCGAACAACGTCTTCTTGGAATAACGCCACGATGACCTGCGAAAGAGTGCCACCAGTACCTCTTTGATTTTGAAATCTAAAAATTCATGAAATCTCTCTAAAATATTTGAACACCAGGTCATTGTTGTTTTGTTGCCATGGCGATGCCGAACGTAGATCCCGTATTTCTTATGCTGAACCAAAAAGCCCAAACCATTTTATAAGATCTAAAGATAAAAAAAACAAAAACAAAGACATAATGAACCTCATATTACACAACATTGCTTTTATTGCAAAATTCTGGACAACTTTTTTAATATGTTGAGTAATCATGAACTTGTTTGGCCTTCACAGATCTACTTAAGATCCTCCTTCTTTCTCTTCCCGCTGCAATATCAGTCATCTCTATGGTTTTACTCTCTGCCTCGGAAAGATATGTGTGTTGCCTGGTAACAGAAAAAAAGGTAAATAGAAATGTGGAATCAAAGGCGCTCTAAAAAAAAAAAAAAAAAAATGCAAGTGAACAAATGTGACTCTGTGAACACGTGAGGAAAAGGTATGTTTTGGTGATACTGTTTTTAGGATCGTAACAGGGGGTTCGTCCTCAATTATCCTGGTTACAGAGGCATGGCCGACAGATTGCCACCACACACACACTTCACAGGACACTCAATGACCTGTCTCACGATCGTTTGCCTCACAACAGTGGAGCTTCCAACACCTTCTGTCTTCTGTCCTTTGTTTCTTAACTAATTTAACTTATTTTAACCGTTCCAACCACTTCATTGAACATAAGATAAAATGACAAACATATTTCTTTAAAGGCGGAATAATGTTTAAGCTGGTGTTATATGTGATTTAAACATATCCTGGGCATTTTTTTTAAATTAAACTTAAGACACTGTGGTAACACATATAATAATTATTATTATTGTGTTAATCAATTTGCCTGTTTTAGCATAATAGCTATAAAGAAAGGCTTTCTAAAATTCTTGTAAGGCTACCTGTTTACATACCTGTCTTTAAAGAACACAGAAAACCAGCATACAATTGAATCGCTATAGTATATCAACAATCATAATATTGTTACAACAAAATTATTTTTTTATTGGTCGTTCATCCCATGTTTTTTTTAAACAGTCTATATGGGTTCACTTGAGCATTGGAACATCTAAGAATGCTTCCCTCACGTTTCATTGTGTTTTTGTGTCTTTTCATTAAATTCTGTAAAATGAACTCCTTGGCAGAGGTATGTATTGTTTCAGTGTTTATCACTATTACTATGTTATATTAAAAATGAATGATGAACGGGTATTTCTAGCTTAATATATGTGGTTTAATAATTGGAATTGAAGAATATGAAAGCAGCTCTAGGTAGTTTGGGTACCTTATTATTTTTGTGCAAAAATATTTTTTATAAAACTTGTGATGGTACATCAACTTAAAAGGAGTTGAATGGCTCATATTGAGGTGTTTTGTGTGATTTTTATTTTCGCTATAAAAGTTCTTGATGGTGTGAACATGCTACATATCGCGCTGGTTGTGGTGGTGGTGGTGGTGGTGGGGGGGATTACGATACAAAAACAAAGTTAAAGCTATGTTATTTACAAAGCCGTCATAATGCATTTCATATTTCATCATCTACAATCTGAATCTTTTTCTCATCGATATCCATTCTTCATTCAGACAATGCAAGTCTGGAAACAGAAAATTTGTTGACATGACAACTTTTGCGACGTTTAGCGAGTGCTCATGGGAAATGTGGTCTCCCGTCGGGAACACTAGTGCTGTGTCTAAAATCGCATACTACTCTTAGTATGCTAGAAGTTAGTATGCATCAGTTTAGTGTACGTACTAACTAGTACGCAAATTCTCCACAGATAGTATGTCTCAAATCAAACACTGCTGCTACACACTAACCGGAGATCACATGACAGCTTCTTCTTCTACTTCTATTTAACGATGTTTCAAGCAGCTGTTTGAACGCTATCGGTGACACCTGCTGGCAGCACGTTTTGCAACTTTGGAAAAAGAAATAAAGAAAAAATATGAGAATCTAAATAATCGCAAGATATTTAAGCTGGTATCAGCAGCGAAGACGTGTTTATCCTTCTACTGCTGCGGAAAATACACCTGTAAGTATATGAATATATATGCATTTATATATGACGTAACTTCCGTTTAAAACGTCACTAAGATGGCGGCTGTTTAGTGTGGTTAGTGTCCATCGAACCATGCTCAGTTTTGTGGGCTTGTTAGTACGCCAATTTAGTGTTCATGGCGCACTAAATTTCGTATACTAAGAATTGAGACGCACTAACGCACTAAAAATACTAACTTTTAGTACGCTAGTATGCGATTTGAGACACTTTAGTTCAAAAATCACCTAGAATCACTTTAAGTTAATTTATTTTATTCTGAAAATATTTTATATTTTTTCCATAATACTAATGATGATAACAATCTGAACCGTCTTAGTGTCGGAATGAACTGGACTTTTAAACTGTTTTAACTCAATTGATAAAAACAAAATCTAATATATTGTTTTTTTAGAAGTCCAAAAAGTATTTTGTTCAACATTAAAATAAGAGCCAGCAATCATCAGAGGGATAAAATTAAAGTATAAGTCACATTTGATCTAAATATACAGCATTTATCGGACCTTTCATTTTACAATAAATAATAATAACAAAAATAATTTAATTTGAAAAAACTCTCCAATCACATTATGATCAAGTATATATATATTTAAAACCAAACAAAATGTTTCCTTAAGGATAGAAATAATCTTTGTATAAATCATGACTTTAGGACTTCCTGTGGACCAATAGACTCAAATCCCAGCCGTGCACACGTGTAGCTTCGAAACATGTAAAGGTGTCCACACGTGGACACACTTAAACACCGGTAAACACAGCGTATGGCTTCTGATTCGGCCTCTCCTCTGAGCTTTCTCTCCATGACCACAATTCATTAGTAATTGACCGCAGCAGCCTCACTCATTAAACATTAACGGGCTTCTGGTGAATAATTGATTAATGATATGAGGCGATCTGCAGCAGCATCCTGACAATAGGAGAACACGGTTGAAAGGAAGTGTTTCCTCCTCATGGCTGGACCGATCGATACGCCGACACATGTCACAGAGACTCACCAACCAACGAACCCAATTTCAAGTGCAAACAAGACCTCGTTGTGTCTGTAGAGAACACATTATTGCAACCACGAAGAGAAAATACACTTATTTGTAACAATTTATTACTACATTTCTTCTTCGTATCTTCCTTTGAAGCTTGCTATGATGTGACTATTCTTTATTAGAAATCAGATCGTATCCCAGAATAGGAGGAGGGGCTTCACCTGTGTGTTCAATCGACGTCCTAGTCTATGTTAAGCACGTCGTTTCTGCGAATATGTCTTTCAGGTATACGACCTGTCGACTCCGACCACATTAGAATGATAACTTGCTCTTCTTATGGTCTCCGGAAATAGAACGAGAGGAGGATTAGTCAAGCTGAATGAGAAGGAGTCTCCATTAGGTCAACGTAACGTTCTCCGGAAGATACAACAAGCATTATAGTAGTTGAAATAATGTCCATTTGTTTAACAGGTTTATATTTTTGGATAGATATGACATATAAGTGTGAGACAAAAGTTTTGACACACCGTACACCAGCACATTGTTACGTACATCTTTAGACTTAGATTGTGTCATCTTGTTCTTCCTCTTTTTGTTCTTCTTCTTATTTTATTTTTCATGTATTATTTTTTATTTTTTATTTTATTGTTTATGAAAAATTGCTGGCTATTGGTAAAAAACAATTTCCCGAAGGAGACCTCCTGAGGGATCAATAGTGTTTTACCTTACCTTACCTTACATTACCTGTAACATATTCTTAAATATTTACTTGTTAAATTGTAACTTACCAATTTTTCTTTGTACATTTCTGTATTTGAGGTTTTAATCTAACCTTTTTATTTTTTTTGACTTTAAGTGTATGAAGAAAAACAAGCATTAGTACAAATTAGTACAAATATTAGTACACTATTTGGACAAATAAACAGGACAGACTACAAAAAATATATACAAAATTATATTTTTGTAATTATATTTTTTATTTATTGTATTGCAAATAATTAATTTAAACCACACTTTACAAGACAAATCACACAAAACCTCCTTTTAGAAGGCAGAAACATCAAGCAGAACCAGACTCAATGTGGATGGCCTTCAGCTGTGACTTGCTTTGAAGGAGAAAGAGAGAAAAAGAGTGATGGAAGAGAGGAAAGACAAGAAGAATAGGGTAAAGCAGAGATCGGTCCATGGAGAGGATCTATAAAGTTTCTTAAAAAGCAGCTAATGTCAAAACCTGTTGTTCCAAAATGTTTTAACATTTTTCACAAGCCAATGAGGAAAAAAAAAAACAGGTGAATGACAAAGCCTTCAAAACTTTCTAGAACCAGATGGAAGTCAGTCAAAAATTCAACAAACTTTTTCTTGTTCCATCACACAAACAATGAGTGTCGCTGCAATACAGTCAGAGAAATGCTGACGATCACGTAAACGTCACTGTTGTACGAACAGATGGGCTCCATAAATCAAACATGGCCAATACAGACAAACAAAAAAAAAATCGAACAGCAACCAGAGATGACCAACACTATTTATTTAAGTCCAATAAATCTTTTTAATAGCTCTATATGATTTACCAAGTGGTGGCTCCCCATGGGTTTGTGAATTAAAATTGAAAATTGAATTAACTGTAAATGCCATAGGAGTTTATATAGGATATGGTTTTCTTAACTAGTAAAAAATGGAATCGAACAAATTATTTCCCCAGAAATTCTATCCGTGATTAATATCACGCATTAGTGGATTTTATTTATTCCTGGGGCAAACAGCCATTAAGTGCTAAAAATAGTAGAATAAGAGGCAGATGTCAGACTCAGATGGCTCATCAGAGAGAGAATAGTAAAATGTGTTCACTGTCAGAGATGATGACAAATCACTGTGACTTGGCAGGGGACAGTCATGGAGGTGCCAGATGATTAATAGAGGGCAATCTCACTCCTTTAAATCAACTTCTGAAGTCTGTGTGTGTGTGTGTGTGTGTGTGTGTGTGTAGTAAAGCTCAGTGGTCTCCTCACATGCAGTTGATGCAGTCGCATCACATTTAATTAACGCCAAGACGTCATGAGGTTTTTGCAAATTTCTACTAAACATTATTCAAATTAGTAAGTGTGATTTGTGTGTGTGTGTGTGAAGTGTGTGTGTGTGTGTGTGTCAGAGAGAGCATGTGGCAGGTTATTTCCAGGATCGGATATCAGTCAATTATTAACTCAGATTAACCAGCTGTGACTGTTTCTCTCTGACATATTCCCCTCACTTTTTATCCGTGATTTGTCCAACTCTGGGAGCAAGACTCTCCTCGGTCGTCACGATCACTTTGTGGTTTTGTTTGGTCCAGAGAAAGACCCTTGAGAAGTCCCTCGAATAGATTGAATCAGAGTTAACCTGTGAGTCTGAGACACAATTACAGAGATGTTGTAGAAGGACAGAACTTTTCTCATGTTTAAATTTACCAATTTAATACTCTATATTAATTTTTTTAATGAAAATAAAAGTTGGTCCTTTTACACCAAGACACTGCGCAATATTAACCAATCAGAAGCAACAAGAGGCGGGTCTATCCTTTATTCCAGCACCAACAACAACATCGTACTGCAGTCAAGTTATCGCCGTGAGCCAAACTTAAATGTGGAGAGTTCTCGCTAAATTTTACGGTAAATTCCCCCCACGCCATTTTGAAGGCTTTCACATTAAAAGCAGCGACCGTGTCTTCCTTTTAATCCTTTATTATCACAGCCATACTTTGTTTAAATTAGTGTTTAAAATGCTCATTTGTTTATCTTTTTTTTCATTATTCAGAAGTTCATCTATTTTTGCCATGTATATTGATTGTATAAAATACATTTATATTTAGATTAACACCCAATAGAATAGAAATATAAAACAGGTTTCCGATAATTTAAAAATGACAGTTTGAAAATTAAAGATAATACAATTCTTTAACATTTTAATGTAAAGTTTTCGAGAAATTGAAAATTAAAACATTACATTTTAGCTGTGACTCGTACACGTCTTGTCAAAGAGGACTTGGCAGCCCTGTAGACCCACAATTTCCTGAGTAATGACAAGATTTGCGAACTACTAAGTATCTTGTAGGTGAACACAACAGCTACTTATTGATGGCCACAGTTGTACCAAAGCACTGGCTAATGAACTCTATAGTGGAGCTTCATTAAGAGCCAATCTTCTTTTTTGTTGTTGACTGCTTTGTGACTGTGTCTATCCGTTGTCAGAGTATATCATTCAAGCGGGAAACAAAACAGGATCCAGGAAGTTGTATGGATGTATGCATGTACGTAACATCATATTCAGAAACTAGATCCTCATTGTTACAGACTTCCGTTGATATGTGTCAAGATTACTGTCACATATCAATGAGGGTATGTGAGCGACACAACCTTGAGAAGTGTTTGACAGATCGGAGAAGTAAACATAAATCTGGTATACTGTCCCTACTTAATGATAACGATGAAACCATGGTTTCACTTTTGGTTGTGACAGCAAGGCAAGCTATGGTTTGGTGCCTTAGTAACATGAGGGGGTTGTATTGAACTCACAACCGGCAAACATGCCGTGCTTAAGAAGGTCTGTGTCTAAAGTTAGTGTAATTGGAAATTTTAAATATGTCCATGTAGGTCCTCATTCATGGTCATGGTTGACCAATGGGTTCCAAAGCAGGGACTGTGTAGAGTTTTGAGAGGACGTCTCACCTTGTATCCATTCTATGACCAACCCATCGTTCTCGGCCCCTAGCAAGATATATATACAGGCTCCTCAGACCAGTTACTTTGGGACTGAAGAAGCCTCTTGGATGAGAGGCGAATTGATCCGTAAAACTCTTCACAGTTTATTTGCCTCGCTTTGGAATCCCCTAGCGTTCCTCGGAAAAGCATGTTCAGGCTTTTCCTTGATTTTCTGGAACTCCTGTGTTGTTCTCAGTATTATCTTGATCTTTAAAGTATATACTTTTTTTTAGTATTGTTTTGATTGTTAAAGCGCTTTGTGACCCTGGTCTGGAAAAGCGCTATATAAATAAATATTACTTACTTACTTACTTACATAATGTGTTTTTTGGGCAGGTGAAATGCTGGAAACGTAGCCATGAAGTAGCATCACATACATGAAAAGCATCTAACCTGATCGGAAACCAAGATGACAGTGACAAATAAACTTGTTTGAGAAATGGTCTGGAAAATAAAAAGCATCCAGTATCAGCTGAACAAGAGTCAGATCTGTGACCTTTACACACAGCTTTTTAAAGTGATGTCACATGACCAGTACTCTGTCACAACCTGTAATTGTCATGTGTTCCTAAAGTTCAAGTAGACTGAATGCATGGACCTGAAATTAAAGTCAAAAGCTGAGAGTGCCAACACTTTAGGGGACACCACCACTACTATCTTATGAACATGAAAAAAACAATTTTTTTTTTTTGAATGCCAAAACAGCAGCTTTGGATGAAACAATAAAAAATGGAGCACAATTGCTTTGGCAGTAGATCCTTCCCTGGTGCAATTTCAGCCACATTGAAGGAAAAAGCTTTTTTTCCTGCTCCTCCAGTTTATTTCACTCTCCCGACTCTTCCTCTCATCTCCTCTCTGTGTCCAGCACTTTTCTTTTTTTTTCCCTATTTTGGTCCCACTTTAATTTCACCTCCTGGTTTTTCATCAGATGATACACAGGCAGACAACGGAGACCATATGTTTGTGTGTGTGTGTGTGAGTGCTTGTTGTTATGTATGCTAGATTATTTCAAGGGCTTTGGTCGGCCACGGTAGCATGAAACGTGAACAGGTTTCATGACAGGCTTTTGATGGTCCTCCAAGAAACACTGCAGGGTGAACACCAAACACCTTGTGTGCTGCCTGGCTCAAAGGCATAATCATTATTAGAAGAATTACCCCATAAGGGAATGAGCGATAGAAAGTGGATGGATGGATGGACCTCATTTTCTGCCAGCACCAAAAACTGGATTGAGGCTATACTTGCTACATAAGACAATTTAGCTATAAATCAAGATTGGTAGGATTAATTAACCCTTATGTTGCCTCTGGGTCAAGGTGACCCGGTGTACCGGTGACAACCTCCGCCTCTGCATGTGTATTTCTAGAAGCCAGGGAAGTCATTCACCTTGACCCAGAGACAACACAAGGGATACCACAAACACGTTCGGGCCTCTGGGTCACCTTGACCCTGAGATAACGCAAGGGTTAAGAAAGATGGGCACACTTCTTTAAAATGTGTCTGTTTAGGTTCTCATTCAACAAGGTAATGGTTGTGAGAGAGGTTCCTAAGCGAGGCAACTGTATTGAGTCTTGGGAAGACTTTTAACCCGCTCTAGTAGAAGAACTCACATTTCTCCGATCCTTAAAACTCTTCACTGGCTTCCAGTTTCTTTCAGGATCAACTTTACAATTCTGGTTCTTACTTTCAGATCTATTCATGGTCAGGCTCCTCCTTACATCACGATGATCTGATCCAGCCTTACACCCCAGCTCGGGCTCTGAGGTCTGTGGATCAGAATCTACTTATGGTTCCACGCACACGGCTCAGGACCAGAGGAGAGAAATCTTTTCAAGCTGTTGCTCCTAAGCTTTGGAACAATCTTCCTCTCTTTTTGCGCTTGATGGAGTCTACTGACTCCTTTAAGAAACATCTTAAGACGTTTCTATTTGTTCAGGCTTTTCCTTGATTTTCTGGAACTCCTGTGTTGTTCTCAGTATTATTTTGATCTTTAAAGTATATACTTTTTTGAGTATTGTTTTGATTGTTTAAGCGCTTTGTGACCCTGGTCTAGAAAAGCGCTATATAAATAAATATTACTTACTTACTTACTTACTTACTTTTCACTTCTTTTTTTTCCATTCCCTGCATCTGTTAGCGTAAGTTCCAATGTCAAGTTCTCTTGAGGTTTCTGCTTCAACAGGAAGTCGTTTCCTTTTTTTTTCTTGGCAGTCAATTTATAAACTGTGACTATTATCAGTGGCCATCAAGCCAAAAAACAGATGGAACTGTCATGACCTGAGTGAAAGGGAACCCAAGAAAAGTAACAACAATAATACGAATGAAACAATTTCCAAAAAAGGAAACAGAGAGTCCAATATATCCAAGAGTCCGAAACCAAAACATCCACTGAACCGTGGGATAAACGGGAACAAAAGACAAGAACAGGAAAAAAAGAGGTCAAATCACTTGAAAAGGAACATAAAAAACTAACTGAAGCACAGAGAAATAAAATCGCAAAAGGTCCACCTTCTCACCTAATCAACCTAATTCACATTCTAAATATATACATTTGCTGTGTAGTTAAGTCTTTAACAAAGAGACACTTAAGTCGACTCGGGCCTGGACAGGAATTAGCCACATGCTGGATCACACAACGATCTGGAGTCAGTTTCAGACTAAATTAGAACGCTCAGTAGCAACACATTGTAAATGAGTCTTAATGACTTTCACAGCTATTATTTTCTGCTCTGTTAGACAGCCCTATGGCAGCCCTGTGATGTCAGCCCCTCCTGCTGGCTCTAATATCTCCCGACCACGGCGATGACATCGCCACCAGTCGGCTCTTACACACAGGTAATTGCAGGCTTCGGGCGTGTGTTTGTTTTTATGTGTGGGAAAAGCATGTTGTGATATGAGCAAGCAAGTCTCTCGAGTCAAGTGGAAGATTAGTGTTTTTGCATAGAATTGTTAATAACGGCCAAGTAGAGAGTACATTTTGTCCGTTCTACAGTTTTAAAAACCACCACAAAGTTAGATAAACAATTAAAATATATAAGAGTAAAAGTGCAAATAAAAGTAAAAGTGCAAAGTAAAGTCTGAAAGTATTCATCATGACACAATATTCAGGACATTCTTTACACAAAAACTGTTTTAATTATATTTTGTAATGTCTTGTCTCTTACAGGGATGAATATTACCTCAACTTCTCTATGAATGATATAAATGTGTTAAGAAGTAATAAATAATATTAACAGGAATTCATGTCAGAGGAAAGAAAAAACTTTTTGCAAGACATCTGAATCTTATCCTAGATGATATTCTTTTGAAAAAAGGGCAGCTGGAATTGGCAGTGGCTTCTTTGAATTACCTCCTCATGTTTTTTTTTAAATAAATGTATTACAACGTCTTCTCATAGTAACGTGTGTTTATGATTTGACTTTGGATTGACAATAAACAATAGCACCACTAGATGGCAGACATACTTTTATTTAACCTTTTTGGTGAGTAGTAGTGGGTGGGGTTTCCAAAAATGAAAAGCTGTGTCTCAAAAGAAACACTTCACAAGAGATCTGAGCCTAAAATGACATCACAAACTGTCTGTAAAACCTAAACAAAAAATAAGAAGAAAAACAACTAAAAACGATGAAATGAAGAATCAATTAACGAATGAAAATATAAAGAAATATTAATCTATATTACTGTATTTTATGAATCACTATAGAAATGCATTTTTTTTAATATTCATAATAATAAAGATACATATAAAGAAGCCTCAAAGAAAATGTACTCATTAACATGTCGTCGAGTCGATAATGTTTGTTGCCTTCCTTCTTATGGTAATCTGCGTTTCACACCGCTGAGATTTATGGGAATTCTCTCAGCTGGAGTCAGCATCTACGCAGACTTACAGAAATAGGGTATAAATGGCTAGGAGCGTAAATATAATTACATTAATGCATTAAAAATCCAAAGTGAAACGTTCTAAAAATGCCAAACAGGTATTTAAAAAGAATGAAGTGAACTGATAAAACGTTCAACCTTATGGATCTTCTTATAGAAAACCGCTTTTTTTGTTGTTCGTCTCACCTAAAGACCCTGCTATAAACCATCTGTCGTGCACACCTTAATTATTGAATATGGGTATATGCATGGTTGTAAATTGTATTGTGTATTTGTGTTATAGTGTGTGTATAGCAACACATATTCCTGATGCATGTGCAAAACTGTGATGTATCAACTCTTTTGCACAGCTTTTAGTGCTTCATTATCGGTTCAAAAAGTGCACGATTCTAACACTTTTGTTTCTTCAGAGTGGCTGCGTGTGACTCATCTGAGTAATAAATCACCTGAAAACAATCCTCCGCACCTTCAATCCTCATGTATGACAATCGTTTCCCTTCTTTTTTTTTTTCTCAACAGCTGGCGACATTTAGCAGCAGGACATAGTGATGTGTTTGGTGGAGAATGTGGGCCAGCATAAATTAATCACAACAATATGAAGAGGAGTGACAGATACCAACATCAGCATTTACATAAACAAGTGGAACAGCCGAGGAATTTCAACGATCCGCGATCAAGTATAGATGATGTAAGAGTCGTACCAGCGACGCCGGTGGAGAAGCAGGTGACAGGGGATCCAAGAATAGCGGGTTTCACCTCAGAGGAAATTAATAACAGAACACAGCCGTCACCCCATCTGGCGCGGGTCAACGCTGGTACCTCCAATTGTTGGGTTCTGTGGAGGGAGTTTTGGAAACTGCTGTGGAGGAATACCAAAGTGATTCTATGATAGGAAGAACAGGATATGATGATAAAAGGAAAACAAACTTAGATGATGTTCTATTTTTCACATCTGTTAGTGTTTTTTTGATCACTTATAAATATGTTTTTTAGATGGAAAAATCACCAAGACGTCGCCTTTTTGATCTCCTTCCAAATAATTGATGGGAACATGTGGAGGTTTTCGTCTCGCTGAACAGGTGAGCAAAACATGGACACACAACTTACAGTGGTTATTTATTCCAAGGTGAAACTGTAGGCTCTGTCCCACAAGACAAACTATGCCATGGGGAAGACATTTCTCAGATTCGGGGTCACGCGGAAGAGGGTCAAGGATTCCAGATTAGGAGGCTAAACCAAGCAGGAGAATCCAGCTGGGGACGAGGCAGGAAATGGAATCCATGGGGGTCAAGATCTAGGTTCACAGGTAAAGACTAAACAAGATGGCAACTCAGTATTCAGCAGGGGTTGTGGGAGTGTGTCCAGGTGACAATAGAATGCAGGTGTGGAGATCCAGGTGCTAAGTGGGATGTACTACAAAACTGATTCCTTTTGTGGTTCGTCCATTTAATACGATCTTGACATTTTAGATATAGGTTAAAATTACCAGATAGGTTAACTTCAGCGATATTAACCGAGAACACTTGGAAATTCCACGTACGAAAATGAGGCCTTTGATACTTGTAATGAAGCTTCATGAAGCAGTGTCATGTTGTTTAGAGGTCAGTAGGTGGCGCCATGAGTTTAAAAAATGATGTGATGTTCCATTAGAACAGTTGTTTAAAACAAAGGAAAATAGTGCAGAGACCGCCCACTAGTGGACTCAACAATAATGACACTGCTTCATGAAGCAGACCATCACTACTATATACTGTCTATAATAATTTGTTATATGAATAGCATAGTTTATGCCTTTTATATGTACCAACATGATACACTTATGTGTTCTGGTTTTTACACAGACACTGTTTCTTTGTTTTCTGTTTCTTTGACCCAAAGCAATAGATAGATACACTTTATATATCCCTGTGGAGGATTCAATTTTGGTACTTATTTTGGATCTGTTAAGCTTAACCCGTTTTGGTTTTTAGATCAGTAGTTCTTACAAACAGGATTATAGAAGTAATTTGTTAGTTTAAGTAAATTTCGTTGAAAATAGCTCACCGTCATATATGAAGTAACCATGTGAAAAACTCCCTAAAATATGGACTTTTATTCCGAACAACAAAGGCAATCATACATTTCCATTGCAACAAACACTTGTTTATAAATATAAATAATTAAATACAGACTTCACATTATTGTTGCTGAACAATGATTCATCGAAAATTAGATTTTCCCATCCTCCCTCCTCCTCCTTCTTTCTGTGCTTTGTGAAAGAACAGTTAACGACAAGATTCTTAACAGGTGGACTTTGGAAGATTCAGCTGTCTCACAACGTTTTGATGACCATCTACCCCACTTTTAATAAAGCTAAATTGACTCTTCTGTGCATGTAAATGATCATATGAAGGATTTATCACAACAACTGGAGGTTCTACGACATTCGGAGGTGGTCATAATGTTAAGGCTGATCTTAGTATATATATAAAAGACGTTCAGAGGAGTAATCTCTTGTCTCTCCCACCATTTCTCCCCCGTCTCCCTTTCAACCGTGATGTTTCTCTGACTTCCACTTTCTCCTCCTCGCTGAGTGCAGGGAAGCAGAGCTGTCTCGTCTTGGAGATGTAAGGATTTTGATCTTCAGAAAGTGAAATCTAGAAAGCAGGATTTTTTTTTTTTCTTTTTCCCCGTGCATGTCTTGACGTGCGTGTGCGTCCGCCCACGTATGCATCAACCTTTACCAATAACCCCGGAAGGATAAAAGTCTTCCAACCTCCAACATTGTTAAGTTCTGTCCAGTACTTGTCAATCTCAACAACAGATCTTCGTCACTACTCAGGAAAATCCTCAAAGGTTTGTCGATGAGTCATATGGATGGGAAGAACACACGTGCCGCCGCCGCTGTGACTGATTATTTCAAGCCTGGAAAACTGTGGGTGTGCTTTGCTCTGATTGCTCTTTATTATTATTATTGTTGTGCGATTGAAATTTTAAGTCACTAACTGGTGCTTTTTTGCTACGTAACGAGGCAACTTTTAATTTCCACAGGGCCATGACCTCATCCGTTAAACACTTTAAAACAACTTTCGGAGCTTTTCCACCCACACAATTACCGGAGCGATTAAGTAACACACTTCCTGTCTGAGTGGGAGAGTCATCTGGATGTCGACGCGTCGTTGTGTGTGTGTGTGTGTGTGTATGTTTCTACCACATCTGTATCTGCCCGGGAACATGTTGGGGGAATTGGTGATGTGTGTTTGAAGCGCAGAAGCACCGGGCCAAGTGTTGCATACTGCTGGATTGGCTTTGTTGCCGGATGAAACAGGGAGAGAGGCAGAGAGAAGTGGAGCGAGCTGAGAGACATAGACACAGTTGAACTTAAGTAACTCTCCTACAGTGTCTCGCTTTTTTTTTCAGTAAGTATTAAACTAAAGAGTTTAACTTTCCTGATTGTCACATCCCGAAGTTCAGCGATGAAACTGAGCTGAGTCAGAGAGGAAAGTAACAGCAACTTTGAGTTTTTGCTCAGTGATTAATAGAACTGTCAGTCTGCACGTCGTCCTTCTTACGGAGAAATACTTTGAATCCAATATACGTGGTCAGTGGACGGCTGCAAATATCTTCAGATATCTGTAGATTTACTTTCCTGTCACCCTTCTGGAAAAATGACAACACTTTCTGTGCCAAAAGGAAGTTAGGAAGCCAGCCAGCCAAAAAAAAAGAAAAGGCATCCGAACTGCACTTTTCTTTGTGGATTGTGTGCAAGTAGAAATTGAATACGGATCCAAAAAAAGATGCATTCATCTCTTCTGGGCGAAAGACAGATTCGAGCCCACCGAAATTCTCCATCACCACCTGCTCATGCAGACTGGATTGAAAACTTTGGAAATGTCTCTTGTATAACTAGTTTGGAGCGGAAATGCTATTAAAACAATCAATCATTTTACTCATCTACAAATTCAGTTTTCAGACTCGAATTCTGAAGACTTTTGTCTGACTTTGCAGGAGGTATCTGAAAATACCATACGCACCAGTGGAAATTCATCACATCCACGTTCTTCTGCCAAACTTTCCCAGCTACTCAGGTTGAGACACAGGAGGCACCAGGAAAAAATGTGGAAATACCACTGAAAGGCTAGGAATATACTTTCCTAGTATATCCTTTTAACAACATTTTTGTTCAATGAAAATAGAGTTTTGTACCAACAGACACATACTGATGAGTACAATAGAGGTTCAAGATCTATTTAAGAGACACTTAAATCAACTCTCAAAATCTTTATTTACGTCTTGTAACAGTTGTGTTGTTATGTTGATGTTTGGAGTATACTTTATAGTTGTCAAATATATTTTTATTAAAGACCTTTACACTGGAATTATACTCCTTTTACTGAAGTGTCACATGGTATTTCAAATACATGGTTATGGTATTTACGAAGCTATGCACATTAACAGCAGTGTCTGTCTCTACCAAGTCAGTGTCTCTCTACCAATAACAAACGATTAGTTGATTTTGAATAGTCCTCCATTTTTCAGAATAACTTTTGGATTTGATTTACCTTTGAACTAGTTTACCTGCAGCCACGTCACTCTCGATGCTTCTCCTCGTCATGGGAACCACTTTTCCCGCCTCTTCTCCATTGAAGATGGGGTGTCAAATAAAACAGTCCCGGCACTGGACCCCCCTGTACATTCATTTACAAACAGCTGGAATTCAGCCAGATTCTTTAGGGTTCTTTGGGGAATTCAATCGATCTTCACCAGGAGCCTGGCTGGAAAGAGAATCTGTGAGTGTCAGTTTTTTATGTTTTCCACAGATTTTGACATTGGGAAAATTTTATCGGCTAGAATTTGAGGTCCATAGAGACTCTGTTGTAGTTGTTATCGTTATTGGTAACGAAAAGTCTATCCAATCTAATTGAATCTAATGCCTTCCTTTGCCCATTCATTTTTCATACCACCTTCCTTGAACTTCTCAACCATTGGTTTTCCACTAGTAGTAGTCCTTTCCAAAATGATTTTTCCTCTTTATCTTGGACCTGAAATATTCTCAAACAGTGTCTTCTCTTTTTGGATTCCAATATATCGATCGCCCCTTCTTGACTCGCCCAAACTTTTCTTACACTGTTCAAATTATTTTCCTGGATTTTTAATCAAACCCCATCCTATTAAGTAAATCAGCATTTTTGAACAGCTCCACGATACACTTCCTCATATGAACTAACTAACGTTACCTGCCATTGTTTCAGTTGATCTAGCTTTTCCGTCCCCTCCTCTCTCTTTTGTACTGAACAGACAATTCTGGCAATAGTGTTGGATTTTTGGCTACAACCCTGTTAACAAAGTCTTTAATTTTGGCCATTTTTCCTCTCAAAATTTGGAAATTATTTGGGGAATGATTTAAGGAGATAACATTAGCGTAGCAGGACTGTTGGAGCTAACGATAAAAATGTAGCTTACGAGCATGAGGCTAATGTCAACCACTGTATATCACAATTGAATGAAGCAATTTTTTCATTATCCTGGTAAACAGTTGCTTCTATTGTGCTTCAACCAATTTAATCAAAACAAAGATGGATTGTGATGGCATTAAAAAAATGCTTGTAAAATGACTGACCTCTTAGTGAAGGTTCTAGGAAAAATACATTCAATACATATTGTATACATGTCAGTCAGGAAGATTTCCAGAATTTCCTTTCTTTGATTTTAAGGGGGCAGCAATGGAGGTAAAATATACAGTCTATACTGTATGTGCTGCTTGTCACATTAAAGTGCAAAAGCTGCTCCACATTATCAGCAACTTCTTGTTGTAGTTGTCAGCTTGCTGGACACTAACAAGCTGAGTATTGCTGAAGTGTCGAGGATGAGTCGGATGAATGAATCTGCTTATTGCCCCTGATACAAGCTTGTGTTGATATGAAGCAGTTTAAAAACATCTCCCTTCAGGCTAACCGCTTTCTATTGTCGCACCTGGATATTGCCAACCTTTATTCCTCAGTCTCCTGACTACATTTTACCAGCGTCACCCTCTTCATACACCCATCCCTGTTGCTCATAAACTTAGAATATACTTTTTCACAACTAGATGAAGCTGTGCCTTTAAATAAAATAAACACCACAGAATATTGACTCTGCTATGCAAGGGTAAATTAGGAAAAATAACTAAAAATAATACAAAAATACAATGTTGTTAATTAGAATGCTTACAGTGAATACAGGTCGTGGAAGTCTCCTTGCAGTCTCACTAAAGGTTTTTTAAACCTGGAAAGTAAATTAATAAAGTAATAACTTACATATATATCATGATATAAGATTTAACCTTTTTTTCCCTTTCATTTTAGGTGCCCTTCAGTTCTGAAATTGCCCAATGGGGGACTTTTAACTGTGTGTTTGTAGCCACAATATGGTTTTACATAAGAAGTTTCATTGTGTCCTTATCCAACCAGGAACATATTGTACCCAGAACTCATCACGGAGTCCTCCTTGAGGTATACTGAGTCGATTATATTACGTCAAGAATGACAGACATTCCTAAATAAAGACATGGCACCACAGTATTACCTGGGAACCTGTATTCTTGCCTTTGAGCACATTTTCTAATGTAAATATTTGAATATTAAAAACAGACACATACTGACAACTACAATAGAGGTCCAACATCAATTTAAGACACATTTATATCAAAACATTACAGTAGTTGCCCTTTAATTCAAGAATGGGTTTTGAATGCAAGATGAATTTTTCAGCCTCGAGAGTCTTAGGAAAACAAGTGCTCAAAGGCATTTAAAGATAGAAGACACTATAACCTTCACACACAAACTCTATACGATCATTCTATTGTGGGTGTGAAAACGGACCAACAATATCTTTGTTTTGATCTTCTATAAACAAGTTGCTTCTCGTATTTGTCAATTTCAGCAGCTTTGGTTCATGATGTTTAACTTTGAAAACAAAAACAGTATCAGCATAGATAAGGTGCTCGCAGGAATAAAAAAGTGAACTTCCCAAAGATCCTCGAAAGTATGACCCAAACATTTTTTATCGAACACTGACAAGGGTTTCTACAGAACTGGGTCACGGCTAAAACCGATTCCAACAATGGCACTTGTCGGAAAGTGATGACTCGGGTCCTAATGGGTGAACCAAACTGTGTAGCTGCGTCACATTAACAATTTAGATCTGAATTTCTATTAATCTGCACAATGGACTTGACAAGTCAAATATTTATTAGCTCTGATTAGGAAATTCATATTTTAGATATGACTGTCTCATTCCTCCGCCTTATAAATATTCACACCGTTTCATGATGAGACCCTCAGAAGAGCTCACCCAAGACAGAGACTTTCTGTCAAGTAACCGGAGGTCCAGACGTGTCTCGGAAAAAAGTTTCTTCGGAACCGAATCGTGGATCATCACGACAGGCACCCTTTTTTCTGAATATGTCGGAAACTGAAGAAAGAAAATGAGAGGATCGACGATCCATGCGTCCGAGGGAACAAGTGTTTGGTTATAACCTCATTAATTAGACGAGTCTCGGTGACTGTGTGGGTCATGGGAACCGGCTCTGGTCTCGGATGGCCAAACTCACACTCACTCATTCTCTCTCACACACACACACACACAAAATCAAACCCTCTCCAGAGTAGATTAGCACCACTTGTTTTTGCCAGCCACTTTCCTGCCGTACAAGCTTGAACCTGCAGATATGACACACGGGCTCCATCTGTCCCCCTGCTCAAATTAGAATAAAATCCACCATTTTAATTCAAAATCATGGACAATTTTGTCCATTTTTTGTTTTATGAATTTAGTCGACCATTCCTTTATTTGTGGGTTTCATTTGATTTACGTACTAAGGACCAAAATAATTTGAAAACCACAGATAAAGCTTGGGAAGAAGCTAAAGTATTTTCCTCACTATAATGTGTACTGGACTAAAGACTGTCTATGAATGGTCTATTTATGAGTTTTTTCATGTATAAAACGCACTTGATTATAAGGCACATTAAGCAAAACTAAAAGTCAGATTGCCACTGAGTCAAATTGTATTAAACGCGTTCACAATAATGGTTTGACCTGGTTCAGTTGTAACGCGTAAAAAAAGACTGTCTGATACCGTTAAATCAAATGTTAGCGAATCCCAAATAACTCATATTTGTTCAGCTAAAACATGTAATATATAACATAATACACTTTTTCAGTTCATTCCTCTTCCACAAAACCAGGAGTTTAAAAGTTGGAAAATGGTGTAACTCCCCGCTGTCATCTCGTCTCAAATGTATGTTCACATTCTGTCACTCACCTCGCACTTTAACTTTGAAGGCCCTGTTGACAAGAATATCTAGCAGCAGCTTTGCTTACTTCTGTATTCTGTCCTGCTCTAGTAAAAGAACTCACATTTACCGTTCCTTAAAACCCTGCATTGGCTGCCAGTTTCTTTCAGGATCAATTTTAAAATTCTGGTTCTTACTCTCAGAGCTATTTATGGTCAGACTCCTCCTTACATCAGGGATCTGATCCAGCCTTACACCCCAGCTTGGGCTCTGAGGTCTGTGGATCAGAATCCACTGATGGTTCCTGAATACGCTCCGAAGCTTTGGAACGATCTTCCTCTCTCTCTGCGTTTGATGGAATCTACTGAAACTTCAATAAACAAAAAAAAGACATTTTTATTTTCCTTGATTTTCTGGGACTCCTGTGTTTGTCTTATGTATCTTGGCCTTTTAGAGTTTTTTTTACAATTACAAGTATTTTTAAATGTGTATTGCTTTTGATTGTCAAAGCACTTTGTGACCCTTGTCTAGGAAGGTGCTTTACAAATAACTGTTACTTACTTATTTCACCCAGAATGACGGTAAGCGTGTTCATGTTCATGTTGTTTTCACAACAGATTGTATCGCAAGAATAGTGAAGCCGACGTTGACCTTCTGGACCCACTACGTTGTGTTGTGTGTGTTTTGCTGGGGATCTGCACGGCAGGAACAAACTCCGCAAGTTGTTAAATTAAGCCAAGAAAACTCATTATAACTATAACTCTACTTCTTGAACCCGTCACACAACGACAGCAGACATTACAATACATGTCACTATGCAACACTTTTGACAAAAATGTATCTTGTAATATGCAAGCAGTGCGGCTACACAACCTGAATATATTAACCCATATATAAAGCACTCCGGATTATAAGAAGCACTGTTGTTTTTAGGAAAATGAAATGCTTTAGAGTGCACCTTATAGTCTCGAAAATACGATACATAAAACAATAATCTTGTCAATGTGTTTTGCCTGGAAAACAATAAAATAGAATTCACATTAGATGTAAAAATGAGATTTGCACAAACTAGATTTGTGACATGTTATATTGAATAAGAAAAAGGACTCCGTGGTTGGGCAACAAAATGGAATGTTTCTGGAAGCTACATTGGTAGAAAAGGACGTCTAAATATTCATTCCTGATCCTGGGGGTAACTCCTATCCAAGGAGTCTCATTTGTCACAGCTTTCCCAAAGGAGGTAAGAGGTTGTAAAGGTGCTCTCGATTTGGTATCAGGTCTCTGCGGCCTAGAAGCCCCTTCCTCATTACGGAGAAGAACAGCGCGATTGCCGCGACATGGCAGTCGGATGTCTTTTGTTCTGAAGGTACCTCAGTTTAAGGGACAATCTACGCGCTGTCACTTACCATGGAGTTTTCAGGATAACATTCTATGGGATGTTATTGGAGGTTGAGAAGTGGTCCATGCTGCAAAACTAACTTATAACTTATACATTTGCATTTTTTTAATTGGTAAGAGCTATCATACTTCATGGTAACAAAAAAAAAAGATGACCCAAATGACTTAAATCAGTGGTCTGAAACTCAGTTGGCCTGGGGCCCGCCAGAGGTAAAATCCTGGTATAACTGAGCCACATATAGTGTGTAACATGGATTTATATCGTTTTTTTGTTGAAACACCCTCGAATGTACTTCATGACTTGTAGTATGGATGACAAATAAACATTCTTTATTAATTACAATATAAAGTTAGGGATCTTTTAAACAAGCAGGCTAGAATGCTCTTGTTTCCCTACAAAGGTTCAGTGACCTCTAACAAAACCATACAATTGTGCTACAGATTACAGTTAAAAGCATGCCAGGCCTGAAGATGACGGAAGTTGCCAAAAGGTTGGACACCAAGCGGAACCCTAAATGTGTGGTTTGTGTGGATTGCAGATAGGGCTTTAGCAATACACTTATCTCATGCTGCAATATGTTCAGCCCTCAATTTTAATGCAATGTATTACGATACACTTACATAGTAGGTAGGTAGGTAACACTGAATTTTAGTGACATTTTGAACATGTGATTGTTCCAAACTCTTTTGGTGGAATTATTCAAACTGAAACCCAAAATATGCACAAACATCAGCTTTAAAAGCAGCTCAAGCTGACTGTATACTATCCTCTCATCCTCAGTCATCGGCGGAAATAATTATTGCGGCCATTTTTGGATGGAAGTTTAATTACAACACTACATTTAAAAAACAACAATAATATTTGCATGTTAATTATACTTATATTATGTATAAGTATTATTTATTTTTTATTTTAAACACATGTAAACACATGTATTATCAATATATATTGGTTCATCTACTTTTAATCATACCACTAGTTGCAGAGACTCATACAAGAAATGTTAAATTCATCAATTTAATAAAACAAATAGCAAGAATTCAAATAAAAGTAAGCAGATAAAACACTAAGCAGCTGAGCAAACCCGTGGAAGTGAGAGAACAGATTAAGCCACAGAAGTGTGACTAAAGGCAGAACAGAAAGCGTGTGGCAAAAGTAGCTCAAGCACCAGAAAAAACAACCACAGGGTAACAACGGATTGAGAATAGAACCAGAACCAGAGAAACTTCTGTACGCAGGTGTCTTGAGAACATGGTTAGTTCCAGGTGTGTGCGATTAAGAAAGCTGACTGGGACGAACAGGAAAGAACACATCGAGTCTCATTCATGAAGCGTGAGCAGAACGTATTTGTGTGGAAAACGCAAAACCGGGAATTTAAAGGATTTTGGTATTCATCATTATTTTAGTAGCTCTGATCTTGTGTTAGATATTCAGTCTACACCTGCTCTTGAGCATGTGTAGGGTTCCGTGAATTCAAAAATGCACTAAATTATCGTTTGTTACTATTGGAAATGAACATTTTAATTCACATTGAGCTTTCTTATGTGAACAATATGTGGATACCTTTAAAAAACATGATGAAATGAAATGACCAAAAAACTAAATAAATCAAATTTAGTTACATTAGTCGAAAAGTATATTTAAAAAGTTAACTAAGTAAATCAACTCAATATATTACACATTCTTTCTACATGATGAATGTTATTTAAAAACAATATCAAAACACATGTTCATAGACTTATAATATGCTAAAATATCAAAATATGTAAACAATCGTCAGGTATGTTTTCTGACAGAGAGATTTTTGGAAAGTGAGACCCCCTGTGTTTCTTTTGTGTGTTTATTTGCCCCGAGTTTCATTTTAAAATCAATGATGTTTCCTCTGTGATGTGATCTATGCTCTACAGAGGCAAGTTAAATGACCCCTTAAAGTAAGTTTGATATTAAATACTTGCTCCGGAATGAGCCTCGTCTTCATCTGAGACATTCCCTGAAATTAAATGACTGATCTCGGCCAATCGAACTTCCGAAAGCCTCTTTAACTTTAGGTTGTCTGTATGCGATCCCATAAGATCTTATATACTGTCTGATTAGATAGTTATGATGAATATTTATACTAATGACTCATATCCATGAGCTGCGACCACTTCCCAGGTTCATCAAATACTGTGTTTATGATCAGATCTCAGGGTTCCGTCAGGTTCATGAATCAGGAGTACATTTTCTCGTAGCATTTTATGTGAAAATCCAGTCTGATGGCAAGAGGAAAGAAGCTGTTTCTAAATCTTTCTGTTCTGCAGCGGATACTGCGGAACCTTCTGCCAGACACCAGGAGAGAGAACAGTCCATAGAGGGGTGGGACGGGTCCGACAAAAATAAATTCTTATTTACACTTCTTTAAAATTCCTTAAGCACAACACACAAAGTAACATGACTATGATCCTACTATAATTAACTTTTTTTTTTAATTCAATCTTGTTCATTTTATTTAGGTATTACTTCATGTTATTTATCTAAACACTATGTTTTGGTGGCTCCACTAGGACACATGCAAAAGACCGACACATACGAAAACATGAGAGTTCTTCCCAACATTACCAACTCAAATATAAAACATGGTGCTGGGTGGTTTGTTTGTGACAATATTAACAAGGTGTATCCATTAAAACTAAACAGACAATGAAGATGGGGAACTTACAAGTGAAGTTTATATATCCACACTAAAACTCAAAACATTTACAAATTCTTTGGTCCGAGTTTTCAAAAGCACTGTTTTTATTGTTGTAATCTTTCGGTATCATGGGAATCAACTGCCAAATCTAACAACAGTGTACTTGTTGTAGTAGATACCTGGCTACAAGACAAGTTCATTTCAGTACATCGAGCAGATGCTTGCTGAAGTGTTGAATACATGCTGGATTATCCAGCAGATGCCGTCCACCTAAACTTAAGATATTATAACATAAATAATATTGTCGCTGTTTGATAAAAGAAACTTATCTCCAAAACGATTTTTTTTTCAGGATCATGAAAAAACGTTAACTAACAAGTACAAGTGACAATCCTGAATGACTATTAACTAGCAGAAACGTGTTGTCAAACAATAGATTTAGGGGTACTTTACATTGCTAGTGAATGACATTGATCAAAACCTTTGACACCATAATGCAGATATCTCTTACTTACATGACATAACAAAACATCTTTAGATTGGGTACTTGGGCACCCAGCGATGCCTGTTGCCGGGGAAAAGGCGGGCATTGATTTTTTAAGTACAAAGTAATCATAGTAAAATGGGAAGATATGTGTTTTTTATTGGACAGAAACTAAATTTAGCATTTAAAAGACAAAAATAATGCATAGTCAAAGGTAATTTTCCCAAATACAAGATTTACTGGTGCTACCAAGTTAATGTTTTTGTTGATACTGTATACACTTGTTGTAAAAAAAACAACATTTTAAAGCTTTATTTTTAAGTTTCACTTAGACATCCACTCATTAACTCATTATGAAACTGCTAGATTAAAAACTCTTCTTTTTAGTAATGCTTTGTGTAGTAGCATTATGTGGTGTTCTATATTCTTTATATTTGCACTTTGTCATCCCTTGAACTTTGTTCTTTTATTTGCCCTTTGTTCTTGTGAAACTATCGCTGCTGTGTACTGGAAACCTGAAGGAGATCTCCAGAGGGATTAATAAAGTCCATGTGATCAAATCTACAATCTTAGTTTATTTATTAGAAACGTAAACGTGTTGAGTCAAAGCCGACAACTATAAATAAAATTTAGAACTGTTACCATTTTAAGTCAGGATGTAATGCTTTGTGTAGTATCATTATGTGGTGTTCTATATTCTTTATATATGCACTTTGTCATCTCTTGCCCTTTGTTCTTTTATTTGCACTTTGTTCTTGTTTTTGTGAAACTATCGTCTGATGTGAATTGGAAACCTGAAGGAGATCTCCAGAGGGATTAATAAAGTCCATGTGATCAAATCTACAATCTTAGTTTATTTATTAGAAACGTAAACGTGTTGAGTCAAAGCCGACAACTATAAATAAAATTTAGAACTGTTACCATTTTAAGTCAGGATGTAATGCTTTGTGTAGTATCATTATGTGGTGTTCTATATTCTTTATATATGCACTTTGTCATCTCTTGCCCTTTGTTCTTTTATTTGCACTTTGTTCTTGTTTTTGTGAAACTATCGTCTGATGTGAATTGGAAACCTGAAGGAGATCTCCAGAGGGATTAATAAAGTCCATGTGATCAAATCTACAATCTTAGTTTATTTATTAGAAACGTAAACGTGTTGAGTCAAAGCCGACAACTATAAATAAAATTTAGAACTGTTACCATTTTAAGTCAGGATGTAATGCTTTGTGTAGTATCATAATGTGGTGTTCTATATTCTTTATATTTGCACTTTGTCATCTCTTGCCCTTTGTTCTTTTATTTGCACTTTGTTCTTGTTTTTGTGAAACTATCGTCTGATGTGAATTGGAAACCTGAAGGAGATCTCCAGAGGGATTAATAAAGTCCATGTGATCAAATCTACAATCTTAGTTTATTTATTAGAAACGTAAACGTGTTGAGTCAAAGCCGACAACTATAAATAAAATGTAGAACTGTTACCATTTTAAGTCAGGATGTAATGCTTTGTGTAGTATCATTATGTGGTGTTCTATATTCTTTATATGTGCACTTTGTCATCTCTTGCACTTTGTTCTTTTATTTGCACTTTGTTCTTGTTTTTGTGAAACTATCGTCTGATGTGAATTGGAAACCTGAAGGAGATCTCCAGAGGGATTAATAAAGTCTACGTGATCAAATCGAAAATCTTAGTTTATTTATTAGAAACGTAAACGTGTTGAGTCAAAGCCGACAACTATAAATAAAATGTAGAACTGTTACCATTTTAAGTCAGGATGTAATGCTTTGTGTAGTATCATTATGTGGTGTTCTATATTCTTTATATTTGCACTTTGTCATCTCTTGACCTTTGTTCTTTTATTTGCACTTTGTTCTTGTTTTTGTGAAACTATCGTCTGATGTGAATTGGAAACCTGAAGGAGATCTCCAGAGGGATTAATAAAGTCTACGTGATCAAATCTAAAATCTTAGTTTATTTATTAGAAACGTAAACGTGTTGAGTCAAAGCCGACAACTATAAATAAAATGTAGAACTGTTACCATTTTAAGTCAGGAAGTACACAGTTGTGGAGAGAGTAGAATCTACCTGACTGTAAGTAACTACTGGTGTTTTGAATTGGCTGCAGCAGCTACTTCATGTCACTGAGTCAGGAAGTGGTGTAGTGTAAGGAAACTTTGGGAATTGAAAATTGGACCAGCTGCTGCATTCTGAACAAGGCCTGATGGCACAGGCAGCTCGGTCAGGAGGGAGTTACTGACTGTAAGGGGAAGTTAGTGGTTGAATATGAAACCCAAGGTCTCTGCAGTCCTGTTGTGGGCCACCGCAGAGAGGTGAAGGCTGGTAGTAAGTCAGGAAGAATAGAAATCAGTCTTGTCAGGTTTCACTTTTTTTTAAATAATTAAAAGTGTTTAACAACTCAAGTGCAAATTCACAAAACTTAAAATTCAAATAAATACACTCAGAGTCACATCCATTTACGACTGTTTAAAAGTCAGCAAAACGTTTTTATGCTGAAAATAACTTCTGCACCCAGAAGATTCTGCTGGCTAAGAGGGTTATTAGCTATTCACAGATCCGTTCACGGAAATTAAGGATAGTAAGAGTTTCTTTTTTGCCGCATAAGGGCTTACTTAATGGACTGAACAGAATAAGGTTTTAATGTAAAGGTGAGGGAGTGGAAAGTGTAACTTCATGATGTAAGTTAACTAAGGACGAAAATCAAATGTCAATATGGGAGGATCAAGTTAACTTATCTTGGAAACTGTAACTTTTTTCCCTCTCGTAAACAAATGGTAAGGAGAGGCAAAAAGCTAAAAAGGGATATCAAAAATGATTATCCATCTTAAATTAGCCGACAGCATGATGCATTACCTCAATTAGTCACATTTTGGGAGATTGAATGATTTGCAATCCATTAGGCAATTTGCACATGGCCAGGTTTATTTGGGGCCGTTTTACAGCGGCAAGGAAATCACATTCTGTGTGATTGGCCGTCGCACTCTCATCTGCTGTGGGCCTAATGAGGTATACACACACAAACACACCGCTACACACTTTTACATGCATCCGCGACGCTGGTGCTCGAAGCAAGCTTTTAATGCCGCATTAACAGGATTGACAAGCAGCGGTTTGGGGAAATTTGATATATGGCTCTTGAGCTTTTGCGACACACTTTGTTGAACAAACTCAGCAATTTTTCACTTGTGGCCCCATTCACAGAGTGACAAAAACCCATAGAAAACAGAAGTGACTTGCAAATAAAATGATTCAATGGAGAACGTCACCTGGCTGCTCTTTGGATTCAGCCTCTGCTTTTTTTGCGCAGGGAGAGTAAGTGTACGACCTGTAATGAGCTAATCCATGTAGCTGTGGTCAGGGAGATTGTGTTCTCTCAGGCTGAACCGTCACCGTGCTGTCTCCCCTCCAACACTTAATGACTTTCTGCTCCGTGGACAACTTGGACTTGGGAGATTACATACAAAAAAAAAAAAAGCGAGGGAGAAGGACAAAGAGGCACTGGCAACGCTTGAGCGGTGGAGAGGTGGGAGGTTGAGCAGCGAAGCGAGACATTCCCTCAAACTTTGTGTAAATTGGTTGAAATAGTGTTGATCTTGATAACTGATCGGTTTTTGTTTCGTTCTGCCCTAGACTGCTTGAATTTTATTGAATTCAAAGTCGGAGAGCACAACCTTTCTCTGTGTCCTAGACGTTGACTTATGTCCATTGTTCACTATTTTTCCTGTTTCATAATAAGACAAATATACAGTCTCTGGCTAAACAGAGAATGGTTTTGGATGTAGAAGGTTGACCTTGAGGTCTTCAGGAGTGTTTATACCAAACACGTTTTCTGGCAAAATTTCTAGGCAAAACCACTTCATACCGAACCCTAAAATGGCAAGTTGAACATTTAAAATTGTTTGTCTAATATGGCAACATGACAATATAAAGGATAGAATTGGACGCCTCCATCTCTGGATCCTCTGACAGAAAACCTTCTGAAGACCGATCAATGCGGTGAGTTTCATTCCTTTTCTCGTCTTCGTGTCGTTGGTTAATTTTCCTTTTCTTCATGGAATCAAGGCTCTTGTGAGCAAACACGGTAAAACTTGTCGACGTAGATGTTGTCGGAAATGTGTCTTGGCAACCCAGGGTGCCCAAAGATGTGACGGGGTCCGCTCATGTAATGTAGCAAAAGAGATTGTCGGATGTAGCAGATTCTCTACACTGACTTTTGATCTTTTGGGGATATTAAAAGTGTTTAATAACGGGGGGTCTTTGATAATTGACTTCATCTGAGTTCTGGGTAAGATGTGAGCTACATATCTTGATTTTGTCAAGACCGTGATAATCATGCACCAAACTGTAGAAAATTCTGGCAGTATTCTACCAACAGATACTTATTTAAGAAAGATAAAGCAGTCAACGAGAGTTGCAGTAAAAGTTCAAGTTTATTAAACGTGAAATAATAATAGGTAAACATTCATAGCGCCAACCAATCTGATGATTGCTTTTCTAAGTCATCTACTTTCTTCATCTTAAATTTGAGACTCTTCCTCTCATTGATGGTATTGTCAAATTATTTAAAACACAGAAGTTGTGATACTAATTTACAATTTAATCAAACAGTCCAAATACAAAGACCAACAAGAGTCCAAACGTCATTACACAACTGAAGTCCAAACTCTCACAATAAGTGTCCAAGAACCAAAACGTCCACCAAGGGACTAGAGGGAGAAAACAGGAAGTCACCAAGCAAAATACACATTGTTTTATGTTGTCAAACAAAATTGCCACTTGGCAAGTGAGGTGAGCTCATTACAATTCGTTATAAGGTCAAGATTTAGTGCTTTAACAGTTTGTTAGTAGAAGAACTCACATTTCTCCGATCCTTAAAACTCTTCACTGGCTTCAAGTTTCTTTCAGGATCAACTTTAAAATTCTGGTTCTTACTTTCAGATCTATTCATGGTCAGGCTCCTCCTTACATCAGTGATCTGATCCAGCCTTACACCCCAGCTCGGGCTCTGAGGTCTGTGGATCAGAATCTACTGATGGTTCCACGCACACGGTTCAGGACCAGAGGAGAGAAATCCTTCCAGTCTGTTGCTCCTAAACTATGGAATGATCTTCCTCTCTCTTTGCGCTTGATGATCTACTGACTCCTTCAAGAAACATCTCAAGACACTTTTATTTGTGCAGGCATTTCCTTGATTTTTTGGAACTCCTGTGTTGTTCTCAGTGTTATCTTGATCTTTTAAGTATATTTTATTGAGGATTGTTTTAATTTTTTAAGCGCTTTGTGACCCTGGTCTGGAAAAGCGCTCAATATATACAAATTACTTACTTACTTACTGTAAGGAAATGACAACTTTAATGTAATCAATCATCTAGATTTAACACACATTTCAAATATTCACTTGATTAACTGATAATCTTTCATATTTAATTCATATTATTACTTGCATTGGATTCACTGACTGCAACTCACAGGCCGAGGTCACAAAGCCTTGCACACACAAAGATTAAACAATCCCAGATTCCAGCAATTCTATGGACACCTGTTTGAGAACTCACACTGAAAGACACAATAGTCCAGCAAGTCGCTGGGAACAGATTCTCTCTTGACGACAACAATTTTTGGTAAGTTTCCACTACGATCACGTGCGACGGCCATCTTAGAATCAAGTGTTTACAGTTACCAATCCTACATTCACATTTGACTAGAGGCGTTAACCTGAATATTCTACTGTAAAGATCCACCATTTTGTCTGATCTTTGTGTTCTGGCATTCGAAGGCGTCTGCGATAGATCTCTCTGCTTGCTAGCGCCCGTGTTCACGTAAATTTGTCTCTGACTTTTGCATAATTCACTAAATGAGCATTTTTCTTAAACTCATCCATGTGTCTGTCCTTCATTCCACCACCACGTACGAGGCTGGGGAGGGGTCGGTTCATCGGAACACAAAATCCCCACATTACTTTAAAGAGGTAAATGACGTATTTGCTGTGAGCTAACATCAATTTGACGTGAAAAACCATGCAATTCTTGAATGTCACGTTGTTCTATCCATTTAAGGCTGTTATTTATAAAATTATTTGAACAAATCTATGTTCCAAATTGTAACGTTAAAATGTATATATATACTGTATATATATATATATATATTTTCTAATCACGAAATGCCAACTGTATAGAAGTTAAACACATCTGTCATTGGGATGTAAATCTCAGATCTCGCAGTGATATGACAAAACATTTTTCTCCACATGCTGCCCCTCTCGTGATCACTCTTTCATGGGAAACCATTCACTTGCTAACTAAATGGCCCGGCTTCAGTCGATCCATCTGAATATGTATCGAGGATAAAAAGAGTCCATTCTTCGCGCAGATTCCTAATCTGTCGCCTGTAACGTCACCTGAAGTTGAATGCATTCTGTGTGTGTGTGTGTGTGTAGACTGGTTTCATTGTCTCATCTCAAGTGTGTATGTACAGGTGTGTGTTTGGTAACCTCACATTTAGTCACCTCTTATTCAGTCATTACATCGGCTGATACCGGGTCTGCCGGGCTCTGCCCATAATAGCACTTCTCTGATATGCAAAGGAGTTCTCCAGTGCAGCTGGCAGACAGACGACACACTCCTCATCAGGCAGTCTCCTCTCTTCTCATTTGCTTCCTGCTCAAATGTAATAGGCCAACCACTCATACAGGGAAATGGTTTGTTTTGTCTGCCTGGATAATACAGTTTTTGGAAAAAAAAAACACATAAAAAAAAAATCATTCACGTGTATTTTCCCGAGGAACAAAGACGGCCGTTGTGCAAGACTACAGGTGAGATTGATGGAGTGGCTACAGGTGCCTCATGTTTGTAAACTGAGTCTTTGTTTGTCAGCACAAATAACAGACTCATCGGCGATGCATTCACGGAAAGCGAGGGCCGAGAAGACCATCATTCGCGGCAGTTGGATGCTTTAATTGGTCTTCAACACCTCTGATCAGTGTAATAATTAATCATGCAAAGTTACTCACACACTATTCAACTGTCTTAAGATATATGTGTGTGTGTGTGTGTGTGCTGTAGGCTAATAATTCTACAGAGGGCCGTGTTCCAAACCCTGATGATGATTATTGGCCGTGATAGAGACACCAGCTGGCAGCCGTGTTTGGTTATAAAGCGCCAATTTTCTCAGAGCTGCCAAGGAAACGTACGGCTAAAAACACCATGGCTTGGAAACAAGGGAAATCTCAATTGTGAATAACAAAATGTTCAGTTGGATCCAAAACACTGGACCGACGACGGAGTCCAAGGATCAACGCGGGTTTTGAGTCCTTGTTTGACATCATGTTCGATCACAAACCATAAAGAAGGATTTTAACTAAAGTCTGATGTGTTTCTTCACTTCTGGGAGAAAAGTTTTGCTGTTGAATTAGACTGGTATTTGGTGAATAATCTTCTACTCTAGCTTTCTTTTCTGGTGAAAAGGCGTGACCAAATAAAACGTTAGGCTTCGACTATTTTGAAGAGCTGTCAAGGTGAAGGGAAAGAAAAAGGAAAATCCTTTGAAAAAACAACAAGACATGTTATTATTTATTTAGAGATTCTTATTACAAACATAAAGAACAATGCCACTTACATGTAAATATAAAATTAACACACAACATACTTTTTCTATATATTTTGAGTAAAAAAAAAAAAAAACTTACCAAAAGGTAAATACAAAAAAAGGCCTTGCATGTAAAAACAAATGTCTTCAACTAAACAATACAATATGACTTTCATTGTAATGGGAAGAAAAAAAAGACAAAATGTATTCCTTATAGGGCAACTAATGTTGATTTAAGTGTGTCATAAATAGATGTTGGACTCGATTGAACTCATCAGTATGTGTCTGTTTGTAGAAAACTCTTTTCATTAAAATATTTACATTAGAAAATGTACTTAAGCCCCGCCAACTGAAAACGACTAATTTTTCTGGAGAACAAATCTTGTTTTCCATAACCACGGCAACTCTGCTGTGATTGGTCAACCATTGAGGTTTGTCACAGTGTGGACAGTGAGGAGTGAAGACTGTTATTACGTCATAATGGACTCTGTTTTCGTAACCTCTCGTTCGCCAGGATTTCAGACAGCAGAGAACTTTATAGGGAATTTTAGTTTATATTGTTGACATCATTTGTGCCTCAGAGTGTGGCGTGAACACAGGCAAAGAGCAAAATGTTGCCCCTGGAGTTCATTTTGTCAAGATCTTCCCTCATCCCTTTCCTCTCTGCGCTCCCCTATCTCACTTCAATCAGCGGTTTTTACAAACCTGAGATTCCTGAGCCGCTCAAGGGAGAGTCTGAAGAAAGTGGGTTGGACTTGTGAATCGAAAGTGTCGCGTTTTACAAGATCACTTACTCTACCTTTAACTTATTTACTTTAGGGGAAGTTTAAAACCTTTCCTTGTATCAGGGAAAACAAGTTTAGCCTCATTGATTTCATAGCTTTCGCCCACATAGCCTTGTCCGTTTTGGTCACCACATTAAATGTTTGAGCCAAACGTAATTTATTATAGTCTTGAGTCGTTTACTGGCAATGTTTTAAAGAATATGGCACTAAACAGAACTATCACAGAAGACTCCTGCCTTCTCGTTTCTTGGCTGTGTTTCTTGTAGACTCAATTTAACACACTTATCACTGTGTCTGCTGCCAAAACACCACCTGAGTTCTCCTCCCTCACTACTGACACCTTCTCAAGGAAAGGAACACAAATTACACACAAGAGTTTCTTCTTTAAGCAGATACTTGTACTCACTTTCACACATTTAATTGCTTTCTTACTGCTCTAGACAGCGAACCAGATGACAGGCTTGTACCCGTCTGTGAGGCATGGGTAGTAGGGACACATAGGAAGAGAAAATAACATCTTAGATTTCTGTAGTATTGATAAGTACTGTCTAAAAATGTTTTATTTGGAAAAAAAAAGACCAGATTCTCTCACCAAAGCAACATGAGCGTGTGACTGTTAGCATAACAAGAGTATTGTTTCAGTCCTCTGTAAAATCAGTGAAAATTAGTAAAATGCTTACTCTATATAGGACCATCTTGTTCCACTGAAACCAGTTCATGCCGATTCAGTATTTTGTTGACTTTAATTTTTCATGCACTCTTTTTTTGCCATAATGCTACTTAATTTTTGCATTAAAAACCTGTTTAGAATTGTATTAATAACTGTTTTGTGAGGTTTTGACTAGAGGAGGACCCAGGTGCAGATGCAAACAACAGGCAAAAATGTAAGAAAAAAACTAAAAACTAAAGTTCTTAAGTGTCCATATCACTGTCCAAAGGAAACACAAAGTGCACCACAAATTGGGTGTAGAATCAACAAAAGGGGAGACAGGGATGTGGCGATTTATAATCTGGCGCCTGTTGCTGCAGGAGAGGTGGTTTTTTGCAGCTGCTGTCAGAGCAACAGGCGCTGTGAGGATCAGGAAGGACAAACAAAACAGGTTTCAAAATAAAATCAGACATGACATATTTAAACTTGCATATATAGAAATACAAGGAATAATATTAATCCAAGCAGTGCGGCTCATAATAAATCAGTTACCAGAGGTTAATCCTTGACATCACAGCAGATTTATTTTAATATTTGACATGTTTTTCTTTGATAAACTCAACTTTTTTGTCCTCTTTATATCCTGTATTTGTGTGTGTGTGTGTGTGCGTGTGAGTAGGGGTGTGTGTGTGTGTGTGTGTGCGGGCAGCAGATAGAGAAGGAGGTGTGAAAAGTGTATGTGACCACCGGCTGCAGATAAGACACTCAAGCTTTTCTCTTTTCGCTCCTCTGTTCTCCCCCGTCCTCTCCTTGACTAAATCTAAATAAGATCAGCTCACTGTTCAAAGTCTGGCGAGCGACGGTCCTCATTTCAACCCATAATCAATTACAAAAGCTGCCAATAGGAATTCTGCAGCGACAAGTTTTTTTATCTGCAAAAACTTTGATGGAGGTGTAATACAGGCCGGTGAGGAGAATCACCTTCAGATGAATCGGCTTTGTTTTTCTGCAGACAATAGCGGAGCGAAAAAAACCCCTGCGTCTCCTGTAATGTCTCTCCAGATGGTTGGAGTCCAGACTGGGATTAAGAGAAGCTACAATGGAAGATAGATACATTTAATTTCAGGTATCTCGACAATGGGAGAATAGGGAGGAAAAGTAGCTGCCCAGACATCTGATGGAGAGGAAACTGTGAATCAAACACTTCAACAAGGCGCAGTTCTCCCTCTTGTTCCACCTGTTGGTCAGCAACAGTTTACATTTATCAAACATTTATCAACAAACCAAGGCAAATAATGAACTTTAAAGAAACATTTGTGACAAAATATGCAAATGTATACAGGGCTGCCAAGTTTCAGAACTATTGTGAATTTCTCTGAATTCTAATTATTTTTGACATTTTTGGGGATAGTAGTACTGTAGAAAGGATCTATGGAAGTCATTAATCGTAACTTGGGATAATTTTTGATTTATCATCACAATATCATCATATTTGACATTTCAAATCGTAAACTTGCCATTTTTAAATTATCTGAAACCTTTTAACTTGGTGAGAATCCAAATCTAATTTAGTATTAGTAGTAGTACTAATGAATAATACAAAGAGATTATACAGTTTAGAGTCTAACCGTGATAAAGGATTTTAAGGCTGACGGAACATTGTGCTGATGCTCTTAATTTGAAAGCCAGAAGTTTATTTCCTCCTTCTGAATGGCGTTTGGGGAACTTTCTTGAACAGTTAAGCAAGAATTCTCCAAATTTAAGTGCGGCTCGGGTACTGTATTAGTTTGCTTAGTTTTTACTTATTTAGAAATATTGGCTATAAAACAGTTGATGAGGTATCATGATACAGTGTCTTCATTTTGGAAGACCACTAGATGTCAGTACGATGTTCGCTCTGTTGTGTTAAAATGTTGTAAAGGTATGATGACTCGACCGCACACTGTTGTGTCTGAGTGTGTAGTGGTGTGTTACGCCTTTTGTTGCTTCTGATTGATCAATATTGCATGGTGCCTCATATATATTATATATTTAAGATTTCACAATATAATAAGCATTTTAAATATTAAATTCTGATATTTAGCTTTGAAATCTTCATCCAATGACATGCTGTGCCAGATTTGGTCACTTTACCTTGACAAGTGGTCCAAGGACAATGGTCACGACAAAAGGTTTGGATCTTGACACACGATTTTTGGGCGACTGGCGCTGTCATGCAGTCGGCGCCCCGAGTCCCTGTGGTATGTCAACCCCAGTCGGGAGCCGGCGTCCTGGTCGGTTGAAAAATGCGGATCCACGCGTTCAGTCTGGAGTCGAGAGTCTGGCTCAATGGTCAATCTGATTGGTCGAGTGCTAGGTTTAGCTAGTGAATCAGCGCAGGACAATAAAACGATAAGTGACTATTGTAAACAAGCAGCGATGGCATGGATGCACGTTTTTTCTGCAACATCTTTCTTCCACAACAAGAAGACCAAGGGCTGACAATGCCAGTCTCTTCATTTCTGTGTCGTTATCCATCGTATATTTATTTTAGCTTTCGTTCAGTGGGTGAAAACATCAACCATTCTCGACTAGTCCCAGAGCATTTCCGGTTTTCACTTCTCTGACGTGAACATGCTGCATACACTTTTGTACACGTACACTTTTGCCGACAGTCTCTTTGGTGTGTACAAGGCATTTTTTTCGATGGACGAGGCCAGACTTCACTGGACTGCCTGACGCTCGATAGTTGGCGCGGTGTGTCAAGGCCTTAAAGGTTGCAAACCGACACTATGTCTGAACATATTTCGTTTTGTAGCTTTTGAAATAATATACTTTAGAAGTATATAAACCAAATTGAATTTGTCTTTTTGCCTTTAACATCTTGTTTTATATTTCCTGGATAGTGATTCTTTAAAACCTTTTTAATTAAAAAAAAACCAAAACCCTCTATTATATCTTAAATATTTCAAGTCATTATTTTGACACCAAGTGCCAGATAATCATGTGACCTCATGGGTGAATCACTTGTTCACTCCTGATCCAGACCATAGTTGTGATCAACCAACTTCCTACAAGAGACTGCATCAATGCAAGTTTGATTTCCCAGCAGAAAAATGACTGCATGAAAATGTTCAACAATTAAGCGTCTTGTGTTTGAAAAAAAAAAAAAAACTTCACTGAATCCACATGTGATTTAGTTAATTCTCTTCAACCAACATCACCTAATAAACTTTAAAAATACTTTATTTAAACTTGTTCATGGATTTAAAACTAGATAAATCCACAAGCATAAATTAAATTATATATATGATCTCCAATATCACACTCCATTTAAAGCAAAATCCATGCAGAAATAGTGTCAATAAATATGGTGGAATGAAAGCAACCCATCGCCAGGTTTGTAAACCTAATACTGTTAAGTGAGCGAAGCATAATTTGCTCGAAATATCTCACCAGGGAAAATACTATTTTCATCCTCCCATCCTTGAAGTCACATGTGTGGCAGCACGGGAGAGTGCAAATACCTCCTGTGTTACGGATGCTGGGAGTTCCGTCCAAACATTCCCTTCTTCTTCTCGTCAGAATGTCTTAATGAGAGCTCGGCTGAGTCCAAAGGATGGATCCTGCATCCCCATCAAAGCCAGCTTGGGAGAGGACACATCACCATGACAACACAAAGAGGAGGTGCAAGCAGAAGAGTGTTTGTTTCACTCCTGAGTGGAGGCCAAAGCACACACACACATTCATAATATATATGTATTTATAATAAATATGTGGGGGTACGGTTGAAGTCAATTATGCTCACACGTCTGCCCTCTAATCCATTTATTCAGCACTTGCTTAATTTGCCACAACGATGACAAACTGAAGTAATTTCCTGCACATCTTTTTTTTTCTATTCCAGTTCAATGAACTCTTAAACAATCCAGCTTGAACTATGATTACTTGCAGCTCATTTGTATTCTCGCTGGCGGAGACAGTGTGTCCTTACAGCCGCTCGACCTTTAGAAAATAGCTGCAACTTGGGCAATAATTTATTTTCCTGAAGTAAAGAAGCTTGTAATTCATTCATTTACAACCGTAACAAAAACGAACAGCTATTGCGATAGTTATATATTTTTTTTATTTATGTCGTTTTGAATGGGCGCTGAATGACCGGATTTGAAACAGAGTGTAGAGGGACATCTACTGGTTATATGGAATAATTGCAGGCGTGAGTTTTACATGGTCTTTATTTTGATGAAATGGTTTTTATTTTATATGTATTCAGGGTAAGTAAATCAAGATGTCATCCTCCTTTTCTTTTGAGCTCACCACGATCAATCCTGGCAGGATGATCAGGTAAACACTATGAGTGGAATACAAACTTTATAGAAATTATTTATTTTTTTGAATAAGACAGATTTATAATTTTGAATACAAAGAACATGCCTCACTTGCCGGAATTAAATAAGAACTCAAATACAAAACATCAATAAAAAACGATCATGGATGGATGGATGGATGGATGGATGGACGGACGGACGGATGGATGGACGGATGGATGGTTTGATGGACGGATGGACGGATGGATGGATGGATGGATGGATGGATGGATGGATGGATGGATGGACGGACGGACGGACGGATAGATGGATGGATGGATGGATGGATGGATGGATGGATAGACGGATGGATGGATGGGCGGATAGATAGATAGATAGATGGATAGATGGACAGATAGATGGATAGATGGACAGATAGATAGATAGATAGATAGATAGATAGATTGATAGATAGATAGATAGATAGATAGATAGATAGATAGATAGATAGATAGATAGATAGATAGATAGATAGATAGATAGATAGATAGATGGATGGATGGATGGACGGACGGACGGACGGACGGACGGACGGACGGACGGACGGACTGATGGATGGTTGGATTGATGGATGGATGGATGGATGGATGGATGGACAGATAAATAGATGGATTGATGAATGGACAGACGGACGGACGGATGGATGGATGGATGGATGAACGGATAAATGGATGGATGGATGGATGGATGGATGGATGGATGGATGGATGGATGGATGGATAGATAGATAGTTATAGAGGTTTCTTATTATTTAATATCTCATGTTTTATATTATCATATATTTTAAAGCCAATTTATAGATCACCGGAACATTTGAGATGTTTAAAAATATATATATTTATTTATTTAATTTTTATCACCATCTGTTACTCTGCAGCTGAGTCCAATAATGTACTGCAACATTTAAATATTGCTTTAGTTTGATAATAGTTTATCTTGTTTTCACCTGTGTTGTTGCATCAGGACAAAAACTACATAAAAAAACATCTTCTATTTATTTAACATCATATATTTCTTTACATTCATTTGAACATAAACTTTAATTTCGTTCTAATTCCAAAAGTAAACACACACGTACCTGAAGTTTAATTCTCAGATACGACTCCTCGGCGACGATTTAATCAATCACCCTCGTGCAGACTCAGCTGTCCAACATGAAGCGTGTCACAATTATCGTAATGGGATTTGATTGCTGCTGTTGGACGCCACGCTTCTGATGACTTTGTAATTGGACGCTCATTCTACACGCACACACACACACACACACACACACACACACACACACACACACACACACACACACACACACACACACACACACACACACACACACACACACACACACTGATTTTATGCGCCTTTCCCGCTCATCAAAACGCTGGTGTGAGTAATGACGGAACAAGTCTTGACAAGAGAGATGAGAACCTCTGGGAGAAAGGGAAGGATGAAAAGATGGAGCTGGCAGGGCCCGGTGGAGGGAGCAGCAGCAGCAGCAGTGGGTCTCATCAAAAAAACACGGATGATCCGGGGCAGATATCTTCTAAACTATCTGGCGACAGGACAGACAAGAAGTTAAATGGACATTAGGAAGTGTGCATCTCCTCTGCAGTCGTCGGGAGGACAGGCGGAGTGGGAAGAGAGCTGACAGATCTGTATATCAAGCCTCGGCCTCAGAGGTTAGAGGAATCCCAGCGGGCAGAGGGAGAGTCCGTCAGTCCTTGACATCATTAAACGTGTCAATGGAATACAGGCAGAGCCGGAATGTTTACGGCAGACATATGAATACATTCCACGTACAGTTCTTTTTGACGAATGACAACAAAAGTGGTGTGTATCCTTTGAGGAACCGCAGAGAAGGGTCGACCCCTGTTGTTTTTCACTCTCTGCAAGACACCTCGAAAGCTGTAATCTTTGGAGCAGAAATATGGGAATCTGCGAAGTCGAGCGAGAAGCTAAAAAGTGATGAAAGTCAACGAGCAGTAAACGGGGCCCGAGGAGGAAACAGATGGGCAGAAACGAACTTGACAGAAGCAACAAACTGTTTATTGAACTATGATTGGATCGACGAGGAAACACATTTGCTGCGACAGCTATCGACTATCTCAGGGTTCTGAGCCAGGTTTGTCCTTTTCTTGAAGGGCAAATATAGGAAAGACATGTTACAGTCACCCTCTTACTCAGTTGTAAATTTGGTAGGGGGGTCATCTGAGATCTTAGAGGTTTTATTTTACAACACAAAGATAGAATATAAAGACATTTTTATTTTTAACGGCTTTTCCTTGATTTTCTGAGACTCCTGTGTTATTCTTGGTGTTATCTTGACTTTTTTAATATATTTTATTGAGTATTATTTTGATTGTTTAAGCGCTTTGTGACCCATGTCTGGAAAAGCGATGTATAAATGACTTACTTACTGACTTTTAGAATTATCATTCGAGTAACCACCCAAAAAATTAAACTTTTGATGAGGTATCATGATACATTCTTTTTGATGGACCACTAGATGTCACTCTTTATTTGAAAATTATGCCAGTTTCTATTAAATTAGTAGATCAGAGCCGAGTATCATAAAGCAGAGAGTGACATCTAGTGCACTTTCAAAATGAAGGCACTGTATCATGATACCTCATCAACTGTTTTAAAGCCAATATTTCTAAAGAAGTAAAAACTAAACAAACTAATACAGTAACTACGTTTTCTTGGTAGATAAATTAAAACGAAATAAGATATTCTTGAAGTATATGGTGTAATTTTTAGACTGATTGAAGATAACTGTATCATGATACTTCATCAGCTGTTTCGTGAAGCCTCATCAACCCATCACTGATGAATAGTACATCGCAAATGACCATTAAATGCCAGTAGGTGGCAGTGGTGTTCCGAGCACTTTTTTTTTTGGTTAATTTTAAATATATTTTTGAAGTATATAGTGTAATTTTTAGACTGACTGAAGTATTACTGTATCATGATATCTTATCAGCTTTTTCGTGAAGCCTCATCAACCCATCACTGATGAATAGTACATCGCAAATGACCATTAAATGCCAGTAGGTGGCAGTGGTGTTCCGAGGACTTTTTTTTTTGGTTAATTTTAAATATATTTTTTTAGAAAAATGTATTGAAATCAAACATGTTACCTACTTATAACATCGTCATTTTGAAATGATTATCCAAATGAAAAGAACAAAAAGTCATTTATAGATTACAACATTTGAAAATATCAACCAAAAAGGTAAATGAAATATGTATTTTTAAAAAACAATTGTAAATATCATACCAAAGAAAAAGTGATAATGTAAAAAAAAAGTATTGAATTTTTTTTTTTAGTTTATGCATTATGATATAAATGATTTAATATAATATTTACTTTGAAACAATGTTTGATTCAAATTAACTGTAAGTAATGTGAATTTTAAAGACAATTTTAGTCCACATAAATCAAATTAAAATAAAGCTGAAACTAGAAGATCATTTGGTAGGAAAGTTTTGACAATTTGTAAGATTTAAACAGACTTGTTTGTTTGTTAGTATATACCTTACCTTATGTCGTTTTTTTTTTTTTTTTTCGAAAACTAAAAACAAGCATGTCAGGAACTGTCAATCGCTTCATGGCCAATGACCAAATGTCTGATCATAGACCACACTGACATGACTTCAAACAGGCAAGTGAGGACCTCCTGCAAAATACTGCACAACAAAGAAGTTTATCTCTGCTATTACTGAGTAATTACCACTTAAACTGAGCTTTAGTTATTTATATCACTTCACTTGTGAGGATTGCTCCTTTGTTGAAGCGCGTCAGCAGCCCTGCCAAGATTTGTGGTTTAATTTCACAGCTCAAATTTAGAACATCATTTTGTTTATACACCATCCAGCAGCATCCCATCATGCCAGAGAAAACATTGACTCATCTTCCGTGGTGTCACGGAGCCGGATCTGGGAGCGTTTGTCGGGCCATAAGGTCCTACGGCGAGGTACCATCATGAGAGTGCATAAGAGTTATAATGTGTCGCTGCTTTCAATTTCACACTCAATCGCTTCCATGTGGCGCGGCTTAATTGGAGCGTCGTCGAGGGAGTCTCGGAGTCTGACGGCGTGTGAAGGTGCGAAAGGTGTACGTCGCTGCTCCGCCTTATCCGACGATAGGATTTGCTGAGAAAAGGTCAACGTTTAGTTCAGGGTCAGCTTGATCTGAAGAAGCTGAAGCGAAATTCCCTTTGTCTCTTCTCTTCTGGTTTTTCGGGGTTGAGTCACGGGGGCAGCGACACAAGAAGCCCAGCCCTCGGGTCCACCAGAATCCTCTTCCAGCTCTTCATGGGTGACAGTGAGGGACTCTCCAGGTGATCTAGCATGTCTTTGCTCTTCGACAAAAACCAATGACATTTCCTCTTTGCATTTGAAAAAACTCAAGATGGATCTCAATCTCAACTGGCCTGAGGGACCCCAAAGGTGGGATCTTGTCGAGACTAGACCACAGGCACATTTATCTACTACTACTACTACTACTAATTCTATTACTACATTGGCAGAAATTGAGGCTGAAGATTGAACAATTGGAGCTGGTGAAGAAGAAGAGGAGACTGTTTGACGTAACATGTTACGACAAAATGACATGAGTAATAGAAATTGTAAGTAAGTAAGTAAGTAATATTTATTTATATAGCGCTTTTCCAGACCAGGGTCACAAAGCGCTTAAACAAACAAAACAAGTATATACAAACTGCAAAAAGAAAATGAAAATATTATGATGAAGATTTCATTCTGAGGGTAAATGGGGCGGAACTAGATATGTTTTTTGCTTCTTACAATGATAATTTAAACTCACTTGCCCGAATAAACAAATACTACTACTATCTAATTGTAAGATTTCATCTTTTTTCCTCCAAATCATATAATCAAATATATTCAGAAGATGTAAGTCATGATCTTCATTAGGGATGAATTTCCCATTTTCAAACACCGAAAATGGGCAAAAATGGCCCCTTTCCGGATATTTTATGATACTTATGGCTATAACTGTGGACTGTTCTTCATCCCCTTGATCTTTCATTTACACACAATAGTAAATCCACAATGTGCACTCGGGGGATGGAAAGACTTGAAGAAACACTTTGTCAGTTATGCAATGGATGAAGTTGGGATTGTTGTGGCCCATTTAAGAAAAATGCAAACCACAATATGATTTAACTTTATTCACTTCTATAAAAAAAATACGTAAGGTAATAAAAGTAATAGCCATAAATTGAGTACTTATAATTAACTACCTAATTAGCAACTTGGTGCTTCGGTTTTTAGCCTTGGTTTCCTGATTTTTGGCCAAGAATTTTCATTTTGTGCATCCCCAGTCTTAACCAGCTGAAATTGTACCGCACTCATTGAAATTTCAAAATACGTCAAACTCAATCACAAAAGGGGCAGAAATCCTCTAGCTATCTAAGTCAGGGGCCGAACAAACTGTATATTTATCAGGAAGTATGATTGTGATATTGTCTTTTTTTCCCTTATCTTAACTTAAATTTTTAAAAACTTTTTTTTTGGTCATATCAACATGTAAATTAATATACTTTGATTGAAGACAACTATCTGGCTTGCCACATGAAAAGACGAGGTTCGACAGTTTCATAATAACTAAACTCATAGTGATGTGTTGATGAGGCTTCATGAAACAGTTGATGAGGTATCATGATACAGTGTCTATTGAAAGACCACTAGATGTCACTCTCTGTTTTAAAATAATGCCAAGTTTCTTTGAATTAGTAGATCAGAGCCAAGATAATAAAGCAAAGAGTGACATCTAGTGGTCTTTCAATAGACACTGTATCATGATACCTCATCAACTGTTTCATGAAGCCTCATCCACCCATCGGTATGAACAACAAACATCTGCTAAATGTACTTTCCCACATCACACAATGTACTATATCCATATTTCTCTTTTTATTGTGACCCAGGTGTTAATAATCACACAAGAAAAAAAGAAACTTTCATTTTTCACAGGTTTTGAGTTTCCTGTGAACATATTTTCCGCCAGACAAAACAATATGTGATGAGTATGAACGGTTCTCATATTCACCTGACACTGATACGCCGACATATTAAGAAGGTTTACAGTCGTGCTGGAATGTTCCGAGTCAGCCAATACGACCCGTCATCTCTGCCGTCTCACCCTCAACCTGTAGATCTCACATAGACTTCACATGCAAGTCCTTTTTCATCTCCATGTGTTTCTGTCTCGTCACCCCTGAGGCCCCGAGAAAAGCTCATATCCTTTCAAATAAAAACCTTTCACCTGCCTCAGAGAAAGAGTCTGTGAAGAATCTACATACTTCCTCTTAAATGATCATCTGTTTTTGCTATGAGGACGTAATTTAGTTGAAATATACAATAAGTCTTGACTAAAATATTTACAAACATTTTATGTCCGTATTTATCCTGCAGAATAGACACTATAGTTGTACAGGGATTGAAACCTTAAATCGTCCTCTGAGGTTCAAGTATCCTCCTCACTCCACTTAAAATCTAGAGAGCTTCCTAGTACTCACGGCAAGATGAATCATGAACAATATGATGATGCTTCAATCTAGCAAGGATGACTTGTCCTTCATTACATTTTGGATTAAAAACTATTTTTTTCAAAACTTTATAAAAACTTTCTTTATAAGTTTTTCCTGTGTTTTTCGTACCTCACATTTACTTAAAATTGACAAATATGTTCATTATAAGCCAGTTCTCAACTCGTTTTTTATCCCCTAAAAGTAGGGTTTTAACATATATTTTATTATATTGTTCTTCATATGATAATGAACTTTCCAGAGTTGTACTTCTAATCCAATATATTTAATCTCCTTGTCAATGAGATGTTTTTTTTTTCTTCTGTTTTTGTGCATTGATTTTAATTATGATTCATAGTTTGTGATTGAATATTTTACCCCAAATTATTTGATATTCGTCAAATTATTTTTATACATACAGTATGTCACATTTGTTTTTTCACGGAACCAATTTTTTTTGGTTTTTAAATTTCTAGTTAAGTTACCGTATTTTCTGCACTACACAAATAAATGGTCTTTTTGAAAGTTTTTTCACACATAATACTACGAGTATGTATGCCCTGATACTTTTATTGACGCACCAGTTCAAGATACTAAAGCTATAAAGAGACTAGTAATTCTTCAATAGTGGTCGCAAAAAGTTCTTTTTACTGACTTTATTTTCACCAAAACAAACAAGACTTTCTTCTAATCACTTAGTTAAGGATCATAACCGTAGTTCTTTAGTTCAGCCACTAGATAGCGTCAATCTAGTTCATCTCTATTGACGACCAGTTCAGGTCTTGGTTACAAGTGGATAAATGGAAAACTATTAGTTTCAAAGCCTTATCCTGTGAGTATTCTGTGAGACTGAGGCAGTTCTTTAAATTATTCTCGTTCGTCGTTTAATATGTACAGCTCCGTCTTAAGCTTCTGGTCTCTCAATTGATCACTTTGTCATCAATTAACTAAATAATAATAAACAAATAAATATGTGTAAACACTCAATAAACAGACAAAGTGATAATAATTGTTCCTTTAGGCTTAAGTATCGTGCACTGGTGTGTTAAAATGACACTTGACTAATTTAATAAGATAAGATTATCTCGAGATACAAATGTCACCAGATGCAAGTATCTGTAGATAAAAGAATTACATCCATTTCACCTCCCAGGCTCCGTACAGGAATTTACATTTTTACAGTTTTTTTCTTCTAAAATTAAATGCTTTGAGTACACCTTATAGTCTGTAAAATATTGTACCTTTTAAAATGTTGACTTGAAATCTATAATATTTATATAATTATAATATATTATTTTTCATAAATTTGATTTAAATATTTCAGGACTTTACCTCTTAATTAAATGGTCTGGTAAACGTAGCAAGATCACAAAATCTTAAAACCCTAAAACTGTTTCCTGACTTTGAACAAGCATATACTATGACCAGTCAGCTTTTACAGTCAAGTGAGGTGAAAGGTCAACGCTTAAGTTTAACTGCCCATCACTGGAGGAAAAGCAGACGACATGTGTGAAAGGCACTGGCTGTCAGACACATTCGCTCCTTTAAACACACTTGTCCCTGTTTTCAACAATTTATTACAGAAACCTCTAAAATAATCATTTCTTTTTATTTTTTATTTTTTAGCTTATATCTGTTTTTATCTCCATGAAAAATGTCAAATTAAATCAATTAAATAAAAATAAAATAAATAAAATAAACATGTTATAATTAATTTAATTTACATTAATTTATGTTATTAATTGTGCTTCTATTTAAATTGTATTCATCTCATTTTAAAAAATTATTACTTTCTGTTCATGACTGACTTCAAATTTATTTTATTATTTAACGTCTATGATTTAATGTCCCGAAAAAAAAGATTATATAAGAAGAATAATCCAAATAAAATAAAATAAAAAACCTTGTGCAACTTATTAGAGGAAAAATGTAAATATATAAAAAATAATAATAAACATAATAACGCATAAAAAAAAAAGATCAGAAAGAAATGTAAAAAAAAGGTTTAAAAATGATAAAAATCTATTCTTCCTAGACTATGTTTTAACGAATGTTCTATAGATATATTGTAAAAATATTGTAAATTGTAAATAATAAAACTTGACTCCTTTCATCTCTCAGCTCTCTCACGGTGGCCACAACCCGACATAACACATCTCACACTTTTCTATTTGTTGACGCATTAAAGGTGACGTTGTTTGACAGCGTGAATCATGTTCCTCTCTTTTGTATGAAAACACGACAACTTTGGGGTGAGATGAGTTTAAACAAAGAAGCTTTTAACCCTGTGAGTTTGTCAAAAAATGTGCAGTTCTTTCCACAACCTCTAGTCTGATCTCAGTGACAGGAAGTCCAACAAAAGCTATGGAAATGTTGAGAAATCAGTGACTAGGGAAGTCAAATATTGAACATCTTTCGAAAAGTCTGGTAAAAGTTTAGAGAAACTTTCAAGGGGTTGTTATGAGTCCACATTTTTGTCATGATGCAGCAGGTGTTTTCCATCAAAACACACAACGTGTTATTAGTGTTTTCAGTGAAAAGTGTACTCGTCTCGTGCTCGTTTTAGCGCGTGAACGCGTGCGTGTTGAGGCAGGAAGCCAATCAGATGAAACACATTCCATATTAATGTGATTTATTACTGCCGTGTCACTTGAATCTGATCCCGGGGAATGAATGTTTCTCACCTGTAACTGACGACGGTCGCCACGTGCGGCAGGATGTGTCGTTCGCTTCCACGCTGACAGCTCTGCCCACAGGCCTGCGAGGAGGTGGAAGTCTGTTCCACGTCTGCTGTGAACAATGAAGGTGAACAAACAGTCTATTGTTGGCAGGTCAGCTGGATCAGCTTTGTTGTTGTAGATCTTGGAAAGATAAAGTAATTTGATTTAATATGACTCCAGGATTCAGAGTAAAAGCTCTTTGTTTCCAAGAAAAGAAGCGACAGAAAGAGTTCCAACCTGTCAATATGAAATACAATATGAAACAATCAGTTTTGGTTGATTTTATGAACAAACATGAAGGAAGTAACAGAATGTTTTATCTAAAAACTTTTTAGATTTTCACCAGATTGTAAACAGGTTATAGCCATACAGATCACCAGTTTGCAGGCCTGACACCACCACCATTGGACAAGTATAGGATCTTGTAAATTTTCAGACCCTCAAACAAAACTAGTTGATTTAAAAAAAGCATCTTACGAGAGTAAAAATGATTACTATTGCCAACTCAACAAAATAACAACCTTAAAACAAGACAATTTCCTGATTTATTTATTTTTTTGTCTTGTTTTTAGATCAATAAATAATTGAACAGAAGTGCACATGCATTTAAAACTCCATCTTTGTTGACTGATTTAATGAATAAATGTAAGTTTTCTTTTTATGTTTACAACCGTCATCAAGTAATCCTGCAAGAAGGATCAGCTTTCAACGGTATATTTTAGATAACACAACAAAAACTATTTAATAACAGAAGATTATTGTACACAGAGGTGAAAATGTTACAAAACAAACAATTAAAAAATAAATAAATCAATAGCTTTCTGTATTTATTTTCTCAAGTTGTTGCTTGGTGTCCCATGTTCTTGGCTGTATGGCACAACAATGGGCCTCAGGATCTCGTCCCAGTATCTCTGTGCATTCACAATGCCATCAATAAAATGCACCTCTGTTCTTTTGTCCATTACATTCGCCTCTCATACCATAGACCGACCGCCACCACGGGCCACTCGATCCCCAACATTGACATCAGAAAACCGCCAAACGTCACATTCATCTGTGAAGAGAACAACTCTCCAACGTGCTGGACACCATCGTATGTCACTCAAGTCGGTCCGGGCGAAGAACTGGAGTCGGGTCGAGACCCCGGTGAGGCATGCGGATGAGTTTTTCTGTGGCAGTTTCTGACAGTTTGTGCAGAAATTCTTTGGTTCTGCAGACCGATTGTTGCAGCAGCTGTCTAAGTGGCTGGTCTCTTGGAGACCTGGATCTCGGAGCGGTGTGGTTACACGGGGGTTTGCGGTTTGCGAGGCTGCTTGGATGAACTGCCATATTCTCTGACACACCTTCAGAGACGACTTATGGTAGAGAGATGAACATTAAATTCACGAGCAACAGCTCGGGTGGAGGCCATTCCTGCTGTCAGCATGTCAAACGACGCTCCCTCGAAAACTTGCGACATCTGTGGCCTTGTGCTGTGTGATATAGAGTGGCCTTTTATTGTGGCCGGTCTAAGGCACACCTGTGCCATAATCATGCTGTCTGATCTTGATATGGGACACAGGTGAGGTCTGATGGATTATCTCGACAGTTGAGAAGTGCTCACTGCCACAGATTTAGACAGATTTGTGAACAATAACTAAAGAAAAAAAGGTTGATTTTGTGCAAATAGAAAATGTTCTTGATCTTTGATTTCAACATATAAAAAATGTTGCATTAATATTTTTGTTCAGTGTCATTAAAAAACTGCTTGAATGACCCAGTTTGAGGAACGACCATTTAATTGAACATAAAATAATGAAAATCAACTTCAATTTCAACATAACGTAGCTCAGGGGTCTCTGATCTTTTTCACCATGGGTCAGTTTAATATCTGCATTATTTTAATGGGCTGACCTTTGGATAAAAACCCCGGAAAATATAGCATGACGAGCGAAAAGTGCTGAATCAGCATTTGTTTGGATTTCTCTGCAACAAGTCCCGTATAGTTTTAATCATCTTCAGAATAATTCTTGACTAAACTCGGCTAAATAGGAGTCTTGAAGCCACAGGAAGAGTCACATGTAAAAGAATAAACAATATTTATTTTCCAAAATAAAATACATTTAATTTATTAATAAAAGAATACTTAATAAAATAAATGTATATAAAATGTATTCCTTCTGTGCAGCCAACTATCAAATGCCTCATGGACCAGTGGTTTTTGACCTCTGCTGTAGTGTAATCCCTCTTCTTAATTTTAGGTCGAGCAAGTTGAAGTTTGTGACGTCACTTTTGTCTCCCAGTCACTGGAGTTTTGTCAATAATAACAGACAATAATTGGACCGTTCCATGATGGAACCAAAGGAAGAGAGAGGTCAGACCACAGCAGCCAACAATGTCACCTAAAAAAACTGGGAAAAAAAATACGTTGGAGCGGATTCATCCTGGTGCTGCGCGTCAGATCGTAATGATGTGTTTCCCGTCAGGATGTATCCAAGAAGAAGGTGAAGCGGTCGAGGTGGGTGGTCGCGCCGGTAACCGTCGCCTCTGCCAGTTTAATTTAAAACCGTCCCTCCGTAGTGGGCTTCAGCCTGAGCTCCGTGTTTGTCTTAGAACTTGATATATTTTGCAATATGTCAAGAATAATTAATGAGACGCACACACACGGGACGACACCTGGTGATTGATTACCCGCCCGGAGCCATTCCTCCGTCCCCACTTCCTGGTTTAAGCCTTGTTTCCTGCAGCCATCATTACTTTTTTTTTTTTTTTTTTTGCAATGCCATTTACTCAGCAGACGGAGGTCAGGAATCGTGCACGCAGGTAGACCTTTTGTTCCAGCAGGTGTTCTATCACGGGAATGATGTAAAGTATATTTTAAATGATACTTTTTAAGTTGGCTTCTGTTAGAGCGATGACATCACAACCGTGGTGGCTCGTGTGGGAGCAACATGAAGCACTTCAGGGAGTAATAAGAATACAATCACACACACACACACACACACACACACACACACACACACACACACACACACACACACACACACACACACACACACACACACACACACACACACACACACACACACACACACACTTCTTGGATGAATTTAATGTTCATGACGTGATTAAAGCGCCGACCTTGTGGCTTTCAACGAGAGACTTTTTAGGAATCTTTTCTGCTTTTGAAAGACGTTTCCTCAAATATATGAAATTCCTCATCCAAACTTTGATGGATTTAGATTAAGGGTGTTTCATTATAGTTCACTGTATACATATATGTATTTAGTTTGAGTACATTTTTAGCTTGTTTCTGTTTGCAAGCTAACTAAAAAATTATTTAAAAAAAAAAAAAGGTAGTTTAAGGGGGAAAAAATGGTCATGTACACCCTTGAAGTGGACTTTGATTTGTCGAGTGAATCATAAAATATGGTTTATTTTTGGTGTATGTTCATATAGACCTGACAATTTATTTTTTTTATTTTCCAGCAATTATTTAGACCATAGATCACAGCAAAATTCGCCCCTTCTTGGTGCTGGCAGACACGACTTGTATTCAATGACTAGAACATGTCTGTCTAAAAAACTTTATATATAAATATTTTTGATCAATAAAACATTAAAATTAAAAACTTTGTTGTGAGGGTTCATCAAGCATAAATAAAGTAATACGATTAAGCTAAATAAGCTTAAAATACAAATTTATTGTATATTGCATGGTATTGTATATTTTCAAATCTGATATAAATATATAATATATGTTTCTATGTTCACCTAAATATTACTCTACTTAAGTACTGTATTTGAGGGGCAATTATTACTCCAAAAAATAAATAATAGAAATAAACACAAAATATAATAAAACCCTATAACGGCCAGGTCTGTTTTCAATTATTTGCGAAGAGAAGGACAAATAATCATTGTTTCATACATCAATATATTTCAGTTGCTCCTAATCAATTCATTTTAATTGGAGGGAAACCCCGTAAAAACAGCTCATTTTCCTGGTAGCATAAAAAGGTCAGTGACAGGTTGATGTCCTTATATGGTCATTCCATCATTTCTTTTCTATTCGATTCATTTGTACCTTGACCTCCTCTAACCCCGCTGAGCTCCTTCCATTAACGGCCATGTGGTTTCAGTTTCCATTCTAATGAAGTATCCCTCATTTAAAAAAAAAGAGGAATGTGTAGATTTATAACCAAACTAAAGAACTGACCTGGAGATTTAAAAGGTTACCGCACGTCTGGACAAAACGACTGTTGCCACTGATGAAAAGCAGAGTTTTATTTCCCTCGTTTTTTGTCACCTCTTCACCCTGATCCCGCACTAATTTATACATTGTGACAATTTTATATCTTAAAGACGTTGTACTAATGGATGCTGGGTATCCGAGAGTGACCTCTCGTGACCTTTTGCAGGAAGGATTCAAACAAATCGTAGATCATTTTGCGCTCAACCTGCAGAACGTTCTTTAGCGCTTCAATTTGGTTTCACGCCGGTGAAAACAACAAGAATATTTATCAAAAGTTTCAATGATCTTTGCCACCATTACCAGCTGAGGTTTGACACAGTGAGTCATTGTACGAGTCAGTTCTCATTTCCTCCAAACTGCAGGCCTGATATGAGCGCTAGGAGCCAGATCTGTGCCTGACAGGGCACTCATTATCACCAAATGGAGCCTGAAGGTGTTTTTATGACTCAGTCTGGAACCTTTTGGTGGGTCAGGTGGCTCCACATGACTCCCTCTAAGGGCCTAATTGGGGGAAAAAAACAGCCATTTATACAAGACACACATGTCTTGTTGGTTTTAAAATACTTAACCACGAGCATTTCAACTTTCTCCATCACAAGCTCCAAGAAGGACACTTTATAAGTCTGACTATTTTTTACTGGAGAACCAAGTCGCGGTCAATTGTTCCCAATTAGTGATAATTGTCCAGTAACAATCTTCAGTTTCATTGACCCCGTTAGGGAGTGTGAGTGCATGCACGATGCAGTTCTGCGTAATGTTGCCTAAGTTCCCTAATCATCAGGATAAGAGCCGCATAATGGGATTCTTAACTTCTCTTAATAGCTCTCAATTGTATAAAGCACATTATTACGGTTACGTTTCATGGAGGGCAGAAATACTGTTGCAGTAAGTTAAATGTTTTTTTTCTCTGGTTCTCTCTGAATTTAAAAGAAGGTTTTGAAGGTCAGTAGCTAAAGGATATTTACCTACTGCCACCTACGGTATGGTTTAGGTCTCTTGATAGTATCAAATACTAAAGAATACAGTTTTCCCTATCCATATCTGTGTTTAACTTCTGTCTCACTGTGGAATTTTGGCATAGACTACTGCATGATTCTTGTGTGAAATGTATGATTATTTCAAAGTCCTATTGCATGAATAGGTCCCACTGTGTTTGAATTCCTGATCCATCCATCCATCCATCCATCCATCCATCCATCCATCCATCCATCCATCCATCCATCCATCCATCCATCCATCCATCCATCCATCCATCCATCCATCCATCCATCCATCCATCCATCCATCCATCCATCCATCCATCCATCCATCCATCCATCCATCCATCCATCCATCCATCCATCCATCCATCCATCCATCCATCCATCCATCTATCTGATGAAACCTTCACAAGTGTTACACGAATATTACACGCGATAATTCAATCAGAATTTCGTGTTGTTTATCGATTTTTTATTCGAAGTGTATAAACCGTGAAAGAATTAGGAAAATATAAATGTCAGTTTGTGAAAAAAGTTTACAAAGACTACAAGAAGGGATTATGAGTCCTTAACAAAAAATTGAACCGTTACTATTTCGTGGATTTGTTATATTGCAGGGGTTTTCCATAAAAGAACCCCCAAATAAACGTGGGGGCCACTGTATAATTATTTAAAAGAAATACATGTTCCAATAATATTTGGTTATCAATAAAATTACAGTACGCTTGGAATTCCCCATGATGGTAGAGAGCTATATCCTCTCTTAAGAACATTGTTCCATATATATCTACAGGTATATACTTATTTTCTTTCTCCTGGAAGACATCAGCTTTAATATTTGACTGCATTGTGTCTCTTGACCTCTGGACAAAGATCGAGGGAAGTGAAGAGAAGAAAGCAGGAACAGGTGGAAACGACTATCTGGGTTATCTGTGACAAAAGAGCAGCAGCTGGAGTGTAAGAGAAACTTTATAGAACAGAAGTGAACCCTGTCAGGATGTATAGTTGCGCTGACACAAGGACAAGAAGCAGAGGTAGAGGAGTCAGAGTTGCAGACGCTCAGTTAGTAAAGGAAGCAATGGGAAAAAGAAGGGACTGGAGAGAAAGAAAGTGACTTTATCCACAATATTACCTTTGTAACTTGGAATCTATTGTGCGTCAAGTATCTTAAACTTTGTTTAATTGACGGGACAGGGGTTTATGGACACAAATATTGATCACACCTGATGTCGACTAATAAGAAGTTTGGTGGTTTGCACAGTGTTTTTGGTGCTTTACTCTGAGACTTCATGTAATTCATGTGAATTCCTTCCAGGATGAAAATGAATGAATACATTTTGACTTCTTAGAGTGTTGACGCTGCAGCTTTATTCAAAACACAACTAAAGCAGCTTTTAAATTAATGTAGCTTAAGGATGAGAAAATGAACAGTCAGTGAGATTATCAAACAATCTATCTTCTTTTCATTCCTCCGTCTAACTCCTTCTCTCTCCCTCTCTCTCGTTCTCTTTCTCCGCCTGAGCGACTGCAATTACGAGCTGACGGCAGCACAGGATGCAGTCGTGATTTAAAGTGATTCATTTACAGAATGCGGAGAGCTGACGTCCTGAAACACATACTCCCTCTGCATCCCACCCACATACATCACAACGGACCACAACGGAAAAAGGTGAACCATGTAGTTCTGTCAATATAGTTTATAGGAACGCGCTCATGCTATCGTTGACCTCTCATCCCAACTACTGCGTGTTCGGTTTGATAAAAAAGCCGAGTTTTAATACCCAGAGTTTCCTTGAACTACCGCACGCATGTAAGCGGAGCAGTTTGATTTATGTCTGCGTCGTGAGTGGAGATTGTATCTTTTAAACCGCTTTGAATGTGAGACCACCTCAGGGGACCAACCAGCCTTGACCAGGTCTCATGTGACTCTGGATAAAATGTGAGAACTTTATAATGAACGGTTCAGTTGGAGTTTATTGACCAAAAGTGTAAACAGAGCGAGGCTAAAAAAGACTTCTCTGGTGCGTGTCAGCCTTTGTTTTCACTCCACAACTCTAACAAGCATAACACAGACTTCTAAAACATTGTTTCTTACACAAGGTTTGAATCCAAATCCTAATGTGCTTCCAGCTCCCTCTCCCTTGTCCAAAGATGAAATGAACACAGATGCAAAACTCCTAACACAAAGCCATGCTGAACTCGAAGGAGGATGTTATTTAAATGCATTTTTTGTGAACCTCAGACCAAAAGTTAAAGTGATATCTAGCCCAAAATCACCCACTTATTTACTACTCACCCTCATGTTGATTAAGGGTTGAGATGTTTTTGAGAGTAATCTGTTCCTTTTTCGAGTTTTTCATAGCCACTTTAATGTGAAAAGAGAGGAAACATTAACATTAAAATACATTTTTGTAGCAGCCTGCCATCGAAGTCGAGCCTGATTTCTTCACTACTAAACTAATATGTGTAGATTAACACTTGATCAGTCCATCTCCCATTAGCAAGACCTTTTGTTCTAACCTAAACAAACTTCAAGGGATGGTTGGAAAATAGGGACGACAAACACGTTAGACAATACGAACAATCAAAATTTTGTGTTTCCGATGTAGCTAGTATTGGGTTAATGAGGTCATTACACAATGCCAAAATGTAAAATACCATTTTTTGTTCTGCTCTGTACCAAACTCTAAGGTTGAAGATAATTCCAGGTTTTGTTGAATTAGTAGACAGGTCCAAATTATAAAGCAGAGAGTCTAAATCTAGTGGCCTTTCAAAATGAAGACTTATGTATCATGATACCTCATCTACCCATCTTTTTGGTGTACTTTTCTACGGTGATACAACTGGAGTTACTTAACGAAGAATCACTGCTCCTTCCATATAAACCATTAAGGTCACCTAGTTAAGTACCTCCTTAGTAAGGCAGGTTAGACCCAGGAAATACATCTCACAGTTGTCCATTGACCAGTAACCTAGACGTCTCTTTTCTTGGACTGCACCCCATACATAAACAATACAGTTGGATCAAATGAATATTCTCTGTTTTTTGACTTGATTCCACTGAAAGTGGAAGACATGTGTCACAGGGCGAGTCTTTGGTGCTTCGCTGGAAACATGTTGGTTAGCTATTTTAGTCACAGAACAAGGAATCCTCTGCCCACTCCTTGAAAAGTTTAACAAAACGTTATGTCATGTCCGGCAACATATCCAGGATAAAAAAAGACTATAACACTTCAGTTGATACATGATATCATGGACGAGATGATCATTGCACTGGAAGTGAGCAAGACAACCCCATCATTTCATCAACCCCCTGTGCTATGTCTGGGTCAAGGTGACACGGTGGCAGGAAAACAAACGTGTTTGATGTATCCCTTGTGTTTTATCTGGGTCAAGGTTAACAACCTCAAAATTCTTGTTATCTTTTTGTGCCTAGGTGGGGCACTCTTGGCAGGTCCAACTAAGGAAGGCTTTGGGCAGAACAGGACCACGTCCCTGATTTATCCTGGGAACGCCTCGGTGTTCCACAAGAGGAGCTCTGGGAGGTTTCTGAAGGGAGGGAATCCTAGCCTTCTTTGCTGTAGCTGATGCTCCCATGACCGAACCTTAGATAAAAAAATGGACAGGAATCCAACAATCTTTGTTGTGTGTTCATGCAATTTGTCCATTGACAACACTTTTATTTCATTTATTTGACTGTAATTATTGTGATATTTGAACAGTAAACACAAAAAATAGTCTAAGTCTTATTAAATTGGACTAATCAAGCCTGAAAAAACATGTTTACATGTTTTTAGTGACTCTAAGGAAAAAGGGGGTTCTGTGGAAACAGTTGGTGATTTGATAATAACAGAAAATGAGCAGATTTAGTATTTTCAGCAGCCATATTTATGACTGTTTTGACTGGCTCGGGTCCAGCACTGCGCGAGAGGAAGTAAGACATTATGCCAGAAAACGTGCTGATGTGTTTGAACTAATGTCTTGAGAAAAAGACTTGTCAACATCCAACATCCTCAAGGTCTAAATTATCCTTTCTATCGCCGTCAGTCTCATATCTTCCCCCCCTGTAACAAACTTATCAGATGACTTCAGCAAATGTTTATTTCAGCGCGGTGGAATGTGAAGGCTGATCAAGATCCTAGACAGACGTCAGCACAGCTATTTGGTCTGGACACCCGGGCCAAGAGAAATGAACTGATTCGCTTTGGGTGAGACCAGACGAAAAGTCATTTTTTTGGCGACAATAGCTGACAGAATTTAAGTCATTTAGGATTTTGTTGTTTACATTGTAGATTTACTGTGTTTTTTGTTCCAAGTCAGTCTAAGATCCACCTTTTCCTCGATAGGAACACCCTTCCTGGAGAAGACCATCAAGGATCCACACCACATCTGTTTCTTTTTCTTTTTTTTTTCAGATATTGTATCAGTCAAAGGTTGATAAAAGGAAAACAAATCTGTTCAGAGATAAAGACAAAAATCTGGGTGGCAAATAAATTCAGAAAGTGACGGTTATAAAGATCAGAGGAAGGTGTGGAGTGGGTGTGGGCAACCCGGTGATGAGTCTGGGCTGACAAGAGATTAGGGAAGCATGTTCCTCAATAGGATAATTACAATTATTACTAACCTAATCCATGTACACACACCTTTAAAACTGTCTTTAATCCAATAAGAAAAGCAGTTTGTGATCGCAGAGCACTGCCAAAAAGCTTGTTTCCGTCCATATAACTATTCTCCCACTGTATATTTAGATTCTGTTTTAGAGATATTCAAATTGGGTCAATGGGACTGTCGTTTGCTCCTTGGCAGAGGTATCTTTATAGGTGTATATGTGTCGCACTTAAGGCCTGGGGATCCAAATCCGGCTTGCCAAGTCAATTTATGTTGCTGCCAGATGGTTTAAAATAAAAGTGGATCAATACTTATGTTGATATGATGACCTATAAAGAAGTTTTTAAAATAAGATAAGGACCAGTGACAATTGATTTGAAGGATGACACAGAGGTTTCAAAAAGGAGAAAAACAACATTAATTATACACAAGAAAACTCTGGTAACGCCCTCATAATTGTTGTTTACATCGACTTTAAAGGTTTAACACCATCTTTTGTCTTCCTCCAGATGTTTATGGCTGCCACCTGTTTCCACTTTCTATTTACAAAAAAACACAAAGAAGCACGTCCCTGGAAGAGAAATATAAACAAATAGCGACATGCTCAAGCACTTGTTGTTCACTAACAATGTCGCAGTATAAATAAATAAAAGGCAGTTGGAGAAAAACAAACTAGTTTCCTCAGCGTTTGCTTACTTTCTATGATTGTAGGTTTGTTCTCTGGTTGTCGTCTAATGGGCCGACTTGTTTATGCAGATTTAATTGGGCTTTTACTGGGTCAGACAGTGTGTATATTAAGAGACAACAAGTCGTTTCCTCAAATAATCCTGTGTTTCTAACTATCATCGTTTAGGAGGTTTTGTTTTGCCAACATTTATCCGTCTCTTGGGGAGATAAATTGCAACTAATGTGTTGATATAAGTGTGTCTTAAATATGTCCTTGACCTATATTGTACTCATCAGTATGTGTCTGTTTGTCTTTTCCTTGAAATATGTACATTAAAAATTAAGCACGCCCACTGAAAACAGGAGATGAAATCTTGTTGGTCAAGCATCAAGGTTTGTCACTGCATGTCATTCATCCCGGAAGTTTCCACCTCAAAGGGACTTGTATGTATTAAAAAAAAAGCAGGGCAGGAATTGTTGATAAAAGGAAAAAGGTTGAAGCACAAGCTTGGCTGAACTATTTACTTGGGTTCGATCCAAGCTTCAGACTTCCATGTTCTTTTACATATTTCTCATTGATTTTAATGAGTTAAATGATATTTGAAATGTTAGTAGAATCGGGTGAAAATCTTAATATGGGTAGATATTGAGGTGCTTGGATGAGTTCTGAGTGATTATTGTAGTTACATCTGCCAAGGAGGTTATGAGTTTGTAGTTTTTTGTTGGTCCATAAGCAAGAAAACTAAAAAAACATTATCGACTCAAGTATCGGGATCTTTTTGACAACAGGGCAAGAAACATTTAGTTGCATTTTGTAGGTTTTCTGACTTAGAATTGCTATAAAAAATAATTAAATGATCACACACAAAGTACACAAATTATCTTAATCTTAGGCAACAATAGAGAATATATTTAAAATAAATAAATAAACCAATCAAAATTTTACAGATGTCTATGAACAATGTTAACAATGTTAACATGATATAAATATAATATAAATTAAATAATGTTATATATTTCTTTATCTGTATTACTGTCCTTATGATTGGCAGTACTGACTTCCTTGAACTTTAATTTAAAGTTCAAGACTTACTTTAATAAATAAAAAATCTTGGTGATTAAACAGCTGTGATGCATTGTGGGATGATTCCTAAAGGCCAAGCAGCATTAAGCGAGATTTAACTCTGAGATACTCAGACCTTGACAAAATCCCCAAAGAGAGTGTAGTGCAGGTGCACCAGTGCCGAGACAAAGTAAGAAGTATCCGGTTCAAGGAGCGGGAGGACGATAGAAAGAGTGATGTCGAGAGTTACAGATGGCGCAGATTGTATCAGTGCAAGGCCCCCGAGAAGCCCGAAGGGAAAGATCACTGACAATAGATTATATTGATAATTGCTTTGGCTTTACTTCTGCCTCTGACGAACAGTCTTGGCGGCAGCTTGTGTGATCGAGATTATTTAATCACTTCCAACTCGTACGGAGCTGAAGCTTAAAGCCTTTTTATGCATGTGTGTTTGTGAGTCTGTATACGTGTGGAGCGCTTCAGGGACAGCTGGCCGTCTGCCATATTGATTTCCACAATCACTGTTACCAAATGACTCACAGATTGAGCCAGAATACAAACACACGCCTCCCTCGCAAGTAAACACTACGATTAAAAAAAGATTGAAAAGTGTGACTTGACTGACTCATCTGAACTGTGAGGTTTAATTAAACCATGTATAAAGATTAAAGTTGGTGCTCGGAAAAAAGGGAAAACAATTTGCAGCATAAACCGAGACTTGTCGTCCACTTTGAACCTGATAACATTCTTCTCCTTCCACGACTAATTATTCCAGTTGTTTGTGTTGCAGCAACACTGTCTGTGTTATCTCACGCAAAGTGTATTTATCAGGACAGCTCCCACAATCCTGCCGCTTCCCACCTTGGCCAGGAAGAGGAGTTGATCCCACTTAATGGAGGGGAAACTGGATAACAACTCGGTGATGAAGACTCGGGATTAGGAGTCCATTATTCACCTTCACTATCCTTGCATGGCCGAATCTCATCTGTTCCCTCGCACTACATACATCCGAGGAGGAAAGATGAAAATCACTTAATCCAGTTTAAACACTAATATTCATCCTTGTAATAAGTGTCAATTAAAGTCAAGTCTAAGTAATCCCTCAGAAGCTGGTACAATTTATCTGTGACTTTAAAAAAACCTCTTCTTGGACGGTCTGATGAGGAATTGCAAGCCGCTGTCTCGCGTGAGGAAGTGCAGTTATATTTCCAAATTGTATCCCAGAACCTTCGTGACTGGTCTTAAGACTAGCTTCACTTAAAAAATGAGACTGTTGGATTCATTCATATCAGTCAACTTTACTTATCTATGATGGTAGCAAGGACGCTCTAGCATGATAAATGTTTTTTTGGTTTGAGGAAAATAAAAGGAATATTTTTTAAAATAGTTCTCTGCAGAATGGGCCGGGATGACCGGGGCAGTTCTCTCCCAAGAATTGATGTCACTAGGGCCGATCATCACAGATAGATTCATTGTGTGTATTGGTGTGTGTGTTTGAGAGTTTAACTGAGGTTCGTGCTGGGGGAAGTGCACACCCAGACAGAATGGGAGGACTCCGTTTTGACCCAATATTACTTGTTGACCTGAAATTGCCTGCGACACACCCAACATGTTGAGACCCTTTCGGGCCAAAGAAAGTTCTGGTTTAAATATTAAAGCAGATTTTTGCACCAAGTCACCACAATATAGAGAGTATTATTATGTGAAAACTCTCTGGATTCAGATGTTTTAAATGTTGAAGTCTTCTGTCCAAGATGCATCATGACCATGTTTTAAGTTTTTACTTAAAAAAGTTTGTCTGAAATCTGGGAGAACGAGAGGTTACGAGAGCGGAGTCCATTTTGACGTAATAACTTCACTCCTATTCCAGCCAGCTGTAATCAGGTTCCGCTTTGCTTATACAACAAGTCCGTTGGGATTAATGAAAAGCGGTGACAAACCTCAATGCTTGCCCAATCGCAGCAGAGGTGGCGTGGTAATGGTCAATGAGATTTAATCTTCAGAAAAAAGCGTTTTCAGTGGGCCAGCGGGCTAAATCATTCTTAAAAAAAGGGTTTGCTTTGGCCCGCCTCACCTAAATCGTATATAAAATTATAAATTCTAGCTAAATTAATAAGTTTTCTGTGGAGGTGAACCTTGTATTTTGCATCTGTTTTCAGGAGATGTTGAGCCAAGAAACAGGTGGAATGAAGAAACTCTTAATATGGTGCAATAATACCATAGAAATGATCAAGAACTGCAGTTATTCCATGAATACAGGTAAAAAAAACGAAACTAAAAAGTTCTTTCATATGTCAACTTTTTTATTTGGGGGCGTACGTAGGCAAAATGTAACATAAGTCAAAAATGAAAAAAAAAAGAGAAAAAGAATTGCCGCCAGGTTGACTACATATTTAAAGAGAAACAAAAGTTAAGTTACGCTCATTTACAGGCTTCATGTTGGACTCCCACGGCACGTAATTCAGTTAGAAATGTCTCTATTCACAATTGTTCACTCACCTGCCCCCGTTTCTTCACTGATTTAACGCCGAATTAAACTTTCCTCCTTTTTGCCAGCGTGTTCTTCTGAGGTCATCTATCGTCACAGGCTCATGCACGCAGATATTTTTGGCTTGAGGGAACACAGATATCCACAGGAATACCAAGTTCAAACCGAGTTTACCTCTTGTAAATGCCCTCGAGAACGCAGAGAAGTCAAAAAAGTCTGTCAGTTTCAAGGTGTCTGGCACAACCACACCAGCAAGTGGAGTGAGTGACTAACTACAGAGTGTGTGGTGGGAGGAATGTTGGCGGCTACGGGCGACATATAGCAAAGGCCAGTCAGTGTCTCAGAATTCCCTGTCTGGTGGTTTATTTGGTAGTAAGAGGGAGGGAGAAAAATTTAGCCACATGCAGCTTTCTGCCTGCATCCACCCTGCAACAGTGACTCACTATGAAGTACAAATATTTCAGTTTTAACATTGTTTTAATATTTAATCTTCTAATTCTTCATTTATTTTTTAAATAATAGTGAAAAAAAATTGAATTGTGTTGAGTAGAATCGGTTCAACAATCGTTGCCGCTCACCAGTGCATGTCTTTGTTTTATCTCTGCTCGGTGAAGCCTCCAAGAGATAAACAATCTTAATTTTACATTTTAATTAGTTTTTGTAATCATTAACTTTACATATTCCCACCAAGACACATTATCTTAGCATTGAACAACACATTTTAGATTTTCTTTCACAAAAGAATTTCCTCTAAATTCAATAAAATCCAATCAAACCCAATTTATATTCTATAGTCCAAACATTCAGCTGACCGCACAGGGATCTCTGTGATTATTGACTTTCCACAGAAGTTTTTGCCAAACTCTAACCAAGCCGAATTGAACTCACTTGTGTCTGTATGTAAATATAGCACGGAGCCAAATAAATATTTACAAAGACAATTCAAACGTGGAATTAAACTGCACCCACCTGTCTGGACGACATGTGGCCTGGACTTGAGCCACTTGGATCCTTCTGTGGAACCAGAGAGACGTCACAAGTCTCGTCCGTGCTGAAACAAATCAAGAGAAATATTTCTATAATGAGGAAAAAAAAAAACGGTTCCAAAATCAACAGAAAAGCCGCACTGGAGGAATTTTAAATAAATGTTTGCACGAAGTAGCTTCACGCTGTGTTTTCATTCAATGTAAGTAAATCACTTACAGACACTTTTCTGGCTGTGAAACATCTTATTTAGCTGCTGGTTATTTATCACATTCAGCGGCTTGCTGGTCTTAAATGGACTTAAGTGTTACAAAAACATCTTAAATTTAGATGGATTATTTCATGGTAGAAGAACACTTTAGAAAGTATATTAATTCTGTCTTGAATAATAGAATACAATAATGATATACTATTGTGTTTGACATAAACTAATAGTCCTATTAGCTTTAAATAGCTCATGACAAGTTGACATTATAGACTTAATAGATGTTTATAAATCGTGTTTTGGAAGATTGAGAAACACCATGTTTTTTTCTTAATTGAGAAAGTAGTCCAGAGTCAAGTTTATTTTGTTTATGTCTATTCTTTCATTTTTTTTTTTTTACTATAGCATTTATGAACAAGCAAAAACACATTTGGTTATCAAATTCCACATTCTTCCTTGAGTTATTTACGCTTTGTAATCGTAGGAGAAAAAAAAATGGACTCTCTGATAAGATAAACTGATAAGAGGAATATCACGTACCAGGAATGTAAAAGAAAAAGATTACAATCTTATTAAGAATGTACATAAAATTCGACACTGAGAAGTTAAATATAATAAACAATAACAACATGATAAAAACACAGAACATGAATCTCAGGATGAATGTATTTTCAAAGGAAAACTACCATAAATAAAGGGCAGATCACGTGATATAAAAGACCACATGAAAACTGTTACACTTGGTCATATTATTATGGTCTGTCCCTGCTAGTGAAAAACAAAACAAGGATAAACATCAATTATACAGTTATTTTGAGAAAAGTCAGACTTTTTTTCCGCGGTCCAGTGACGCGCACGCACACGCCCTTGCGCGCACGCACAGACAGTTCAGTAGCGCCAGAGTGCGCGCAGCTACTTAAGGGGAGTGGAAGTTTTGGGGAAGAAGCGCTCGAAACGAAACATTCTCGGATTGTTCTGGCTGCTGGTGAACAAGGATTTGAGTTCCGTCCAACCAGAGCCAGAGACATGAGGTGCCAGTGACAGAAGCTCCAGCTCAGGTAAGATCATCCGTTAAGCTGAGGTTTTCTTTTGCTGAAGGAAGTTGTCTAAACTATTTATGTCAAGGTTTGTTTTTGAGAAGAGTTGGTCAATTCGGTTCTTTCTTTACGACACAACGTTGTTTATATACCAACATATTTTTTCTGAATTACCAGGATTTATAGACTAGAATTATTGGTGATAATTCCAAAAGCTTATTGTTACCTTTATATGACCACGTTATTGTTTGGATATACCGATGGCATGGTGGATACATTTCTTGGCTCTTTTTTTAGCTCTTTTTTCCATCTTTTATTTATGTATTTATTGTATATTGAACTATTAAGAAGACACTTGAGTTCTCCCAGAAGCGTTTATAGTAGATTCACAAAGTAAAATCCTAAAATGAAAGTAAATCAAACAAAATCTCAATTAGATGATATAATAATAATAATAATAATAATAATAATAATTCATTTTATTTAATGGCGCCTTTAAAGACACCCAAGGAACACCTTACAGAGGATAAAAGCAGCACAATAAAAACATTAAAAATACACAGTAAATATACAGTAAAATACATATAAAGTATTACAAAGAATAAGCCAGTTTGAAGAGGTGTGATTTAAGTTGTGATTTGAAAATGTCCAAAGAGTCCAACTGTCGCAGGTGAATGGGTAGAGTGTTCCAAAGTTTGGGGTTCCCCATTGTGGCCATTTTTACTGTGTGTACTGTAGTGTCCAGTGATAACAACATGACAATACATGCCATGAAAAGCTACTAACGTTGCCAAGGATGCCAACATTTTTGGTTTACCTTCAGCGAAGTTGTTTGTCCACATTTTGACCGGCCAGCTTGAGTGGTTTAGGTGGGTATCATGGGTCAGAACGGAGACTTATTGAATAGAGAAGGTGTTTTTTCCAAAGACTTCGTCCACATAGTTTGAAAAATCAACACATATTTATCATGAAAATAAGGTTTTTATTCTTTGTGTTTTTTACTTCTTGCCAACAAACTCAGCATATGGATCACATCAATGTTCCATTCCTTGATCCAACCAACAAAAATCTACCAAACCACTTTTGCATGAACAAACATGTCATTGTTTGGATAAAGAACCCTGTTATTATGATAGATCGTTCTAATATATGTATAAATCATAAGAGGTCCTGGACACCTACAGTTTGTCAAGTGATATATTCTGACCTAGCAATTATTTTAAAGTCATACCGCCCTCCCCTCCTGTGTGATTGATCTTCTCTGCTTTTGTTCAAGTCTCTGCCTGCTGATCCAATTTCGCCCCCAAAAACAGACCATTCGTTTTTGTCTGTGTTTTTAATGGCCTCCCTGACCATTCCTGCACAATATGGCAGATTGATGCGGCTGATGCACAAGCTTTAGTTTGGCGAAGATCGTAGCTGAAAAAACAGAAACGGGGATATTCGGTTTCTGAAAGTGCCATTTGGCCACACGACACAGCAGGCGACCCTTATGTAGCCAGCTTGTCTTCACTGAGCTTGGTAGAGCGACGCATGCTATGACATATTAATATACCTGAAGATTAACAAGCCAGTTTTCTCTCTGAAGCCGGAGAGATTTAATGTACATCTGGTATTATCTTGATCTGAATGATGGCCACGTTGAAAGTTTATGACTTAACTTGTTATGAGAGTGAAGCAAAAGCCATAGTTGATGTTCTTTATCTGAAATATCTCTCTAATTGCTATTTTGTGTATCAATCTTTTTTATCAGTAAGACTTATTGTACTGGGTTTCTTACAAGGCATTTCTATAGCGTACATCTTTTTATTGTCTTAGATTATATTTTTAAGAAATTAGCTTTGTTCCCAAACATCAGTTTGATAATTGTGTCAACATAGATAATATAGTATATTTTAGTTTGATAGTAAACCTATATATTATGTTGCAACTCCAGCCTTACTCTTCTAGCCGTTCTTCATTAAAGCCAAAAAAAGTGTTTGAATCCAAATTTAATTTCCACCCTTTATTTTCATCCTCTTTTTATTACATTGCCATTTATTTTGACCCAAAACCTTGACTATTGGAGGTATCATACTTTTTTAATACTCATTATGGTTGTATTGGTGCCCATGAGGGGGTGAGATACCATTAAAAACAACTTACTAAAAAACATTTACTACACCAAAACTACAAACCATAAAGTGGCCATGATGATTCGGCGATGTAGAAGCCAGCTGATTGGTTGATACTGAGTGCAGAGGACAGCCAGGGAGTACTTAAAGTTTTACTAGGTTCTGGATGTACATTGGTATCCTGGTGAGCGAGAACAAAATAATTGATCGGAAAAGCTAGTGAAAAGGGGCGAAGGGATGGCGTGCGGTAGAATTTGGTGAGCTTGAATAACAAATTAGCTTTGATTACGGAACACATTCTCTGTGGCATTGCTTGAACTAGCTCTGTGTTTAATAAGATTTAGTTCTGTTTAGAAGAGTCTGTCTACTGTAGAAAGCCTTCTCAGGCAGATTCCTAACGGTCTTGAGAATATGTTTCATCACAATGGGCCAAGCATAGACTTGTCATCTTGGATTATGGGAAGAAAAGATTATTGAATCGGAGGGTCATACTTCCTATCTTGGTGAGATCCAGCCAACAAAAACAAACAGACAAACTCTATATTTATCTTCAGAAAGATATAACATACTTGATACCATTTTCAATACCACAGGGATCAAATATATACTATTAAAGTACTTAAAAGTACCTTCATAAAGCTAAACCACTAATCAGAAAATACAATAGCATACTAAACATTAACAAAAAAGTCAATCACATTTTCGAAAATATTAAATAAGCTAGAACACATTCTTACACTGTTAAACAGAGTCATACTAGCTACAGCTTTGTTTATTTTCAATCTTTCAGGAGACTTTGGATCCTATTTGTGTTGTTTTTTCCCAACCTAAGTGGTAGATCTGGCTCCGATTTCTTGGATGTAGATCCATTCAGTCTGCAACTTTTATACGAGAACACATGTTTGAGTCAGCGAGCTAATGGCTGCTAGCCATGGCTAATTGTTATTAAAAACAACCTTGAATAGTATTGATACTGAGGTAAATTTGATCTTGATACAGTGTTTTACAACTCACTGGAGTTTCAATAATTTTAACTAAATAAGTATACTTTGATTCTTTAAATTGATATATGAAGTCTACCAGGTGAAAAAAAGACTTGAGTTTGTTAGGATTTGTAAGCTAGTAAAAGTGTTTTAAGTGAGTCTAAAGTATGGTGATAATCCATCAGTTCAAGCTGACAGTTGATGCGTTCCAAGTCTTCTTAGACAACAATACTCTCAAGAGGAGTTGTTGCATAGCGAAGATGGGTGCACCCTCATGTCCTCGGGTGATTGGAAAGAGAGAGCACTTAGAGATGTCACTCACTGCTTTCATGGACTATTGCTCCCATCTGCCAGCCTCGGGCTCATATTAAGTTACACACATACGCTCATACATGCAGATACACACTAATGCAGATTCAGGAGCACCGGGGCCGGATCAAGACTCGCCCTCTGATGAGTGGCGCGACCCATCTTGTTGTTGGTACAACAAAGCCCGGGGCATGTTTATGGGAATGACGTTGTCTCGGTTACATAGGCAGCGCTTTCTGCTCATATTAATCTAGGTTTACAACCACGATCAAGAGGTCACCGCCAGTAACAGCAGATCTGATTCAAACCACCAGACACACAATAAACCGCAACATTTTACTCAAATCAGGTCTTAAACAAAAGGTAACCTAAGACTATTATTCAGTTTTGTGGATTTGGTTGCGGAGAAAACACATCCGAGAAGTATCTGCTTACCAGTTTTGTCAGATAACAGCAGGCAAACAGACAAAAAAAAGGGTCTGGAATTTTATCAACCTCTTCATGTATAACGTGGAAGGAATTTCAGTGGAATGTCCTTCTAGGCGTTCCAATTCATGATTTAATGTTTTCCTCCGGAGTGATGTTTTTACTTTAATACTAGCACTTTCTCAGAAAAATTAAATTGCAAGGTGATTAATATGAGCGTGATTAAGGCACGTTTTGTGATTAGAAAGCCTGCAAATTTTGATTTATAGCCTTCATTAGAGCTGCAAGGAAATGTAGATTTTTAATGAAGGTGGAGGATTGGATTACATCCAGGGCAGCCAATGGGGAAAAGGAGTCTTGGAAAAATTGGTTATTTAAGCTTAATTAATGAAGGTTTAGCAAAGTCAAAGGCTTTCTTTTAATCATGGTGTACACCATATATTTGACGGCCTCAGTAAGTATTCAGGAAACGTTGTTTACTTAAAGTAGACGTACCGTTCTCAGTGTGTAATGTGCAAGAATCTTTAATCTTAAATCTAGAATTGCCAGAAATCACATGCTTCACATTTACTAGTTTTGCTGAGACAGTCTGTCATGCTGAATATTTCTACATGGTCTTTTGACACTACGGTGTGAAATATATATCAGCAGGTTTTCCCAGCATGTTGTTTACTCAAGTATGATCTTGAAAAATAAACCAAAAAAGTAAACTAGTGATATAGTGATAGCAACCTTATATGTTTCTAAACCGTCAATTTTTAGAGAACAAAACATTCAAAGTACAACATTTAATTGAGGCAGTAATTCGCCGAAAATGAGCCGAACAATGACATAAAGTTCATATTCGTTGATAAAACAAGAAATGAGTCGATTATTGATTTCAATCCATCGTTTAGTAGTTATTATCAGAACTAGGTGTGTGAGCAGCAGCAATTAGAATCCATACAAACAAAAGACAAATCCTATAAATCCTTAAAAATTCAGAATATTCACCTCGTAACACCTCAAAAATGTCATCTTCTAATTCGAACCATTTATTTTCTAAAAAATAAAAAATAAATTCACATTAATGTTAGCTCTGCTGTTCACAATCAAAATAGCACGAAATGGCAGCAGTAACATGAACTCAGACGCTGAGCCTTAATAACTTGTTTTTATTGGGAGTGATTTCAAAGACAAGATCAGAAAGGGGTAAATTGAAGACACATTTCTCATTTCCACTGAAGTCATTTAGAGACAAAGACAGCGAAAAATAAAGGTTTGGACATTTGGAGAGAAGATATTTCCTAAAACTACACCCAACCAACTGCACTGAGTTATACAAATGTTTTATGTCAAAACTCTTGAAATATCAAATAAAGACAAAATAATTTATTCAAAGCCAAAAATGTACATGTTATTTACATTATTTATCTATTTTTTGTTGATGTTTTGCTCAATATTAGATCAGTAGTGAAGTCATCGTTGCATTAGTTCCGTCTCTTAAAACTTCTAAGTTCTGATTGACAGTCTAATATCTTGTTTGTTCAGCTTGTTTAGATGTTGTTGCCAAACACTGCATTTAACAGTCAATACGAAACTTCTTCAAGTCTGGCTAATCAACGGGTGACAGTTCTTTGGTATAACTACAAATCTGGACCTGTTACTGACGTTCTCTTCAGAAATGAACATGACTGGATTATGAAAGTCTTTAGTTGAAGTGTCAGTGATGGACTCGTCCACACACGCTGCATTATGATCTAAGAAGCCTGGCATTATAGCCTGATGTTTACATGGATATATATTGTTACTCAAAGACGTTATTGCATTAAAGCGAGCTCCGTTGTTTCAATCATAATTTCCCCTTGAGACAAGAACTTCATGGACTCACTGGGGAACTGAAATGGAAAGTGGGGAGTAAAAAGAAAGAATGTTGCCAAGAAAAACAAATTTTGTCTGCAGAGCCAAAAACAATTATCCATGTTGCTTCGCCCGGTCAACGGCGGTGGTCGGGATATCATGACAAATCGGCCAACTAATGCACCCTGTCCAGTAAAGATGGAGGTAGGGATAACGGCGGACCCCACAGGGCACCCCGGGTGTCGCTAAACGTCTCATTAGAGGTGTCAGTGTGAGAGTACCTCGGCAGCTACACCATCCTCTGCACTTTGACAATGTTTACAAGCAGAGAAAAGTCTCCAGTGGAGAATTCCAAATGTCCATGCTCTTCTTGAACTTGGTTTTCCGATTGAGCGAGAAGACATGTACGTGTATCCTCGGGTTCAACGAGAAGATGACAAGTTAATGACACGTCTTGACGTCTTTAACACATCGGGAGGAGACGCCATCAACAACTGTACCAGTCACGGGTTTTAAATCTGTCACCGTCATCGTCAGTATTGTTTCCCATCACCCCTGCAGCACCGCGTGCCGGCCGGGCTGCCAAAGACAACAGGGACTCTGAGCGTCGACGGTCAGGAAACAGGAATGTTTGTTTAACACGGCTGGCACAGGCCGGCCTGTTTCTCCTCTTCCTCACATCTCTGTAACTTTTCCTCTCCGCTGTTCACACTCCGACGTCTGACGAGCAGAATGAACGCTCGTGTCGGGATCGGCAACAAAATCACAAACATACGATGAATGAGTTTAAACTAATATTAATGGTTTACCTGAGCAAATGGATATTTTTCAAATCATGTATTATTTTGCAAAAAGAAAAACAAACAATGCAACTTATATTAAGTTATTCTCTTCGTTTTAAACCTCACCTTTTTTTATCGAACATGTATTCAAACTGAATCAACTCAAGTTTTATCCTATAATATGACCCAGTTATGAATGACCAATGACATAATACCTCAAATGTTATCTCTAGTTTGAGCAGTTTTTTGGGAAGTTTGTCAGTCTAAACAAGAACTCAAGAATGTCTCATCAAATGTACTGTAATGAATATGTCCCATAATGCACTTTCCAAAATATAGAGCTCATCAAGTTAATGAATTATTTATAAAATTCATGATTTAAAAAGATAAAAACGTAACTTTTTTTTTTTTTTTACCAGTATTGATTTACTCTCTTCCTCCAATTTCCTTGAGAATGTTGCATTTATTATTCTAAATAAAATAATATTAATATAAATACATAGAGAAATAAAAAGATACTATTAATTTATACATTTCAAGTGGATGTACAGTATAGTTGTTTCTCATCTTTTCAATATAAGTAAGTAAGTAAGTAAGTAAATAGTATTTATAGAGCGCTTTTCAAGACCAGGGTCACAAAGCGCTTTACAAACAACAAATACCCAATAAAAGAAATACTTAAACGGTCAGGCGCTTAAAGAGAAAATTCAATTGGTACCAAAAGTGAAGAACCACATCAAAGTTGAAATCCATTTTCACGCTCTTTGCGTATCATTGATGCGTCCCAGACTGCTCTGTATCTCTCTTTGAAACCCAGAAAGTGTTAAAGTTGGCTCAATTTGTCATCTTACATAAACACAAGTCTTTTTTATCAGGCTTTTATCAACTCCACTCCTGTGCTGCTGGAGCATCGGGCCTCTGCCCTTGTTTTTCTGATTACCCTTCAATTGCAAACAACTGATTAGAAAACTTCACGCAGTTAATAATTACTTATGTCTATATAAGTGACTTTTTGTTTATGGCGTGGGCTTTTTAAGTAGTGGAGTCTCAAGCCTCGTGTCAGATATAAGTCTCAGAATTGAATGTGTTGTATCAAACGTTTTTTTCTGTGACGCCAAAATGGTCCCAGATGCAGGGCTACATGACCCTTCTCAGGCCTCGTGGATTAAGAGGCTGCGCCGCGACCTCAACCTCTTAATCTATGACCTTGAGCAAGAGTCGTAACCCTGAGTTCCCCTTTGAGTAAAACGATGCCTCACCACTATGTGGAGTTGAAGAGAAGTTAAATTCCTGCTCTTTTCTTGGTTTTGGAGAGAGATATGAGAGGAGATTAACTGCCCAAGACACCTTGTTTATCAAATTGTTGTAGATATGTGGATTCAAACCTTTCAACAATCCCAACAAAAACAAGATTGATATTTTACAATCCCTACCCTTGCTTGGAAATAATGTGATCGTCATGTTTAAATTTCTATAAGTAAGATAAATCAAATAGATTGACGTCAATTACGTTTTCAAGTTGAAAATGGTTGTGTGAAAGGCGTGAATTTTGCAAGTGTCCTCTATACTTCCATCTGGATAAGGTAACAGTTTGAAGGTTTCATCATTCACTTGTATGACTTATAGCCACTGCTTCTCATTGAAACAAGCTGTTGAGAAATTGCAAAATATATTGCACAAAATACAACAAAACATATTGTTTCCAAACAAACTTACTATTATCGATTGAATTAAATTGAACTAAATAAACTCTTATGTGATGTTATTTTTCATTTAGAAATTGTCAAGGATTGCTAGATTAACTCCGATACTAGCACATCACTGGTAGCCTAGTCGAGAAGATGCCAAGACCTACGCATTTTCTCACTGGTGTGGATTACAAAAATAAATTCCTTGGGGGAGATATGAGCTGTTTAAGTGCTTTTATGTAATTAACTGTTTTCTCTTCCATCCTTATTCGGGATTAATTACCAGGAAAGTCAACGAATATGCAACAAACTATTATATCTACCTTCTTATCAGTCACATAAAACAACCTAATGGAATTAGGGCCACATAAACTTACATTGCTGGAAGTAATAGTTCACCCAAAAATCAAATTTCACTCATTTTCTACTCTCATGTCGACTAAGAGTTGTGATTATTTTCAGAGTAATCCGGTTCTTTTTGGAATGAACGGCAGACATGTATGTCCTTTTGTTGTTTGCAACTCAAGCTCACTTTTCTTCCTCCAAAAAAAAAGCACCAAAAAACACCCACGTCAACATGAAATGTCCCTCCTGTAATGAATGAACCCTTAGTCGACATGAGGGTGAGTAGAAAATGAGTGAAATTAAAATTCTGGGTGAACTATTACTTTCAGTTTGACTCTTGTCTTCTAGATAGCTTCATCACTTGAGTCCTGTTGTAGGTTTTCCCTTAAACCCCATGATCGTAAAGTAATTACACGTTGAGGGTTGTTTTTAACCAGCTTTGGTTGTGTTCAGTTTAACAGTCAAGATTTATTACCTCCTATTACCTAGCAAGCATCACATTTTCCCTGTGGGCCATGCAGAACCTTTAAGATAAAGTAGACGACTACTTACACTCTGACACTGTTTATTAAAGTAACTTCACTTATTCTTCTCTCTCGTGGTTGTCGAGGACCGGACTGACTAAACAAAGCCTCAGTATCTCACACGTTGTCACTGAAAGTGTTACAGACTTGAAATGTGTTACGCTTCGTGGGAAGCCTCTCGTAAGTAACCAAGGATTACAATCCTAATCTCATCTCTTTTTATGATGTATTTGCAATTCAATCATTTTGATCCTACAAAAAAAAACATCATAAAACTGCCTTTTTAGTCTCGACTCTTTGTAGTTGAGTCCATAATCTTTATCTAATCCCAATCTAATCTTTGACAAATTTCAGGTTTCTGTCAGTTTAGCTCCGTCGCCCATTCAGGGTGACATTGTTTATATGTGGTTGACCGGTTGAGGGGGTGTTTCTGGGGGTTAAGGTGTCAGCGAGTGATATGTGAGGCAGTCCAAGAGGGAGGATGGTGCACAGGCCCGCTCAATTCTGGCTTAATAAGAGGGACGATTGTGTCTCCTTGCATCATCGACAAGTGACGATTCGTCTTAATCTTCGGAGACAATAACCACTAACAGAACTAATCCTCAAAATATTTGTGATGTATTAGAGGTTTTTATTTAGTATACACCATGATTCAAGCCACTCATTAGTGACGGAGAAGCCCGACCAGCATTCCCATGACAGCTTTCTCATACATCTCACTTGTACTCTCCGGGCCTCTTTGCTCGGTCCCACACAGGACGGGTCTCATTTTTTAGAAGACATAATAGGGACGGTTGACGGGGGGTCATCCGCCAATACTCAAACCCTTCGGAAAGTAGAATTAAGGTAAAGAATTCATTAGATAGCCTCGTGAAAAGGCGGAGGTTCGGTTTAAAAGGTCCCCGGCTTTGTCGAGCTGACCTTTTGTTTTCAGCAAACAGATTTAAAGGCGATACAAAAGGATCCGGGCTGGACGGGCAACAGCTGATATAGGATAGGTGAGGAGAGGGGACATGCCTGTGAGGCTCCATGGTGAAACGGCTGAAAAGAGGAGTGTGTACACATGCTGCGTGGAGTTGGACGAGAGTGCACGCTCTCCTGGTTTGCTCCTCCCTTGGCTCACTCTTTGCACTGGTCTCCCTTTTTTCCAGGGCTGCAGGACAGAGTGGAAAGCGGATGAGGACCATTCCACACATCATGGGGAAAGAGGGTGCCGGTAATCAGGGTCTCGGTGAAGCGCCGCGCTGCAGGTCTGGAAGCAATTATGGCAGCGACGGGAAGAAGAGGATGAAGACGGCGTCCCATCCAGGGGTGCCATTAGTGGGGTTGATGTTGTTGGCCATCCTTCCTGTCACAGCCGGCATCAAACAAAGTGTCCCGAGGGTCAAGCTCAGCCACAGAGGTAAGTGATGACACACTGTCGCGCTCGTCTCTGGCAAACATTAGACATCCTGACTCCTGGTCGAGGAGTGGTGCCAGCACTACTTTGAAACTTTACCAAAGTCATTTGTTTAAATGTTATGAATAAAAGATTTATATTTTCCTTTTTTTTTAATTTGTTATCATCATTTACTCTGTCATTTGCAAATATTAAACATATTAAACATTTTCTGCAATAAAAGGCGTTTTAAACATCCTGAAATAATATTAATTATATTTATTGCATAGAAACATATATGTAAAAATATTAAGTCATAATTTAGCCGTTTTAGCCATTTTAGATGTGGATTGTTTAATGTAATTGGCATTAGTTTGGCAGCTGGAGACTAGCACAAGTTTGTTCAAGGAGAATTTCCTCTCAACAAAAAACAGAATATTAACAATGACATTAACTCCTTGAAGGAGGTTATGCTTAAGCCAGCTTTTGTTGGTTAGTTAGTTCATGTGTTGTGAGTTTTGGGTGGATTTTAATGAAAGGTCAGGGTTAGTTAGACGTGAGCTCACTTAGAAGTGGTGGTTTTGAAGGCTTCATCCTTCACTTGTATGGATTTGCAACGATCCTGCGCACAGCTCTGTTAAGAACCAGAAAAACTTTATTAAACACAGCATACAATCACTTTTATATCATGTATATAACACCATAATAGTCATATCAAATTGGATGCTACATTGGTCTCGAAAATTATTTTATAACGTTCATGCTTCAAAATGTATTAGAGTTTGTTAGCTTCAGTTAGTGAAGCTTAAAAGAGTTGTGATAACGCAGAGCTGACCACCTGGTGGTGTCACTACACCACAAGTTAGGACTAGACGACTTGGATTTCTGGTCAGGAAACTTGTTTTTTTGCCGTGAGAAAAAAATATTTTTGATTCGCTGGAGATTTTCCATTGATTTCATGCTGTATTTCTATAAAGTGGTCTGCGAATAGTAATGCAGTTGTATTCACGTGTACTGTATAAATAAATATTCTGTATATGTTGGATATTTAAATACCCATTTCATAAATATATATATATATATATATATGACCAATGTTTGTGAGCATAGATTGTGTGAAAGTTAATTAACTTTTTTCCCAATTAGTTAAATTATTTATTAACTTTACTTTTTAAATATGTTTTATATATATATATATATATATATATATATATATATATATTTGTTTTTGTCTTTCCATATGTATAAATATTTCTTTTTAAGGTTTTCTCATTTTTAACATTTTTATATTTCTTTTAATTACCTCCTTGGCAGAGGTATGCTCTGTCTCCGGTTTTAGTTTGGAATGTATTTCTCAAAAAGTGCTTATATCTTAGAATTAGAACTATAACTGTGAAATGTTAAAAAAAATGTATTGTTGTGTATTTATTTTTTTCACCTTAGTTTAAAATGTTTAAATATTGTTGGCATTTGGATATCTATGGTTAGCATTAGCTGTAATAGTAATAATACATGAACATTAACAATGTTAATAATAATAGTCCTTGTAAAAGGAATAGTATTATGACTAATATTAAAAGTGATAGATTCTTGCTTTCAAATTGATGATGTTCTTCTCATACATTAACAGACCTAAAAAGTAAACATCACCGAAAACAAGGTGATCACAGTCTAGACTCATTTTCCACGTATAATTCTCCCTTCCAGTCCGACTGTCCGAGCGGTGTGTATGTTAGTCGACACTGATGTGTGCATGTGTTTAGATTGATGTCATCCAAGACTGTTTGCATGGTGCCAACTGGGGAAAGACTAAATTATTGCTGCCCCTAAAAACTTCTGAACCCTACTGCAGACTTCACTTCAAAGTCTCCATCCCTCATGCTACGCGGCAGCTACACAAATGAACTTCAGTCTCGCTCCATAAAGTTGAATCCCCACTGTGACCCAAAAGTAAACTCACTCTTACTTCAAGGAAAAAGCCTCCGCTCGGGTTTAAATGATTCTGTAAAAGCCTCATTTCTGTGAATAGATTGAAAGTTTAAAAAGTTTTCCAAAGAAAATACATTTAAAAAGAAATGCACTTTATTTTTGACGTGAAACTGGTATCTATGGATGTTTGCTCCAAACCAATACGCCTGGATATCTTCACTGTTACCTTATATTTTCTGGGAGAATGTGTGTTTTGGCCTGAACTTGCCGTGTTGTGTAGCTCACTGAGCTATGCAGTGGTTTGCGGACAGTAAGTAATGTCCATATTTGGCTTGAGCTGTTGGTCAGATGGACAAAAGCAGAGAGTAATCCATCACAAGCAAAGTCCTGTCCAGCCGCCATAGAAGTCACGCTCATCATCATCGCTGTGCATTTATCCTGAGCAACACCAGCCAGCATTAGTCAAACATCACGTCCCGCCTCAGTGAGTGAAGCGTGAGGCGCTCAAAGCGGAACAAAAGATGATGGAGTGAGTGCGTTGACGACAACTTCCACTATGAAACACGCACCTGTGGTCATAATAGACAACAAGGGCTGAAGGTCAAAGGACAGTTTATATATTTTTGTCGGAAAACCCTCGCGTAAATGAGAAGCACATTTCCTGCACGGTAAAGATTTGGTCTGCTCACAACTTGAAGCCAAAGGCCACACATTCCAATTCTATTCACAGATCTCACATGTTCTTTTTATAAGAAGATGGGCTTGAATATGTTTTCCTAACGGACGTATGAAGACGATCATATGCTGTTGCTTAATTCTAGCCTCAAAACGGTTACAGGTGTGTGTTGAAGAGTCAGAGCTGATAACTTTCTCTGCAATAAAACCCAGCCACACATCTGGATTGATGCTTCCAATCATCTCGCATTATGAAATTACAGCTTGAAATGATACCGAAATATGACATCATCAAATCTTTCTGTCGGACATAAACAAGAAAATAAACCATGAAATGTAGTTATATGAACTATTCTCTCGTGCCTAAATTGATTTTTACACAGGAAACATGTGTTCTTCTGATTTAACGTTGCATTCTTTTTTATTTTTGTGGCCTGATTTCACCATTGTTCCCCCAGGAAGTCTTTCAAAAGCTAAAAACAGCATCTAATTTGTAAAGTTTAGAACTTGTTGTCAAACTCAATCAGACAAAATTCAAAAACACGTTTCAGGCTAAAATAATTAAACAACGAACTACAACTTCTTATGAAAGTAAACTTGGAAGATGTAAAGAATGCAACCCATTAATGCATTACCCCCATTTTTTATTCTGGTTGTTTTGTCCAGAGAGGTACATTTAGCTCACAGTAATACCTCGATTATCATGTGTGGTATGTTGTAGACCAGGGGTCACCAACGTTTTCACCAACTGCAAGATACTTCAATACACTTTTTAAGGGCACTTTTCTATTGTGGGGGATCAATTATATTTCTCTCATACACTAATATACACAAATAATTACCAATGGGGCATCAAGAAAGGAAACACAAAATTAAAAAAAAATCTTGAAATTGTATAAAAAACATTTTTTAAAAGGCACATCTCATGTGTAACTTCTTTTGCTGTCTGAGCTTTACCTGGTGCCCGCTGGAACCAAGTTGGTGACCCCAGTTCTAGAACTTCCTGATGAAATCTGGTGTAGAAACCATGCATTTTTCTCCCCTTCCACGTTCTTATTAGCCTTTACCATACTGGTCTATCTACCATTCTAAAGACACAGAACTTTAAACTTAACCCCCCCTGAAAAAATAGATAAATAAATAAATATGAACATATATGAAAAACAACAGTTACGTGTGACAGTGTTTATGCAGTGATCATTTATGAATAAAAAATCATCAGTTTAATGGTACTTCTGTGAGCGAATCATTATCTATAACAGTGGTTCCCCAACACCCGGTTTAGAAAAAATAAACAGATTTTCCCTGAAATAACATTAGTGTGTGACTCTTGACTAGTGAAAATAAGTAAAACACAAACTCTAGAAATATAAACTTCTGTTTCAGAGTCATCATTCCATATAAATAATGCTTAAAACCCAACACACATTGGCACAAAGTCTCTGAAAGCTAGGAGACACACTACTCTGTACTCTGATGTACAGAACACCATCGTCGGCATACAATCAAACATACATAGATGCAAATACAAAAAAATCCTGTTGTAACCAGTCCAGAGCTCTTGCTGATTCAGAGTTATGGTGAAATGTTTTTAATGCACTTAATTGTAGATTTTTGCAGGTCAGTTCATTGTGTTTTTACTTCTTTTTCATCTGAACATCTGTTTGGAATAGAAGAAGATCTGTGAAGTGAACGATGGATGACTCTACTTTAATTAATTCACTTGTTCTACAAATCTTTATTTTCTTCTTTGGTTTAGTTCAATGAAATTATATCTATCTTTCTTTGTTGGGTTCGCAATTTTGTGGTAAATATCTCAAGGATAAGGAAATAAATGTGTTTTTTTTTTAGACCTGATGGGCCTAAATTTGTCTTTCATTAGAAATATTTTCATATAAATCTAACTTTTTGTGTATAACTAAGAAACCTCAGGCTCACTGGGCCGCCTATGATTGCCTGAAGACCACAATTCTGCCCTTAAACCCAAGAGTTTGAAACTTGTGACCAATAAAAAAACTTTTTACATCAAATTTAATTTTAGAAATAGATTCCCGTTTTTCCCAATATGAACTCTCATCCGTTGAAGAGTTAATCAAAAGCCCATTGACGGCCTCTCGGCCTCAATCACTGATCTGAAAACTGTGAATCACAATGCAAAGCGCCATCAGATTAGCAGCCCGTTTCAATGGGCTCATAGTGCCGTGTGTTTACGGAACAGATTAGAGTTAACCAAGCACTAGTTGGCCTAATCTCCCTGTGCGTTCGGCGCTGCCTCGGGCGTGATGTGCGAGTAGGTGAAAGATATGTGGGGGTGCCATATAGGGGGTGTGTGAGCCGGTGTATAGGAGGGGGTATTAAGAAGGATTGCATGTTGTAGTGGGGGTCCTCAAAGTTCAAATATTGAAGGTTACTAACCTCTTGAGCCCTTCACACCAAGAGGGTAATCACAGTGTCAATCCTTTCAGAATGACTCCCACAGGACTCCCCCCGCACTCAGCCAGTGTTTACACAAGACATGTTGCTATACTGGTAGGATAAAAAGACACAGAGGTGAGGATGCATCAGTTTAGATCTTAGAGATAGCACGCTTCAAAGGTGCTTCAAAATGATCTTGATTTGTGGAAACGGGAGTATTTCATGTAATCCATGTAATTCAATAATTCACTCCCACACGGATGTTCACTCGCAACAGACTTTATCAGCGTGATAGAATCTTTGACTCACGCACTGCTTGTGGCAAAAGCCATAAATATCAGACTTTATCTTTCTGTAGAATCGGGCTTGTAGGGGAGATAAGCAAGTCTATCAATCAAAAGTATTGTGAGCCAAGATGAGGAGTATTTTCATGGTCAATGAAGAAGATTTTGAAAATACCTGGATAACAACTATCTCAGCTTTACGCTCGATTTCCTCTACAACATTCTGCAGGTTCACATCAGAACCGCTTCTTGTTTGGAAACTTGAATTCCATTTAACTGACCTGAAGGATTCTTTTATCCAAGATCAAATTATTTAAGATCAAGTAGATCAAAATATAGAGATACAGATATAAATCAATTCATCTTATGAGACACATAACCTTGATAAAAGCAAAAAAATAAATAAGAAAATAGAGATGCAGGGCAAACAAAGGCTTTTATACACAATTTTTGGTGTAATTGCCAAAATCTATTTCATAATCCATTAACTTAACACACATAAGGAACTACTTTAACGGCCTTGTTGAGATACTCTAATGTCTTTCACACCTGGTTGTTCTCTTCTTAACTTCCCTCACATGGACAGTTGATTGATTCAAAACTAAATGACTGTTGGCAGCATTTCCTCCATTTTATTAGAGAGTATCAATCAGTGACTTCAGAGAAGGTCTGGGGAAATTCTATCTGGTTTATCATAGAATTTCTACATTGTTAACCCTTACTTGTATTTTATAGATCGGATATAGAAAGTGCAGTTTATATCGAAGCATGTATTTTATTATTCTTTTTTTTCTCTATCTTTTATTCAATATTATTCATTTTGTCGATTCAGATAAATATTATTTCACTTGAATGGCTTCTCACAGCTGCTACTTGTTCTGTCAGAACTGACAACAATAAGTAAAGAATTGACAACTTTACGATAAAATTTAAATTCTGCATTTTAGTTATTTTTCATTTTAGAGTTGCTAATCTTATGCATGTCAGGAAACCATTTTGCCTCAATCTGAATTCTTGAAGAATGAATGCTGTTTCATTTATTGTATCGTAATATTCTTCGCACAAAGACGTACCATGAGCTCCTTGGCTGAGGTATGCACAGTCTCCCTGATTTTCTAGTTTAATAATGGAGCATATTTTGTTTATTAATGCACAATATATTGGCCCCAGTGTTAAGTTCTGAACTGCATTGTGGGTATGAATCTATCTTGACTGTATTAGGGAAAGACTCTCCTGCTATTTTTGGAAAAGAAAGTCCCCCGGCTGGCGCTGGCTGTGACATCAGCAGCACAAAATAAGCATCGCCAAAACGATTGTTGTCAGGGAGATGTTGGATTAATTCATGTACATTGCCTTTGTTACTTTTTATCTGGAGGGAACATATAGTGTTTTTAAATGTTCCTACTAAGTTCCATGACACTCTCAAAATGGATGCAAATTCTTCAGAAACAAACTGTGTTTCTTTCGAGCGTTTCTTCCCACAGACCATCAAGATGCAGATGAGATTAATTGGGGACACTGACCCAGATGCAGACAAGCGCTATAGAGAGCAGATGAATGAATGAATGAGACGAGCAACAAAGCTCAACTCTACACGTTTCACCCATTAATCTCTCGCGTCTCTTTCTCTTCGCAGACCTGTTGCAAACTGGCGGCCTGTCTTTGTTTCTGGGATCCGGTGACGGCCTCCACTCCCACTCGCTGCTGCTGGACGAGGAGAGGGGTCGCCTTCTTCTGGGAGCCAGGGATCACGTTTACTTGTTCGATCTGGATGATCTCGCCAAAGGCCCGCGGAAGGTACGTCCACGACCTGGACATGGTTCCGACACGGACACTGATTTATTTGTTTTACGTTTTAACTATTTATTTTTCATTAATCTCTCAATATAACATAATTTATCTATTAACTTGTGTATGTCTTTTTTTTAAATATTGTCTTGAATTTATTATTTTAATTAAATATACATATTATATTATATTAAGATGTTTTGCCCATAAGTTCTTTTATTTATTTGTAATAAAAAAAAAAAAATAAAAAAAAATCACTTTTGGTTTGTATTTAATTCAATATTTAAGTCATTCAGAATCAGAATCAGAAAACGTTTATATTGTTTTAAACACAACACAGGAATTTGATGATACAAATGAAATAAAGAGATTAGTTGGAAAAATAATAAAATAATAAATAAAATAAAGATAAATTAGGAGGCATTACCATAAAATGGCATGTAAATAAATAAAAAATAAAAAATAAATAGAATACATTTAATTAAGACACTATTTAAAAATTCCATCATAACTTATATTAACTCCTTGTTCTCTATTCTATTGATCATGTTACTTTTATTTTTCAATGTTCATTTCTTTTGACTTGACAGTCCCTCACAACAGGAAATGGATATTTTTTTAGCGTACCCCCTCTACTCTAAATATAGGACACCAAACATTCGGAAAAGAAGAAGAACTACCCAAAGTCCAAAAATGTCCTCCATTTACTAAAACTGACAGCATGTTTGGGCAGATGTTGAATTGTTTAAAGCCTTTTCAAGAGACGTTACACCCTGTTCAATTCAAGTAAATACTGACGTCTGTGATATTTATCAATAACCATCCATCACTGACGATGGTTTAGCCTGATGTTGTTAGGCGTGATGGAAGCTACGTTTCCATTAGAGCTAATGCATTTGGTCATGTGTTTTAAAACTCAGCTCTTTATGTCTGGTCAAGGTTGCCACACACACACACACACACACACACACAACCAAGTAACACAATATACAGCCATTAAAATGGCATTCACATATAGACAAAAACACACATGGACGTCTGCCATATGTTCATGTTTGTAAGCCTGAGTGCATGTTTACGCAGCTGAGTTTGATTCGCAAGATGGACGACAGCGTGTTTATTTGATTCTTATCTGGTTGTTTTAACTCTACGTCCTGCTCTCAAAGTGTTGCCTTTCTGGTGGGTGATACTGATCCACGCTGGATAAACTTCTCAAAGTAAATCCTGGGCTCTTTTGGGACAAAACTTTGACAGCCACCTTGACCTCCTGACACGACGTGTGTCAGGTGATGAGGAAACTCAGATACCTATCGACTTTTTCTTGAAATACATGTTGTTATTTAAATGAAATTAAAGCTAAAGTGAGCAGCTAAAGGCCACCGTCGCCGTAGGTGGACCCGGATCTTTGGCATGTGTGGTGCCCGTCCGCTCATGTGGATTCTGATTCTGTGGACCGTAAATAAGTTTGGCGATAGCTCTTCTTGGTAGGATTTATAGGCGGTAAAGGGCTAAGCACTAAAGCCTGTTATTACACATGTGTGAACAAGGCGGGTTACATTAAAGGGACGCGCTCTGTTTGTGCTTGGCGCGTTTTAGAAGCTGCATTAGAGAGTTTAATTATAGTATATACGGTTTAATAGGATAATCCCGCAGAGGAATGGCTTGTTTATATCATCTTTTTATAGAAACATCTATGTGGTGCACAGAAGTAGTTCTTCACCTGTTGTTGGAGGCCACCCGCCTATTAATAAGTGTACTATTTTATAAATATTATGATTTATTATTAAGAAATAAAGACAAAATATTGTCACAGCCTGAAGTAGACATCGATTGGTCTTTTGAATCTTATACTTATTGTAATTTTTGTGTTAAATTATAGCACTATACGTGCTATAGACATTTTTTCTTAATATCTGCAAAAATAATGAATTGACATGAAATAGACTTTAAAGAAGTTTAGGATCAGATTTTAAAAGAGATTTATTAACCCTTCGGTTTTATCAGGGTCAAGGTGACCCGGAGGCCGATAAGAGAATACACAAGGGTTAAATATAATATTTAGAGATCACATAATTAGATAATCTATTATTTTTTTTTAATCTATTGACAGCACCTTTATTATAAGTTTATTTTTTACATTTTAGAAAGGAGGACAATCTCAAGGAAAAAGTAAAAAAAAACTACTTAAAAGATTTCAATATAGTATTATACATCAGTAAAAAAAAAATGAAAAAAGCAAAGAAAATAGGTCGGCAAATTTAAGAATGTGCTTTTCAAATGGAAACTCTAAAATATATATACAGTGTCATTACAGATATAAAAAAATATATATATAATTAAAAAACATTAAACATTAAAAATAATCTCAAAAGTACATTTGAGGTAGTACAAAACTGACATAAGACTGGGAGTATCTGCTCTGAAATATTATTAGTACGTTTGACAGCGAGTGACTCACAAAACCCCGGACTATGCTTTAATCCAGCTGTTTGGATTCTTTCATCTTCCACCAGATCCACTGGCCAGCTTCCCGAGATCGAGTCAACATGTGCAAGCTGGCAGGAAAAAACGCTAACGTGAGTGATTTTCGCAGAAAGACTAACCCAAAGAACTACTCATTCATGGTCGTCATGCCTGTGTTTTGGTTTTCAGCTGGAGTGCGGTAACTTTGTCCGGGTCCTCCACAACTACAACTCAAGTCGGGTGTACGCCTGTGGAACCGGAGCCTTCCACCCGAGCTGCGCGTTCATTGAGATCACTGGACACGGACAGGTGAGAATCATCTTGTGCGTGTTATGAACTCTTAAATAATGTGTTTAAAATGATCATAACTGTTTACAATTAGCCATTTTTAGAATATAAATCAAGGTCGATGTGACCATGTCTACTGAGAATTATCACTAAAAATCATGATTCATACTCACAGTAACACGGTTTTACACAGCACCCCATAATGCTGACATGTTCTCACTATTACAAAAACACTGTTTCTTTAGGTGGAATCACAGACAGCAGATGACATCACTCAAACACTTTCAGGGCTCAAGGTCTTGAGTAGTTGGATTCCCTGGATACGTTCTAATTGGTCTTTTTGGTAGTTGAATAGGGTCCAGTAAGATTAAGTTGACCACCCTGCAACACATTATAGACAAGGAAAATGTTAAAAGAAAAGTAAACTGTAATACAAAGTAAGGGATTTTTTAGTTACTAAATGTAAAATTACCAGCTTAGTTACTCAATGAAAGTGCTAACTGAAGTCATTTCCATCCCATAAAACTCCAATTAAATAAAAAAAACTATACATGTAATATCAATTTGAGGATTTTTAGTTGGAAAACAAACTTTGAATGAATTAATGCAATTATTTCTCAAACGGTGAACATCTTACCAGTGGATAAAGATGAATCATCTGCCTTATAAAAAAAATGACGTGTTGATTAAAGTGTCTCTTAAATATATCTTGGACCTCTATTGTATCATAAATATGTGTCTGTTTGTTCAAAAAACTCTTTTTTTAACATTAACATTTACATTAGAAAATTTGCTTAAGCCCCGTCCACTGAAAACCCTTTTTTTCCTACTAAATCTTGTTTACCATAAACACACCCACTCTGCTGTGATTGGTCAAACATAAAGGTTTGTCACCACACGTCATCAATCCCGGAAGTCTCCACCTCCAAGAGACTCGTTGTATAAACAAAGTGGGGTGTGATTACAGCTGGGTGGAGGAGGAGTGATGACTATTATTACGTCATAATGGACTCTTATAACCTCTTGTTCGCTGAGATTTCAGACGGGGGAGAACTTTATAAAGTAATAAGTTTAAAACATGGTCATGATGAGAGACTTACTGCATCTTGGAGAAGAAGACTTCAACATTTGAAACATGTGACGGAGTCAGTATTTTCATATTAGTTGAGTAACAGGAATTTCTCGACGTTTGTTAGAGAATGTAAAAAGGACATTGGTTTCGTAGCAATGACTTGTAAATGTTTATTTCTCTTTCAAGGATGGAGTCTTTCAACTGCTGTCAAACACCGTCGAGTCCGGAAGACTGAAATGCCCGTTTGACCCGTCGCAGTCGTTCACCTCCGTCCTCACTGGTAAGTCAGTCTACAGGTCGTGTGTGTTGTCAGTGTTGACTAGCGCTACTTCCTCCCCTTGACCAATTTCCATTTCGTCGAACTAGACCAGCACCTGTACGCAGGAACGGCGTCCGACTTCCTAGGGAAGGACACGACGTTCACTCGGTCTCTTGGTCCCACCGCCGATCAGCAGTACATTCGCACGGACATCTCCGAAGACTACTGGATCAATGGTACGCAGGTGTTCGCACGACTCATTCACAAATATTTGTTGTGTTCACAAACTTGCTCGGGGTGTTGCACAGAGCCTCCCTGTTCCCCCCGTTATTGGCATTCCGCTGCGCAGGAGACAACACGCTTATTCATCGAGCTCTCGCTTTTATATGAATGCCTGAGCCAGAGACCGGACCACACCTTCTGGAGACACTCACTGAGTTGGAAATTCACACACTGACCTCCACACTCGGGCACTCGCAGTCATAACTGACAGCTTCGCTCTCTCTGTGTACGTCTCCCGTCTTTAATGTTTTACAGCCGGTGACGGCCTCGAGAGAGAGTGTATCAGCGGTTGTCGCCCAGATTGAAATTCACACATGGTCTCCACATTTCACAGACAGTGTTTGGAGTAATTCTGCCGCGGCGTCTCGGGCTTGTGTATATACAGCATGTGTTGGCCCTGAGCATGCAGGGGAGCGCGAGCACTTCATTTCTCATGGTGTTTCTGTTGGAGGAGGAGGTCTGCGGAACATCTCTGCAGACTAACAATGACCGTCTGTTGAGCGTGTTAGCAGTTAGACATTAAGCCGTTCCAGTCGGGGAATCACCCCGGGGTGCTTTTGGCGCTGAGTCAAAAGAGTCGAGCTAATGTTGACGTAATGTCACGGCAACACTTAAACTTTGGGTCTCGCGCCGCTCCGCTGAAGCTGGACGATGATGGCAACACGCTGGCCATGAGTTTTCGTTACGCTGATGAAACTTTTCCTGTGTTTACTTGTACTCGGAAAATATCGGCCTAATCCTTTTGCAATCATTTTTAAGGAGAGTTAAATAAAACTCAACACGACACCTTCGTGTTAAGGCTGGTGTCGATGTCACAAAAAAAAACAACCAAGGTGTTACTACGATGGTCTTGTTTTTGTTCCCTAAACTACTTCTATGGGACCAAGAATAAAAAACAATGAATAATAATAAATTGTTTTATGGATAAGGCACCTTTGAAAACACACGAGGACAACATACTGACAACAAAACAAAAGTATAAAAGACAACAGTAAGTAAGTAAGTAAGTAAGTAATTTTTATTTATATAGCGCTTTTCCAGACCAGGGTCACAAAGCGCTTAAACAATCAATATAATATTCAATAAAATATATACTTTAAAGGTCAAGATAACACTGATAACACAACACGAGTTCCAGAAAATCAAGGAAAAGCCTGAACAAATAAAAACGTCTTAAGATGTTTCTATAAAAGTTAAGAAAGTTACAGAAGTTAAAAACTAGAACTAAAGAACATGGAAACTACAAAACAAGATTCGAATAAGACAGTCTAAAAGGGTGTGTTTATAGCAGAGTGTTAATGTTTAGTAAAACAATACAACATTACTTGCATGAGCTGAACAACATCCACCTCTTAATGGTTTTAATAGCCAATACAATTTAAATGTTAAATAACATTATTCCAGTTTCAATCCAGTAGATGCTACTTTTGTTGGTACTGCCTGAGTGACTCAAGGATCATTAACCCCTGAGACTGATACCATAAACTGCTGCGACAGAGACAAGAGACAAGTGATCTCAAGACCAAGATGGCCGTGCAAGTATAATTGGCGCTCATCTAGGTTAAGGGGCCCCTGAGACCGAAACTCAAACAAAGACCAAGACCCAAGACCACCAAGAAGTGTTTTTCGACCAGGTCTTGTCATTGAGAAGTGCACAACTAATTGGCACTTTAAAGGGACACAATTCAACGTAGTTATTTCCCTCCATAGCATTACCCTGAAAATGAAAATTGCGGCTAACTTATGCTTATGTAACACACAAATAGAGAATATAGGTTTACAATGCTATTTATCTTGCAGCATAACCCTTTTCTAAATGTGTCTCTTCTGCTTTAACCTATTTATTAGTGATGTGTTGATGAGGCTTCATGAAACAGTTGATGAGGTATCATGATACAGTGTCTTCATTTTTAAAGGCCACTAGATGTCACTCTCAGCTTTATGATATTTGAAACACAACCACTAATTCAATGAAACCTGAAATCATTTTCATTCTTCTCAAATCCAGTGGTTGCCAAACCTTTTTGCTGCGCCCACACTTCCCACTTAAAAATGATCTTTGAACCCCAAGTTAAAAGCATTTATGTAACGTACATTAAAAAATACTTTCAATTTTCAGAAAATAGTAAGAAATAAACAACGGGAAATAACAAAATGTACAATTCAAGGACATATCCGTATTTCAAGAGATATGGACTTATTTATCATGTGTAGCTGTTCATTGCTTAATTAAAAAAATAATATTAGGAAATATTAATATAATATTATTTCTTTGAATTTTTAGTTTCCCCCACCAACATTCCTGAGATCCCCTAATCGGAGGTCTTTTAAAAAAAAAACCCCACTTCTTTAAAAACGAATTCAGTCGTCTTTGTCAACCCTGCTTGTATTCTCCTCTTCACTTCCCTTCATCTTGGTCTCTATGCATATGTTAGCGATATGTTGATGAGGCTTCATGAAACAGCTGATGAGGTATCATGATACAGTGTCTTCATGTTGAAAAACAACTAGATCTAGTAATTCAATAAAACATGTCATTGTTTTTTAACGTAGTGTGACATCTAGTGGTCTGTCAAAATAAGAACTGTATCATGATACTCCATAAACTGTTTCATGAGACCTAATTATTTAATCAGTATTATATAGTCATAAAAAACATCATTATTATAATCAAATGCTGAGTATATTTTTCATTAACTAAACTGTAAAAATAAAGTACTTCTCTGTGAAAGTGTTTAAATGAATCCAGTTTCAAGGTTTGACATCTTTTCTTCAACCATAGTGGGTGTTCAAACGAACGGGCCTTTAGTCGAGTAAACAGAACCTCTAGAACTCTCGCTTCAACACCATTTGCACGACAACCCGAAGATGAATCTGCCGCGCACCCCGAACCTTCATCATCGAAAGTCCCGTTCATTTAGTCTCCGGGAGCCTCTGTGTTAGGACGAGGCGAAAACACTGATGTGTCCTGAAGGCGGCTTCACATAAAAACGCCGAAGATTTATCCTAACACTCTCTCTTCCTCGCTGCATCCTTCCCAGAGGCCAAGTTTATATCTGCCCATCCCATCGCCGACACTTACAACCCGGACGACGACAAGATTTACTTCTTCTTCCGCGAGGTGTCGTGGGAAGGCAACGACAAGAGCATCCTGTCCCGCGTGGCTCGAGTTTGTAAGGTGAGTGCTGGAGGCGGAGGCGATACCAGGGGCTGAGGAGGGGGGGGACGACAGTAGGAGTGAACGACCTTTAACAGACTTTGAGGAAGTCATAACTCCAACTGTGGGCTGATCAAATAAAACGTTTATGTCTCCGCAAGGATCCCTGACTCAAATATTTTGCTTCCTTGATCTCTTGACAGAGACACTGCCTGCTGCTTGAACAGGCAGTAAAGAAGCGTTTTAACACATTTGGCTTCGCTGCGGAACCTACCGAGTGGTTTATTCAGCCACTGCAGCTACAGTAGGGCACGGAAAGTCCCAGATTTGAGTAATGGTGCTTGTGTTTTCACAGATTTTTAGTTCGATTCGCAAGTGTTTTATCAAGAGTTCTGTGATGGAAGCTTTGGAAAAGGGTGAAGGTAGTCATGGGTTTTGTTTGGCCTGAGGGCCACGTAAAAGTCCTCTTATAATATATATTGAGTTTTAAACATGTTTTCACCTCATGTTCTCTTTTGTAGTAATATTTTTATCTCAAGATAGATCAACATTATTTTTAGTGTATTTTGCCTTTTCCAATTTTGCATTTAAACGCTTGATAATTTATATCTATGTTTTTCTTTTTGCACTTTTCACAGATTGCATGTATAATTTAATTTTCAAATATTTTTTAAGACATATTTTTCTGGTAATAATATGCCTTCTCAGCATTCACCTTTGGAGAATTACTTTAAATCAGTAATATTTAGGCATTAGTATTTTTATTTTTATTTTGATGATGATGATGATGATGATGATGATGATGATGATGATGATGATGATGATGATGATGATGATTATTAGTCTGTTTATCTGTCCGTCCATCCGTTAGTCTGTCTGTCTGACAAGAGAAGATTGTCAAACCAAAAAAATAAATATATAATAATGCTTTACTACTTATTTATTTGTTGCTGCTACTGGGCTTTATATGAAATTAGATTTATTTTTTTTAACTTAGCAATGTGATTGGACACAATAAAGCATGTAACTTTCTAAAAATATAATGCAAAAAATCAACACCATATCCCTTGATACTTGTCATTTTTAAATAACACAAATAATCATTCATAAAATAAAAAAATAGACAAATATATTGTAAAATAAATACCAAAATGTATTCAAATAACTCAAAATATTTTTTTAAACTTTCTTATAATTTTTTTCCTCATATTAAAAAATCCATTTAAGTCCATTTAATATCAACCATAGCAAAAAAACACTTTATTTTCCGACTGAGCCAACGACAACACTCCTTTTTCTAGTCCTTCTGTTTATACTAGATGGTGCCAGATGCCAGCAGGGAGATTGAACGGACACCAAAACGCTGGCGCTCTAAATCTGAGCGCTCTGAAGTGTTGCCTCCTCTTCCAGGGCATTTCATCACGGAGAAAAGTTTGCTGTTTGCATTAGGACGTCTCCGCTACATTCTTAGACAAAAAAGCTCTCAGGTTTTTTTTTTTTTTTTTTTTATGAGTCGAGAGCAAGCTGCAAGTCGAGGAGATTGTTCAGGATTACAGACGGGGCAGCACTCTGCGTCTATGTGTCTCTTTTATTGGGTTTGTGTAAGAGGCTTTGAGAAGGTGCACTTCTTGTCTTTGAAGATTACTGCCATTCAGAGACATTTCTGCCCATTAAAACACGAGTGTGTGTTCAGCCGTCAGCGTCTCTCCAGCGCCGGTCACGTTTAATTGGGAGGTTTAATATGCAGAGTGGAGAAGCAGAATCAATGGCTGCCAGTGGAGTGGTTTCTCCTCCGGAGTGATTAATTAACGTTCAGTTTTATTTATTTATTCCTCGTCCTCGCTTTCCTTTTTTTTTTCAAAGCAACATCCTCAAGTGACGTCCTGATCAACGCAGCTCTCTGTATTTGCTTTTAAATGATCCGTTTATTTGAGTTAATCAGCGCAGGAAATGGGATGCAGTCTTCTAATCAGATCACGCCGCTACCCTCGGATCGGCCTTTTTTTATTCACTCAAGTTGCCAGCCGGACAGATCGAGTTACAGTATTTTTTGCAAATGTCGTTCCAGAACGACGTCGGCGGGATAAGAAGCCTCACCAACAAATGGACCACATTCCTCAAGGCCAGACTGGTGTGTTCCATCCCGGGGCCGGACGGCGTGGACACTCACTTCGATGAGCTGCGTAAGACTAACACTTTTCACCATCACTTACTTTTATATCCAGGCAAATAAAAGTAAAATTAAAGTCACGGATGCTGCTTCACTGACTGAAGATCAATCGCGATTCTCTATGAAGCAAGTTGCAGTGATTTTGCATCATCCTCCAGAACATTTCTGTTTACGACCCACTTGGATTTAAATTTGTAAGATATCAAACATTTCTACATCATAAAAAACATTAAAATAAGCAAAAAGTGGTATATGGTAATGAAACCTGGCATCAATCTCAAACTTATAGTGCCATCTAGTGGTCTTTAAAAATGAAGACTCTGGGTCATGATACCTCATCAGCTGTTGCATGAAGCCTCATAATATAGCCTCAAATATTTAAACTTCAGATGAATAAAGCTTGTGTTTTCTTCTCCATGAGAAAATGATCTATATTCAACTGATTACATTTTAAGTTTATGATGCTTTTAATTTGAAATACAATGTGTTTTTTTCTGGAAACATTCAAATTTCCTGAGTAATATTTTGTGACATATTTGTTCTCTGCTTTTGTTTTTTATTAATAAAGTGCTACTTCAACTTCCAATCATTTTGACGATGTTGATTAAAAAAGTGTAGATATGTTGTCGTTTTAATGCATCTTCATGATGTGTTGTATGTTATTTTTGTAAAGTATCTATAAAAGACACCTTTGTCATTTTTTTTTCATTTTTACATTTTTCTTTTTCTGCAATTGTTTTTGTTTTTTTATATTGTTCATTACTTACTATTATTTTCAATTATGTGTGCAACCTTAAGTGTTTTAAAAGACAATTTAATGTTTTATGTATACAATTTAGTTTATTAATATAGGAGCCAAATAGAAATGAAATGGTTTCAAACAAATACATTAGACAAAAAGTTTTTTTTCTTTTATTGTACCTTTTTTTCATGTATTACTTTGTGTTTCAGGACTATCTAGTTTCATCATTTCATTTATAAGAAACAAAAATATTTCGGCATTATTTAAAAAAAAAATACTAAATGAATTTAATAAAGACAGTGACTGAGGTTTTACAGCATTAAAGTTACACCTTACAAGGGGTCGCCAGATTTTTTTTAAATCCTACAAATTGTCACTTTAATACATATAAACCGATTCATTGATTTAACACTTTTTTCACTTTGTAGAGGATATTTTCCTGCTTCAGACCCGGGATGACAAGAACCCAAAAGTATATGCAGTCTTCACCACCTCCAGGTAGATCCTCATCACGTCGCTCTCTTACTCATGACCTCTAACTTGACTCGACTCTGCTCTTGCCTCAGCTCAGTGTTCAGAGGGTCGGCCGTGTGCGTCTACAGCATGGCCGACATACGAGCCGTGTTTAACGGACCTTACGCTCACAAGGAAGGCCCGGATCACAGATGGGTGGAGTACGAGGGAAGAATACCGTATCCTCGTCCTGGAACAGTGAGTGTGTGAATGTCAAATACAAGTTTAAAATTGTGTGTCCCTTTTTTAGCCTCAGTTTTTATGAACTTTAGAATTTTAGAATTTCTGAATTCCCTTAGTTGTGCAGATGACTTCACATATAGCCAACGTTTCATGGGAAATATTTTTTAAATATTTTAGTTTTACATCACTTTTGTTTAATAGATTATAAAATATTATCTTGAAAAATAAAAAAATTAAATGAAAATTGTATACTTTGTGATTAAGTGAATTATATCACCTTATATGAAACATCTTTGTTATTATAATTTCATTTAAGGAGATCAGGAATTCAATAAATAGTTTGATAACTAGGTTTATTATCTTAAGTTAAATTCTATTTTTATTATGAGTTTAGACTTGGATTGTGTCATATTGTTCTTTCTCTTTATTTCTCTTTGTTCTTGTTCTTATTTTATTTTTATGAATAATTGCTGTATTAATGTGGCTAATTGGAAAAAAATTATCAATAAAGTTCTACCTACCTACCTAAATAAGTTTGCTGTCTTGTACTGCAATTTCATCAACCACCACCAGAGGACAGCAGTAACCTTTTTTTCCCCCCTTTGTAACTGTTTTCAAATATTTCCACTTTAGTTTCATATTTTCTCTCAATGTTTCCTCTTGTTAGTGCCCGAGCAAGACATATGATCCAAAGATCAAGACCACCAAGGACTTCTCCGATGAGGTCGTCAGCTTCATCCGTTTCCATCCGCTGATGCATCGTTCCGTCCTCCCTCTGACCGGCCGGCCCGTGTTCACCCGGGTTAGGGTGGACTACACCCTCACCAAGATCGTTGTGGACAGAGTGTCGGCGGAGGACGGACAGTATGAAGTCATGTTCCTGGGAACAGGTAGGTCGTAGTTACCTCACTGTCCACCAGGGCGCAGCAAATCACTTTCCTAAGATCTGATGATCAGACTATTTCTTCAACTTTCTCAATAGATGTCGGCACAATTCTGAAGGTGGTGAGCATCACTCAAGACAACTGGTCGACAGAGGAAGTGGAGCTGGAGGAACTTCAAGTCTTCAAGGTGTGTAGACGCACACATACATGTGTAATAACTTCCTTGAGTAAAATGACATGTCATTCTCACCGTCACATTTAAAGTTCATGTCGACTCAGCGTTCTTGGAGTCATTCATCGACTCATACATTTGTTATAATTTTAATGGTTTCTGTTTCCGGCAGACGCCTACTTCCATACTGAGCATGGAGATATCGTCCAAACAGGTAACACACTTCTTAAAACACACTTCTGTGAAGACTACTTTCATTCATATCTTCTCTCCACTTCTCTCTCTCTCTCTTTTTCATTCGTGCCTCATTATCCAAAGGTCAGGGGTGTCAGTACACACTTCAGTCTTAATCACAGCTTTCATTAATCTCCAGCTGCAGTTTGACCTGGAAGTGTGTGTGTGTGTATGTGTGTGTGTGTGCAGACGAGTTGAAAAACTTGCAGCAGACACTCTGTCATGTTCTTCCTGTTTACATGTCAACCTTTTTTTCTCGCCGTCATTAACAAACAACAACATGTTTTCGTTCAGCAACAACTGTACGTGGGCTCCAGTGAGGGTCTGGCCCAGGTGGCCCTCAGCAGATGTCATCTCTATGGTCAGGCCTGCGCCGACTGCTGTCTGGCAAGAGACCCATACTGTGCCTGGGACGGTCATGCGTGCTCACGATACATCCCTGCGTCCAAAAGGTAAAGAACTGATCAAATCATCACCCTGTAACAGAAAGCACTCCATTATTTAAACATTATTATGTATGCATTTACACTATATGTTTGTTTTTAAACTGACCTTTTCTGGACTGCACGAAGAAACTTACGTCCAAATTAGGTTGGAGAAAAACGACTTAACTGATCGTATTTAAAATGTTTTTCGATTTAAAGAATAAATATTTATTACTTGTTTTTTAACATAAGTTGTGTTTTAGAACTTTTTTCACACTCTTTATCTGCCCCTTTTCTCAATAATTATTATCCTACTGAATACATAAAGACATATTTTAATATAAATGTGTTTTCTTATGATATTAAAAAACGTTATTTTGGATTAATATTTAAATAACATTATATTAAGTGAAATAATGTGCAATTTATTAATAACTGCTAGCATATTTCGGTTTAGTCATGGCGCTGTGACTCATCATAACGAAACTCCTTTTATATCTTTCCTTCTTTATTTTGGCTTAATATCTCCAGTCCCAGGTATATAATGTGGCCTGTAAGGATATTTATATTTACATTATTTTATATATGTATTTGGTAGGATAAATTCAATTCACTTATTGACAAGATAAGTTACCAACTTTACCATTCACTTTGAAATGTATTTTATTATACATCGCACTTATAAGACAAACAAACAAACCAACCATATCTTACTAACGAAAAAGAAGATATCATTATTAATACATTGTGACTCTAGAGTAAATTATGTCCCAGTAATTTAAGATCAACTCTCTCCGACTACTTTGTTAGCACAGAAGCTAATGTACGTAGCATTTTTTTCATGGCTAAGTTTCAAGGTCGCCACGGACTGACCTGCTAACCTTATCTCATCCCAGAAGCTGCTTCTTCAAGAGCATCTCCCCTGCTAAAAATATGTTCTGTTCAGGATCCTTCTCTCCTCCTCAGCATTTTCTCCCAACACGTGGTGTTGGTCCACTTTAGGAATTGATTAGAGACGCTCTCCTCCAGCTGATTAATGCTCCTGTCATCTCCGTCCTCTGGAGTTTAGTCCCCGAAGAGAAAAAAGCATGAGTGAGCATATCTTGGCGTTATTTATTTTGGTTTCTGGGACTCTTTTGGACCAGAACGGTACATAACGTGAGGACAATAGCAGTTTGGAGTTATAGGACCAAGTCAATGGAAGTCATAAGACAAGAATTTCTCAAAAGATAATCTTTCACCCAAAATTCAAACTTCACTCATTTTCTACTCACCCTCATGTGGACCAAGGGTTGGGATTATTATCAGAGTAATTTGTTCCCTTTAAGAGTTTAAGGCAAAAATGTATATTCATTTTAATGTAGCGACTGGAGCTCAGTTGACGAACTTCCTCCAAAATAAACTCTTGAAAACATCAAAATATTAATGGTGCTCATTCTTAATGTTCATCTTGTATTGAAGCCTCTGAAGATGAATTGTTCCATAGTTATTTAAACAAGTCTATATTTTACACTGGTTTGTGGCAGACGTTTTGAAGAATAAGGCCGAAAGTACTCAAGGTGAATATCGCAAGCTCTTCCAAAGAGTCTACCGTCCACATTGAAAGGGCTCCCGATATTTCCCGCAGTTCTTCCAGAGTACTTCCTGTTTATATCGCTATTGTTCTTTAAACATCTGCTACAAACTTAGGTAAAATATAGACTTGTTTATTTTTTTCCTGAACAATTGTTCTCGTCCAATACAGGATAAATGTTACATAGTGCGGAGGCATATGGATGTTTTTAAGTCTCTTTTTGGAGGTAGTTCGTCCACTGAGCTTCACTTGCTTATTACTTTATAAAATGTTGTCTAAAACTCCAAAAAAGAAAAGATTACTCTGTAAATAATCCAAAATTTGAATTTTGGGTGAACTAACCCTTTAATTTGTGGTCTATCCAGTAGCTATTAGCTAAACGGTCAACAATATATCTGCTTGCTTGAAGAGTGGCGAACCGATACTGTTTCGATAGCTGGTCCGAAAGATCTGTTGTATGAGCAAAGCAGTCTGTAATAAGTGCAATGTGCGGAAGCATTTCACCAAAAGACAGCTGGAAAAAACCTTTTACAAAAATTAGGACTTCATGTCTTCATACTTTACCTCAATATCTCTATTCTCTATCGTTCTCAATATATAAGAAATTTATGTGAATACATGTTTCTATTGCATAAAAGTAGATTAAAGAAGAAAACAGTTGTAAGACTCACAATTAAATAACAAAAAAGATGATTTAAAGGCACAATCTGTAGGATTTCAATTGTTGTCTCTGTCTAAAATAGTGTAACTAGGAATTTGTATTGGAAAGTATGTGGCGATACTTCACATATCTCGATAGAGTCGCAATATTGACACACTGCGATACTATTAAAACATTCTGTTTGTAGTATTGTCGAGTACTCGAAATTACAGACCACATGACTCTCGATGAAGTCTTAACCTCATTTGTTTTGAAACCAAAATGTGTCCAAACATCCACTCTAAAAGCTGCTGGAGTCGACTGTCTCCTCTTGTCAACTGTATCCTCTTGTCCTCAGTCATCACCCTCTTTTGAATGCAAAAAAAAGAAATGGATACATGCTGTTTACTTTTGATACAGTAAAAAACATTGAGATATATCGCTGTATTGATATGTTCTTACAGTGTAACTTTAATGTCGTAAATGGTTTCACCATTGCCAACATTATGAGTATACATTTATTTAGAAAAAACAAGATAAATGCTCTTGTTTTGTCAGTTTCTGGTTCCTCCTAATACGTTGAAAAAGTCTCTCAGTACTTCATATGAAAACACTGTCTCTGACCCTTTTGCTTTTAAGCACAGCAATGCTTTGAAGATGGCCCGATGGTTAAGGAAGTCACAGCTTTAACTGGTAATCAGAGGTCAGCTTAAATCACGTTTGAGTATTTTACACCAACTGTAGCTGGAGGCCTTTGTCAGTCACTGCGTTACTAAATCAGCCACACAAACCATTAAAGCTACAAAACGACAAGTGTGGTAAATAAAGGTTTGTTCGTTCGCAGGAGAGCCAGACGACAGGACATCAAGCACGGAGACCCGGCCAGTCAATGCTGGGAGACCGACAGTATGTTACCTTGGTTTACTAAGAGTTTCTTAAGAAACATACATGTTGAGACATACACGTGTGTTGCAGGTATGACCGGAGGACGGGTGGAGGAGAAGATTCTTTTCGGGATCCAGAGCAACTCCACCTTCCTCGAATGCATCCCCAAATCTCAGCAGGCCCAGGTCCGCTGGTACATCCAGAGAAGTGGATCCGAGCGCAGGGAGGAGGTCAGAGAGTGCACGACACACACAAAACCTCTCCTTTTCCCATCTCATACCTGAAGGCACATTTTCTTCAGGAAATTACAAAACCTATAAAGGCGTTTCCATTTGATACTAACGCATACGTCAGAGCAGACAAAACCACTCTCTTCTTCTCACTCACTTGGTTTTCGAACCAAAATTGACGAGGTCACGGCGAGAGTCAGCCAGTGTTTGAGCCACAGATCACTATTCATTCCGACGGCGTGAAGATAATAAGTGTGCCGAGACGACGAGGTTCACGGCTCATGTGGAGGGTTTGAGCGCTCAGACGTCACATCAGTCTGGCTGCTAATAGGCAGTGAGGGAGCGATCGCCGTCCCACCAGTCCCGCGAAGAAACTCATTATTGACATTTGATGAGTGTCCGGGGGACGAGGTACCATCTATGAAAGATGAGGAATGAGTCTAGTGTAATGATAATTATATTATACCCTTGACCCACTTTAAAGTCTGAAGAATCTTTCACTTGAAGAAGATAATGTGATTGAGTGAATTATAGCAAAATGAACTCCAGGATCTTTTGTTGTATCGTATGGCTGTAACTTTATTGATCACAGGATAAAGTGAATATAATCTCTCTTATTTGGTTTTGTTCCAAATTACCATCCGGATCCAGGAGGATTTAGAAGTACAACTACTTTGGGCTGCATCATGAGCCCTGTTAACCATCTTTCTCAGTGTTATGTATGATACTTCACTGAGCTCATTGCTATGAGCTTTATTTCAAATGCTAGAAAAATATAATGTAAAAAAATATATATGTAGGATTATCCAAGAAAACAAAAACAAAATATGGTTTAAAATAAGCTTTTCCATTTGTTTTAGGTTTTTTAGAAACACTGTTCTCGTCCTTTATTCTGTCCTCAAACTATTCAGAGACATCAATCTGCACTCCGGTAATAATAGAAACTCATTGGAACGTTTCGCCAAACTCAAAACAACTCGCACATCGGCTGTATTCTGAAAACAGAACATTTACCGATAATGTCTCAGAGGGCTGGCAAGTACTGGAAGTAAAGATAGTAAGGCTCAAGCATAAAGATATAGACTTACCAATCTTTTAATAAAATTATTTTGTTCTTCTTTACATTTAGCCTACAAGCTAACAAGTCATCGGAATGAGTTCGGCAACATGTTCTTACAAAGTTGAAATTATCATATAACGTTTTGATTCACTTTAAGAAAAAGATTACCTTAATAATGAACAATAATAACTTGTTAATCGATGTCATTTCATTTGGTAAAAACAACATTATGCCCCAGGGAAGTGGAAACTTTTTGCGTTAAAATCTCTAAAGCGCCAATGCCAAATACAGCATGAATGTACAGTAATTTTTAATTACAAATTCAAACCATCATTACAGAAATCATAAAAAAAGTCCAAATGTTACACATACAATTTACATTTCATGTAACATGTGTTGCAATCTGTAATTTCTGGATAAGATATATAGAAAACAAGATTTCTAGAGAAGTTGGGAGAGTTGATTTTTTTGGCTTGAAATTTCACAAGAAAGAAAGAGATGAAGCAGTTTAAAAAAGAGAAAGAAGACGGTTTGAGGAAGCGACATAGACTTTATTGATGACTTTCCTTCACACCACAACTGTGACCTGCTTACTCAGCACCACGGCGTCCTCCACTCTCCCCTATCTAAACATTAAAACTGAGTCTCCCCCCCTCCAGAGCTCACTCTCACTGCTGTCTCCCCCTCATCCCCCTACACTTCCATACCTCCCCCAGCCACTTGTGCTCTCTCAGAGGGGGGGGGGGTGAAGGTAAACACCCAGACAGGTGCAGGGGCCACTAAAACACCCATGTGTGTCTTTATTGACCCGCGCAGCAGCAAGTCTTCTGCCTGTACGTACTTGTGTGCGTCTGCAAGTATTGCAGTGTTTCTTTATTATCCCCTACAGCGGAAATCACAACCCCACGCTCCCTTGGGGACGGCCATGTGTTTGGGGGTAATGCACACAATGGGGGTGTTTTGGATGTTTGTGTGTCTAAGCATGCTACGATATGTGACCTTTTGTACTCTAGACAAAGTGATGAAGGACCAAACGCAGGAGTTCTTCCTCCTTCAGGAATGCTTTTGGTTACTAACGTTCGGAAGCTAACATTCAAATAGATGGATGGATCAACATTTTTAATCCCTCTGGAGGATCTCCTCCGGGAAATTGGTGGCAAATGTGGACGGCAACACCTGAGCACTGATGCCGTTCCAATTTAAAGCCATAAACATGCTATTAAACGATGAACAAGTGTTTGGATATGGAAAACACCAAGTCCAGATGGACGTTGAAAGTATTTGAATGTGCAAAACAACTTTACAAGCTGGTTGTCTTTGATCTTTGAAATGTGTTTATGGAGCGGCTGGGGCACATACGTGTCTAAAAGGATAAAAAGAAATGCAGAACTTCATCTCTTTACTATTTGATCAACAAGACAAAACATATTGTTCGAGCACGAACCACCATGTATCGACAAAAAAAATGTTTAATGAGTTAGAAATTGAGTTAGAAAGTGAATTCATCTCAGTTAGGAGGCTAGTTTAGCATCATTTTTCACATTTTTTAAATGTTTTTCTCACTCAAACTATATAATTCTTACATTTATTTTTTACTTTCACTTTCAAGACCTACCAAGCCGGCAAAAAAAAGGGCATTTCACTAATCAACTACAAAAAAAATGGAATTAAGAACTTCCAGTTTGTTACATTAAATATTGAAAATGACTCAAAGTTAAGCTAGCTTTTATGTTTTATTACAATTTTTTTTTTAAAAATATGAACCAAAGGTACCAAAGAACAGGCTAGCTTTATGTATATATACAAATATATAAAATTATAAATCCAGACAACCAGAGTCAGATATAATACCCTATAACTATAATGAGTCCTCTGGTATTTGATAATTAAACAATTTTAGCTGATAAAAAAGTGATAAAGACAAGTATTATAAAAATAAAAGATTGTTTGTTTAGTGCAAACTTTCTGACGTTGCTGTTGCTGTTGCATCAAAATCTAGTTCTCGGCCTCTTTTCCACATCAGCAGTTTAAAATAGCAGGACATAAATCATCAACACCGGCCCCTGGGCTCTAGTTAAGCTTAGGTATGTTGCTAACGTGCTAAACTTTTCAAGTGCATTGCTGCGGCTTGAGGTGTTGCAGACCACACACTGTCACTCTGCTAGTTTGTTAGGTCTGGTCAAAAACCTTCATCACACTTCCATGTACTGTCCGTGTCATCTTTTCAAAATCACAACCTGTTATGTTTCTCTTGAACACTCGGACATGAAGACGAGACACGATGAAACTTATGGGATAATTGAGTTAAAACAGGGCCACGGCGTGTTTTAGTGGAAAATGGACGTCTTGATTTGATTGGATTACGCACTGGGACCTGAAACCTTATTATCTTCTGGTCTAAACCTCCTCAGAGTGAAAAGGCTGTAACTGAAAAGGCCTTCAGTGTGATATCATGAGTTGTCCCCTAATCTCTTCAATACACTTATTTCAAACAGGAGTCTTGTTTTTTTAGCTCAGATCAAAGATTGCTTCCAATCTGTGATCATATTTCAAGTCGTCATGCTTATTAACCACAAGAAAATGTTGACGATTGAGTAGCTTATTCAATTTTACCATCTGAATCCATGAAGGATTTGTCAGTGGTTGTCAGTGGATTCAACTGCCACCTACTGTCTAGAATAATGACACTGACAAGATTTCAAATGCTTAAAAAAAAAGAGATTGTTAAACAGAATTTAGAGCAATATGACAGTGGTTAGCGCGAGCGCCTCACTTAGAAGGTTGTTTGTTCGCTTCCAGGTCGGGAAGGAGCCAAGTTATTGGGTTGTTTTACTCCGGGCACTCCGGTTTTCTCTCACAGTGCAAAAGCATACAGAGGTTGATTGGGGAAATTGTCCATGAGTGTGTGAGTGTGTGTTGTTCGTCTTTGTGTGTCTGACTGGCATCCTGTCCAGGGTGTTCCCCACCTCTCGCCTGAAGAAACTGGGATAGGCTCCAGACACCCGCGACCTCCATAAGGGATTAAGTATCATATAAAATCAATGAACGAATAAATGATAGGGTCTATCGTCTACAACCGAATTATGATCCTGAGGATTGATGTTCCTTTATTGCTGTCCCCCTTTACAAATACATTTTTAAAATATAAATATAAACATGAAATAGTTAAATGTTTTTTTTAAATGCTAACAAACAAATAAAATAGTATGTTAGCGAAAATGTACTTAGCATCTTTGCAACTTTACTTAAAACAAAAATTTGAGAAAAAAAAACCATATGTATTATATTATTATATTATATTTCGTGTTATTATTCAATTATATTGGATTATCCTGCATAAACAAATCATTTTGTGCCCTGAATCAGGTGCTTAAGTATGAGATAACTCTGTGTTTAAAGCGTGTTTATACTTTGTATCACATGGAAGAGAAATATATCTGAAATAAATCAATTAAAATATTAGTGTACTTGGGGAAGTTCTTTACTTTATTAGTTTATACTTTTTTATTATATTAGTTTGGTTGATCACATTTTTTTGGGAATGCTGGTAAATTTTTCATTATTTTGGAGGATTTTAAAATGTATATATTTTGTATACGGCATGGTTTGGATGAAACTTTTACATGTCAGTATTCTGAGCACTGATTGATTGATTGATTGACAGCCCTTTATTCTTCCCTCATTGACTCAGTGAAGCATCCTGAGTAAGCGTCCTATCTCAGCAGTCATCTCCTTGTTAAGCAACCATCCACATGTTTTGTTTTGTTTTCGTGAATATTACATTGTAAGTTCATTTTTTTTGTCTTTATCTGATCACCAGGAATGAAGTGAAAGTTTCTGAGTCCAAAAAGAAAACAGTTATGAAAGAGCAACAACAAAACGAAATACTGTTTTTATGTTTTAGCTCATTTTTACCGGCAGGGATGATATTTAGGACTTCTTTTAAAACATGCACATCTCTCCGCCACAAAAAAACACCGGACTAATATCCTCCGATTTTACACTCATCCGCACAGGCTCAGAGCTAAAGTCGGAACATCTGGCGAGGTTTATGTATTTGGCGACGGGGCTCGGTCGCAGATGCCTTGAATATCGACGTAGGAATAGCAGCTCTTAAAAGATCTTTATCGTCTGTCTGCAAGTGTTTGACCTTCTGCCGAGTGTGGACACATTTGAGGCAGCTTAAGGGAGCAGAAAGGAGAGTGAGCAACAGTCACGGGCGGATGTAAACACCTGGTTATTATCCTTCTTATCAGTTGGACGTCCTGGGAGGTGAAGGAGGTTCTCTTTTGAAGGGTCCACGTGTGAGCGTGGACACGCCATCTCTGGGACTCTCGAGCGCAGCTGTGTTGTTTTAGGTTTTGGGATCAGCTGTGACACCTGCTGAATGGTGACGAGCGAGAGTAACAGGAAGTTGATTCTTAGCACGCTACTATAGCCGAGCACTTCTTCATACTGTAAGGAAATGACAACTTTACTGTATTCAATCATCTAGATTTAACACACATTTCAAATAGTCACTTGATTAACTGATAATCTTACATATTTAATTCATATTAAATAATCTTATTCTTGCATTGCATTCACTGACTGCTGCAACACAAGGCCGAGGTCACAGAGCCTCATACACACAGAAAGATTAAACAATCCCAGATTCCAGGAATTCAGTGTAAACCTGTTTCAGAACTCACACTGAAAGACACAACAGTCCAGTAAGTTGCTGAGAACAGATTCTCTCTAGAAGACAACAAACCTTTGGTAAGTTTCCACTACGATCACGTGCGACGGCCATCTTAGAATCAAGTGTTTACAGTTACTGACCAATCCTACATTCACATTTGACCAGAGGCGTTAACCTGAATATTCTACTATAAAGATCCACCATTTTGTCTGATCTTTGCGTTCTGGCATCCGAAGACGTCTGCGATAGATGTCTCTGCTTGCTAGCGCCCATGTTCACGTAAGTTTGTCTCTGACTTCTGCATAATTCACTAAACGAGCATTTTTCTTAAACTCATCCATGTATCTGTCCTTCATTCCACCACCACGTACGAGGCTGGGGAGGGGTCGGTTCATCGGAACACAAAAACCCCTAACAATACTTGATGGAGCGACTGGGATTGAGAAGGAAATTTGAGTGTCCAAAAATTGGTCGAGTGATATGATGTATATGACTACAGTATCATAAACCTGTCATCTTTGACGACGTCAAATGGCTGAGATGGATAGAAAGTGTTTATTTAACTATTCATTTCTTTATTTATTATGTTATGATATTTTGTGTCCACGTCCTCTCGAAGAGATCTGAGGCAGTCATTGATCGTAACTTGGGATAGTTATCGATTTATAGCGTTATAAACCTGTCTTAGACAATGTCAATTGGCTGAGATGGATAAAACATGTTGATTTAACGATTAATTTCTCTAAAAGTGAAAAATTAAATTGTTATGACAGTTTGTGTCCGTGTCCCCATTGATCGTATCTTGGGATAGCTACGGTGAATCGCTAGTCAAAATCCTTTTAAAGAGATTTATGGCAGTACTTGATTGTAACCCATGCAAAGTACTGATTTATCACATCTTAAACTTTCAATTTTAAACAGTCTAAAACATATTAACTTTATTAAATTAAAAACAGTACAGAGAACGGCCGTGATAATGAAGGATAACAAGGTAGACAAGGTAGCACTGAAAGTCTCCATATTTAAGTAAATTATTTTTATCTTTTATCATGGTAACTATAAATTTAGAGTATTAAATGGGTAAATATAAGCCTGAGAAACGGCAAGTGTGGCGTGTGGTGTGAGAATTGCTTAAATTGCGTGACTGTCACACTCGAAGCGTGACCCTTGGCAGCTCTGTATTTAATATTGAAACGATTGTCAACATTTTGGTGCTTTTGCAAGACGAATTCCTTCATGTCAGGCCAAAATAAGTCGCGTCGCAGCCACAAATAAATCTAATTTGCCACTTAAGAAACCACCACTATGCTAGGTATGCAGCGCAGGAAGCTAGCGATTAAGCTAAGGCTAAAGCTAGTAGCTAGTTCAGCCTTCAAGTAGCTCCTGTGTAAAGTGAAAAAATAAAAGCTACTAAGATGTCGTGGGATGACCAGACATTTTAAAGGACTGAAACAAGTTTAAAAGAAGAACTCACCTCTGCTATGTTTGTTCTTGTTATGACTTTGAATGAGGGTTTTGAGTTATGTTCATGTCACATTCATCTTTTTATTTTTGCATTATACACATTATTTTCTTTATATTCTATTACAGAAAAAAAAAGGATTACTAATTGACAGTACTTAAAGAATCATACTGACTTGTTTGGCTTTCTAGATTCAAATATATATTAGAAATGTATCAGAATCAAAAAGTATTTTTAAAACAATAGATGTCTGAACAAAACAGAATATTTTTAAAGACAAAACAGGAATTTATTGAAGTCGAAAAAGCGAGACAATCACTTAGGCTGCCATTTGGGCACCAATTTATTTTTGACGAAATCCTTAAGAGTAAAACAGTTTTTTTGTTTAATTAAATAATGTTTCTTTTTACTGCCTTCTTTTACTGACTATGTCCTTCTTCAAACACAAGGAAATGAAAAGCTCAGGAAACTTCTTGTTTGGATCGTTTGTCTAGTAAACAGTTGTTTGTTCAGTCAATTTAACAGTTTTCGTTAAGTCGTTCATTAAAATCCAACGTTCTCAAGCACCTGTTTGTGAGGCAAACACATCCAAAGTTTGACCTAGAGTTGCACTTTTGGCATTTAAGTAGATTTTTGTTGTGGCCTGTGGTCTCCAACCAGCGAATTCATAATGAAAAATATATGTTTAATGGTAGCAATAGAGCTTTTAAATGTATTTTTAAAAACAAAATGAATAAAAATTACCATTAGTCAAATGAAAACTTTAAAAAGTATTGAGGCTAATTCCTTCGTTTCTTCTGTAAAGAATATTTAGTTATATGAAGTTATTTGAAACTTTTATTTTGAAGTTCTGAATGAGATAACTCTGTGATGTCAATGTTCAGATGTGGCCCCTGCATCATAATTCTGTGCATCAATATGTTGTGTATTTTAATTATATTATTCATGATTAAAACGTTTTTTTTTTTCTCCCTCAGGTGAGACTGGACGATCGCGTCATAAACACGGATCGAGGCCTCCTGATCCGATCCTTGCTCGCCTCTGATGCCGGAGTTTACTTCTGCATCGCTCAGGAACACACGCATTTCACGCACACCCTCCTCCGACTCACTCTCCAGCTGGTCTCGCAAGGGTCGCCGGAGACCAAGACCAGTCCCAGCGAAGAACCCCGGGCGGAGCCTCGCAACGCCGCCGAGTCCCGTCAGCGCTACAAGGACTACCTGAGGATCATGAGCTCGCCCGTCACCTCTCTGGAGGAGTACTGCGACTCGCTGTGGCTGGAGAAGAAGACGCTGAAGGCGAGGGGGCGGGGCTTAGGTGGAGGTAAATGGAAACACATTCAGGAGATGAAGAAGAGCAGGAACCGGAGACACCACAGAGAACAGTGAACGATTGATCTTGTCATCAAAAGGGGGGACAATGAGAAAGAACGGCTTGACTCCATCACAGCCGGTGAATATTCATTCATTCTGTTTCTCACATCCTTTAAAGTCAAACCAAAATAAGAACCAGGTGGGTTCAGTTTTGTAATGTGGACATTAACTTGTGTTTTTTCAAAGCAGTATTTTACGCTTCAAGTATCACATCGTGTCAAAAGCACACGACAATCCTCTGAATGTACTAAAAGGAGCGCAACATTTCATTAAGCGAATCAAAACATTCGACAAGCCTCTTTTTTATTTTTCCAACAATCCAGTCTTGATACGTTTCCAGGCCAAATAGAAATAAACCAGATGTAATCGAATACTGATAACGCCACAATGTTGCTTCAGAGTTTCGGTTTCAGATGACACGATGGAGCTGACGGAACAATTTGGGGTTTTATCCTCGCACAATTGTCTTTCATGGAGATAACAGACGAGTTATGACCTCGTTGAATGAGGGGTTTGATTGAATGTTCACATGATTTCTTTTGATAAAAAGGCCTGATTTAAGCATGCTTTTACTTTCATCCGTTTGATCTGACGACTTTATTTTTTATTCTTTTAAGTGTTTTTTTTAAAAGCTAGATTATTGTTTGACATGGAGAACCTTCCGAAATGGTTTTGTTTACTTGATTAAAACATGTATAGATTAGATAATTAATAATCAAACTTCAATATTTTTAAATAAAAATGGTCTCTTTTCACTGCGAGCTGTTACAGACGACACATTCAAGTTGATTGTAAATATTGTACAGAAGAAGCAGCATGTTAATGTTACACTATTTAAAATCATTTAACTGCTTTTACTTAATATTCAGGTAGACATTTTTCGATAGTTATCTCTTCATGTTCTTGTATTTCCTTCTGGGTTTTTTTTTAAATACGATTTATGATTTTGTAACAAAGTCTCACTTAAAAACTGATGAAAAGCTGATCATTTCAACGCCTAAAGTGCCACTTTGTTGCATTTTGTTTGATGTTTTCTATAAAAAATAACTCTGACAGAAACTTTCTTTGTTACAGTTGTTTTCATTTCTGTGAACCTTATCCAAATCAGTCTTTTGTCAAATGTCCAAAATATTTCTATAAAAAAACAGGAAAAAACAAAACAATTGTTTTATTCTTTGTGTTGTTTTCTGGTCAAGATGAACAACATCCACCACTGCATGTGTATTTATGGAAGCCAGGGAGGTCGTTCACCTTGACCCGGAAGCAACACAAAGGATAAAACAATTACATTTGTTTTCGGTCCTTCGGATCCTTGACCCTGATATAACACAAGGGTTAAACCTTTAATTCTCAAACCATTAAACATTAATAGAAAATTCAAATCTTCTAAGCATTAATTGTTTCTTCTGAACAGGTAAACAATGATTACATTTTATTATTATTTGACTTCCTACATAACAGTTTTAAATGCTATTTTATTTCTGTCATTAACTGAACCTCAGAAAAATATTATATTCTTTATATTCTCTTGATGAGGTGAACCTTGACCCAGAGGCAGAACAAGGGATACCACAAACACATTTGTTTTCGGGCCTCCGGGTCAGCTTGACCCTGAGATAACACTAGGTAATAAACATGTATAAGACATATATTTATCATTCAAATGAGACATTTCATTGTTTAAGAATACATCTTTAAAGTGCAGTCTAAGTCTGTCTATCTTGTGAGACATTAAAGATAATCTAGTTCTGATTTAACAAGACATTTTTCAAATATGAATTTAAAATGTAAAATAAATCATAGATTTAGCACTTAAAATTCCATTTTTTGTTTTAAATAGGTCCTAAACATTTTTTTGTTAAAATTAGATGGTGTGGCTTTTTGATGGCAGGTTGATTTCACTTTCTTGTAACCTCAAAAGTCTTGAAATGAATTCCTAAAGAACAAAATTATGCTTTTGTTTGGGCAGATATGAAGAAAGCTGAAAATTGTTTTTCCACTCGGCAACACATGGTGTACGATTTCAAGAAGTGCCGGTCTCTTCTTCAGCACACAACCGTCTGTGTGCTCCAGGACAAACAATAAAGACAACCATGTGAGAGGACCACATGCCGTCGAGCGTTTTTTAGACTAAATAATCAATGTGGTTTTGAGAGAAACATCATAGAAACCACAGAGCGTACAAGCCAGAAGGCTCGAGGACGACAACAAAGACGATCTCATTCAGAATATCTCACTTAAGCCGATTATTAAGGGTGTGAAACTGCTTTAGCAAATTGCGTCACTTGAATCATGGGAGTAGAAACTGAGGGACGTGTGTTTATATTGTCAATGATCTGAGTCTTCGCCCGAGTTGAGAAGAGGAATTTACCTTGATATGTTTACAAACAGAAAGATTCGCCCTTTATTGAAGGTTTGTAACAAAACGTTAGATAACACGTTAAACATGGGAAGGAAACATCCTGTTTTGTGATACTCTTTAGCCATTTCTGCGTGTCTTGTAACAAAGACGATGAATATTTTAAGAATTTCCTCCACGGCCATAGTTTATTTATCAGTTGTTGCAAAGAAGAACCTACAAATCCCCAAACATGGCAACAGCGAAGAGAAAATGGAACAGTGAGTGTTTAGCTACAGCTAAAGAAGGGACTTCATCTTGTCTTTGTTTCTTCAATCAGCCATTTTACAAGACATACCAATTTTACATTTCAATATTTGATGTTTTTCTCTTGATGGTACATTAAACTTGGAATAAAGACTCATTTTCAATTTCTCAAACCAAACAAATTCAGCAATGGAGCCAACGAGCTCAGAGGAACAAAGGACCTGAACTCGAACCAAGCAAAAACCAAACACTAATCAACGTCAAAAAAATATATATATATACATATATATATATATATATATATATATATATATATATATATATATATATATATATATGAGGACATAGAAGTTCCAAGTTAGATGTTACTTCTGTGGTTAGGTTAGAGAAGAGTGTCCGTGGACCATGATGTTTGCTGATGGTATAGTGATTTGAAGTGAGACTGAATAGGTAGAGGTACGATATTTGAGGGTCTGTTAATAGAAAACTAAATGTGCAATCCATCCATCCATCCATCCATCCATCCATCCATCCATCCATCCATCCATCCATCCATCCATCCATCCATCCATCCATCCATCCATCCATCCATCCATCCATCCATCCATCCATCCATCCATCCATCCATCCATCCATCCATCCATCCATCCATCCATCCATCCCTCCCTCCCTCCCTCCCTCCCTCCCTCCCTTCCTTCCTTCCTTCCTTCCTTCCTTCCTTCCTTCCTTCCTTCCTTCCTTCCTTCCTTCCTTCCTTCCTTCCTTCCTTCCTTCCTTCCTTCCTTCCTTCCTTCCTTCCTTCCTTCCTTCCTTCCTTCCTTCCTTCCTTCCTTCCTTCCGTCCGTCCTTCAGTTCATCCATCCATCCATCCATCCATCCATCCATCCATCCATCCATCCATCCATCCATCCATCCATCCATCCATCATCTCATTAAATAAAACCAACAGTTTTGTGTGAATACGTGTGAAACAGGAGGCAGAGTTAAGATGAAGACAGCAGTTCAAGCAGAGGTTACAGGTACGATATTTGAGGGTCTGTTAATTACAAAACTAAATGTGCAATCCATCCGTCCTTCCTTCCTTCCTTCCTTCCTTCCTTCCTTCCTTCCTTCCTTCCTTCCTTCCTTCCTTCCTTCCTTCCTTCCTTCCTTCCTTCCTTCCTTCCTTAAGACATTTAAGAGACTGTTTTCAGCTCGCGAAGTCATAAAGTGCAGCTGTGGACAACAAAAGTTGTTGTAGCTGATAGCATGTTCCTGCACAGTATAAAGGAGAAGAAAAGTATTTTAAACGTTAAGAATGTGAGCCAAAATGAAGCAGGTGTGGTATGAGTGTGTGGGGCAGCAGTTCCTTAAAAAAAACAGCATTGCTGTGTTTCAATCACAAAATGCAGTTTTTAATAAAAAAAAATTTCAGACAATCGGAGCAAACCTTCAGGATGAGTTCCCTGAAAACCTCTTGGTCTTGTGATTAACTCCTAAAGGAAACAAGGTCGTGCGCCAGCTTCAGTTTGATCTTCACATTTGTCCGGAGTCAAGCTAATGAGCGATGATGATAACTTCCTGCAGCAGTCGAGCGAAGGAGAGCAGCAGGGGTTGAGAGGAAAAGTAAATTCAGGGGGAAACAAAAAGGAAGAAAAAGCCTAATTTGATGTGATTGTTGTAATTGCTGAGTAAGAGTTGAGACCCCGAGGTGACTTAAGACCCAACATCAGATTTACTTTAAATAAATCCAAAAGCTAAACACTTGTTTTTGGTTATAATCAAGAGGAGTTATTTTTGATCTTCATCTTTCTTTTTTTATTGGTTCCCCTGAAGTTTGATTACTTAAAGTATTTTAACTACATTAGTAATTATTGTAAAACTTGTTTTTACATGCACAGGAGTAGTTCGTTGTCTGTGTTCCGTTAAAAAAAAACTTTTTAAACTTTTGACACTTGCACATAAGCAAAATGTATACTGCTGAAGGAAAAGGGTTCAATTCCAGCTTGAGACAGCCCCTGAGGAAAATCTGGGTTTTTTCCTCTTACATTCTCCCAGTTTTCTCCGGTTTACAGATCTAGTTTACGACAACATTTTTGGGAAATTAATGTGTGAATGATCGATGTCCATTGTTTACCTGGCTTTTACCAATGTAGCTGGGCTAAGTTATTTTACCCTGCTGTCACCCTGACACAGAAACACAAAAAATAAAATAAATGAAAGATAACTTCAACACAATATATTGTGAATTCAATTCACAAGTATTACTTTTTGTGAATCACATGAACATCACAACTGTGTTTCCATGACAAAGGAAGCTAGTAGTTATGTTTTTATGAGGCTTCATGAAACAAATGATGACATATCATGATACAGTGTCTTTCTTTTAAAAGGCCACTAGATGGCACACTCATTTTAAAAATAATGCCATGTTTAATTGAATTAGTAGATCAGAGCCGAAGACTATAGCAGAGAGTGACATCTAGTGGTCTTTCAAAGTATCATGATACCTCATCAGCTGTTTTCATGAAGCCTCATCTACCCTTTACTAGAAGCTAGCACAACTTATCCTCCTCACATTTGCATTCAGAGACACATCCTTGTAAGTTTCCTAATCTTAGACATCTTTAAAATAATATTGCAAAGTACCAACATCTCAAAAGACTTGTGTATTTTAACAAGAATGACTTCAAACAGGAGTAATTGAATCACGGTAAAACCTCAAATCCATAACATTTCTATCGCAAACTCAATGAATAATCTCTGAAATGATGTGGCTTTTGAGCGCACAAGAACAAAAACAACATTTCTGCATCAACCTACAAATCCAAACACGACAATTCTGACTCCGGTAGGTCAGTTTTTACAAATGTTCAAAGGTGTTTTTTTCAAAGCTCCTTTCATCACCTGAGCAGGATATAGATGTTAAATGTCAGAATGACTTGGGAGGAAGGGCGGAGGAGAGCGGAATTGAGATGTCTGACCATAATGATTTTGCTCCTATATTACAGGGCATCCACAGCTGTGCAGATGTGTGTGTTTGTCGGCCGTTGACAGAGGTTTTCTGGTTGGAGCGGGAGACAGTAAAGTACCGCATGGAAGCTGTCAGGCCTGAGTGGTATTGATGACTGCCTGGGGCTGGTAGAAGAACGGAGGTATGTGCGCAGCAAACAGTTGTTCGCCCGGAGTAATGACTACCTGTTCGCCTCGTGCCTGATTTACTGACGCACGTCTCACTCCGGGGTCTGTTCTGCGACCGACAGGATGCAATGAATATTCTAAACACGACACATGATAGATGTTGTCAGTCTAGCTTTTAAAATGGTTAAGATGTTGGACCAAAGATGAGATAACCGAAGTTAAACCTTCCTGGTTTAATAGGTGGCAATCTTTAGCAAAATGTTTGAAAAAAGCTGTTTTTTTTTTATGTAATTGTTCACTTGTGTGGCATCAAACTACTGCAGCTCTCTTCAGAATATTCAACAAATTAATTTTTACTTATACCCCCAAACAAGTGGCAAAGTGTGTTTTATTAGATCAGTTAAGGGAGTATAAACCTTGTCAGCCCTCCTCCATAAAATAATAGATTCCTTTAATTATTCATTTTCAACTGCATATTTTCAACCGCATGTTTTCTTATCGTGGTCATGGGGGTATGGAGCCTATCCCAGCTTGTTAGGGTGAGAGGCAAGGGACACCTAGCTTGTTGGCTAAGGTTAAACATAGACAAACCACAATTCAAACTCAACACATACCGACTGAAAATGTTCTCAAGCAACCTGTGTCTTTTATTTTTAAGGTGGGAGGCCTTAATATAATGAGAAAATAATAAAAATAATATAGAATTATTATATTAAGCGACATTCCTAAAGTATTAAAAATGGTTCCTAAATTGTATTTAGTAAGAAGACAATTATTAGGCAGTTTATCACTTGAGTATATTTTAATAGAGTTTTTTGTTTTTTGTTGCAAATTGCCAGGTTAAGAAATCAAAGTTTACGATTCTGAGAAATATCTCCAGTTATTCAGTTGTATTGTTTGTTAAATGGAGGAGTGAAGGGTGATCTGGTGATCAAGGGATTTATGTACATCCTAAAACACTGGTCTGATAATTGTCTTTAAAGTTGTTGATACCTCAGGCAAGGATGTGACCCCAAGTACCGCTTTAGTTTTTGATCTGATTTATCTAAATAGTATTTTAACTAATCCAACTGAGTCATTTACAAAGATGAAATTAACTGCAGAATGGTCAAGTGCAGCCTTCAGGTATGACACATAATTAAAACTCACTTTGTTATTTAGAGGTCAACTGCTAGAAAAGCCTATAAAAAGGGAAGGACAGAATAAATACCAGAATAGTTGACTTGGTGCTATTGCTTAAATCTCAGATTAGACAAGTATATTTTGTGGGTGAAATTGTTGATATGCTGAATTGTTATTATCTGTATCCAAATGAAAGTTCTCAATTTGCATCCACAATTCTTTAATTATTTAGATCCTCTGTTTCAATATGAAGAAGGTCTTTGAAGCCCCTTCATGAAGATCGGCGGCACTGACACCAGATGGTTATAATACCTTAAATATTTTGACTATTTAATAACGTTGTCACACAGACAAGAGGATTTTGCTGATGGTTTGTTTCCTTTTTGTCAAATAAAGACTTTAATTTTGAGCTTCATTATTCTCCACAAATACAGAACTCGTGCATTTTACTCATGCCTTCTTTATTACATTTTTATCTAGCTGTGAAAAATTCACTTGCAAATTTAAGGTTCATTAAAAAGGTGCTTTGAAGTTGAAAGTGTGAAAGATCTAAACCAATGTCCAGGTTTATGTTTCAATGGTTCCAAATAATCCTGCAGCCTATGACAACCGATCCTTGTTTGTGGAAAGGAGGCCTGGATTTATTTGTGCTGAACATTTCACCCCATTGGCATCCCAGGGTTCTTTGACAGAAGACCGAAGTCGGAATTCAATAAAACTCAAGCGGGTCCAACAGCCTTTGATGACTTCAAATGGCCTTCAGATGCAGGAAATCCCTTCTCAATTTTACAAGACAATTTGGGGTTTTCAGGATCTTTTATAGTTAAACACTGGAAAAGTCGTTGATTGTGTCGTCATGTCAGGGTAACTTGCTTGAGCTTCAGCCTAAGTTTCATTCATATTATCATGTGATTGTCATTATGTCGTCCTTGAAGGCATCGCTAGACAATCTGGACTTTTTGTTTGACTTTAGTAGGATCCTAATTTGGCACTTTAACATTTCAACTACATGCTACATGCCTAATTGTCCAATACATCATATTTATCCACATTTGTTTGGAATTAATTTTGGGATTTATTTACATTATATACAGACAGACAGACAGACAGATGGAAGGACTGCCTGCCGGACGACCGGACAGACAGACAGACATACAGACAGATAGATGAAAGACTGACAAAAGAGATGGACAGGGCGGACTGATAGATAGAAAGGCAGACAGACAGACAGACAGACAGAAGGAAGGACTGCCGGCCGGACAGACAGACAGACAGACAGACAGACAGACAGACAGACAGACAGACAGACAGACAGACAGACAGACAAAAGACAGATAGAAAGACAGACAGACGGACGAACAGATAGATGAAAGACAGACGAAAGAGATAGACAGGGCAGACTGATAGACATACAGACGGACGGACGGACGGACGGACAGACAGACAGACAGACAGATGGGTGTTTGCAAAAACAAACTATTAGGAACTAATCAGGAAAAACAAATGCATCTATTTACAGTTTAGTTTTTCATTATCATTTTTTTCTGACAAGCATGCAGCTCGTCCTCTATAGCTTCATTTGTGTGCCTGCAAATTATAGGTTTGTGTGGGATATCCGGAATTTGTTTTTAGCTCCATGGAAACCCCCAAACACCGAGGTAGTGAGCTTTGTATGGACGACTCGTGAGATAAACAAAATATTTTATTTCTTGTTTCTGAAAGAAAAACTAATTAAAATGCTTTATAGCTTTTCATTAATCTAGTCTTTTAAATAAGAAAATAAAAAAGGATTCATTAATATCCAGCTCCATTAAAGTGAAGATCAGAAGACACAGTAATCCAGACAATTTTCAAACGTATTTTTAACGATTCCGCAATATGATAGTTTTGCACTCCCCCAAAAAGTGTTTATCATTTTATTTATAGATCATTCATAGTTTCAACTGTTCCGCTCTGGCTGCACTTTGTTTTTCACCTCCCTTGATCTCTTTCGCTATCTTTGAAAGTCTTATCTTAAGTACTTGAACGCGGGTATTTATGAGACCAACTTAATGATGCTACATTTTTGTTGAATCACAACACATTTAAATGAATCATTAATTCCCAACAATGCAGCAAACCTTCACTTCAACAGTGGAAACATTGGGAGAATTGAAGGATGAGAAGTTTTCAAGAAAATCTGCAGTGTTTTGGATTCTTGTTTAATCCTTTCTTACAAAACCCCACCACTGAAAATAACCACTTGCAGCTCCACAGAAATTAAACTTCAACACTCGAAACTTTTTTCTCCTGAAGGTGAAGACTTTTGTAAACTGACTGTTCTTAGGTTTAACAACTTTGGCTCGAATGGACTTCATCCAACCAAAACTATTTCACTAAAGCCAAGCGGTGTTTATTATAAAATCTTGAGCCCTGTGTGGACTCACTGAAAGCTTGTATAAAAACAAAAACAGACTGAGGAATTAAAACCAAGCTGATGTTATGTGACCGAGCCCAGATTGTGAATGTTAGCATTGGAATCACTGCAGCTAGCAATGCTATCCACTAGCTAGGTAGCTAAGTAGGTAGCAAGTATTATTTCTTTCTCTAAAGTCAATAAATAAATGCTTGTTTTTACTGGTTTATAGGGTGGAAATGTTTAACAAAAGTCACCGCATGCTGCTACCATAATGTTTATTGGGGGGACTGACCGACTTGAGACCTTGGCTCCTGCAAGATTTGAGTGATTTAATCTGCTTTTTTTGATGTTTAATAAATAAGTATATATTTTAAGAAAATAAAAGAGTTCTATTTAAATAAAAGATGGTATGTGAAACTTCAAAATGAAGTGGAATGACCAATCAAATATCATCGGTCAGAGCGTCAACAAAACAGACTGAGGAATGTGTTATTAAACGTGTAATTACACCTGTGAATTAAGAGACAGATGCAAGTCAGTCTCACGTTACTATTTACAACGGCTAACAAGATCCTCTGCTGGCACCCTCAGTGAAACAGACATGCATAGCTGAAGATGGTGGAGCGTCATGTTGCAGCAGGGGAGGATGAATGAAATTCCCTCGCTCATATTATATTGACCGGGAATTCTTTCAGCGATGCAGAACCATTCATATGTGGCGGTAATGAATGCCGGTCATCACTCGAGGGATGGTCCAACCCGCGTGGCTTATTGTGAGAAGCTGCAAATGAAAAACGACATCGGAGCTTCGCATTGCTTTTGCAAAAAAAAAAAAAAAAGGGTCGAGCTCACAGCGGGTCTGCACACAGCTTCCTCGTGTTCCAGAGCGACTTGTATGACGGATGATTCAGTGAGTTTAAAAAAGAATAACTGCCTGCCTCTCTTTTGACTGCGATAAGCCCACGTCTTCTGCAGCATCTGTCTTAATGAGCTCGTTCGACATTCATTTGCTGCTAATTGCTTTCCTTAATCGACCACAAACACATGCTCGGATTATTATGTGTCGCACTGAAATGGACTTTTTCTCCTTTTTTTTTTTTTCTCCTTGGTTTGTCCTTCGTTCATACTGCTTAGTGGTGCTGGTAACCCCGTCCATATGCCGCAGTCTTTGATGTCTCCCTTTAAATCCTCCAGCATGTTGGTTTTCATGTCGCGTCATGGTGCCGAGTCAAGACGTCTGAAGGCGAACGAGGAGTTTGTAAAAACAGCTTCTGCAATAAAAGGCTTTATAAACGGCGGCTTTAAAAAGTTCAAATTGTACACATAGTTGTCTCTCAATGTACCCCTTAAATTGAATGAAAAGCTGTCCAGGATGTCCTTCACCTCTCGAACAGATCACAGCTGGAATGTACTCCGGCGACCTTTGACCCTGGAATGCTGAGCCTAGAAACCACCTACACTGCAGATGGATTAGTGGTTGTTGCTGGAAACCCATTTACACTGTACACTAAGTCTTTATCTGGAATTAAAATTAAATCAAACATGCACAAGTATGAGTTAATCACAATATTTTTGGGACAAACAAAATTCAATATTCATCAGAAATGTATTAATAAATTCAATAAATAACAACATTCTTACATGGTTCATATTTCAATCACATGTGTATATAATTCAATTATTAAATTTTTTTTCAATCAACGCGCAAATATTTAAAGTGTTTTTTTCATTTCTGTGTTGCAATTAACCTTCCGTACACCAGATGGCATCGGTCATTACTTCCTTCGCAGATGATGGAATGAAAATCCCGCAAGATCCCGGTGATGACTGAGGACGAGAGGATGCAGTTGACCCCAGCTGCTTTTGAAGCTCATTTTTGGTCATGTTTTGGTTAAAAAACAAACAAACGCATTTAGTAGTTGTAAAAAGTAGAAGAAAATTGATTGACAAATCATAATTATGTAAATTATATTTTTTGCAATGCTTTTGCTTATTGTCTTGTAGTCAGTATGTTTTAAATTATTTTCAAAAGTATTTACACGTTTATTATTTGATTATAATGATTATGTTTAAATACTGTACGTTATATCTGTTTTCCTGTTGTGAACTTTCTTCAGTGAAAAAACACACATATCCCCACTGTGGGACGAGTAAAGGAATATCTTATCTTAGTTCCTGAACTCCGCCTCTTCACCAGAGATTAGGAAGTCTGTGTTTCCTAGACGGCCGCGAACACAGATGTGCTTTAAAACCTTGGTTCGGTAACAGATGGTTGATGTCACAGATCTATATTTTATACAGTCTATGGTTGCTAATAATGCCTTACTCAGATTTACTTTGGTCCCTGTTTGCTTGTACATTTTTTAGAAGTTTATACACAAGTGATAAAAATATGTTTTGTTTGTGATTTACGAACAGAGCAAAGACATATTGTAGTGATGCTCTGATAAAACCTCATGAAGCAGTGTCATTATCTTCAGAGCCCACTAGATGGCAGTCGCTGCACTATTTTCCTTTGTTTTGAACAACTGTTCTTATGAAGCATCACATCATTTATAAACTAAAGGCTCCACCTACTGACCTCTAAACAACATGACACTGCTTCATGAAGCTTCATCAACCCATCACCTCTAAACATACCATAAATAATGAAGGCTACAATACAAAATAAACATTTAAAAAAAGATTTAACTAAAGAGCCATGTATTATGTTTATCTATGGTCCTACTCTGGATGCTTCACAGCCTTTCCCATGAGAATTAGGATGAAATAGTTTGGATTATTGTTTCCATTCAACCGCTCAGATGTATTTCAATCACCAATATGTTTACACTTTGTTTTCTTTCAGTGTGCAAAAACGAGTTTGCACATTTGCTACAAACTGTTTAAAACTGTCTTTAAGAAATCATAAGATCCAGTTGACCTTTTACAATTAAATGCAAACTTAAGTTAGAAAAACAGTTTCAGAATAAAAATTAACAATCAAATTAAAAATAAATCCATGAGGAAAAAGTTAAGTTTTTAAGTAGAAGCTTGTAGCAGGCAATTCACTATGTATTATATTTTAAAAATGAGTGCATGAAACTGCTAAACAAGAGGAAGAATGTGAGGTAATTTTTGAGAGAGAGATTTGGCGAGCATGAAGGGCAGCGCCGTCATCAACCCGAGGATGTTGGGTAGCCTTCTGGAGGCGACAGATGACTGCACTCATCGCTGTTTTATAGCAGCTCCAGCCATCCTTAAAGATGAAATACGTGGAGAAGTCGTGGAGGATATATTTCACGGAGACATGGAGGTCACATCAGACCTGGTTTAAATTTTTATGGGCGTGCAGGTTTAAAGCTGATAGATACACGAGTGTGTGAGTCGAGACGGCGCGGAGAGTGTGAAAGATGAAATAAAAGTCACAGTCAACTTGATAAATGGCTCAATATTCTTGTTGTATCGAAGGATTCATGCGTCCCCGGTCGCTCCACTTCTTCAGAAATGATCATTCAAAGTTGTGACTGTCACTGACATCTTGTCTTTGATGATTTAAAACTGCGTTCGAATTCAAATTCGTCATAAATCGGATCATTTTTCGGCGTGTTAGCACATCTGGGCTGTCTGAGGTGAAAGATGAATTATTTCATACACGCCAAAAAAGAAAATGTTTTTCGCCGCCAGCGCTCACATTACAATGATGTATAACCAGATGGCAAACTGTTAAAAGCCAAACAGGATCATTTCCAACGGCTGCCAGTTCGGCTTGATCGTATTTTCCTGGTGAAAACAGGCTCGCGACGTTTCCCTTTGTCTCGCTTTATGCAAATGCCACGTTAATGAACATCCATTCTTGTCTGCTGGAGTGAGCGTGTGTGTGTCGGAGTGAACGTCTGAGTGAGATAAAGAGTGGGAGATTGATCATTGAGAGGTGTATCCCCCGTGTGTCGTGTCGGCTGGTATTATTATGGAAATGAGGAGGGGTGCATTTAAATGGACCCCACCCGGCAGCTCATTACACGTATAATATCGACTGCTGCTCCTCCACGTGTTTTACACCGACGACCATGAAGCCATCAAGCGAATGTAATCACTTGTTTCTTTTTTTTTTTTGGTTACAAAAGTCTTTTCCTCCTCCTTAGCAGAACCATTTTGAGAAACAAAAGTAACATGTGGTCCCCATTTCTACACTTTCAAGTTAGCTCTAACTCCAGTCAACAAAAATTAAATCAAAACTCACATTAAAATGAAGAAATAATTGATTTTATTTGGGTGTACAGAGTCATAAAGCACAAAATAAACATACAAATCACCAGGAACTACTATCAACAGTAATACAACCCAAGGAACTGAGAACAATGAAACGTGCTGAAGCTTATAAGTGAACAATTCTCAGCTGTAATGATCATTTTTCTCTTTTCTTTTTTTTTCTCTACTCTTTTATCACGTGCAACATTTAAAACTAGATCTAGTCTATGACATAATTCAACTCCTATTAAATAAAGCTGTTTGAAAATGTATTTATTTATATTTGACTTCTAAATTGCAGCAGTCATTAAGTTAACTACGCAGCTAAATGAACATTGAAAGTAGAGATCACTGAGGACGAGAGGATACAGTCAATTACAGCGTTTGTTTGACGTTATGTTTGGACATGGTTTGGTTTTAAAACATATGAAAGCATTTCGACTTTGTCGAGAGTGGTCTGTAAATTCTGCGACACCAGAGTCAAGTACTCGACAATACTACAAATAAATACTTGTACCTACAGTATCACAATATATCGTATTGTTTCACCTGTAGCATGATACGTATCGTATGATTCTTGCTAATCCACAGCGTTAATATACATATATTTATAAAAATATATATATATTTAGAAAGCTGTATTTTTTTTCATTTAAGTTTATTAAAACATTTTAGAAATTTGTTACCTTTCCAAAGAGAGATGTTCGATTATTTATACGTCAAAAGCATGTTAAAAAAAACATTTAAGGATCATCTGAAAGTAAAAAGTGATGAGATTTTTGATTCTTGTGTACGGATTTTGAGTGAAAAAAAAGAAAACACATCAAACACGAATCTTTAACCAGTAGACATTGAAATACATCCTCATAATCTTTATTTATTAGCAAGTCCCAAAATCTATTCTCCATTAAATTTTTCCCAAATAACATAATATAGTACTCCATACTAAATATTTTTATATTTCATATTGATATTTCAGGAGTTGTTTTCGCAAAGAAATAACATTTGAAAACGGTCAAAACAACAACAAAAAAAAACATTTAAATAAATTAATGTTTTTTATTTAATATTGATTATGCCTGTTTTATTTCTTAAAATTGTTGTGATCTTTATTGTCCATGTCCTGGTTGGTCTTTCAACAGCTAAAGAGATTTGTAATTTTTGTTCTTCATCAACCATATTTCTCCGGCAGATATAGAAATCCATGGGTGGAATCAGATGAGCGGAGAAACACATTACTCCATTTATCCAATTATCTCAAATGAAGGGTGATTACCAGACATCAGGCGAGCGGTGGTAGCTGTGGGTCAAGAGAGGCTGCCGTGAGTGCAGCTATTCACGTCTACCATTTCATTTTAACACCGACACACAAGCTGTCACACACACACACACACGCCTGCAGCTCGCTGTCATATGTCGATTCTGACGGGTCACTCAGAGCCCTGCGTGTTTTTTTAACTCCACCTTTCAGGGGATGGTGGATGACACCCTGGTATTCTATGTCTGTGGAAACAGAGACATTAGTGAAGGGTCACAACCTCTCTGCTGACATCCGAGTAGAGCACGCTGCTAAGTATCTGCTCTTTATGTCGCGTTTTCAGTCGGTCCGTCCGTCTGTTTCGAATGTCTTCGAGCGAAAAAAAAAAATGATTTTGCAAAAAAAAACGCAGCAACGGAACACAAAGTGGCTCCGTCCTTTAATCAGAGATAATAGCCTCTTCATGATCCCCCAAGACAAGAATGTGCCGATGAGCTCTCGGCAAGTCCTACTTCCTGGTGATTATCCGTCTCCTCCTCCGTGTCCGCCCTCTCTTCCCCCTTCTCCACCTCTTCTTTTCAATCTTCTCCACCTACCACCTACAATTCATGGCCTCACACACCCAGTGTTGAAGGACGTCTTAAGCACAGGCCGGCGGTTTACGCGGACTAAAAATAAGACGTCAGGCTTCCACGTTTGACGTACGGGGTCACGGAAGTTCGACATTCGTGCGTCTGGATCAGGTGTAGGTGGGGTCAAGGCGCGGGGTCACGCAGTGCATCATGGATCTATATGTCAGGTAGACGTGTCTAATGAAGGACTGCAGCTTCTGCATGCTAGTCGTCTTTCATGTGTCACTTGTACCCCCCGCCTTCACCCACACTCTTCCTTCCAAACGACTGCCAACTCTATTCTTAGATTGTGTGTCTCTGGGGAGTCAAGGGGTGTCCTACACACACACACACATACTCACAAAAACACACATAGGTGTCCATTTGATTTAAATTCTGATGAAAACAACCGAGTGTTTACGTCGGCTCCAGCGGGCTAAACTCAACCCCAACAAAATGTGTTGCATTAATATAAAATATTTAAAAAAAATACTGTTTCTAAAGCGAAGGTATGCCAACACGTGTGGTTATTCGATCCACCCTCATATGATGTGGGTTTCAGATACAGATCTCTTCCTCCAGCTGGTCGTGTAATGGAAAAACAGCATGTTTTCACTTTTCTTTTCTCCAAATAAAACATCTTCAAATTAATATTTCTGTCCTAATGTCAGGCATAAACAGCTTTATCCCATCTGTTGTTTAGTCGAATCACAATCCTCTTGATCACGAAACTGTTGAAACTTTGATTGTTTTTTTCTGGTCTCTGTCAGTTGGCAAAAATAAAGAAATTAACAGATCTCAATTATATGTTTAGGATGGATTGATATTGGGACAAGAAACATATGATAACAGATGGTTTTTTTTAAAGTTCTATTTAGATCCAGGAAACTTTTTTGTCTCTGTATTTGGTGGTGAGCTGCAGCACACTAGACAACTCTTCTTCGCCTATTGTTGGTTGTGCAAGTCAATTCCATAACTGCTTTTCATTTAACTGTGTGTAAATGATTTGGACACACATTTTACAACCTAATTAGTTTAAATACCGTCAATTTCGAACACAATAAATAAACGTTAAAATATTTTTTCTTCGGTAAAGTTTCAATCCATCGGCAGCTAATACAAGGTCACATCTTAGGGGCAACAAGGACTTTGAGACTTTCCACTCGACCAACATCCTTTTCGGATTCTTCTCTAGTCCAGAGGAGAATCAACTCCCCCTGAAGAGAACGTGTTACCATCACATTTGTTTTTGCTCTCACTTCTGAAAGTGTTTGACCATTAGTGAGAGAGTTCTGGAGTAATCCGATCAATTCTAACTTTGTCTTTTTGGCCGAAGATAAAGACAACTGAGCTCCAGTTGCTTCATTAAAATGAACTTACATTTTTGCCTAAAACTCTAAAAAGGAACAGATTACTCTGAAAATAAATCCAACTCTAAGTCAACACGAGGGTGAGTAGAAAATAAGTTGAATTTGAATTTTGAGCGAACTATCACTTCCCGAAGGAGACCTCCTGAGGGATCAATAAAGTTCAATAATAAAGTTCTACCTAATGGGACCAGGAACAATTAAATCTGATTTCCTCTCCAAAAAAAAATGAAAAGAATGTAGCAGAAAAATGAAAATAATTAATTATTAAATAGACTAAAATCCTAACTGGTTAAAGGTTCCAAAAGAGTTTGACACAAATCAATGTCTTCACGAGTTCGATGTGACACGTTATTGTTGAAACTGACAGCAGTGACCCTCTTCTCACCTCTGGTAACCAGAGCCCCCCCGTTCCTCTCTGCTCGCCAGCTCACCAGCGGGGAACACAACCCTCTGCTCAGAAGGATCCTGTGTCTTGTATGACAAAATAATTTCTCACCATGCGAACGAGGCCGCGAGCTTGTGGTTTGCAACAGTTCCGGGAGACTCCCAGCACCGAGTGGATCAGGGGGTTAGCTCCTCCAGCACATCGCACTTAATAACAAGGGCATTTCCTCACAGACCACACGTGAGACCCACGACCAGCAGGACTCTGTCAGCGGTTAAACATTCCTGGCGGAGAATATCGAATATGGTCGGAAATAACATGAAGAACTAACATTTACCAGTCTGGAATTATTAATAACAGATGCACGTTAAAAGAATGGTTGGCTCAACACACAAATAATTTACCAGAATGCATCATTATTTTTGAGTCAAGTCAACTACCAGTCAAAATAAAATCAGCAAACAGGAAATACAGTCAACTTTTCTTTTCCAATTGAAGGTATATTTTATGAAACTAATAGAAGTTGCCCCTGTTCAAAGATGTTTAAAGTCACAACCATTAACCTTAACAAATGTAAAAAATAAAGTCTAATAACTGGTTAATGTTGAGATAGATCACTGTGTTCTGATATATCAAAGCAATTCCTCAATAGCAATTTAAAACGTCACTGCAATTATGACCACAAAAGATCCATCTTTTCCTGCAATGCTTCTTGGGAGTTCGGTGTCAGACTCAGTTTCTAATCGAATCAATCCTTTTGTTTTATGTAAGTTCCTAAACTTGATTTTTTAATAGCAAAACGTTAAAAAAGTAGCTAAATTATTTGTTATTAATTAAAAAAAATTGAAAAATAGAATGAGAATGGTGATTGGAGTGACGATTATAATCTGGCGCCTGTTGCTGAAGAAGATGTGGCTTAAAGCTCTGCTGCCGAGGTGGTGATTGTGTGACGGGCTGCAGCTGCTGTTTTAGCAACAGGCGCCAGATTTTAATCCTCACTCCATCGTATGTAAGTTTTATTCTCACTCTTCGTGGATTACATTTTCCGCATTTGTAGTGTTTTTGTTCTTCTCGAGCTTGAGCCTACTATTGTTTTATCCAGCATGTTTTTTCTAATCATCATTCTCATTGTTCTTTAAGTCTCCTTGAGATTGAGTTCTCTGCCTGACATGTGGTGTGCTTTAAATTCCCTGACACTGTGATATTGGCACTTAAAAGTTTTCTTGGAACTATTGTGATTAAAACTTTTTTTTTATTCCTCCCGTTTTTGACTGTTGTTTGCACCTGCACCTGGGTCTGGCTCTAGTCCCAACATCACAATCAGATCCTGATATTTTGTGATATTGGTTGAAAATAACCTCAATCCAAAGGGTCGTTACGGTCTTGGTACGATGGCACTCTTGGCCAAACCACAGTTAAAAACCAAATTGGGCAAATTAAAAAACAAAAGCACAACCACAATTGCAAAAACATTAATTTCAACCAGAAATGTGGCGTGGAGCTGCTGTGACAAGGATGGATTGCATGTTGATGTTTTTTGGGGGGGAGAGTTATGTGGTATAGCGTCCTCATTAAGTACGAGTTCATTAAAGCTGTCAACTTTTTTGAGAGTTTTGAGTTTAATTTTGTGGTTGTTCTTGTAATTGTTAAATGGCCATCTGGGCCACTGTCGTTTTTTTCTTATTATTACTCAACAAAAGAAAAGATTGAAGGGCCTAACTATCCAGACTCACTCACATGTTTCAAATGTTGAAGTCTTCCTCTCCAAGATGCAGTAAGTCCCTCATCATGACCATGTTTTCAAGTTATTATTTGATACAGTTTTCCATATCTGAAATCTTGGCGAATTAGAGCCAGCTGTAATCACGCCCAGCTTTGTTTATACAACGAGTCCCTGGGGGTTGAGACTTCTGGGATTGATTACGTGCGGTGATGTACCTCAATTCTTGAGCAATCATAGCAGAGTGGGTGTGGCTATGGTAAAAAGTGGGTTCTACAAATATAAATAACTTACTTACTTAAAATTGGTATGCTAAAAATCAGTTTTTGAGACTTCAAAAAACAACTTTTTACACATTTGGCCAACATTTATTTGCTTTAATTTGGTCCGTCGGATATCATACTTTAGTTTTCCGACATTATTTTACATTTTCAGAGACGTTGATTTTTGGCCTCTTTTTTCTAGGTAAAAATTGGCTGATTTCTACCTTTTTTTGAGCATACTGATGAGTACAATATCAATTTAAGACACACTTAAATCAACACATTAGTTGCCATTTAAAGTATCTTTGTACGATGCAAAATACATTACCTGCCAACATTTAGACAAACAGAACAGTTCTTCTTAGTTTTGGCTGTGTTGCTTGGCATTTTCGCATGTTCACCTTAGGTTTTTAGACCTTCACTGAAATAAAACAAGCATCTCACGTTCACACAGGGTTTTTTTTCGTCTTCTTTTCTTTATTAATAAGTAAGGTTATAGCTAGCTAAACCTTTTAGAGTGAATTTGACCTTATTACATTCAGCTTCATTTAATGAATAGAGTGATTCAAGTCAAGTTAAATGGACAGAGCTATTGGTTGTGTATTGGATAAATACACTCTTTAAGTAAACAAGTTTTTAATTAAAATGTGGTTCTTTGCCTTGTAAATAGTTGTGCAATTGCTTAATAGTTGAAAAGAAAATTGAAGAAATAGAATTTGCCATTTTTGAAACAGTAAATATCCTTTCTGATTCATCATTAGCTATATCCACCTGCTTGAATCCCAACACGACCCTTAAATGTACTTATAAGAAAGAGAAGAACTGCTTCTTCCTCTCTCTTTAGAATAAATGAGTCTGCAGCCGCTTGTTCTGCAGCAGCTCTAAAGCTGCACTTCTGCTGGATAATGGCCTCCCATGAGCTCCGGTTTTACGGCCCGGCCTGTGGGAGGGAAAGGGGTGATGGCGCCTGGGGGAACCAAATCAAGAAGTCCAGGAAGAAAAGTTAGAAGCCAGGAAAACTAATAGATGCTGGAGATGAATGATTCATTGACACGGGGACTCTGGAGAAAAGCTGACAGAAGTAAGAAAGAACAGAGATAGGGGTTGTGGTGCGAGACTCGGTGTCAGGTGACCCTGAACCCCGGGAGCCAGTCTGACTCCTGCTGATGGATGAGCTGCTCAACGGGAGATGTCACACCAAGGAGCCAGAAGTCATGACATTTATCCCGGCTGGATATGCATCCATGGAATAACTCCTCCGCCACTTCCTCTTGTTAGCATGTTTTCTCACACATGCTATTTATTTCACAGGGTTTTCTGCATGTGTGTGGTTTACTTGCGAGGCACAAAGGTCCACCAACAAGTTCAGGGTCGCGCTCTCTCCATACATCGAAAGAGAACTTCTCTCTCCATCCTCTGGTCTATCGAAGAAATCTCTAAGGGTTTTCTGGGTTGAGAACTTTGCTCAAAAAAAATGGAGCCTGATATCTGGGCAATAATGAAGAGCTGCACTGCAGTTATATATAGATGTTCTTCACCCCGCCCTGAGCGCGGCCCGTTCACATTCATGACCTCTTTTTCTCACCCGACCCCCGAGCTGAGCGAGTTTTAATATCTCTTGGTTTGACACTTGAGGAGCTTCAGCAGAGAATGTGTTTGTTGAGTAAACTTTCTTTTGCACACTTGAATGATTAACATAGAAATAACATTTTTTTTTAAAAAGTTTTGCTCCTCACAGATCTAAGCAAAAGTCAGTGATTTTTTGGTGTTTTAAGAGATGGATTGTGGATTTGTGACAGTCCATCATAGGAGAGAAACATTTAAATCAACATCTCACAAGGAAATACTAAACATTTATTACTTCCGTTTTAAAAAATGAAATATGAGAAACTGTGTTTTTGGTTTGTTAGGATAAAACCTACTCTAGCTCATACAATAAAAAGGGAAAAATCTGTATTTCAAGAAGATACTTTGTTTAACTCTTTTGTTATCTTAGGGTCACCATGCCCCAGAAGCCTGAAATCAATTGGGCTTGTAGTATCCTTTGTCTTGTCCCTGGGTCAACGACCTCCACCACTGCATATTATATATATATATATATATATATATATATATATATATATATGTATATATGTATATATATATATATATATATATATATATATATATCAGGGTGACCCGACCAGGGATAACACAAGAGTTAAACATTTCATCACACAACTACCTACAAATTCTATCATTTTTTGTAAACTACTATTTTGGGATTCAAAATAATAATAACATTTTTTATTTTTAGAATGAGTTTGTTAGGTTTTGAATGCAAATATTTATTTCCTTGAAAAATATTTTCAAACCAACGAAATCTGAAATTTATT